>NC_091137.1:7916614-9116614 GCF_041381155.1 Argopecten irradians | reverse complement strand
GTTGCAGAGAAGAAGTCGTTTATATGGAAATAGCTAAATTGACCCCTTTTGACCCCATCCTTCAGGCCCCCGGGGGGTCAGCCCCATCATTTGCAAAATTTTGAATTCAAACCCTATAAGGATGTAACCATTGCATTATGAGCGTAATCCCATGTTAAGTTGCAGAGAAAAAGTTATTTATATGGAAATTGACCACTTTTGACCCCGCCCCTCAGGCCCCCGGGGGGTCAGCCCTATCATTTGCACAATTTTGAATTCCCACACTATAAGGATACTACCATTGTATTATGGGTGCTATAACGTGCTTAGTTTCAGAGAAGAAGTCGTTTATATGGAAATAGCCAAATTGAACCCTTTTGACCCCGCCCCTCAGGCCCCCCGGGGGTCAGCCACATCATTTGTACAATTTTGAATCCCCAACCTATAAAGATACTACCATTGCATTATGAGTGCTATCTCATGCTTAGTTTCAGAGAAGAAGTCGTTTATATGGAAATAGCCAAATTGACCCCATTTGACCCCGCCCCTCAGGCCCCCGGGGGGTCAGCCCCATCATTTGTACAATTTTGAATCCCCACCCTATAAGGATGCTACCATTGCATTATGGGTGCTATCCCATGCTTGGTTTCAGAGAAGAAGTCGTTTATATGGAAATAGCCAAATTGACCCCTTTTGACCCCGCCCCTCAGGCCCCCGGGGGGTCAGCCCCATCATTTGTACAATTTTGAATCCCCACCCTATAACGATACTACCATTGCATTATGAGTGCTATCTCATGCTTAGTTTCAGAGAAGAAGTCGTTTATATGGAAATAGCCAAATTGACCCCTTTTGACCCCGCCCCTCAGGCCCCCGGGGGGTCAGCCCCATCATTTGTACAATTTTGAATCCCAACCCTATAAGGATGCTACCATTGCATTATGGGTGCTATCCCATGCTTGGTTTCAGAGAAGAAGTCGTTTATATGGAAATAGCCAAATTGACCCCATTTGACCCCGCCCCTCAGGCCCCCGGGGGGTCAGCCCCATCATTTGTACAATTTTGAATCCCCACCCTATAAGGATGCTACCATTGCATTATGGGTGCTATCCCATGCTTGGTTTCAGAGAAGAAGTCGTTTATATGGAAATAGCCAAATGGACCCCATTTGACCCCGCCCCTCAGGCCCCCGGGGGGTCAGCCCCATCATTTGTACAATTTTGAATCCCCATCCTATAAGGATGCTACCATTGCATTATGGGTGCTATCCCATGCTTGGTTTCAGAGAAGAAGTCGTTTATATGGAAATAGCCAAATTGACCCCTTTTGGCCCCGCCCCTCAGGCCCCTGGGGGGTCAGCCCCATCATTTGTACAATTTTCAGTTAGTAGCCCATAAGGATGCTACCAGCCAAATTTTGTTGAAATCCGACCAGCGGTTATGGAGAAGAAGTCGATTGTTGACGGACGGACGGACGGACGGACGACGGACGACGGACGACGGACGACGGACGACGGACGACGGACGCCACGGTATGGCATAAGCTCACCTTGGTCCTTCGGACCAGGTGAGCTAAAAATGCATATCAAGAAAAGTCAATTTTATTGCAAAGAAACATAATTTCTCTTTTGGCATTGTTGACCTTGACCTTTGACTTTGAGACCTGGGAAAACGATTCTTTGCAAGTAAACAATTTCCCTACGGAATGTGTCCATGAAGTTTTAGTTTGATCTGCCATCAAAGGAATCTTGAGTTATCACACAGAAATCTATTTCCAGACATCACTTGCTAATGCTCACTCTAATATAGTGAATCTCTGATACATTTGCATTGCAGGTGACGCACAAAAATCTGTAAAACAATCTAATGTACTTTTTACCCAAATGACGTTAATTATCAATTTGACCTATAAGAAAAATGGCAAAAAGAAGAAAACATTTAAGTGGTTCATGTCAAAGCTGCAGGCAAAATAGGAAAATATATAGGCATGTTCTGCTTCTATAAGAAAATGGTGACAGCAATTATGTGTGTTAAATGTTAGAAACTCCTATAGACTGTGCTAAAATAACAGCTATATAGTTAGGAAGGCAGTGAAATAGCTGGCCCAGTAATGAACCTGTGATGGAATTATTACAACAACATAATGACTATTTACGGCTTTCCAGTCCCGTTAAAGTGTCCCCCATCACAAGTTCTCCACAATAATATTCTGTCTGGTGTTTTAACCCACTATTTTAAGGTATCTAACTTCATGACTAAACTGATTATAATTTGTAGGTGTCTGTGGAAACATTTTTTTTGCTTACAATAAGTACATGTATTAAAGATGTACTTATGATGTCCAAATATCCAAAGGTCATTCTCCTTTCACACAGTTTCTTTATCATTGTACCATTTATCAAACATAATGTAGTTTTGCTAATGGTGCAGCAACTTTAGTACACAGATGTGAATTTAGTGAAATGCTGCTTCCAGCTACAGTTTACAAGCAACATTACATCAAGCTTTAAATCATTATATTAAAATTTTCTTCAAATTTAATTTGAAACTTATGTTTATTGTCTTTTTTCCCCTTGTGAACATGTAATGAATATCAGAATCCAATTGCAGGCTAAGAAACCATTTATGAGTTAAAATTCTTGCTATGTCCCAATGTTTCTTAACTGACTGGTGCCGGATTTACAAAAACTGTTACATTTACCATGTTGTCAAATCCAAAAATACTTAATGAACAATTAAAAATGATTAAGACCCTGCAGACCAGTAGCTTGAAATCCAATAATCAATATCCAACAAGCTACAAACCCACCAACCAAAAAATAACATTGACAGGTCTTAGCTACATATATGTAACAGGGAAAAAGAAAACATATCTGCAAGACTTGGGCTTGAACCAAAGACATCCAAACACTAGCCGTACGCTCTATTGATTGAGATACATGGTCATCAGATGATCAACCCGGTCCAGTCCTGCGACAGCTATAATAATGTTCAATAAGGATTGGGTATCATGTAATTATAGGCACAAGAGAATCAAAACTTACATATGCTTCTCAGGATGACCTTGACGTAAGACTGCACTTAAGGGGGCTTAGTGCGAAAGAAAACCAAGAAAGTTCAACGAAGGAAAACTCACATGATAATACATCCCCTCAGTTCTCACATCCTTGCTAGGGATCAAACCCTACCTGGTGAATAGCTTACAACTTTTGATGGCACCCAAACTAGAAACATTTGAAAGAATAGATCATTTCATTTATTTGCTTCATGATGTGGATTATAAGTTTAGTTATTAGTTCTTTGACACCCATTTGATAGATCTACCTTACAGAATCTCACAGTATCCCCCTCACATCAAAGTCTGTGTAAACAATACTCAACGATAGCTCCCCTGATAGCCTTGAACATTTAACCAGCTCTCCACCCCAATCAAGCTTTATTTGAGTGGAATGAAGTCCATGTGGAGTTCTGTGATTCATTCTACACCACCATCAGCACCATTGATCATTGAAGATGACCCGCCATCAGGAAGATATCTGTCTTCTACACACCAGTTCATATGCACTCTAGAGTCCCTAATCCAGGGAAGGACAATTCATTAAGTCAAATGATTCTAATCTTGAAGGAGTTGACATAGAAATAGACTATTTGATGCAAACAGAGTACTTGATCTGCTCTTAGTCTATCTTTCATTTGTTATGCCCTGTTGGGGTGGTAATCAAGGATACGGTATTAACCTTATCTGTCCCTCCCCATCTGTCACAAATTGTCTGTCATCTGTCCATCTGTCTCTCATTGTCTGTCCCGCCCCATCTGTCTCTCAATCTGTCTGTCCCTCCCCATCTGTCTCTCATTGTCTGTCCCTCCCCATCTGTCTCCATTGTCTGCTTCCCTCCCCATCTGTCTCTCATTGTCTGTCCCTCCCCATCTGTCTCTCATTGTCTGTCCCTCCCATCTGTCTCTCATTGTCTGTCCCTCCCCATCTGTCTCTCATTGTCTGTCCCTCCCCATCTGTCTCTCATTGTCTGTCCCTCCCCTCCCATCTGTCTCTCATTGTCTGTCCCTCCCCATCTGTCTCTCATTGTCTGTCCCTCCCCATCTGTCTCTCATTGTCTGTCCCTCCACATCTGTCTCTCATTGTCTGTCCCTTCCCATCTGTCTCTCATTGTCTGTCCCTCCCCATCTGTCTCTCATTGTCTGTCCCTCCCCATCTGTCTCTCATTGTCTGTCCCTCCCCATCTGTCTCTCATTGTCTGTCCCTCCCCATCTGTCTCTCATTGTCTGTCCCTCCCCATCTGTCCCTTCCCATCTGTCTCTCATTGTCTGTCCCTCCCCATCTGTCTCTCATTGTCTGTCTCTCTATTGTCTGTCCCTCCCCATCTGTCTCTCATTGTCTGTCCCTCCTTGTAGAATATCTTATTGCTACACCTTGTACTGAATTTCTCAGAATTTAACTGAACTACAACAGATATGGGAGTCATAGACAGTTGGAGATGAATTTATTACAAATGTACTGCAGAGTTATGCATTTTGAAAGTCTAAAAAGTCAGAGTTTGAAAGTCTAAAAAGCCTTTATTATCTCAGGACTTTCCATTACCATTGTTTCTGAATGAAAGATCACATCAGAAACACAAAGACATTATTGAAGTAAGGCTTAATCTATATTTCCTATCTAATGATGATCATGCAGCTTGCTATCTTGATCCCTTCAGAAACATGTTGACATTACAGGATAGAAATTGTCCTGATCAACTTTAGTATATGATTTGGTTTAATGGTCAAAACACTGCTTGCTTCTGATGCAACATTTACTTTCAAATTATAAAATTGATTTGGGTCTCATATTATTCCTGCTGATCCAGAAACTGCTGTAACATCATTCTCAACAGTAGTAAAATTATAATAAAGATATTCTACTTTAGAAAATTGTTTCTTTGTGTAATTGATTAAAGCAAGTGCTACGATACCATGTCCAAATAATGTTCTGAGGCTCTGAACAGTATCTCAACAAGCAACTCCAACAATATGACCATAAACCCAGTCAACAGCTTCCCCTTCAGAAACTTGGTGTTATTTTTGCACTTTTACACGGGTTATCTGCTAAAATCGTCTGTTTATATCATTTCCTTTGGGCACAATTTTGCAGTATGACTGCACTATTTCTATGTGGGTAATCTTTTGTTCATTAACTAAATTGCTATCAACCAGCGGAAACTCCTAAAACACTATTTGAAGATAACCACCATTCAGACCTCTTTAGGGACGTAACCGTGGTTTTCCCCAAGAATCACATAGAAAAACCAAATCTCATTAACATAAAGAGATTCTAACATTAAACTAATTAAATTGATATAAAAGTCAATCAGCAGTTTAACTTTAGATCATATGTTCATGAAAATTTACCTCCCCCGATCCAAAAATCTAATAATCGATGAAGACTCTTACATAAACAGCATAGAGTCTAGCTCCTTCATTATCAAACATAAACCCAAAGGGTAAAAATCTTTAATGATACTCCTTTTCACATAAAACAGAGCCATTCTATAAAGATTTACCTTTATTTTACCCTTGCAGTCACACATTTACCATGGATATTGCATATATACTAATTAAGTTGTAACAGTAGAATATAAAATGTAGCAGCCAGACCAGGTTAGGAACTTAGGACATCTGAACACTATAGTCAGAAAATCTACCAATTGTGCTGGAGGCACACCTATTCCAGTGCCATCTGCTACACATACATTGAAACAGAAAGATCTACTTAAATTCTTGCATTTTCCTCAAATATTTTCATTTCGTTTTATAAGGATGCCAGCACCTGATAGAAGCTAGTTCAAATAGCCATTCAGTAGACAGATAATATTGACAAAGCATTACTCAGGAGTAAAGGTCAGGAGTTCCCAGACATTAAATGAGCTAATGATAAAAAAGTCAGAAATAAACCAAGCTGAAAAAGAAAATCTTGGATAAGTGAAGGATTCTCAAGGTTAACAAGCAATTTATTGTAGAAAATACCAGTCATTAACTATGCAGTAGTTACCCACTCAATGCTTTGTGATTTAGGCCTGGAAGACAGTCATAAGGGAAAAGACAATTATCAGTAAATTACAACAGTACTTGATGACCTTTTGTTGAACTGTGTCAGCTTAGGATACCAAGGCAATAATTAAATGATGCATTAAAACACTTTTCAGTCCAAAGACTGCTGTGACCTTGAATGATGGTCAAGGACACAAAATATCACATGAATATCAGGATTTGAAGCAAGCGAGAAAGTGCCAATTGGTACGACCAATGACAAACTGTCATTGTATTAATACCACAAACAATACTGTACCCTGTCCTATGGAGATGTCTTAGCTTTCTGTTTACAAGCCCAGATTAACCTTTGGTATTCAATTTAACTTTATACAAACATACATTTACAGATTTATCTTGGGAATATTTAACTCCTCTACTAAGGCCAGAGACATTTAGATTCAGACATTTAATGTATGGTTTATGGGTTTTTTTTCAAATATAGGCTGTTTTTACTTTTAGTGAGATATTTTAACCTTTGTCCAAGACAGGCCTAAATTTAGCTCAGGTTATTGAGTGTGAATTCTGTTCCACTAATATACAAAGTGAACAGAATTATCTCGCTAAATAGGTAAAAGCATTATAATGGTTGATGTGTATTATACCATATTTTCCAAATCAGTGATGACTTAACATTTTTCTAAGTCTTGATACCTGGAACATCACCTCGACACCCGGGGCACCTTGCTAAACAAGTTTGGAGGTGGATGTAGAATTTTTGTACCCATTTGATATACAAAATCCAAGTCATGCATTAAACTGGAGGGAGACAGACTAATGGACGGTCCTAATGTAGTCTGTTAAGCCTATATCGTCAACAGCATTGGCTCATCGATTTAATGGATGTATGAACCATGTAACATGTGATAAATGGTCAGACTCTTAGCATGGATCTCAAATTTTATATAAAAATTTCCTCCATGCTTGAAATTTTTTTATTAAATATTTAGTGGCAGAAATTTCCTGTCAGAATACAATACCTTAAGGATATTTACACATGTGGTATCTAACATCCATGTAAAAGCCACTAAGCTTTGCAGACAAGCAGTATGAAATGATCACTTGCAATGGTCAAACTTTTTAATTACAAATTGCAAGATCAGATAGGTGGCATTCATTACTGAATTTAAGAATGATAATCTAATATATCATGTTGATATTCATTGAACAAGAGGCCCAGAGGGCCTGTATCACTCACCTAGTTTGTAATGCAATTACTGTTCTGAATACAGGTTCAATGTTTCTTTTCAAAAGGAATTTAAATATTCACCTCTATTTCCTTAATTGGGCCCCCCCCCTGCCCCCAGAGGTCAGAGCCAAAATTTATACAAACTCTATTCCCCTTCCCCAAAGGATGTTTCTGCCAAAATTTGGTTACAATCCATATAAAATCCATGACTTGTACCGATTTAAAGGAATGCTGACGGACAAACGGCGGATGGACGGGGGACGGACGATGAAGCCGTGCCATGAAATAAGCTCATTGGCCCTTGGGGTTAGGTGAGCTAAAAATTTATATCTATCATAAATTTCAATCTTCCTTTATAACAAATGCTCCACAGTTATCACCTGAACAACAGACATATAATGTAGTCCTGAATTGAGCCAAAATAATTATTTTTGCATTAATTAGGACTCAAGCAGTGATGTATTGCAGAAGACCTGATAAAAGTCATCCCAAATCTATAAGTTTAGGTGATAAAACAAGAATACTGAACCTCATGAAGAATTTGTTTCGAGATATTTTGCCATGAACTAATAAGCCCAGCTCCTTAAACAACAGTATATTGAAAATTTGCTTATTTCTTATCTCTTAGTAATTGCTTTTAAAAACCTCAAAATCATAGAATTTCATGCCATGCCATAGTAGAAGATTCTTTGAACACCATTCAAATAACCATGTATTACAGACTTATCTATCCACAGATACAAACGTAACAGTATTAGATGGCTGTTCTTTCAACAATATGCATGCATTTCAATTATCAATTATAGGTCTACGGTGGTTCCAAAAGGGGTTAAACTACCCCATATTTTACCTTATCTTTGCCACTGTGTCAAACAGATAACAACATTAAGGCACAGGTATGTTTAAATTGTCCTATTAATAGCTATAGGATTAGAACCGATCTACCATCAGTACCTGCAACTTCCCAACGTGGAACAAATTTCAGTCATTGATATCCAGAGGAGGGCTATTGGTAGAGCACCTTAATCACATCCGGCCACAGATGGCCTTTAGTTATAGAATCTATTTTACCATCGTTAACCTGTAATGATGTAGACAGGTGATCTATTGAAGCCTTTACCCTGAGTTCAACAGTAACCTAACGTAACTTCATAATAAAGTATTTCCGCGATACAATGAGACAATGGCTCGTTGACTTTTGTATCTATTGTCCATCTTATGATTAATCTCTGAAGAATCCTTATTAGATTGTCTACCCACAGCTTGATGAGTGACAAAGTTGGCCGCCCAGACAAATTACAGACAGTATATGACTACAGACTCCTCATCTCTCTAACTAAATATCCAAATGTGAAGTAATTTTTTGCTGGAATCCTATGCTTGTCAATTTATTGAAGGATCATCGCTTCACTAACAAAACCAATTTGCAGATTCATTGCCAAAAGCAAATGCTAAAAATTACTAAATCAGAGAGACTATATGATCAGATACATATTCCAATATATGTCTTTGTTCATCAAATTCAGTAAAACATGCATTAATAAATTAAGCCTAAGCAATTTAAGGACATGAAAATTTTAAGGTAGGGATACACAAACTCATATCTGGCCATTGCCACACATTATAGAGACTTGAGTAAGTAACACCAGGAGGGGGTGGGGTGTGTGTGTGTGTGTGTGTGTGGGGGGGAACCACACATGTTAAAAGCTCAGACACTTAACACCTTATGTAGGCATGGTATTAAGAACTTTCATAACTTCAATACAAATAAAATCAAATAGGCTGAAATAATTCACAGTAGTCAGACACCAGTTTTTCAAAGAACATTTAAGGCATTGTTTACTAGAAACTCTTCAGTAAAAGTTGTTTGTTTCAGAAATATTTGACCATTATGTACTTAAAAGTAGGTCAAGCTCATATATTTGAACGAAGATGGTAGCCATGCATCTAAGCATGCTAAAGGCCCAATAGTACAGGATGGTCTTAAGGTGTCGATATCATCTGTCAATAAAATTTGCTGAAATGAAAATCTAGAAATTCAAGATTTAATAACTCATAAAGTACTTACCACAACAAGATTCCACATCTTAGCAGCCTGAGCGACAAACGTTGACACAATGCTACATCCGGACAAGACCATCATCTTAGTGGGCTCCTGATACAGCAGCTGGTACAAAACCTTTGTCCCCAGTCCTGGCCGACACTGTAAAGAAAAGGGTAACAACATTAACCACGAGACAATAATTAATTGTTAAAGCAGCACCTTGATACCTAGCCATGGCCAATATTGTTAATAAATAGAGCAATATGCTATTAAGGGATCCCCCTCAGCCTTGACTAATACTATGAACAATAAGAAATGTCTGTAAAATATAAATACCACAATTTCATATATTACAGCAGGTAGAAAATTGATACATGATGAACAAGGGTGTTATTACATATCCCATTTCTAACTACAATTGGCAGAAGCATGAACTAAACAATGTCATGATTTAAAGATGATTGTCCAAATTACTCAAGATAAAGCCTTAACTTCATTCTGTGAATTTCATGTGTTAAAACTTTGCTGTCATTTGACAGTCTTATAACGTAACATTGAATGTCATGAAGCAGACCAGAAAGGCCTTGTATCTTGGCCATTTGACCACTCATGAAGGTCATCTCATTGATATCTGATCATCTAAGATTCTCGCCGCGGGTCAATATCACAGACATTTGATTGGTGATTGGAGCCGAAGAAATCAGATCTTGGAGTAACAGATTTAACGTTACTCGAGGCCTCTACAAATATCAACAGAGAATCGGAAAAGTGAAAACGATAGAAAAATACAAACAATCTTTGTCACGCTGTTCTATCTGGGTTAACCAATCAGAGATGAGATTGCCTCGGGATACTGGTCAACAAGGACAACATACAACAGGGTATTGGTTTCCTGGCCATATCATTAATGGTAACATCCTCATAAGGCAATGTTCGTTTCCAATGGAACATATCAGAATACAATAGCACACCTAATACTACATAAGAGATTTTTAAGCAACTTATTAAGGATTCTTAATCCTCAAAGAAAAATAAACAACACAACTATCATGTTGTAGATGTATTACCAGAATATGTCAATATCGGACTGATAATTGAAATTTTTAGATTAACTTTAGAAGCTAGCACATCTGATACCAATGTATATGGTTAGTAAAGTCAAATAAATAAAGATACTTGGGTTTGAAAGAATGATTTCACTGAATGGTTTATAAGGTGAACCATAAACATTACAACCAGTGCCATGTCGTGCAATCCAATATAAATTCAATCCCAGCTCTGAATATTTGATAAGTGTGCCTGGCCGTAACACAACTCTAGAGAAACCATTAAAATTCTTCTTATCGTCATGCCAGACCAAATCTTCAAAAATGTTGAAATTATTTTTAGAAATGTCATCAAACATTACTAAGATTTTCTGTGACATATCTGATGCTATGATCAGGTTGGACATTGATGTAGCTTCGTAGTTTTTTGTGTTGATAAATCTGATATTGATCTAGCTCAGTAAGCCAGCCTTCAACCTCAATAGCACTGATTTTACTTTAATTTCAAAGCTTTGTATTTTTATTATAAGGAATATGTCTTTAAGCCTGTAATATATATAGAAACAACATTTTATCATGAAAAGGTTTCAATTTCAGAAATATTCAAGGAATACACAGTTTGTCTATTGTACCCAAACTCTTGTATTAAGTACATGACCTTGGTAGGTTTCCTGTCACAAAATCATACATGTATATCTAACACAATTATTTTTCTCTTTAGTAGAATTAAGGATATGTTTGTGAAGGTCTTCTTTGTTGATGTAGCTCATGTTCAAAATCATTTCATTTTTTGCAGATTTCAAATAAATCCAGTTTGTATATATATATATATATATATATATCCTGATGCTTATAATGGTCGATGGTCCTTTATTACGTCTTCATGTATCTCAAAGTTACCTCCCTTACCAGTAGATATCCATTGTTACATCATTATCTTGTAAGCAAATCTCATATCACATTCTCTGAAAAGTATGGTGTTATACTCTTAATACAGAATATTAAAGTTGTATTGCTGCTAATTTCACTGTAACGATATGTAACTTAAACATTTGATATTTAAACATTGACATGTAACTTGATGATTTAGCTCCCCAAAAGCATATGTCGGCCTATAAGAGAGCCGAAATCTAGGAATCATATATTCCTGGTTTTGAATAAAGCACCTTCAATCACCGCGATGTTCAGTGACTTCGGGTTTTGTCGGATTCCTAATCGTATCACGTGACTGACGTTCGACACGACCTGCACATGGTGAGCCAGGTAACTAGCGTAAGCACACATGTTTGTTTACGTTTTCCTTCTGGCCTATATGAGCCACAGGGACCTGGCACGAAATTTTTTAACCAACAATATACATATATATATGTTATAGTATCAAGGGTATGAACTCAGCGGTCGAGAAAAACGGACCTATTTTTTTAAAAACCGTGATTATTTTCATAAATGGGTTCTATACAACATTGACGGATATCTTACCTTTAAGAGAAATAATTTATCTTTCCATTGAGTGCTTGATGAACAAAATTGGCCAAGTATTGACGAAGTTATGGCTTGATATATCGGGAAATTCACGAAAAATATGCTAGGTAGACATTTCCCTGTCCGGTCGAAATGTCGTCTCGGCTCTAATGGGTACCTCAAAAACCAAGCCAAAATCACAAAATCTACGCTTGTGGTGGTAAACAGTACCCATAACTGTATTCATCCACAATCTCCTTTGGAGGTGTCATGACCCGTACTTTGTAGAAACTCCATAAAAACATCGTGTAGCTCACTTACTTTAACCGTCATCACCGCCCATGTTCATTTTTCTCTCGGAACGCTTCTCGACTTTACATAATGTGACTACATTATGCAAATTATGTAATGTTGTGCCTTTGGGTAAACCCGAGAAGCATTCCGAAGAACAAATGAACATGGCGGTGACGGTTAAAGTAAGTGAGCTACACGATGTTTAAATGGAGTTTCTACAAAGTACGGGTCATGACACCTCCAAAGGAATTTGTGGATGACCACAGTTATGGGTACTGTTTACCACCACAAGCGTAGATTTTGTGATTATGGCTTGGTTTTTGAGGTGCCCATTAGAGCCGAGACGACATTTCGACCGGACAGGGAAATGTCTACCTGGCATATTTTTCGTAAATTTCCTGATTCATCAAGTCATAACTTCGTCAATACTTGGCCAATTTTGTTCATCAAGCACTCAATGGAAAGATAATTTATTTCTCTTTAAGGTAAGATATCCGTCAATGTTGTATAGAACCAATTTATTAAAATAATCACGGTTTTAAACATATAGGTCCGTTTTTCTCGACCGCCGAGTTCATACCCTTGATACTATAATATGTATATGTATACTGTTAATTTAAAAAAATCGTGCTAGGTCCCTGTGATATGAGCAAATCATGCTAGTATATGTCCACAGATTGAGTATTTAAAACATCCAATTTACACATTACCGTAAAATGTTGTGTTATCAAATATTGTAATGTGCGAGCATTATTTTCTTTGTAGATAGAGTCTGATGAGGTCGACCACATATTTTGTTTATGAAAAATTGTTGATATTTTCTCTTGGTTTCACAACTCTCGTTTTACTTCGAGATTGTCGCGACGATGTTCGGAGGAGTTCTGAATGATTCGGCATCTTTCGAGCCTATTTTTCACGTGTACACGTTAAAAAGATTTTTTACTTTTATAATTAAATGTACTTGCAGTGCTGCATCTTTATAAAAAGTGGTAAAATTTGAAAGTTTAAACCTCAGGCAGACGGAGAAAAATATGTATAACACCTAAACAGTTTTCACTATGACCAAAAGAGCGAAAGTTATAGACCATACAACTTTAAAGATTGAGCTCTGTTAAACTGTGAAACTATATATTAAGTGACTGGTGGGGCTACTGTCCATTGTCATTGGGTAGCTACGAATTACTAGGCAAAAAATGTGAAACTAGAAAACTTTTGAATGTCTGTCTGAAAAAAAGTGGAATAATTGAATTTTTTTAAAACAATTCTATCCAATGGTCCTATAAGAATCATTACAAAAACATTTTGCATCCTCTTCCTTCCAATGACATTAGTTGGACCCTTTAATTATCTACTGTTTTTCGAAGGAATTATGAGCAAATGATTAGCTAAGTCAATGGTAATGTAGACACACACATATTTCTTGAAAGATTATGTAAGACCATGGAGGCATAGTTTTGTAATTAGCAAACATAATTCAATGGCAGTGGATGTAAGCCCCGACCAAGAACTTATATTTAGAATGATCTGTATGAAATTGGAAATTTTAATTAGCCCAATAGATCCTTTTTATTACTTGGTTATTACTTATTCATCCACAGTAATGGCAACTTTGAGGTTTGACTTTTGGCCCAATGGTAAGGGAATTTATAGATAGATTTACCCAAGTTATGTTAAATGCTGCCGCTACCTCAGATGTTAATGACACAGACAACCCCAACCTAGTGATATACCCATGTACCACCTGCTTTTTGTTGGAGATACTAAAACATTTCTTCAACCTTTATCAATGAGATAAATGATGTGAACAAATCTTAACAACTCATCATTTACACATTCCTGATAAAAAACATTGTCAAATGAAATAGCTACTGATATTTTCAATATGATATATTTCAAAATTTTCCATCAGTCATTTTCACTCAGCATATATTGCTGGAACTCCATACCATGCAGACTTTTCTAACTGTGCTAAAGCGCTCAGATCACTACCAAGCTGAACTACAATGATACAATATAGGCCAATGTTAATCTCGTTTCTGAGACTATAATCTTGACAAAATTCAATCTAAATAGAGCGTTTAGACAAAACAACACCACAGGGACAGTGTGTTGTTGGTACAGAAGTGAGACTAAGATACAGATCACCGGCATGTTACTTCCTTTAGAGGACAACTCGCCAACACAAACAATACCCACATTCCTTTGTTCAATATACTCAAAAAACTTTTTTACTTTATTTCTGAAATACAGTGAAAATCATAGCTCAAGGTATGTAAAAGAAAAACCCCCGTATAATTATTAAATTAACATTTGTTTTGCTAATGCGTTTTATATTTTATTAACTTAGAAGCCAACCAAACTTTGAGAAATCTGCTTTGGATCGAGATTTATGCTAAAATTTCATTTACCCGATTAGATAATGCACATTAGCTTGACACACAGAGCCATGTGTGCTGTACTGCATCTACAATGGAAAACAAAATCGCAAATACCAGTGAGCAATCATGGCCCTCAAAATCCATTAAAGACAAAATTCTATATTGCTATCAGAGAGTTTTATCCTCCTCACACCCTCCAAATCATATCAAACAAAGATACTTTCAAATTAATCACACAAGAGCAGGCTAATTTGTGGATTACATACAGAGTTAGAGCCTCAATTTATCAATAACTATGACAACATAACCTTCGGAAAGTCTCCTTATAGCTTATTTAATCTCCTCATTAGTCAAAACAGAAAATAGGGTAGTAGCATATGGTAATTGTAGAGCTCTAAAAGATGTGTTGTTCTTTAAGTCCTAAATCTGACATGCCCTATGCAGTTGAGTTAGTAATAAAGAACATCAACGTGTAATCATGAGATTCAGCACAATGGAGAAATATACAAATGTATCCCTTGATACATTTGTCATCAGGAATGTAGTAGTTCTGTTCTAAATCTATCACAGTAAATGAGGATTATTCATCACAATAACTAAGGTAATAAAGAACAGAAAAGTAAAATGTGCTCCACTGAAGGTCACGAATGAACATTATTTTAATGCAGGCCATAACTAAAGATATTTCGACGAAGGACAACGACTGAGCATGCAGCTTTTAACTTAATGAAGTAAGGATATAATTGAACATGTTTAAATGAAGGTCACAATAATTGTTTCAATGAAGGTCACTACTAAACATGTTTCAATGAAGGTCAAAACTAAACATGTTTAAATGAAGGTCACAACTAAACACATTTCAATAAAGGTCACAACTAAACACATTTCAATGAAGGTCACAACTAAACATGTTTAAATGAAGGTCACAACTAAACATGTTTCAATGAAAGTCACAACTAAACACATTTCAATGAAGGTCACAATTACACATGTTTCAATGAAGGTCACAAATAAACATATTTCAATGAAGGTCACAACTTAACATATTTCAATGAAGGTCACAACTATACATGTTTCAATGAAAGTCGCAACTAAATTTGAAGATGTTTTAATGAAGGTCACAACTAAACACATTTCAATTAATGAAGGTCATAGCTAACCATGTTTCAATGAAGGTTACAACTTAACACATTTCAATGAAGGTCACAGCTAAACACATTTCAATTCATGAAGGTCACAACTAAATATATTTCAATGAAGGTAACATCTAAACACATTTCAATGAAGGTCACAATTAAACACATTTCAATTAATGAAGGTCACAACAAAACACATTTCAATGAAGGTCACAACTAAACACATTTCAATTAATGAAGGTCACTGCTAAACATGTTTCAATAAACTGAATAAAGGTCACAGAAATACACCTGTGTTAAAGATATGCAAGAACACAAACACACCATAAGAAATCAGATCAAACTATCCGCTGTCCCTACTTTGTATGTCTAACAAGGAGCTGCAAAGCGTGGCATTTTCTACGCGCTCCGAAGTTGGTATTAAAACCCAAATACATCAAGGTCAAAGTAACAATTATTCAAGTATGACTTTGAATGTATGCAAGTATATATTGTAAAACTGAAAAACAATAACATCAGGTAACAAAAAGAAACTGTAATTTGGTATTTTTGACTGACTTTCCATGGTAATTGAAGAAATTCCAAAAATTAAAGGTCTGCAACAGCAAAAGACAAATCTAGGGCACTTGTCTGATATTAACACACAGTTTCATGGAGCTGCATTGAATGTTTTTGGAGTTATAGCTTGGAAACAAAAAGAAACAGTATTTTGGTATTTTTGACTAAGTTTCCATGGTAACAAAAATAACACCTGAAATGGAAGGTCTGCATTTGTAAAAGGCACAACTAGGGCACTTGTCTGATATATTCAGAGCTGCGTTGAACAATTTTGGAGTTATAGTTTGTAAACAAAAGGAAACAATAATTTGGTATTTTTTACTAAGTTTCCATGGCCACAGAAAATTCCCAAAATGAAAGGTCTGCAATAGCAAAAGACACAACTTAAAGGCACTTGTCTGCTGTATTCAGAAAGTTTCAAGGAGCTGCATTGAACGATTTTGGAGTTATAGTCTGAAAACAAAAGGAAATAGTAATTTGGTATTTTTTATTACTAAGTTTCCATGTTATGGAAAAAATTCCCAAAATGGAAGGTCCGCAATATCAAAAGGTACGATAAGGGCTATTGTCCGATATATTAAGAGAGTTTCATGGAGTTGCATTACACAATTTTAAAGTTCTGGTCCGGAAATAAATGGAAATTGGTATTTTTTAATAAGTTTCCATGGTAAGGGAAAACAATCCCAAAATGGAAGGTTTGCAATAGTAAAAGCCACAATTACGTTCAGCTGCAAAGAATGGTTTTTGAGTTATAGCCTGGAAAAGAATCTCAGACGGACAGAAGGAGCCCAAATTAATATCCCCTGCGAAACGCATTCGCGGGGGATAAAAAGGTAAAGGACATGTAAAGAACAGCTTTAAGAGTGATAATTATTTCTAACAAGAACACAAAATATCTGAGACTGTTACAGTAAATTTACAATACATTCAAAAGGTTTGGGAAGCCTGACGTTCTCAGATCTGTGATCAAACAACATCTATTGTAGATCCAAATACTGGGACATATTTGTCATCATCTAGATATTCAAACTATTTATGTTACTGTGTTGATGATACCAGTTTACCAAAAAGAATATCGAAGCACATGTTGATTAAAACAGTAAATATGTACTTTTGTTTGTGAATACAAAGCAATGAAACAAAAAATATCTAGCAATGAAAATCCATTTACAAAATGCTCATAATTCATAGAATACTCAAGATAAACTGAAATACAACCTAGTTGATTTAATTCTATATCAAGTCAATTAATGTACACATAAGTACCAATAACTTTTTTCAATATTATTTTGAATGTGTGAGTAATGGAACACAATACAGGAAAAGCACTTACAGCAGATATGATTAATATTATCATATTACCATGGATAAAAACATATTATAATACATGTATTTCAGATTTCCATATTCCTTTGGGATACTCTAGGTTGGTGAAACTTGAGGACATAATGGATCAGACTATTGGCAGTTATTGTGTAAAATATGAAACATTGATAAAGGTGACACCTCACATCCGTAGCTGGAGTGGAAGAGCACATAGACATTGCTGATAAATTAACTGTCATTACATTAACAGAAGACAAATTTGTCAATTAAAGTTTATGGTTTCAATTAGTGCTACAATTGAAAACTGCAATTAACAACCAGGCAATAAAGATTAGCAGTCATGATTAAGCTTCATGTGGCAAGTGAAGGAACCTATCTTTCATAGTTTATTTGATACTGAAAATGTACTGTTAACGTTAAATTTGAACTTTTCAATCTTATGACATATTGTACCATCATTAAAACATATAATAAGAAAGCAAATTGGGTTCTTCTGGCCCTGATTTCATGAAGATCTCTTAATTTTACAGATGCTGTATTTTAAAAAGCGCAGTGTGTTTTCATGTGTTTTATAACAATAGCCATCTTTTCATTTTAGCTGGGCAAGAGTAGTACGCCTGCAGCCGGGGTTGAACCTGCAAATCTGGACCTTCTAGTCTACCACTCTGCTGGCTGAGCTAAATGGAAATTCATTCTAGTGCCAAGCAACAACTCGAACACAAACCAACCCAGCTTCACTCAGGTTCACTATAGCTTACACTTGGAGTGGCACCAAATGTAACAGGACAAGAGTAGTTTGCCACCAGCCAGGCTCAGACCCCAGACTTATTCATGTACCGAATGAGCTAAAGAGAAACTCCCTCTAGCCCAAAGCTAGAAGGCAACCATTCACTATGTATACTATTTACCACTAAAACCAGGTGCTAAACCTTATCTTCCAACTAATCTATCTCTACAAGACCCTATAGGGCACTTAAAACCTGTTATCAAGTGTAAATCATGAGAACTCTATGTAAATATAACCAGTATTTTTGTCTAAGAGGAGACGTCCCCTGGGGATTGTTATCAATAGAGACTGGATCAGGTAGGCAGATGAACGAGTCAGTACCCGAGATGTGGACATAGCCACCGACCCTGTGAGTCAATGTTGGATTTTATCTGTCATTTCGATGATTTATGGGCCCTAACACTGGATAATACTGATATTACTGCATAAAGACGCATAGCAATTACGGTCAGCATCTCAAAAGTAAAACTATCTTCTACAACATTGATCAGAAGATGTAACTAGAGAAGTATGGATATTATCCTGGTAAGGGCAGTGGGCATTTTCATACGATTACAGCATTCAACACAATAAGTGATCATGTTCTTCTCTTTTATTCTTGGTTGATCAGTGTTGACATTCTAACACCAGTCCTTCATTTTTGACCATGGCGGCCAAATGGTTAAGGTATCTGAAATCCTACCAAAAAGTTAAACCCACACATTTTTCACTATTACCCTTATGTGCATGGCTGTAACAGCTAGAATATGGTAAACAACAAAAAAAAAAACCAAACCATTCTAGTAAGGTTTAAGGATCAGAGTCAGCAGGTATACTCCAGCTATAGCAGCACACTGGGAATGTTCTACGTTAATTAAAACAGTTTAAAACACAAAACACAGAAATATCAACTTTCCAGGTAGTCTTCCCATTGGATGTTAGCATCAATACCTCTCCTTACACTAAACCATCATAAATATGTGATCTTGAGAGCTGGCCTTTTTACATTAACCATATTATCTTCAATCAAAGCCATGTAGCCACATCCATAATAGAATTTTATTATACTTAATTCCTTTGAATAGCCCATTCTAATACAATAAATTAATGTAGTGAAGATTTTCACTGTAGCTTCGTCTGTAATATCATTTTAACATGCAGCATCTCTCAATGCTCCGACAGCTAAACCAACACTCAGGGCATACCAACTCATTCAATTTTCTAATAATCACAGAATGCAAGTTTTCGACAGACTTTCTTAAATTATTACCAAAATCAGTCATGATTTTGCAATTTTTTTTCATTTATTTGCAATTTTTCATCATTGCTGCTATTGAATCATTTGTGCAGTCTTCAAAATTTTGTTACAGTCAACTTGCCTCAAAGACTATGTTACCTCTGTATAAAAACCAATGGCTTAATAAGACCACAAAATTTTACCAGTGAGTCTGGACCATTTTAAAATAAAGACAATTTTTCTTTGCTCATCAGGTGGTAGATAAATTTGACTTATTTTAGAATAAAATGTTGTCACATGTGGTTTCATGGTTTAATGACAGGCTCATCATGAACTGTACACTAGTAAGTATAGCAAAGATATTTGACATTAAGATTCTTGTAAAATCAGTCTCCAATATATATTTTTGGCAGATGTAGTTGCAACAAGTTTTTATGTAATTGCAATACATGAATATAATTTTCTGAATAGCAATAATCAAATTGTCAAGAAATGTTAGTAAATGACACAGGATAACAATATCTTCACTTTGGTTACAATGCATTATCTTGTAGACAGTTAATTTCCTAGACCTTGATTTGAAAATCATTTTGAGTTTTAATGTTAAAGTTATATGTGCCGTAACTGGGCGAAGATTTTGACATGTTATTTTTTTTTTCACTAATCTATTGAAAACCATAAAGTTTGATGAATAAAGCTGTGAAAATCATTCAAATGACTTTAGATGTGTAATAGCAATAAACGTTAGTTGCAACACAGAAGTTATGTACTTTTAAAACTGTTGTTTTTATACCTTATGTATGTTACTATGGAAACTTACCTGCAGAAATCACTTTACAATGACTATAATAATGCTATAAAAATGTTAAATGAAATTGTAGATCACGATTTGGCTTCATGGTCCGACCGTATGAACTCATTTCACTTCACTACAGATGTTAATATAATGATTTTTGGCAGTACTGCCAAAAATCATTTTCAGCTCTTATATGTATTCGTAAAATTAAAACGTAAGCATTGAAAGTTATTCTCAAAATGTTGGTAATTTTTGGTAATAAATTAAATATTAAAAGCTCATCTAGATTCATGAGAATGAAAAATACGCCACATATAACTTTAAGTGTTTTGCTTAGATAAAACTAGAAATGTTTGTAAATGTCTCAGCCTCCATATGAAAACAGAACAGGACAAAGTAGAATGGGATACAACATAACAATGGAATAGATCTGGATGTAATGGGACCAGGCACATATGTGGATCACTTAATGCCTGGGCAAACCCTAACCTCCTGGGCCTTCCGAGTAGCCATGGCATAAAACACAACTCTACATACAACAGTATTTTACAATACCACATATGAGCATATATTATCTCTAACATCAAAGGTGTGAGACTAGAGAAAGTCATTAAATCACTTTGCAATCATGACTTAATTGCCAAACAAGGCAATGATGTAAGAAGAACAAAGTAAGATTCAGTCAGTGATATTGCATGATGACAAAGATTTGTTTTATCCAAAACATGTTCTCGTTAATTATACAAGTTTGATGTGAATTCCTTCTGAAGCCTAATTGGTAATACACATACATTTCCATCGAGATTTTCTCTGTGATCCTCAATGGTTCTGACCTTGAGGAAGAGAGACCAGACTTAGGTGTGTATCAGATATAATACTCTCTAATCACCTACAGGGGTAAATTGAAACTAAATAATTAATTATTCAAAAATCTTCAAGGAACTTTTTTTGGATGCACAACAGCTTTTGTTGATTACAGTAGTTTGAATGCAACACAAAATAGCGAGAAATGTATATTTCTTTAAATACATAATTCATGAACTCTTATACACAATCTAAATATCCAAGGTTACTGAGAATTTTCGATGGCTACTGTCCCTCTTGGTCACTAATTGTTGACACTAGGTGGCATGGCTATGTCACTTGTAGGGGTGATGCATATCCACACAGGAGTCTACTGTAGATTGGGGGCATGTATGTATATCTTTGGTTTAATTGACAGCAAGTGTTAATTTAGATTGAAAAGCTGACAACGGATAAACTAATCATATAGATACTGCACCAAAGTATTGGCTTACTTGTCTTGCAGGCAAACAAGTTAAAGCCAACAAATGGTCAGCTAGGTCAGCTACGGTCATTTACCTGTCCAACAAACCAGAATTGGAGATCTAGTGTTAGAGACACCTATAACACTCAGTCATGACTAGGCCCTATAGGTCAGATAGACAGAGAAATCATAACATGTACATTGTTGATCTCACATTGCAGAACCAAAAGTAAAGCGATTTTAATCTGGTTTAGCAGCTTTCTGACAGAATATCAATGAGCAGCCACAGATAATGATGTTTTTGTTCCATCACTGCTGTTTTGCTCGGAAAGATGATGTTTTAAATCAGAATCCTCATCAGGTCCTGTCGCAGGTGATGGATCGCTTGTCCAAATCGACATGAAGAGTTTGCAGCTACCATCTGCAGCTTTAATATACATGCACTACATGTAAAAGATTTGCATGCTGCATACAAACAAATCTGTCATGCGGTTGTAATAAATAATATCCTGAATCAAGTTGTCTTATAGATTTTAAAACTACCATTCAAGATGCCATTCATATTTTATTTCATACAGACAACTATGTTGATTGTTTCCATGTTATATTAGCACCCATACAGTAGACAAATGGAGAATCTATAGTTTTTCAGATGAGCCAATCTACATCCACCCATATTATAAACTAAACAGACAAGCTGTGTCTCAGGTGAAGGTATCATCTACGTATGATATATATTTGCACTTAACCACAACTAAACCACTGTGACCTACATTTCTACTTTTGACCTTTCTGACCTTTCAGACCGTTAGACCTTTGCCTGGAATCATTTAATCAAACAAAATTTTAAGTTAAACTTAATTTCAAGTGCTATGCATTGATTATAAGATCTTCACCTTGGTTACAATTAATTCATTTCCTTTTTACAAGGTTAGCAACTAAAATTTGAAGGGATTCTTCAGTGTACAGATATAAAGTACTCTATATAGTAAAAGGAATCAAATTACATACTAGAAAATAAATCTTCTATTTGTGGTAAAAAAAGTATAATTAATAGTACTTCCATATCCCATTTTTCTATACTGATGGTTAAATAATTTTTATTAACTCCTTAATGAATCCAACTAATTCAGACTTTTTTGCAACTCCATCTCCCTGCACCCTGCATACTTATGACCTACAAATTACACCTTCTGCTATTCGTTCTAAGACTTCATTCCTATGCGTAGTATTCAATCAAATCAATTTTAATTCTGCCTGACAGCTGCCTTATCAACTTCAAGCAAGCCACATCCATCTCTTAGAAACAGACTAAATGCTGAAAAATGGTATAACAAAATAAGGACTCTTATCTAACATGTACATATAGAGAATGGCGTTGTTCTTGCATATTCCTTGAGGGTAATTTTATTGATGTGTAGGAAGGAAGTACAATTTCAAGATTGGCCCAGAAATTAAAAGTACATTTCTGCAGCAAAATGTACTTTTTGATGCTGTTTTTGTTTTTTTTTTAAACTTGGATGCCAAAAATTTCACTATAGCTTGAAGTTATTGGATTCCAAAATGAAAAAAGAAAATAAAGTGAAGGCATTAATTTTTTAAAAGCAAATATAGTACAGAACATGAAAACGATATTGGCCTAGAATTACCTTTGGATATGAAGGAGAAACTTCTAGCTGACACCAACACAAAACAACAGTGCACTTGATCCAACAAATAGGACCAAAACTTCCTAAGGCAGTGCCACCAGCATTCATTAAAAATTTAAACTTTAAATGAAATATCATAAGACTTTAATTGATGTGGCCTCATTCAATTTTAATTTCAATAATCGTGGATACATGATAGGCTACGTCAATGGTATTTTAAGACAACAATAGTACAAGATCACTTAGATTAATTAGTACCAATGTACTATCGCTTTTAAATGTGTACTTGCAACACCATCAACTTCAGACATCAGTGGCTCGATCCATTTGACGATTGAGTTGGACACCAGTGGAAGTATTGGCATACCTGGGATTTCATTAGAGTCGAGAGTCCTGTAAAGAACCTAGGGTCTGATGTGTGAACATTCCAAAGTAACATTAAGTCTACTAACAAAACAATTAGTATTTCACTGGCCTAGCATGTCTTACTTGACATTTAAATCTCTTCAGGGCTTCTATTAAGTACCAATGTACTCTATATCCCTTTTTCTTTCTGACCATATTTCTCCTGTGATAATTGATTATTAACTATATAACTTATATTTAGCAATGCTCAACAAATGTGGGAAATGAGCCAAAATAAAACTTAAAACAGGCTTTGATATATATATTTACCCTATTTCTATGTAATGCATAATGTCCTTTCATTCAGTTTATTTTCCTTTTTGATATTTTGTCTTTTAGCAACATCTTGTCTCCGACTAAAGCTTCATGATGAGCTCTGGCTATTAAGCAGAGACGTTTAACCTCTATAATTGGCTTACAGTTCATTGCTTGCAAGACGGTGTTTATGTTGGTATGAATTAGAGGAATCTGCTCACAGAAGCAATTTAATTTTCTAAAACCACAAATTTAATAAGACTTTCAGAACCTTTGAAACAAACGAGTGTAATTAAAGTTTTTGGACCAGTATTATCTTTTTTTAACAGATATTCATTCAAATTATCTCTTCTTTTTCTATCACCTGAAAGCTGTACATAATGAGGATTAATATCAACAGGACATTGGTGATAACACAGAATACAAATCGCATGAAAACAGCTTTTTCCTATAAGTTAAGTGCATGATAACAGAATTAATTGAATTTGAAATCTTAAATATTAAAGATAATGAATGCTTAAACATGCAGGTAACCAAACATGTATTGCCAGTAAAGTCTGTGATGATAACTTGAGTAATGGAGTGTAGCTAAATGAGTGTAGCTGTACTAGTCAGAGCATTTTGACATTTGTCATGCTTTGAGCAAATTCAATTGAAGTAGCTGTACATGACACTTAAACACACGCTTCCCAGAAGGACTGATTAATATATTCTTTAAGTCTTTTGTTTGCTTTTGGTTTTATGTCCTATAAACAGCCACAGTCATGGCCGTGCCAGTAATTTTGTAGGAAGTGGAGGGTGGTTGGAGTACCCCCCCCACATGTAAATGTTTATAATCTTGTCACAGTCAAATTTTTGTGGATCCTAATCATTATCCTTCAAATTAATCAAAGTAGGATTAGCAACGCCTTGTACCATATGGCTAAGGAAAAGAGCCCTGAAACTTTATTAGATTAAAAGGAAATCAATGCATTGTTAATTATCTTAATAAAATGATGTGTTTTTGTAGCGGGATTGGACTGGGTCGATCATCGGGGACCAGGTAGCTCAGTCGGTAGAGCACTCGGCTAGTGTTCTGAGGGTCCCGGGTTCGAATCCCTGTCTGGCCACTACATTTTCTCCTCTCCTGTTACATTTTTAAAGAAATTGCAAAAAATTCTAAAATTAAATCTTTTTTCATTTAATCTCTTTAAGCCTTCAATTAAATATTTTGCCAAATACTCATAGACATTTATTTCTAGAAAGTTGAATCTTGATTTTATAAACAGTTTGACAAGGTTAAAAGAAATTTCAGAAGCCTTACTGCATAAATTTAACATGGGTTAATAATTCCACACATCGATACATCTAAGAGAGAATTTGTTGAAAAAGTTCATGAAGGTTAACTGATAAATACAACTGTCATACCTTCTTTAAAATGGTCAGATCAATTAAATACATGGTAATAATATTATGATGACACAAGTTCATTAAGTTTTTTACAGTTATTCATTACAAATATAACATTTCCTCAATTATTGTTTTATTTGTTTATATATAGATATGTTCTTTGTAATCATGGTAAATATACTATCTCTCTGCTAGGAAGAACTTCTCTTTAGCTTGATCATTTGAGCATCAGACTAATAATCAAGAGGTACCAAGTTTGATCCTAGGTCATTTTGTTTATATGAAATCCTGCATTCTGTTACATCTCAAAAAAATATTACCATACTGTAGAATCAGCCATTGTTATAGCAGATATTCCTGCCTATTTTTTTCATGGTGATGTGTAACCAGCTGATTGTTTATGTTTCTATAACCTTGTGTAACACCTGCCGATCATTACTTTGGTCTGCTACTTCTGACCCTGACATACTTTTCTATTCTTCACAGAGGTGACGCAATGGTGAGACAAGCTTCTGGAACTGGTCTTGTATCATTGAACAATGGCAGACTGGTGCTATCAAAGAGGTACTATAGAATAAACAGTGGCAGACTGGCGCTATCAAAGAGGTACTTTACAGTGAACAATGACAGGCTGGCGCTATCGAAGAGGTACTATCAGTCATAAAACACTACTGAAAGTCAGATTCATACCTACACTGTGAATCTTGCTCAATCTACGCTCCCTAAAGAATTGTTATGCCAGGGCTTCTTCTTATTAATTTTGAAAGGAGCTTTTTATACATCATTTTTGTACCAACTGGTAGAGTTTCCTGAAGCGAGCTGTTGTTTGGAGGAATTTGGCTAAAATTTGAAATAATTTCCATTGGGAATATGTCCCATAATCAACCCTCAATGAGCCCTTAGAAGAACCATTTATACATTTTATCTTTTTTAATGAATCCTATCCAATTCAGCTAAAGAAGAATAAGTGATTAAGGTGTCAACTGCTAATCAAATATTTACAAATATATGTAACGATAGTTTTGGACACAATTCAATACGCTATACCTTAATTCTTATGACCATACAAATATATTCACAGCCAATGGCCCGATACTATAATCTGGACAACTAACATCAAAACTATGAGTTGTTTCCATAGTTACTGACATTCATTTTGATTTCAACAAATTTTATTTCGAATAACGAAAAAGGAGTAAACAACAGGCATTGCCTATGTTAGTTAACATTCATTGATGTAACTTTTTACTTTTATAGACTGTTGAGTAGTACCTTAACATAAGATAGCAACCTTTTTTACCTTAATCGTATTTATCTATCTGAATTATTCATTTATCTTTATCAGACACAAATCTCTGGTGAATATAAACCTTTAATTGTTTTCACAGAACATCTTTATTTCCTTGTAAACTCATCAGGATTGTTATCAAGTTTCATAACAGTCAGGGAAAAACATAAGCGACACCTGAACATTAATAAATCTTTCAGATGTTGCCTTTTTAATACCAGCCTTGGCAATAAAACCAGGAGCATAAATCTATAACTACAGTCATCACTACCTAAAACACCAACATCAATGTGTAACCATAGCCAGTACGTAACTTTCCCAATTAAATACAGATCACACAATCAAACACCTTTGTACACTAAGAACAACACTCGGTCTAAATCACTTAAATAACACAATTTGGAAACGACCATTACCACATCCCAGGTTAAATGCATTTAGACCTTTAATTCTAGTCAAAACATTAATGAAATCATTCCAGCACCAATATATGTTCCTTTAATTCTGGCGACTATCTTGTTGACAGATTGGTCCCAAAACACAATATCCACAACTACATATGAACTTTGAGAATGATCCCTTTAGTACTTTCTGAGAAATAGCGATAATAAGAATTGTTAATTGACGGATGGACAGACGGACGGATGACTGACCACGGACAAAAAGCGATTTGAATAGCCCATCATCTGATGATGCTTTGCTAATAAAAAGTACATGGATGATCTTCTGATATTTCCAATGCAACTACATCCAGATTAAGACAAGAATTCCACGGAAGTAGATCTGTTGCCTGCATAGCAGTTTAAAACATCACACAAAATAGTTATTTACAGTTGAAAATATTGTTAATCAATTCCCTTTACTCTTGCAAATTTTGGCAGATTTTGACCAGTATCAAACCCATCAAAGATCTCATCGATATAAAGCAATATACATAATTTGGTTGAAACATTGAATAATACATACAAAATTTATTGAGCGAAAACCAAGAAATTACCTGTTTTGATGACTTTAAAGTTCCAGAACTCTTGCAAATATTGTTGGATTTTGACCAGTATCAAACCTGTTGCAGATCTCAATAATATCAAGAACATTTGATTAAAATCGGATAATAAATACTGAAGTTATTGAGTAGAAACTATGGATTTACCTGTTTTGATGATTTCATAGTCACGTAACTCTTGCCAATATTCCGGATGCTGACCCCAACATAGCAATACCACATATGTCAAACTTGCGTTGTAGGCAACTCAAAAAACATTTAAAGGCAGGGATTTTCCTACAGTTTTTTTACAGGGTCCTGGGTCCATTGAATTGGGAAATTTTACGTGGCATAACATGAAATTGGGAAAAATGACGAAATAAAGAAAAACATTATTTTATGATTTTACTGTTTATTCGACATATCATGACAATTTCATATCAAGAATGACATTACTCAGACTTTCAATTTTAGATTTTAGAATTTTTAGCTAAATTTTCGGAGGGGAATGGGTCCGTTATTCAGCCCCAGATTCTACTGTAGGAAAATCCCTGAAAGGAAAAATAAATTTTTATATCTTACATTTTTTCCTAAGATTTCACGAATAATTATCTACTGCATATATTTATGTACAAAATTCATATGCCTTGAAGGACTTTCAAGTCTAAAGTATATTCGACCTATGATTATGTAAGCAGAACATTTTGCATCCCAACCCAAAACCATCAACATAGCAAATTTGTCTTGTGAAACAAAGGCTTTTCTGTCTGTTTAACCAATATTAGCTTATGAATCACAACAAGAGCATAATGCACAACATTAATTATTGTAAAATACTTCTTTTATATATTTATAGTTATAGCATACCTGTACCAATACAAACTTATTCAACTAGGTATTGAACAAGATTGTAATTCTGTTAAAGTACAAAACGTTTTGGAAAAGTCTTGCAATTCTTTCTTTTCCCGACTCAGAACCTTCTCACTGTGAAGGTCAAGGCCTCCTTAGGTTCAGATCAAAGACAAAGACAAGCAACTTCACATTACGCAGGGATGGTTAAAAATGTAACTAAGTTAGTACAGTAATGTATCAACGAAATAAAATAAACTTTCAAGGATGCTGTACCAAACATGTACATCATGTCAACAACCTAACATTTGGGCAAAAGATATTGGTCAAGCTCAACAAATTTGTGCCAATGACTGGAGTTTACCTTCAGGATAAAAGAGTATATAGTAAAAGGACTGTGACATGTCATATCATGAAAGATTATATTAGACAAAAATAAATTGTGTGTTAGAGTTCAGTTAAGCAGGACTTTGCACAGAGGATGAAACTTACTTATGACATGTTTGTGCTGGAAACAATGGCATTGTGGTAAACAGGGCAAAACTATTGAATTTGGAGAGAGTTGCTGAGTTTGGAGATGGCTGCTCTGTCTGACCTTACTGTAATTTGAAGACCTATGAATCTGTATATGTAGGAAATATAATCCTAGGGTTATATACTGTGGTTTCATATCCTAATTTAATTCTACCAATGTCTAGATGTCTGGGCTTCTCACGAGCATCAAATGCCATTATACATATCTTGTTCTTTAGATTACTGCCATTGTGTACCAGCTAGGACAAACAGTTAAACACTACTATTTCAGAATCTGTCACCATTTATATACGATGGACATACGGTTAAACTTTACTGTTTTTCAGAATCTGTCATCATTTACATATGATGAACCTAAATTTACACTTTACTGTATTTCAGAACCTTTTACTGTTTATATGAATGGGATTGTTATCAGATTTTCTGTCTGATAGTACAGGTGCATGCTGCCTCAGAGAATGAATTTAAGATTTACAGTATTTAAGACATAACAAACCTTGAAACCTTGCTGTAGTTAATTACAAAATCAAAAATTCATTACTGTGGGAACTTGTTTCTCTTCCTGAATTGGCAAAGAGCATATAAAAGCATATGTGATTCGGGCTGTATCAGTGCAAAGGTTATTATTAAAGTTACTACAGTCTATAATTGAATTTTCTGGAAGAAAATGAGAAATTCCTAATTGAAAAGTTCAATATACTATGGTTTTATATGTGCATGTTCTTTGATAAGATATTTATTCTTGGTAAATACTACCACAATTGATTTAGCTGTAAATGACTCCTTTCCATTCGAATTCAAACACAAACCTCTTATCATTATCCACATCTTCATTAAGATCAAAAAGTTACATAGTCTATGAACCTTCCCAAACTTTTATAAGACAATTTTTAGCTCACCTGGCCTGATCATGAAGAGCAAAATTTGGCCAGAAACATCCTTGGGGAAAGGGAAACAGAATTTATATAAATTTTGGCTCTGACCCCCCAAGGCCAGGAGGGGTGGGGCCCAATAGGGGAATTAGAGGTAAATCCTTTCAATTGCTATTAATCATAGAGTTCTACATGGATTGTAACAAAATTTGGCTCGAAATATCCTCTCGGGAAGGGGAACAGAATATGTATAAATTTTGGCAGGAGGGGTGGGCTTGAAAGTGGGAATAGAGGTAAATATTTAAATTCCTTTGGAAGAAAACCAATGAACCTGTATTCAGAACATTACTTCGCATTACAAACCAGGTGAGCAATACAGGCTCTCTGGGCCCCTTGTTCATATAGGGTTGGTGACTACCAAATGCCTGATGGAAACCATGTCTGACGTACAACTTACATTGAATCCTGCCAATAACAACCACCAAATACACAGTAATGTATTGAACACCACATCTAATTTGCTATAGAACTCTGTACTGGTTGATAGGTAAATCTGAACAATTTGACATGCTAAAAAACCACAGAGTCGATTTCATAACTCCGATTGATTCACATTAAGACATTTTCCTAATTTAATAATCCGTCAGACCCATTTTCCAACATTTCTTTATTTCCGTGTCGGTATCATGCCTGAATCTGTTAGGAATCTGATTCATTTGAATGTTTTGTGATTGACATGCTATCGTTTCTATTCCATGATTTCCCCCTTAATGTTACTCATATTGTGTATTGATCCCTTAACTTCCGATTTTAAGGAAACTTTTCTTGTCTTCCATTTAAAACATGAGCACAGGAAATGACAAAAAGAGGTTACAATGAATGGCCAATAAAAACCTTCTAGCACAGATTTCAATGTTGCATCATTGGATATTTGATTTTAATATCATGAAGTTCCATTATATTACCATTATATACTTGATTCAAATAAAACCTAAGCTTATTTGAACACTACCCCCTGTCATTCAATAACAACTTACTTCAATGGCAGCTTAATTAAAGAATTTCACAAGTTCAAAAGATTAACATAAATTTCAAACAGAAACTGTTACAGATGATTAAACAGAACTCTCTCTCGGCATTCATCAGTATCTGATAAACGTCCTCTTAGATATCTCTTTTACTTCATATCAAAATACAGGCCCGACAGCAAGCATTAACTGATATTAAACATATCAAGCAGATTTCAATTAATATAATTTGACATCACAAAACAAGTTACATATTTATCCTAAATGCAAATAGACTTCGGATTTATATTCAGCAGACAATTAAATTTCATTTTTTTTCCAAAACAAGATTTTTTTTAATATTGAATAAATGCTGTTGAAATGGTGTTATTGAATGCATCTTTATTGCTCAGCTTTATTATATGCCTTGAAATTACCTCTACCCAGAGTTGTCTATTATACACTTCTGATAACAGCTTTTAATTCAAAATAACGAAGACACAATTTTGCAATAAATTTTGCATACAATGTGAGGATTTTTTTTTAATCTACATCCAGCATACTCTGAATACTCTTCATTTGTTGGGTGTAAAGGAGGTGGGATTGGGGTGGGATTTGTTCAAATTCCCTTTAAAATCAACAATTTTTTTTCTTTCTTTTGTGAATCAATTTATGTGCAACTCGCGCATTTGTATAAGCGTATTTACTAGCTAATAAAATACTAGAACGAATATACGTACCCTGCCTACTATACCTTTCGGCCGGATACGAATTGGTCCCTATGTAAAAAAAATCACTCAGGCACAATTTTCTTTGCTTTCTTGTTGGTTTCAAAATATTATTCTGTATACATGCATTTAAATACTACTTTGTCTGAAACAAACATAACAACCATTCTTAATATCTACTGTACTGCTCTCAAGAGGTCAAATTTACAATCTGTAGACTTGCCGTATAATTGTCTTTCGAAAAGGCCTTCACATCTTTATGCCAAAAATATCTCATTGTGAATTTATACTTTATAGGTTCAATTCTATTGCCTAGTAGGTAAGTGATATAAAACAAGAACGATAAAATACGTTTAATAATGATTTGCAATTTTGCATAATCATTACTTTGCTCCATTAGCAGTAATAGGCACCAATTGCAGCTCTAAAGACGACATAATTATCTGTCTAGAAGTCTTTTAGCTACAATATTGTAGCTACTAAAATACTACCAACTCCATATCACCTTCAGGGAATATCACCAGGAACTTATAGAAAGCCAGAGTTCAACCAAGGTGTGATTCCAAGTGAAGGCATTAACCTCATTTCATTGATTGTATGCTCTAATTATATATATTAAAGGCAAAACTGAGAGACAATCAATTACCATATCATATGTTAATGGAAGGGTTTGTTTGATTAGTAAAATCTTAATATTGTAAAAGTATTTATTCTAGCATTTATCCCATATTGTATTTGCCTTTATTAGCATCCAGGGCACATAAAGGATTGTAACAAAGGGGCGCTTATTAGGGAACCAAAATGAACACTGTGGACAATAAAACTCTAGGCATAAATGACCATTGGTCAGTGAAGTCACGTGCGTGATAGCTTAATTAGACACAAGCTATACATAGGCTTAATGAACATTGTAGGATGCATATCAATTAGCAAATATGTAAATGTACAAGAATGACCAAGTGTTGTGTCTGTCACGATAAACATTTTTATGCCTTCCTTCCTTTGAGACTCCATCATTATTATGTCGTTTGTTTATTAGTTTAACATCCTATTAACAGCCAGGGGCCTGTAAGGATGTGCCAGGTTTGTTGGTGGAGGAAAGCCGGAGTACCCGGAGAAAAACCACCAACCAGCAGTTAGTACCTGGCAACTGCCCCACATGGGATTTGAACTTGCGACCCAGAGGTGGAGGGCTTGTGGTATTATGTCGAGACATCTTAACCACTCGGCCACCTCAGCCCCATGTTGTATATTCGTGCAAGTTTACATGTCATAACATGACTTTCAAGTAATTTGGATAAGAATGTCGATGTTATAAGATCACACAGTTTAACATTGTTAAATCCTTAGGATGGGGGGCATTTATAATAACTTCAACTCCTTCAAAAGAGGGAAGAGGTGGGGTTTTTTTGGGGGGTGGGGGGGGGGGGGGTAGGGGAGATGAACGGGGAGGTGCACTAATTACAGTGAATTCGGTATCTCAGAACTTTTTGTACCTTCAAATTATAATAATGATAATTGCATTTTACAATAAAAAAATTCTGACAACCTATTCTAAAACAATTTTGATAAAAAAATCTGTGGGCAGAAAAAGGGTCAAAAACCATAGAATCATTCAAAATTACTATTTTTGAAATCAAGCACTTTTAATATTCACACCATACAGATTGCTGTTTTGAAGTGCTTTTAAGAAGACATCATTGGTTGAGCAGAAACACAACAGTTCTACCAATTCAATATGTGATATTTCACTTGTCCATATTCATTTGATAAAATTAATAACTTTTGGCAAGACATATGGCATATGCACTTGTAGGTTTGATTACCCTTGTTGGGCATGTAGTGAGGTATTGACAATACAACATGCTGTTTTTTATCCTGCTTAGAAGCAATAGAAAACACAGGTCTGTTTCTAGCTATGAACTTTAATTAATACAGGGAGTGGGAGATATGACATCTTCCCTAATTATTTCACAGTTTCATATGATGTTTTCACAACTCTAAAGCTGATAACTTCAGTAAAACTCAAGAGGCAATAAATCTCAGACTTGATTGTCCTAACAACCAATCTCAATTGTATTGAAACTAATTTTTAAATTTCTCACTTTCCTCAAAAACAATTTCTTCATTTTGGTCCTTTGGGGTTTCCTTTTCTAATCTTTTTATTTTTACTGTTCTACTTCTGAATCATGTTAGCCGATACATATAGGATATTATACAATTATAATCAGTTTTTGGAATTTTTATCAGATAGCTGCCATAGGTTTTTAAGACATCTTTTGCCTTTTTTAAACAATTCTATTATGGGAAAGAGTTGTCCCAGTTGATATGAGTACTACAATCAAATTCACCTCTGGACATGGGAGTCTATCACTATTTTGTGGAAAAATCAGTTAACACTATAATTAACTTACTCACCCCTGAAAATTCACTATGAACTGTTCCAGTCTTGTATTAGAAGAGTTCAAATGTGTCTTTAGGGGTGAATGAGTTAAGTAAAAGTAAACATCGTCTCCATGTGGTAGTCACAGAATGGCTACTTTCATGGAATTCTTTTTCTTTTTGAATGAGTTAAGTGACATAAAAGTAAGCATCGTCTCCATGTGGTAGTCATAGAATGGCTACTTTCATGGAATTCTTTTTCTTTTTGAATGAGTTAAGTGACATAAAAGTAAGCATCGTCTCCATGTGGTAGTCACAGAATGGCTACTTTCATGGAATTCTTTTTCTTTTTTGAATGAGTTAAGTGACATAAAAGTAAACATCGTCTCCATGTGGTAGTCATAGAATGGCTACTTTCATGGAATTCTTTTTCTTTTTGAATGAGTTAAGTGACATAAAAGTAAACATCGTCTCCATGTGGTAGTCACAGAATGGCTACTTTCATGGAATTCTTTTTCTTTTTGAATGAGTTAAGTGACATAAAAGTAAGCATCGTCTCCATGTGGTAGTCATAGAATGGCTACTTTCATGGAATTCTTTTTCTTTTTGAATGAGTTAAGTGACATAAAAGTAAGCATCGTCTCCATGTGGTAGTCATAGAATGGCTACTTTCATGGAATTTTTTTTTTTTTTTTGATTGAGTAAAGTGACATAAAAGTAAGCATTGTCTCCATGTGGTAGTCATAGAATGGCTACTTTCATGGAATTCCTTTAAAGCATACAATGGTTATCAGGTTTCCACACTAATGGCATCCTGATTGATCAGAAAGGCTTCCACATACTGCCAAACCACAACTCGGAAGAAGATTTTTGTAATTCCATTTCCAAGATCACATCCATACTCTAGAGAATTATGTAACGTTAGCTGTCTATCGTCAATAGGAACCTCATTATATGTTTTTCTCTGTTTAATTATCGTCTAGTGCCCAACAAACTACAGTGTATGCAGAGGAAAGGGAGATAACTCATTTATACCATTTGTTTTAGAGTTGCATCAGCATTAATGGTACTTGGTCTTTTGAAGTTAAGATCTGGAAGGAAACTTAAACAAAACAAAAGTTACTACATTGTTCACTCAGTCTGACTTAACATCACTAGAAAAGAGAATACAGAGGATTCCGCGTATTTGAATAAGTCATTTTCCAGAAGAAAATATTCAAATAATCGGAGTGTTTGAATAGGGGGAGATGGCATTTTGTACCTCCATTTGACAACCCCCCCACACACACACATACATGTGACCAGGCAAATATAAGTAAATTATTTACACTTGAAATGAACAAAAAGTAATTATTTTCAAAGCTATAAATCGATTTAATTGTTTAATAATAAAAAATATTCCAATGTCAGATTCTTGTTTAAGTTAGATCGACACATGAATCTTTGAGAAAAAGCTAGACAATCGATATCAAATGCAATAGCTAAACATAATGAATTTGTGGCTGCAAATATTTACATATCAATTCTGAAACTAAATAATAAACAAATTTACGTACGTTTGCCTGGCAAAATTAGCTTACGATCGTAATTAAACTTCGAAGTGCCAATCAACTAGCAGTGGTGTTTTGACACATGTGTATGAATTCTAAAATGGCGGTAGGTGATGAAGCCATGCGTTCACTGGACATAAATGTGTTTTGGGAATTCTTCCTGTATTGTTGATCGATGCGGCGGAATTTACAAAATTAAAGCATATTTAAGTACCAATGAAACAACGTAGCAAGTATCATTTGTATCCATATCCATTCATATCCGCTTGATATGCACATGTCTGGTGTATTCAAAAAGTGTCTGGTTGAAGGAGACTACCCATAAATGGCTGTTGTTTAGCAAACTAAGGTAAGTTATGTTAATAAATAAACATATTTTAAAGTGCAAATGCTTTAATTAGATGTTTGAGTCAGTGATTATACTAAAGTAATGATCTACCGCTGCTGATTTAAATCGTAACAGCATGGAATACCTTTGCGGATTCATGCATAAAATAAGAAGCCATACGGTAACGTTAATCTGTCACCATGATGATTTCTAGTAAAAGCGAAGTGTCTTGAAACATATATCGGCGAATTTCGCCAAAACTATATTGCAAAATTGAAAAATATTCGATTTTGTTTTTAGAGTTTCACAGATATTTTATTCGCATAACCGGAGGTCAAGTAAAAAGTTTATTCAAATACACAGAGTTGAAAAACAAAGATAAAGAAAGAATTTTATACAAATAACCGAAATATTCGAATAACCGTTATTCGATTATGTGGAGTCCTCTGTATCAATATATACCAGAAACCAAAAGGGGAGATAAATACATTGTTCACTCAGTTTGACTCAACATAGCTAGAAAAGTGAATATCATTAGGTTCCAGAAACTTAAGGGGGAGCTAATTAAAGATAATCAAATGGCAGATAATATCAATGATATCAGGAACCTAAAGGGAGATAATCATATATGTAGGGGAATTTTTTATCAGAATTTTATCTTGGATTTTGCTTTCAATACATGACAGTATAAAAGTTTCCAATATTTTTTTTGTAATTGAGACGTACATTTTTTATTCAATAATTTTTTTTTTATTTTCAGTAAATTCATCTATCCTTTTATTGTTTAACATCATTACTTCATTAACTTATATCTAGTTAGAATAAAAGGTAAAAACCTGATACTGACACTTGAAGGCCATCCTAAGCATGACAATCACCACAATTGAAAATCATTCTTTCATTCTAAATAATTGGAAATGACCTTGACACTTCAGGAATTAATGTTTTGAAAATTGTTATTTTTATATGAAACAAAATGAACTTCCTCCAAAATGAACAAATGTCCTAGGTATGATATTATTTTGATAACATATCCCTCCAGCACTTGATAAAAATATTCTGATGTAACCAGATAAGTTGACTCATAATAAAATAACCTGGTTCTATATTATAACATTAATACAGTTCACCGACAAAAGATAAAACAATTAATGTCCAAGGTCAAGTTGGTAGAAAATCAATAAGAAATTTCAACTCTCATTTCCTGTAGTGTATCAAATACCTGTCGAGGGAGTTTAGACCAGTACCACATTCAGAAGGTAAAATACAGAATGATGTATTCTACGTCATTAGGAAGAGTGGAGTAGCGTGGAAAAGAGGAAACTATTCTGTAATGGATTGCCTTCCGGTATATACTGGAGGATGAAGCCACAATAAAGCCTTCCTTGATCTGTACCGACAGATCTTAATGATACTTCAACACATATAGGTTAATCTAATCAACAAATTTTATAACATCAATTGAAATATATTTCATTCTAATCAATTTATGTACATGCGTCTATAACCGAGATGCTCACGTTCTTCTGTGTGTCTTATAGTTAATAAGAAGTTTTCACATAACTGACCTCCATAGTAACTTGATTTGTCATTTATTCAAATGACTCGGAAATCTCTGCCTTATTAGGCAATCATAACCATCTGCCAATAAACCTATCTGGTCATCAATGATCGACCCAGTCCAATGCCAACCACTACACAAGCAATATCTTTATATTCTAGAATTCACAATCAAAGTGGTGAATAGCAATCTATTATAGAATTAAAAACAAAGACATTAGATTCAGTTCTGAACATTGTATTGCTATAAAGATATATATATACATAATGACAAAATGAACTCATAATCATAACTAGAACACTGACACGTCATAAAGGGCCCCGCTATGTGTCTGACGTGCTTAAGTGAAAAAGTAGTATTTTGACAACGAATTCTTCCGTGTTAGCTATATGTTGCTAATAAATAATTAATGTCAACATTAATTGGGAAACCGATGATGGTACATTATTATAATTCTTTGGAAATATTATAATTCTTTGGAAAAAGTCTTCCAAGTATTTAACTTGAATCCTGATTCCAAGCTAACATTACATTAAGAGCATACAATTAACTCAAATACCCCTTTTAAACAAGGTAAACCTCATAGTTTGCTGAAGAAACACATAACAAATGTGAAAGGAAGGGAATAAAGGTCTTGCTCAAATATTTTAATCATGTAAAAGGTTTTTTTCCATTAGAGTTGTATCTGCAAATAAACTCTGTGGAATGGTATATCTAATCATATCATGTAGCCATTTTGATTCAAATCATATTGACTTTAATTAATATATTAAGCAATGAATAATTTTATTTATTATGTCATAACAAATTGTTAATAAGTCCAAAAATGGAAAATGTCAACCTTTGATGCAGTGACCCCATGATCTTACCTTTGGTCAGTCAAACCTTTGGTGAGTTGACTTCTTGTTTAATTCTGAACAACTCTGCTTCATTATAAATGTTGTAGCAAAATGTTCATGAGAAAATAATTTTTTTAAATTTGACCTTGACCTTTGACTTAGTAACCTTGGCCCATGACCTTACCTTTGGACAGTCAACTCCTTGTTTAATTCTGAACAACTTTGCATCATAATGTTATAACAAAATGTTTATCAGTTAAGAGCAACAACATTGTGATTTTTTTAAATGTTAAAATCCAAGATGGCCGATTTTTTAATTTAATTTCAGCCTGAAAAATTACCAAGCAGATCTAGGATGGATGGGGAATCATCATGTAAAATATGGGGAAAATACTCCACTCCCTTCCATCATTTATGTGCAAAAGAAAAAAAACGGACAGACGGACGGACGGACAGACGGACAGACAGACAGACAGACAGACGGACGGACGGACGGACAACCTGATTACTATAGGGCACCCGCATCTCGATGCGGGGCCCTAATGATGATTCTGAAATAGTTAGATATTAGTAACTGTTGCTGTGATATAAAAATAATTTGGCTTGAAGACTGACTCAGCTGTTTTGATGATAGAACTGAAGTTAAACAAATAACTTATACTACAATATAACTACAGTATAATTATCTATATATGTATGGCTTAGAATTGAGATCTCTACCCGTGGGGTAAATAATCTACCACTACAGCTGGTGCAGCGCTACAACGATGGTTGCAGAATTCCTCACACATACTTAAAACATATATACATATCATAAATTATCACACATTAGGAAATTGTACCACTGGAGTGCAATCTCATCAGTATACATGATATACCGTACAACGATGGTTGTATGTACCGATACCAAGTATTGGAAACTCAACAGTTTGTAAAATTCCCCAGTATAACTGTGTATACTGTACAACGTTGGTTGTAAATACTGTGATAAGTTCTTATTGTTATGATTATAATGTAAATGAATAATGCAACTTTCTTTGGGAAGATTGATGTATGCATCAAAAATCCATAACGAAGCAGTTAACGCAGTTAAACAGCTGAGTGTCCCCAAAGAAAGAAGTTTTAGTTAGAATATAAGAGAAGTGAAGTGGAGAAACATAAATTGTTTATATATTTAACTCTTACAAAAGAAGTACAAATACATATAAGTAATAACGATATATTGTCATGGTAACACAATATGTAAAATTTAAGAACTAAAACTACACATAACGTAAAATCAAGAACTAAAACTACACATCTAACAAGTTATATATTGTAATATAATTCTAATGCTAAAAATGAAAAATATTTGATTGATCACAAGTTGTAAAAATAACAACTGGTAGCAAGCAGTCCTACCGGGAGAACTTATAGATGGCATGACCATAATGTTTAAAGATTAACTGTTTGTCATAGAAAATTGAGCTGTCTTTATGATAGAGTCACTGGTATGAATGTATCGACAGTATGATTCTGATGTCCATCTACCCATCGTTTTGATAAGATGGTCTTCCATTCTGTTGCTAGCAGCAGTAGTTGCTGCTCCTATTCTAAAAGAATGTCCATTATATAAATCTTGTGGTAATCCACATGCATTTAAGGAAGATCTAAGCTTTTCAATAAAGTTATTTCTTGTTAAAGGCTTATGACCTTCTTGTACAAACAAAGGCTGTGTTGGACTAGCCTGGTGGACATGTAGTCGTTGCTCCACATACAGGTCTAATGCACACTTAGGGCAAATGGTAGTGTTGTTGCAAAAGAACTTAATATTAACACCATGTCTAAATGGATCAGTTTTTGATTGTTTAAGGCGAAGTACTGTAACATCCTTGCTGACTGTCACATCACCAACAGTAACATTAACGTTTGGATCGAAAGTAGAGTTACACGAAAATTCACCACACCTCATAAACCCGAAAAAAGCTATGATACACACTGTACGCATCGTCTTGTCAATTTCACCGCAGAACAAGCCACTCTGAAATCTGTTACAGATCTGAGATAGAACGCTAAAAGTAATGGGGTATCTGGGACGTCTGGAACTACACAAATCTGTTCGTTTGATTCCATTCAAAGCCATTTGTAGCCTTGGAAGAACTCCTGTACGACCTATGTCAAAGTTTGAGTCTGTGGCATAAAATGGACTAGGAACTCCTTTGGATAGATAAGTGAAGCGTATACCGCACAAGTATAGCTTGATAGTTGTATATTTCACTTTGAGAAATTTATGACAATACGTTACAAAATATATCAACATCTGTTCTGATATTGGTGGTAAAATTGAGTTAAACACCACATTGTTCATGGCACAATATCGTTCATACCACCGAAATCCTGTGTCGTACACCTTCCTGGTATTCTGCGACACAGAATTGGAAACTAACTGTTGAGATGACTCTTGGAATTCCACATTACTTCTGAGACTGGGGGGCAGATACATGGGGTTGGACGAGCTGTAGGCGCCAGCTGACGAAACCTGTTCATCTGCAAACGAGATAAAGAATCTGCTATAGAATTGTCTTTACCTGGTACATGTTCGGCATATATAGAAAAGTTACCTTTTAAAGCACATCAGGTAAGTCGTCTCATTAACAACATGATTGAAAGCACCTTAGAACGGCCTTTACATATAATGGATACTGTTGCAGCATTGTCACAATAGAATAGAATACGTTTATTGGTCCAGAAATGTCCCCATAAAATCGCTGCCACTACAATGGGGTACAATTCCTGGAAAGCCATTGACATTTTGTCGTCAGTCAGCAAGGGAATGTCTGAAGGCCAAGTTTCACAAAACCAAAAATCTTGAAAAATACCACCGTGTCCAATGGTAGACGCTGCGTCAGTATATAATGACATATCGGTGGCTTTCGTTATTGATATGTCGTGAAACATAGAAACACCATTCCATTGTTGTAGAAATAGAGTCCACATGTGTATGTCCTCACGACACTGTGCACCCAGGTGTACAAAGTGGTGAAGTTCTCTGACCGATGAAGCCATAGCTAATAAGTAACTAATGAACGATCTCCCACTTGGAATCACGCGACTCGCAAACGCAAGATGACCGAGCAATTGTAAAAGTTCTCTCTTGGTACAATTTTTGCGTGTTGAAAACTCTTTTAACAGTTGTCCTATTCTCTCTAACTTTTGTTGTGGTAATCTAGGTTCCATTTTATCAGAGTCTAAAATGATCCCTAAATATTCAATCACTGTTGTAGGACCTGTAGTTTTGTGTTGAGCTATGGGAATATTGAGTTTCTTGAACAAAAACATAAGCTTTTCCATAGTCTGGTCCGCTGGAGCACTTGGCTTATCGATGGTGAGAAAATCGTCAAGTAAATGCAATATAAAGTTAATATTGTATCTGTGTTCCGCAATCCAACAGATAGCTGATGACAGCTGATCGAAAATTTTGGGGCTGGATCGGCACCCGAACGCCAAGCAATTGTAAAAATAGTATTTGTCTAGCCACTTAACACAGAATAAATGGTACTCTGAAGGAGAAATTGGAATCACTTTGAAAGCGTCAGAGATATCAGTTTTACACATTAAAGAACCACTGCCGTATTTGACGATCTGTTTAATGGCGTTGTCTATTCGCACGTAGGTTAAAGAACATTCCTCCTTGTCTATCAAATCATTGATGCTTGTTATCGTTGTGTGGAGAGGATAAGTCAAGAATCAAACGCTTTTTATTTTGAATATTTGCCTGTCGCGACACCTATTGGAGACACACGATAAGAGTCGAAAGGTGGATTATCAAATGGACCACTTATAAAACCTTTGGATACTTCTAATTCTAACAGTTGAGTTACAACATCGTGTTGACGAAGTGCTGACTGTAAGTTTTTACATTCTTTCATTGGAAGATCGGTATTCTTGACTTTAGTGTTGAAACCATAACGCAAGCCGTTCACCAAATAATTTACGAATGCTTTGTCTGGATGTGATGAAAGTTCATATTGTAATTGATCAATATTCACAGGGGTGTTAACCGTAAAGTTCGGTAATGTAGAGTTGGAAGTGCCAAATATATCTACAGATAGTCAGTTTTTCTTTTTTGACTGGGAAAGGTTGTGATCTTTGCATTCCCCTAATTTGTGTGATAAGTCTTTACATTGTGAACACACGTGACTATATGGACAGGATTCACGACAACAACCATTGTTGGAATTGAAGTTATTACAAATCTCAACCCCGTTGTTGAACATACGTTTCCTCCCATGTTTGTCGACATCAGTTGACCTGTTATAGTTATGTGTTCTCGCACCATCTTGCTGACTTTTGTCATTCGCAACGAATCGCGGGCAAAAGTGGGTATCATGAGTTGATTCATTACATATAGAACAGCTTCGTGACTTAGATCCTGCAGTGACCATTTGTATAAGATCACGATCCCGAATTGACCAATCTAACTTCATACCATGCAGTTGCATGGCATTGGCACTCTTCAAAGAAAAAAGTTTATGGTACTCGTAGAATTTCGAGCCATATGTATTGAACAGATTGACGATGATCGCCTCGTACTGGTCGAGCTCTTCACGACGATCGGGGTAGACTTGGCACATAGTACGTTTGTACCTGCCGAAGGCCGTTATGAATTCGCCGATCGTGAGAGTTTTTCTCAATCTGATGTCATTGCGATGTTTGTCGGAGTGTTCATGTAATTCATAGTATGGGATCAATAATGTGGCAAGATTTACATCCCTACCTTCTATGATCTGTCTGCGTAGCGAAGGTGCCATGAGGTCCATATGAGGGATGTCCTCCGGTGACACACCATACGATCGCCTAGTTTGTTGTTCTCTGCTAGCGAAACTGTCATGTCGAGCTGAGTACACATCCGCCAATGTCGGTAGTGACTTCTGTTTATCTTCATTGTTGATAAGTTTAGTCATAACAGCTTGCATACCTGTCATAGTGTCTACTAAAGCTTGTATCACTGTTGGAGAAGTGATATTGGCAGCCATATTGTTTCCGGGACCGGAACTACCGGATGTAGTGTTATCAGTTATATCGTTGCGCGCACTGACCGAATCACCTCTTTGTTCATGATCGTCGCGCACTGTAACATAGGGCACATTGTTGTAATCACGCACTGTTGATTCTTCCGGAGAACTATTTGCAGTCAATCTTGACTGTACCGTATCTACTCGAATTGTGTCCGACGTAGGACCTGTAGAGTTCGTAGGTCTCGGAATTCTTGACTGTCTCCGTAACATCGGAACACTGTTCGTCGTCTGTGATGAAAAGTTATTCCTCGATCTGTTTAAAACGTTATCCACATACAAATTTCGTAGTGTACTCAGAGTAAATGTAGGAGAAGTCACTAAGCCAACCAAGGAAAGTTCATGGCGAAGTTTAACTTTACTCCAGTTCAAATTATTGTCCATATCCAGCGTAGTATCACCAGTTCTTTGTCTCTTTTTTGGACCCATCTTGGGAGTCAATAAAAATCACTAATAAAGTCAAAATCTGAGTTCAGAAATACACACGATCGTTGCGTAGCAAAGATCGAATGTTAATCCATGCTTTACAAGAAAATGTTGCAGTCTAATGATGATATGAGGGAAGATGATGAAAGATTGAAAAGTTAATTATGGTTTGGTTCTGCTGCTGGTCAGCCCTGGGCGAAATCTGACCGATCACGTGACTTGGCTCCCAGAGGTTCTGGGCTGCTTTGCACACGGCCCTACACAAAATCTCGTACCTCTAACAAGATGTATATTATATATGTGTATGTATACGCATTCGTATATGCCTAAGTGAGTACAACAGAAGCATATCCATTCCAGTCTTTCAATGCCATAAACCACACTTAAAACATTAAGCTTCAAATTATAGAAAGATATATCAAAGAGCCTTGAACTATAGACTAGGGCTAATTCATTATAGTCTGTATTTTGACACAGATACATTGGCTGTATAGATTCATGAACTCACTTATCTATGACTGATCAAAGGTATCATTAAGCCTTATAACAAAGATTAAATTAGGACGCCAGACCACTGGACAAAATGTACCCCTGACCAGGTATAGAGATACTAAAAGGTAAAATACAATACAGTAAAACATGCATTAATCTGTACTGCGACCACCTGCTTAATAAGACCACATTCTTCTTAGTCCCTTATTATGACCATGCAATTCTAATTGAAGTTGATCTGCACATCAACATCAAGATCACTTGGCAATGAAATTTACATTGATTGTTTGGGTGGTCACTTTACAGACATGTTGAACTGTATATGTAGCCCCCACCCCTTATTTACACCAATGAGAGTATATAAATTTAAGTCAAGCAGCTAGAGTGATGATGGAATTCTATTTTGGTTGCTATGACCTTGCCCTTAGCTTTGACAGATTAATAAACTTGCCCAAAACACAATGTAGTAGGAACTAAAACACAGCAGGGAAAACTAATCAAAATTTCTCAGCAATACAAGGAAGCTAGATTATTAACAAGGACATGTAGTGATGAGACAAATCTATTTCTGGTAACCATGGTGACCTTGACATTCAACTGATTACAAACAGATTCAAACTTGTCAAAGGTAGAGGTGTTCAACATAAATATATCAGAGGAAATTCATCACAAGCTTGTCAAGGACGGAGACTACAGTGACGATCGCACTAGTCGTATTTCTGACGGTATAGCAGAGACATGCAATAGAGTAATGCAATCGCGAAGCAGAGAACACAGCAATTCACATTTACAATTCAGAAATTCTATTTCTAACACGTCATATAAAAACACGTCATATTTATATGAGAGGTGTCAAATTACATGCTATCTTTCAATACTTTGAGAAAAACACAGGCTTAATTTCATTGATCCTTTCATGAGCAACCAATTAATCCTTGTGCTGTGCTGGCAAACAGCTTCTCAAGCGGTACATACAAACAAACGCGACAATGGTGTCTGATTATCCAGTACACAAGAACACATCAATTTCTATAGAAACCTAGTGTGAAGGAAGGAACGGTGTGACCCACAAATTAAATCAACTATAGCACATGATAATCAAATGATATGTCAATGCACAATCAATCTAGCTGTGCCATAAAGGTTTTATATTGATCAACATAGATATTTTAATGCTCAAGTCATTCATGTTTTGGACACGACTATACTGAAAACTTATCCAGAGGCCAGGGCAGGCGATTAGTTACGTGTTCCTATATATGTTTCCAGCAGCCATCTTGTGTAAAACACACTTGTGGCAACTGTAATGATTGTACTGATGGTAGGGTGATGGATTTAATCTGAGTACTCCAGCTTTCCTTCATATCCTTTACCTTAACTACCTCCTTGAATGACCCTGGCTATTGATATGATGTAAATCAAAATGAATTTAAACCCATACAAATATATCCTAACCATCTCAAGCAATTACATTCCTAGTGATTACATTATGATCATACAGATTAATATTTGGAACAACAGACAACACAATGACTTTACTATTGTTTTCCATAACATTCCAGAAAGATGTTTGATTGGTTATTTGTATCTACGTCTATTAATAGACAGAGGCACTTAAGGACAGGCTACCCTGTATCTGATGTGTATGTATGAATGTCTGTATATTTTGGGAGGCTGTGGTATGTTCATGCTGTGTCTGGATCTTTACAAAAGTGGAAACTCTTGCCAAGTTTATAGTGCTATCTTCACTGTAAAACATATTGTCAGAGACGATGGACCAGCACACCCAACTGGTTCACATTATACTGAACAACAGGCAAACCAGTCATCACACTCCCTTTATGTTAATGCCCTAAAGGAGCAGAGACTACCACTTTTATAGAAAATGGTGTGTCTCTAACAAGGGACAGAACCCAGAGCCTTCTTCACAGCACTCAACTGAAGGACAAAATTGAGGTGGTATGTGTCAAGGAAGATGTTAGGAAGAAGCATATAAGATAGAAAGAAAAGGAAAGATCCTAAATTAAGGCGCCTTTTTACAATTAATACAAGTTCTATGTCATGGAAATCTAAAGCAATATAGCAGAAATCGCTTAGCTTGTTAACTTATGTTTGGTGAAAATTTGCCTATTTGAATTTCTCAAGCATCATTATACACTACCATGACGCTGCAGTGCTCTAAGTAAATATAAATAATTTGTGTTCACTGTTTTTATTTGACAAATGGAAGGCTCCTTCTATCTATTTGCCTACATGCCGACACATTCTCTGTACGAATTCAGAGATGCCACAGACAATGGGTCTAGTATTTATTCCATATTTCACACTTCATACTATCGACCCAAATACAAATAAATGGCAATTATAGAAAGAAGTTCTGGGAAATGAATTTGTCTAAATATACTGGGCACAATTTTCTATTGTTTTTCAGCATATGAAGGGAGATGTACTTATTTATTGTTAGTTCACCAGCAACCTCAAAGGCAATCAAACAGTATCAATCTATATTATTGTCTAACAGACCAATTTCAATATCTATTGAAACTAATTTTTAAATTTCTCACTTTCCTCAAAAACAATTTCTTCAAATTTTGGTCCTTTGGGGTTTCCTTTTCTAATCTTTTTATTTTTACTGTTCTACTTCTGAATCATGTTAGCCGATACATATAGGATATTATACAATTATAATCAGTTTTTGGAATTTTTATCAGATAGCTGCCATAGGTTTTTAAGACATCTTTTGCCTTTTTAAACAATTCTATTATGGGAAAGAGTTGTCCCAGTTGATATGAGTACTACAATCAAATTCACCCCTGGACATGGGAGTCTATCACTATTTTGTGGAAAAATCAGTTAACACTATAATTAACTTACTCACCCCTGAAAATTCACTATGAACTGTTCCAGTCTTGTATTAGAAGAGTTCAAATGTGTCTTTAGGGGTGAATGAGTTAAGTAAAAGTAAACATCGTCTCCATGTGGTAGTCACAGAATGGCTACTTTCATGGAATTCTTTTTCTTTTTGAATGAGTTAAGTGACATAAAAGTAAGCATCGTCTCCATGTGGTAGTCATACAATGGTTACTTTCATGGAATTCTTTTTCTTTTTGAATGAGTTAAGTGACATAAAAGTAAACATCGTCTCCATGTGGTAGTCATAGAATGGCTACTTTCATGGAATTTTTTTTCTTTTTGAATGAGTTAAGTGACATAAAAGTAAGCATCGTCTCCATGTGGTAGTCATAGAATGGCTATTTTTCATGGAATTCTTTTTCTTTTTGAATGAGTTAAGTGACATAAAAGTAAGCATCGTCTCCATGTGGTAGTCACAGAATGGCTACTTTCATGGAATTCTTTTTCTTTTTGAATGAGTTAAGTGACATAAAAGTAAACATCGTCTCCATGTGGTAGTCATAGAATGGCTACTTTCATGGAATTCTTTTTCTTTTTGAATGAGTTAAGTGACATAAAAGTAAACATCGTCTCCATGTGGTAGTCATAGAATGGCTACTTTCATAGAATTCTTTTTCTTTTTGAATGAGTTAAGTGACATAAAAGTAAACATCGTCTCCATGTGGTAGTCATAGAATGGCTACTTTCATGGAATTCTTTTTCTTTTTGAATGAGTTAAGTGACATAAAAGTAAGCATCGTCTCCATGTGGTAGTCATAGAATGGCTACTTTCATGGAATTCTTTTTCTTTTTGAATGAGTTAAGTGACATAAAAGTAAGCATCGTCTCCATGTGGTAGTCATAGAATGGCTACTTTCATAGAATTCTTTTTCTTTTTGAATGAGTTAAGTGACATAAAAGTAAACATCGTCTCCATGTGGTAGTCATAGAATGGCTACTTTCATAGAATTCTTTTTCTTTTTGAATGAGTTAAGTGACATAAAAGTAAACATCGTCTCCATGTGGTAGTCATAGAATGGTTACTTTCATGGAATTCTTTTTCTTTTTGAATGAGTTAAGTGACATAAAAGTAAACATCGTCTCCATTGTGGTAGTCATAGAATGGCTACTTTCATAGAATTCTTTTTCTTTTTGAATGAGTTAAGTGACATAAAAGTAAGCATCGTCTCCATGTGGTAGTCATAGAATGGCTACTTTCATGGAATTTTTTTTTTTTTTTTGATTGAGTAAAGTGACATAAAAGTAAGCATTGTCTCCATGTGGTAGTCATAGAATGGCTACTTTCATGGAATTCCTTTAAAGCATACAATGGTTATCAGGTTTCCACACTAATGGCATCCTGATTGATCAGAAAGGCTTCCACATACTGCCAAACCACAACTCGGAAGAAGATTTTTGTAATTCCATTTCCAAGATCACATCCATACTCTAGAGAATTATGTAACGTTAGCTGTCTATCGTCAATAGGAACCTCATTATATGTTTTTCTCTGTTTAATTATCGTCTAGTGCCCAACAAACTACAGTGTATGCAGAGGAAAGGGAGATAACTCATTTATACCATTTGTTTTAGAGTTGCATCAGCATTAATGGTACTTGGTCTTTTGAAGTTAAGATCTGGAAGGAAACTTAAACAAAACAAAAGTTACTACATTGTTCACTCAGTCTGACTTAACATCGCTAGAAAAGAGAATACAGAGGATTCCGCGTATTTGAATAAGTCATTTTCCAGAAGAAAATATTCAAATAATCGGAGTGTTTGAATAGGGGGAGATGGCATTTTGTACCTCCATTTGACAACCCCCCCCCCCCCACACACACACATACATGTGACCAGGCAAATATAAGTAAATTATTTACACTTGAAATGAACAAAAAGTAATTATTTTCAAAGCTATAAATCGATTTAATTGTTTAATAATAAAAAATATTCCAATGTCAGATTCTTGTTTAAGTTAGATCGACACATGAATATTTGAGAAAAAGCTAGACAATCGATATCAAATGCAATAGCTAAACATAATGAATTTGTGGCTGCAAATATTTACATATCAATTCTGAAACTAAATAATAAACAAATTTACGTACGTTTGCCTGGCAAAATTAGCTTACGATCGTAATTAAACTTCGAAGTGCCAATCAACTAGCAGTGTTGTTTTGACACATGTGTATGAATTCTAAAATGGCGGTAGGTGATGAAGCCATGTTCACTGGACATAAATGTGTTTTGGGAATTCTTCCTGTATTGTTGATCGATGCGGCGGAATTTACAAAATTAAAGCATATTTAAGTACCAATGAAACAACGTAGCAAGTATCATTTGTATCCATATCCATTCATATCCGCTTGATATGCACATGTCTGGTGTATTCAAAAAGTGTCTGGTTGAAGGAGACTACCCATAAATGGCTGTTGTTTAGCAAACTAAGGTAAGTTATGTTAATAAATAAACATATTTTAAAGTGCAAATGCTTTAATTAGATGTTTGAGTCAGTGATTATACTAAAGTAATGATCTACCGCTGCTGATTTAAATCGTAACAGCATGGAATACCTTTGCAGGATTCATGCATAAAATAAGAAGCCATACGGTAACGTTAATCTGTCACCATGATGATTTCTAGTAAAAGCGAAGTGTCTTGAAACATATATCGGCGAATTTCGCCAAAACTATATTGCAAAATTGAAAAATATTCGATTTTGTTTTTAGAATTTCACAGATATTTTATTCGCATAACCGGAGGTCAAGTAAAAAGTTTATTCAAATACACAGAGTTGAAAAACAAAGATAAAGAAAGAATTTTATACAAATAACCGAAATACTCGAATAACCGTTATTCGATTATGTGGAGTCCTCTGTATCAATATATACCAGAAACCAAAAGGGTAGATAAATACATTGTTCACTCAGTTTGACTCAACATAGCTAGAAAAGTGAATATCATTAGGTTCCAGAAACTTAAGGGGGAGCTAATTAAAGATAATCAAATGGCAGATAATATCAATGATATCAGGAACCTAAAGGGAGATAATCATATATGTGTAGGGGAATTTTTTATCAGAATTTTATCTTGGATTTTGCTTTCAATACATGACAGTATAAAAGTTTCCAATATTTTTTTTGTAATTGAGACGTACATTTTTTATTCAATAATTTTTTTTTTATTTTCAGTAAATTCATCTATCCTTTTATTGTTTAACAACATTACTTCATTAACTTATATCTAGTTAGAATAAAAGGTAAAAACCTGATACTGACACTTGAAGGCCATCCTAAGCATGACAATCACCACAATTGAAAATCATTCTTTCATTCTAAATAATTGGAAATGACCTTGACACTTCAGGAATTAATGTTTTGAAAATTGTTATTTTTATATGAAACAAAAATGAACTTCCTCCAAAATGAACAAATGTCCTAGGTATGATATTATTTTGATAACATATCCCTCCAGCACTTGATAAAAATTCTGATGTAACCAGATAAGTTGACTCATAATAAAATAACCTGGTTCTATATTATAACATTAATACAGTTCACCGACAAAAGATAAAACAATTAATGTCCAAGGTCAAGTTGGTAGAAAATCAATAAGAAATTTCAACTCTCATTTCCTGTAGTGTATCAAATACCTGTCGAGGGAGTTTAGACCAGTACCACATTCAGAAGGTAAAATACAGAATGATGTATTCTACGTCATTAGGAAGAGTGGAGTAGCGTGGAAAAGAGGAAACTATTCTGTAATGGATTGCCTTCCGGTATATACTGGAGGATGAAGCCACAATAAAGCCTTCCTTGATCTGTACCGACAGATCTTAATGATACTTCAACACATATAGGTTAATCTAATCAACAAATTTTATAACATCAATTGAAATATATTTCATTCTAATCAATTTATGTACATGCGTCTATAACCGAGATGCTCACGTTCTTCTGTGTGTCTTATAGTTAATAAGAAGTTTTCACATAACTGACCTCCATAGTAACTTGATTTGTCATTTATTCAAATGACTCGGAAATCTCTGCCTTATTAGGCAATCATAACCATCTGCCAATAAACCTATCTGGTCATCAATGATCGACCCAGTCCAATGCCAACCACTACACAAGCAATGTCTTTATATTCTAGAATTCACAAAGTGGTGAATAGCAATCTATTATAGAAAGATATATCAAAGAGCCTTGAACTATAGACTAGGGCTAATTCATTATAGTCTGTATTTTGACACAGATACATTGGCTGTATAGATTCATGAACTCACCTATCTATGACTGATCAAAGGTATCATTAAGCCTTATAACAAAGATTAAATTAGGACGCCAGACCACTGGACAAAATGTACCCCTGACCAGGTATAGAGATACTAAAAGGTAAAATACAATACAGTAAAACATGCATTAATCTGTACTGCGACCACCTGCTTAATAAGACCACATTCTTCTTAGTCCCTTATTATGGCCATGCAATTCTAATTGAAGTTGATCTGCACATCAACATCAAGATCACTTGGCAATAAAATTTACATTGATCTTTTGGGTGGTCACTTTACAGACATGTTGAACTGTATATGTAGCCCCCACCCCTTATTTACACCAATGAGAGTATATAAAGTCAAGCAGCTAGAGTGATGATGGAATTCTATTTTGGTTGCTATGACCTTGCCCTTAGCTTTGACAGATTAATAAACTTGCCCAAAACACAATGTAGTAGGAACTAAAACACAGCAGGGAAAACTAATCAAAATTTCTCAGCAATACAAGGAAGCTAGATTATTAACAAGGACATGTAGTGATGAGACAAATCTATTTCTGGTAACCATGGTGACCTTGACATTCAACTGATTACAAACAGATTCAAACTTGTCAAAGGTAGAGGTGTTCAACATAAATATATCAGAGGAAATTCATCACAAGCTTGTCAAGGACGGAGACTACAGTGACGATCGCACTAGTCGTATTTCTGACGGTATAGCAGAGACATGCAATAGAGTAATGCAATCGCGAAGCAGAGAACACAGCAATTCACATTTACAATTCAGAAATTCTATTTCTAACACGTCATATAAAAACACATCATATTTATATGAGAGGTGTCAAATTACATGCTATCTTTCAATACTTTGAGAAAAACACAGGCTTAATTTCATTGATCCTTTCATGAGCAACCAATTAATCCTTGTGCTGTGCTGGCAAACAGCTTCTCAAGCGGTACATACAAACAAACGCGACAATGGTGTCTGATTATCCAGTACACAAGAACACATCAATTTCTATAGAAACCTAGTGTGAAGGAACGGTGTGACCCACATTGGACGTGGTGTTGTCCTAATTCAGCCCCACAAATTAAATCAACTATAGCACATGATAATCAAATGATATGTCAATGCAATGCACAATCAATCTAGCTGTGCCATAAAGGTTTTATATTGATCAACATAGATATTTTAATGCTCAAGTCATTCATGTTTTGGACACGACTATACTGAAAACTTATCCAGAGGCCAGGGCAGGCGATTAGTTAGGTGTTCCTATATATGTTTCCAGCAGCCATCTTGTGTAAAACACACTTGTGGCAACTGTAATGATTGTACTGATGGTAGGGTGATGGATTTAATCTGAGTACTCCAGCTTTCCTTCATATCCTTTACCTTAACTACCTCCTTGAATGACCCTGGCTATTGATATGATGTAAATCAAAATAAATTTAAACCCATACAAATATATCCTAACCATCTCAAGCAATTACATTCCTAGTGATTACATTATGATCATACAGATTAATATTTGGAACAACAGACAACACAATGACTTTACTATTGTTTCCATAACATTCCAGAAAGATGTTTGATTGGTTATTGTATCTACGTTCTATTAATAGACAGAGGCACTTAAGGACAGGCTACCCTGTATCTGATGTGTATGTATGAATGTCTGTATATTTTGGGAGGCTGTGGTATGTTCATGCTGTGTCTGGATCTTTACAAAAGTGGAAACTCTTGCCAAGTTTATAGTGCTATCTCACTGTAACATATTGTCAGAGACGATGGACAGCACACCCAACTGGTCACATTATACTGACAACAGGCAAACCAGTCATCACACTCCCTTTATGTTAATGCCCGAAAGGAGCAGAGACTACCACTTTTATAGAAAATGGTGTGTCTCTAACAAGGGACAGAACCCAGAGCCTTCTTCACAGCACTCAACTGAAGGACAAAAGTGAGGTGGTATGTGTCAAGGAAGATGTTAGGAAGAAGCATATAAGATAGAAAGAAAAGGAAAGATCCTAAATTAAGGCGCCTTTTTACAATTAATACAAGTTCTATGTCATGGAAATCTAAAGCAATATAGCAGAAATCGCTTAGCTTGTTAACTTATGTTTGGTGAAAATTTGCCTATTTGAATTTCTCAAGCATCATTATACACTACCATGACGCTGCAGTGCTCTAAGTAAATATAAATAATTTGTGTTCACTGTTTTTATTTGACAAATGGAAGGCTCATTCTATCTATTTGCCTACATGCCGACACATTCTCTGTACGAATTCAGAGATGCCACAGACAATGGGTCTAGTATTTATTCCATATTTCACACTTCATACTATCGACCCAAATACAAATAAATGGCAATTATAGAAAGAAGTTCTGGGAAATGAATTTGTCTAAATATACTGGGCACAATTTTCTATTGTTTTCAGCATATGAAGGGAGGAGATGTACTTATTTATTGTTAATTGGACTTCACCAGCAAACCTTAAACTGTTATTTGGCAATCAACACAGTATCTGAATCTATATTATAATTTCTTTCAGACCAATTTCAATATCTCTAGTTAGGAAATTCTTAATTATAATAACTCATAAGCAAACAAGAGGCCCAAGAGGCCTTGGCGGTCACCTGAGTGCTGCTACAGGAAGAGCATTGCAAAGTTGGTTCAAATCTATAAAAATTATTTACGAATTAAAATAAACTTTAAAGTTGAACTTTCGTATTAGAATTTATATTTTTTTGTTTTTCATTTTGATAGTTAGTGTATTATGTTACCAAACCTTATGCTTAAAATTCCAATTTGCTTTGCTAACGTTAAACAACAAAAGCAAACTAGAAGTCAGTCAGTGTCAGTGATTTTATCAATTTCATTTTTTAATCGATGGAGATTATTTGGTTCCATCAAATCTGTGAATTCAGATGAAGATTTTTGAAATTTTAGCCATTTTGACCCATTTTGGCCCCGCCACTCTGGTCCCTGGGGGTCAGCCAGGACCAATATGGATATGGTGTTAAAATGCTATTTAAGGCTAATAATTCTAACCAAGTTTGACTCATTTCCTCTTAAGACTAAGCAAATAATGTTGATAAATGTGTTTTTCCTACATAGATTATATTAAATTTGACCCCCTCCCTAGGGGAAAATCTGAGATCCCAGGGCCATGAAATTCACTACTTATGTAAAGGGCCTAAGTCCTTCCAATCTATGAAGAGTATTTGGTTCCATCAAATCTGTGAATTCAGAAGATTTTTGAAGTTTTAGCCTATTTGACCATTTTTGGCCCCGCCCCTAAGGCTCCTGGGGGTCGGCCAGGTCCAATATGGATATGACGATAAAATGCTATCTCAGGCTAATAATTCTAACCAAGTTTGACTAATTTCCTATGAAAAATAAGTAGATAACATTCATAAATGTGTTTTTCCTATATAAACTATAGTAAACTTGACCCCCTCCCCAGGGGGAAACATGAGATAGTGACCCCAGGGTCATATAATTCACAATTTTTGTAAAGGACCTTAAGACCTTTCAATCTATGAAGAGTATTTGATTCTACCAGTTCCAGAATTTCAGAAGAAGATTTTTGAAGTTTAAGCTTATTTGACCCCTTTTGGCCCCACCTCTAAGGCCCCTGGGAGTCAGTCAAGGAAAATTTGTTAATAGGATTCAATGGGATTACATAGGGATAATTCTGACAACATTTGACTAATTTCCTTTTACAAATGACCAAATAATGCTCAAAAATGTGTTTTCTCTATATAAACTATAGTAACCTAACCCCCTCCCCAAGGGGAAACCTGAGACCCCCGGGTCATATAAATCACAGTTTTTGTAAAGGACCTTTAGACTTTTCTATCTGTGGAGAGTATTTGATTCCATCACATCTGTGAGTGGAGAAGAAGATTTTTTAAATTATAGTCAATTTTACCCTTTTGGCCCCTCCCACAGCCCCCAGGGGGTTGGGAACCATATAATTCACAATTTTGATTGGCCTTATGCCTTTGAAAGTTTGTGCAAAATTTCATTGAATTTGCTTCAGCAATTTTTGAGAAGAAGTTGAAAATGTAAATTGTTTACAGACATACGACGGACGACGACGCACAAAAGGCGATTAGAATAGGTCACTTGAGACTTCATCTCAGGTGACCTAATAATTGTGTCAGTAGCGATTAAAAATGGTGAGAATAAATGGAGGTGGTAGGAGACAGTCTGGTTTAGATTGTTTAACATCCTGTGTGAACAGGGTCATTTAAGGACTACCAGGTTTAGGAGGTTGAGGAAAGCCAGAGTACTCAGAGAAACATGACTGACCTATGGTCAATACCTGCTACGCCACTCTATCATGTGATCAACCTGCTGAAATCCCAATGTGAAAAACATTACTATAAATCTGATCATTTTCACGGAATTGATATTTTTGCGGTTTTTTGGGTCATTGCTCCCATCACAAAAATTTGATGCTCAATAAAATGATAAATGGATAAATTTTCTGAAACCTTACAACTAAAATCAAAAAATTTCAAACTGCTAAATTTTTTCTTGTTTTAGTCGAAATTGCATGAAAATAACTTGTTATACAGTTTTTCAGCCTTGGAATATGGAAAAAGGAGCCAAATGGAACAGATTAAGCACCACTTACAAATCCTAAATGCATACACTATACCCGGAACTGTAAATCAATCAAACAGTCCAGAAACTTCTAAAGGCCAATTGTTTCCATGAATATGTCAAGCTGATATTGACTTCACAAAAGACACCCTTGGTCTTTTGTGAAGGACATGTGGTACTCAATCAGGGTCCTCTGATAGTCTGACCTGCGAGCTGGTCACTTTATGCTGATTTATACTGATGGTGTTTTCTAGAATGAGCAATCGACAGCAATATTGATGTTGTCTGGTCTTGTAATTAGACATTCTAAACAAGGCAGATCAGCTTCCGATTAATCTATCAAGTTCATGTTTTGCTTTGCGTATTTAAAAGATAAACATGTATCAGCCAATTAGGATATATCAAACAGATTGGTTCCCAGCTCTTCATTCAAGGTTTACTAGTATTTGCGACTTTCCCATTGACACACTGAGACATTTACTTTGGGGGTTTTTTGTGAGGAAACTACAATAAATTACTCTGTAAAATTCATGTCTCTAATGAGAAATGTTAATTAGACAGGTTCTCACATTTATGTTACCAATTTTTTTTTTACGCTCCGTCAACTAATGTAAAATGAGATGTTTTACCCAACAAGTGAGATTTTAGACAGGATGAATAATTGTAAATTTCAGCAGTACTGTAATCCTATAGAACATATGTGCTGATACTGATGATAGGGAAACCAGAATGAATATAAAACTGTAATGGATACAAAGGAAGAAAACAGAATAGCCTGACATTTATGACTTTATATTAAATCCTGACAAATAATGTTATGGTTGTTTAACTGAAATCTGAAATAAGCAATAGATTTTTAAAGAGTCTAATCTTATCGCTGGAATTCTTTATGACTGTTAAAACATTTGAGCCTAATGGCTCTATCCTGAATTTGCAGCCATAAAAACATTTGAACCTAATGGCTCTATATCCTGAATTTGATGACATGATTGCAGATTAAAAATCCGATTGGGGATAACACATTTCATCAGTCACCTATAACTATTCTTCGTTATTTGATTCCCTGAACATTAAACATTCCATGATATTGCTATAAAATACTTATTGCTATGACGTAATCTCCACAGTATTGTTAGCAGAGCTAAAACTGTGAAGTCTGAAGTAAATGAAGGCTTGTTGTCATCAACAACAGGATTCATTTTGAGATCAAATGTATGCAATTATCGTTCATTTATCAAGCAAACTTTTAAGTGAATTAACCAATTTATCGTATGCAAATTTGAAGTTCTTCTATCGTAGAAATAAGAGCATGATACGCAAGTCACAGCAATGCTCCAGTTTTCCATGTTAAAGTACAATGAAATCTTAATGCTAGTAAAACTATGAAAATGTTTTACTTCACATCTGCCTATTCGCATACCAATAAATACTATAAATTGACAATTTTTTTACCATAACTGGTATTCAAAATATATATATATGTAGGTAGCATAGGGTTATGTGAATTAGAAATAAAGCCATGAAAGCAACAATACAATCCCCTTACAAACTTAATCAACACACCAATCCAAAGAATATATCCAGCAGACTTGGCCCAGACATGTCACAGCCAATGCTTATAATGGATTCTTTACCAACATTTCCTGAACGGAAATTTCACAATCGCATGACATCATTACAAGAACATACGATTCATTTCAACCTTTTTGTAGAAGCTGGTGACTGGCATCTCAACTGAGTAAGTCTATCAAAGATTATACAATAAATCTGAAGTGACCACTAGACTTAAAAATCCCCTAGAACCTTCAGGAGATGTAAGCAGTGTTATGTAACAGGTGAAGATATTTTCTAAAATGGCGTGCAAATAATAATGACCTTCAAATGACATTTCATTTTCTAACTTTCCAAGTCTGGTGGCACCATTATGGTCAAATTAAACTAGCAACAGAACAAAACATGTAACATCAAGACAAATTTTCAGCAGAAACTCTGGAGACTTAGCTGAGCTGATATAGGGAACTGGTCAACAAAATTGTTCATTATTGAATTAAAGATTGATATACCTTTAGCATAAAGGATTTTGACAAAAGATTATTGAATCAAGTTTTGTATATGAAACATTGAGCTATATCTGTAAAAAGAAATGCATATATATAATTTCAAAATGACTTTGTATTTGTACAGTCAACCTTAAATTTTTAGCTCAAAATTGGCAGGACCAATGTTAAACACTTAAAGCTCTTCATGTATCCCAGTTAAGTAAATATGACTGTATAGAGGAAAATCTAAATCATAAACAAAAAATTATTTCTGACCTTATTTATCAAATTGTCCTTGATAAAGAATCCATAAAGACTTTTCTTAGTGAGAGAAATCTATTTGGTAATGTATGTCATGGGCTTTTTGTCAACAAATATATGTGAAATGATTCCGATGTAAGAACATTAAATTCCACTTATAACTAGAAATGATATATAATATCCTATAATATAATGGCAAGACATATCTGTTTTACAACATCACATAATGTGCCATGAAGGATTGCAGACCACCATGGAATACATGCATCAAGACGATATCTGGGATCCTGTTTTAGGAAAGCCATTGTATTAAGGGAACACCATTATACAGACTTTAACAGAGATACATGAGAACACACATCCCACATGCTGACATAATCAAATACCCTAGAGAAAATCGGGCGAGTCATAAACTTTGGGACACATTTATTTTACCAGAACATATTTATAAAAGAGCATTATTGGCCATACACAGAAGTATGTATTCAATTGACCTGGAAACCCAATAAGAGGATATTCCATGTTTCCTGAAAAGACTTTGTGAATTATAAGGGAACATGTCAGTCTACTCGTCATGTCTGTGACATGATGATGCAAACTCTAAATGTCTCTAACCCAATTCATTTACTAACTTCGTTTTGAACATAAGTATATATGATGAAATAAATTGTTAAGATTTTTAGCATAACTCAAATGTTCAAAGATAACCCATATGTAGAAAATTTCCGATGTGTGAAGACAACACCAATGTTCAAAACAAGATGAAGTGTTTTGAAGTCTTCAAAGACAACATTGATTTTAATTCAGTGTAAAAGTTCTATAAAATCTCAGACGTTTTGACTGTGACAGGGATGAATGGTCTGTGCAATGCGTAAATAGGAGAAGTATGTCAACTCTCAGCATATCACCATGGTAACAGAAAATGAAGAGTCACCTACAGATTATAAGACCAAGATGGATCACCTTGGCACAGCCTCCTCAGGTGCTGGTCCAGGAACCCCATTGAAAACACATCTATTTTTGGGAAAGGGAACACACATTTTATTCCGAAAAGGTCACCGTGACATAACAGCTGAGACTACAAATGTCAATAAAGTAAGCTCAGTGAACACATCACTATTTTGGGATTGGTTAACCTGTTACACTTTGGATAGTACAGCAAATGGGTTATATTCTCAGTCTCTGTATATTCTTACTGTTTTGTCAAGTAAAGGATCAGTAAATGTACATTTTTATTTATATGATAATGGTAACTACATCACCAGAACAAAGTTTCCAGGACTTCATAGTTTTACTGTTTCTTTTTTATCTTATTCACCAGAATTTTCTTTCAGCATTGCATTTCTTGATATCTACTGCACAAATTTAAATCAAACATAATAATCCTAAAGGGATACATGCAACTCTTAATAATCCGATCTGTCAATCAATATGGCCACCATTCCCTCACTCCTGATTGGTAGAAAATTGGCATATTATACAGGGTTTTTAAGGATGCCGCATGCAAAAGTTTGACTGCAAGGGCATTTGTAATCTGTATGCCGCATGCAAAAGTTTGACTGCAAGGGCATTTGTAATCTGTCATCTGTAATGGTCACTCATTACAAATAGGACTTAATAATTAAAATGTGATTACAATAGTAATATACCAAGTCAGCTTTCAATGAGGCCAAAAAAATTAGTCTGTTTAGGGTTAGATTGGCAAAACAAATAAGGTTGGTAGGTAGGGATTTTTTTAATTAATTTTTTTTGTCAAGTGCAGATGCAATAGCAAGCTGTTTACAAAGCAGATATATGGCTTCTTTTTATCAATAAAATGATTTAACATTAGTGTCTTTCACTATTGACTCTTTGTTTCTGCGGAGATGTGTAAAGTAATTAATGGCTTGAACCAAAGTCTGAGATCGAAATCAAGACTTTTTGGGTCGGAGGCAAAAATTAGGGTTGGTCAGGTAACCCTAAACAGAAATTTTTTCATTTTGGGCCTGAAACAAAAAGAGCATTTAGTAAAAAAAACCAAAAACCACACTGTTTGTTAAATGATGGATTTGTTTCAATGATATTATTTCAGAATCACCTGAAAATACATTAAGCTGCATGTATATATATATATATATATGATAAAAAATATTGTTTTTTACACTAAAAAGACAAAATAGACAAATCGCATTAATGAAAGTGCAATTGCCTAGCCCAAAATATTTTGTATGAGACAAGAGGCCCATGGGCCTTAACGGTCATCTGACTATTAGCACAATACAATGTAGTCATTTAAAGATTTTAGCCTATTTGACCCCTGTGATCTTGAATGAAGATCAAGGTCATTCATTTGAACAAACTTGGTAGCCCTTCATCCCAGCATTTCACAGGCCCAATATCAGGTCTCTAGGCCTCCTAGTTATTCTCAAGAAGTCGTTTAAAGATTTTAGCCTATTTGTCCACTATGACCTTGAATGAAGGTCAAGGTCATTTATTTGAACAAACTCGGTAGCCCTTCATCCCAGCATGCTGCAGGCCCAATATGTGTATCCTGGGCCTTTTGGTTCTTGAGAAGAAGTTGTTTAAAAAAGTTTTGCCTATTTGACCCCTGTGACCTTCAATGAAGATCAAGGTTATTCTTTGGAACAAACTTGATAGCCCTTCATCCAAGCATGTCACAGGCCCAATATCAGGTATCTAGGCCTCTTAGTTATTCACAAGAAGTTGTTCAAAGGATTTTTAGCCAATTTGACCCCTGTGATCTGAATGAAGATCCAGGTCATTTATTTGAACAAACTTGGTAGCACTTTATTCCAGCATGCAGCAGGCCCAATTTGAGTAACCTGGGACTTTCAGTTCTTGAGAAGAAGTCGTTTAAAGATTTTAGCCTATTTGACCCCTGTGACCTTGAATGAAGATCAAGGTCATTCATTTGAACAAACTTGGTAGCCCTTCATCCCAGAATGCTGCAGGCCCAATATCAGTACCCTGGGCTTTCTTGTTCTTTAAAAGAAGTTGTTTAAAGATTTTAGCCTTTTTGACCCCTGTGACCTTGAATGAAGATCAAGGTCATTAATTTGAACAAATTTGATCCAAGCATGTTACGGCCAAATATCAGGTCTCTAGGCCTCATAGTTATTCTAAGTTGTGTAAAGGATTTTTAGCCTATTTGACCCCTTTGACCTTAAATCAAGGTCAAGGTCATTCACTTGAACAAACTTGGTAGCCCTTCATCCCAGCATGCTACAGGCCAAATATCAGTACCCTAGGCCTTCTGGATCTTGAGAAGAAGTTGTATAAAGATTTTAGCCTTTTTGACCTCTGTGATCTTGAACAAAGGTCAAGGTAATTCATTTGAACAAACTTGATAGCCCTACATCCCAGCATGCTACAGGCCAAATATCAGTACCCTGGGCGTTTCGGTTATTGAGAAGAAGTCGTCTGAATGAAAATTTACGCACAGCACAAAGCGGACGGCAAACGGTGGACGTCGGACGGTGCATGATGACAATAGGTCATCCTGACCCTTCGGGTCAGATGACCTAAAAATCTTATTACAAATGAAAGGTGTTTTTCTTGATTTTCGCTTGAGGCTTTAGCAACATGATGTCCTTGACCTTGGGGTGTCTGCAGCAAACCTAGAGCCAGACACCAGTGCAAGCAAACTTTGAGTCCAGGCCAAATCCAGACAGATTTGGATTAATCAGGTATGAAAAATAATTAGACAGTACAAACTGAACATAACGTAGCTTTGATTATTGCCATAAAAGTCAGCATTGTCACTTTCCAAGAGCAGACAGACAAAATCAAACAATGTTTCGATACAATTATTCAAAGTGTATTTTCCTTTCTGTAGCAAGTACACAAGCAGGGATCAATTTTGGTTAAGCATTATACAGAGAGTTTCGAAAGATTTTAATAGTAATAGATTATACAAATGTAATCCAACGCATATAGCCTTTTTTGTGTTTTGTATCATGTTATTTTCAAAGTTATGGCCAATGGACTGACACATTTTTGTGTGAAATACACTGCTGTTTCTGATGAAAACAGCCAACATTATGTCAATGAACAGTGACTGTATGGCATAGACTCAAAACGCAAACCAAATAGAGGTGAACAATTATTGATATAAAAAAGAAGTGTTTTTTTTTCTAAGTTAACATAAAGAGGTTAAGAGTACATAGACACCAATCAATGTTCCTTAAGGAACGCCTCATCAGCAGTTACAATACATATAAACAACAGGAAACAACAATACATATAAACAACAGGAAACAACTCATTCCATGTCCTAAATGCAGAGCAATTAGCAAAGTGGAAACATGTAGTCTTGTTGGAATCTTGTTTATATGTCGTAGCCAGGAGACAGAACCCATGAAGCCTTCCTTGAAATGTTAAAATCTCTCCATCAAATCAAATGTGAAGCAGACTGCCGACAGTGATGTTAGGAAAGAAATTTGCTTCTTGACAATGCAGTGCATTTGCACTCACCCTATAGCTAATGCTTGAAACTTTCAGCCAATCAAGGTTTACTTCCTGCACTAGTTAAATCCCTAGTAAAAATATCATTATATATGTACCAAGATTTACCATACAAGTGCATGGAAGGGTGCTTCATATATGAAAATAGTTCAGTTCAAAGACTGCTACAAAAAATAGTAAGCCTTACACAAGTGTAGAGTGTGAAGTCACTAGTATAAATTGATAATTACTCTCTAGGTGTCCAAACTAATCTACATCTTACAAACATGTGTTTAATAGCCTAAAATAAAATTTTCTAAAGATCAATATTATATCAGTTCTGTGCAAATTAAACACTTATAACCAGTTCTTCCTGATCAGTCTTCATGAAGAATGTTCATAAGACTTTAAGAACACTTGGTTTTTTCCAAAGACAAACTTAATGTTCATAAGTGCTAACATAGAGTGCATTTTTCCATATTTGGTTTGATTAGTTTTAACGTAAACAGCCAGGTTTAGATGGTGGAGAAAAGCTGGAATACCTGGAAAAAAAACCAGCGGTCAGTACCTGGCAACTGCCCCACATGGGATTCAAACTTGAGACCTAAAGGTGAAGGGCTTGTGGTAATATTCATATCAGTACATCTAAGCACTCGGCCACCATGGCCCCAATTTTAACTAATAATATTTCGTAAGTCATCAATGCCCCCTCCTCAATGTGTATACTAGGAGGGGCTATGGGAAGGAGAGGGGCAGTAGAGGGCAGGTTAAACGTTGTGGGTAATAACACTATGTGCCCCCTTCTTCATCATTTTATCACGAAGCCATCAATACAACTATAAACTATAAATACAGGACATCATTCTTTAACATACAATATGCTTTATGAGTGAATTACCAAATTGGACAGGTGCTTTATAAATTCATCCATTTTAATGAAATTTCCATTCAAGCTGCCAAATTTTATTGCATTTTTTCACTTTAAATTGCAAAAGAGAGCATTTAGTAGAAAAGATAAATTAGTTCCCATTGGTCATTGATTAACATGGTCAATAACTACCTCGGTAACACAGTTCTGTCTTTTTTTTATAACACAAGCTGAAGTTGATTGCAGCATTAGTAAAAGTACACTCCCTCTTATAATCTGTGAGGCTCATTGACAAAAAACCTCGGCTAATGATTCCCACATTGATATCAATGAAGAGTTAGCCATGTATAGTGTAATTTGTAATGATCTTTTTGGAGGAAGCCAGCTCCTACTAAATCACCTTCCTAAATCAAGCTGTGGTAGAGTATACTCCTCGGCATCACCACTTCCCAGGATTTACTGCCAAATCACAAGAATGCAAATGCCGCTGCGTCACCAATTCTTGACATTTCACAACTCGAACAAATGAATTCTAAATCAGATATATGTAAATCAAGTCCATTTTACAAATTAAATCCTGTTAGGATATACAACGTCGGTGGCATTTTAGATGTAAAGAAGCCATATGTATTCCAATTTAGTAAAACATTCACACATCAGCAAAATCTCCAGCATATTCAATTTGGTTTATTTTGTTTGGAAGGCATGTTTTTTCTTCATAGATTACATAAGACTGCTGAGATTTTAGGGACTAAGAGGCATTGTTCTTAGCAGAACTTTAGGGATACCAGTCAAAATACAATCTGAGATAGAGATTAAGTAGAGATTGTTTCCATCATGAGGTTTTGTATTTAACATTTCAGAAAGGATTGGAAGGCTGCTATCTCTACCTAAGACTTTATGCAGAAACCAACAATTTCACAACAAACATAATTCTAATGTTTAAAACAACAGATTACAACATTTCAAATTAGAAATCTAAATAATTTGAATTAAATTAATTAAAAGAGCTTTAGTAAAATGCATAAGGCCATGACATCCCTGTGTTACATATAATTGCTGAATTAACAACTTTATTGTATTCAAGGGCAAAACCTTTATTCTATATTTTGAATTGCTAAAATTAACAATTCATATATTCACAGAGCACAGAAGTAAAAAAAGAATCCGAAGAAATTAGATAAAGCTGCATGAACACCCCAAATTAGAATCTGAGTCTTAAGTTCTATACAAATTTCTATAAAATGCTTATGGCGTTATATTTATTTAAATTTTTTATGTTGACAAACTAATATAAGAACTTATCATGGTTGAGCTAATTGCCTGTAACTTTAATATTTGATCATGTGCAATCTTCAGAGTGCGAAATTATGCAAACAGGTTATATAACACTGCAGATAATGAAAGGCAACAAATAGGATTTTTTCCAGAAAATTTCATAAGTCAATTTTCAAACCAGCTGCAGAAACAGCAGAAACAGCATTACCCAACCAAGATGATTTTGTGTCAGTGATAACATCAACAACAGTATTCTGACATGCCAATTGTATTCATTTACTTTTAACAAAATCGTGTAAAATATTGGCAGTAAACACCTTCAATTCTGGTTAACGGGATACAGCTGTAACTGGCGTATCACAATGTCCAGAAAACAGTTCATCAACTGATTGTGACATAATGTAGAAACCATTAAAGCCAATTATAATTCAGAGATTCTTGGACTAGCTGCTTTTTCCTTTTACATTTTCTTAAGCATTGAATATCTTTTATTTGGCATGCATATTGGCTATGAATGCCACCTGAAGACATTCAATGCTTATATTTACATTTGATATCAATATTTTGATGAAATCCCAAGAGATTCTGCATCCATTATGAATAAAGAATTCAATATCGTCCATGAAGAAAGAACCATTTAAACAGCCATCACATTGATAATGACGCCATAATAAACAGATGGCAGTTTATAGACTGATGAATGCCAACTGCACTTGATAAGGTTATATAAATAGTAGGGCTGCTATGAAAATGTAAATATTTTGACTTGAATCAATGTAACAATGTTGTATGAAAATTTATACTATTGACCTTTAACCCATCCACTTTACATGTAAGTCTACTTCTTTAAAGAGCAATATGAGAAGTGCCTACTATTTTAATATCAAAATCTTCTACTTTCTATAGCTACCACATTGAAAAGTACATTTTCCGATGTCCAAGATTTCTGGCTAGGTGAAGTCATAAAATTTAAATAAATTCCTGCCTCATTGCATGTCTCTGGTGAAAGTTTTTAAGAAGTCATTATTTTACCAGCATGTACAATTTATATCACAAATACGATTGTGAAATGATGTTATCCTACATGTAAATATTTGGTTAAATTGGTTCCTGCACCACCGCAAAATTGATGTATGCAAAATACTGCTTTTGAGGTGTGAATCTACCGATTTGTTTTCATTGGAGGTCTGCTATCCATGTTGTTCTAATGCAAGGTAAATCCAATCATACTTGTACATCAATTTAAAGAAAAACATTTTTTAAAAGAAGAGCTCTGTAATTGATCCCATTGGTGCCAAAAAAAATGTGTCAAGACCAAAGTGATGGCGTAACAAGGCTCGGATAATGGAAGTATGAGTAGGCAAGACTCATGTACTACAGTCTCGTCACATAATGACAAACGAGTTTAGGTCCAAATTGGATTTATTTAGTATGCTAGTCAGGTCCTTTATTTCTCTTACTTAGTATGACCTCCAATGAACTGCTGCTGAACAAAACAGCACTAAAACCCACAGCAGTACTTGTAAAATCCCCCTTGGGCTTGTAGTATTGAAACCAACTCAGGTCCTACGTCAATTAAAATCTGTACAAACATCATCCTTATAACCCTAATTTGTTTTGAATTGATTTCTTTACCAGATCAGTGCATTATAATGTTACCTGATAATTACAGTATTCTCTTGCTATTGCCGAAATTGAAGGCATCAAGATCTTCATATGTCTTCTTCATCTGATCAGATCATTTCATCTAGAAATATTTTAGGTTTTAGACACCTGATATAAATTGTAGATTAGAAGCAAAGTTTGTTAAAAAATAAAACCAACAAAACACAGCAACTGAAGAGGAGAAAATGTAGCAGCCAGATCTGGGGTTCAAACCTCAAACCCAGAATCTCCGAACATACATCACTGGTCACTCACTTTCGGATCACTGACCCAGTCCAATTCCGCTACATCCCTTTTTCCTGTCTCCAAATATAAACAGGGGTTAGCAAGCTTGTAGCAATGTAACAGGAAAGGATAAAATGTAGCGGTTAGACCAGGGTTCGATCTTGTCACCTCTGAACACTTATAGACGGGTGCTGTACTAATTGAGTTATCTGGTCACCAATGTTTGACCCATGTAGTTCAATTCCACTACAATCCAAAGTGGCTTATTTTATAATAGGAATACAAGACATTTGTACTTACATGCAAGAAGTAGTTTGGATTAACTTTGTGTTTGTTTTATTAACATGCATGTTAATAAACAATAGACATACCAAAATTTGATGGTCAGACAGAATTATATAAACTGCTCAATATGCATGGGCTTCAATACCTCTTTTCTAGAGGTCAATGACACATTATAGGGTTGATAAAGAACAGGCAGACATACATAATATATAGTTGCTGCCCGAATGTGCAGTCATAAATCCAACACGGAGTCTACGATATGTCAATATAACCAACAGCTCTTACAGCTGAGCTAAAAGAGCTTTCAGATGAATGACATTTCTGAGACCATATTTAGCACATTGTACTGGAACAGCAGGAGAAAATGCAGTGACAAGACCGGAAATCGAACTCAGGACCTCTGAACACTAGCCAGACGCTCTACTGATTGAGCAAACTGGTCACAGATGATCAACTTATTCCAATCCCGCTACAGCGGCTACAGTACAAACAACACCAAGCAACTACTTTTACACCATTCTCCTTGCTTTCTTGGGATTCTATAATTCTCAACCACACACTCTGAATATGCCTTCCATTGATACCAATGCTTACCTTGGAAAATACACATTTGGATTCCGCCAGGAATCAAACCAGGGTCTTTAGTATGATAACCTAAGGCTGAGCAACAGATTAAAAGTGGCTGTATTCAACATAGTGTATCAGTCACACCAACTCACTCCTTATACAGTGTTGGATATCTGCTACTCTGCCACCTCTATCAGATTTATGATCATACATGTATATTGGAAACATTGTTTTTGCCTAAATGACTTTCCTGAAACAGAGGAAATCATCCATTAATCTCATTCCCGCCCATTTTAATCTGTTTTAACCATGGAGATAAAATTATAACAAGTTCAAATTGATCATAACATTATATCATGTAAATGCTGGGGTTTTTTTCACTTGTGGATGTCCTCAAGCTCGACTCAATATCACATCTATGTACCTAGAGAAATGCATGTGATATATCATTTGGAAACAAATAGTTTTTGTACCAGAAAAGGTGAGAAGTTGAACATTGATTACACTTTGGCCATGGCCTTCAATTCTCTAAGGCAGACACCTTCGTCCTGAAATCAATCTCCGTGAACACTGTGCAAAGGAAGCAGGTCAGTGAACAACTTAGCGATAAACATACTATAATTCTGGTTATTAGTTTGGTCCGAGAGGGAGAGGAACTATTTCTCACTAAAGTTCAGCCTTCCAATCTAGAGATATCAGATACAGTTGCTTAGCTTGACCAGGAAAATACTCTTCTAAAAATAGAGCGAAGCCAATCTTTACATAGAACATGACATCTTTTTTTCCAAAACGAGGCTGCATCAACTTTGGAAGTGCGCAACAAAATGTCAGATAAAAGTGACAGTTTTGCCAAGGCATGTTTAGTAAAACACAACAACAACAAATCGAAGTACGATGGATTGTTTATACATGTCATTTAATCTATAACACTGCAAGTAACTTACATACCGTCGCTAGCTTAGTATATCAAACAATTTATATGTAGTTAGTCTACGGTCTACCACTGTATGTGCACTGGCATATGTGTTGAAATTAACTAACCACATGCAACAAATCAGAATCCATCTCTGGATTTCATTCCCTAGAGATCCTAGGGTACTACCAATTCCATTCTAATTTCTTACTTGTTGGTGCCGATTCTGATACATGTTTTTTTCTCACACGCTTTCGTTCAGCCATTTTGTTTACTTTTAGTGCGTAACAATACGCATGCGCAAAACTTCGACATCACAATCCATCGCAATTTCATTTGCATACAATCCTGTCAGCCTGACGATCGTAATAAATCAAGGATTTCCTTCAATTTTGTATTCAAGACACATTCCTTCAATCTCATACGGATTAAGAAATTAAAGTATTTGGTTGGGCGAAATCTACCTTTAACCCATTGGTCACTAAAACTATGCAGATATGGACAGCTAGAGTTAAATGCCTGACACTTTAATTACTTGACCAAGATGGCTCAGCTAGAGGTGGATGGCTGGAAGTAAAATATCAAGACACCTTAACATGCGAAGACAACATCCCAGAGTACAGCTCAGATATGGAAAGCTAAGCATCAAGACATTTTATCCAATTGGCCCCCTAGGCCTGGCTTCTATGCACTAAAGAATCATACCATGGGACAAACATTGGACACAAACATTTTATCAACACATCAACTTAATAAAACAATCCAGAAGTCACTGATGTAGATTTAAGCACAGGCCATTTTAATGATTATTACTAAGGCATATTGGCTTGGGCTTTATTTATTAAGCAGCACAGTTTATCATTTTATAGTCTCTTTCATCAGACTTTACCAGCAGAAATACTGTGGCTTAGAAAATATAATTGATCCTGCCAATGTTTTTCAGCAGTGAATAAACTATGTATATTTACCGTCAGCAAATCCTTCAGGGATTTCATGTTCTGCCAATATTCATATATTCATGTCGCAGATCAAATGAAATAAGCCAAAATATGGTTACATATATCAGGTAGAAATTGTAAAAACTGCTTCTTAGCTTAAACCTTTGTTCAAAAACAGTCTTTGAATTCTATACTGCATGAAAGTTAAATTTTGAGAGTGATTCATTTTTTATATGTACACATATTCATGTTTTTCGCTAAAATTGGCAAATTCTAACACCTGTGCAATTTTTTATACTCAGAAATTCATTGACATGCATATGAACAATAGAGTTCAAATAATTCTAGGAATCAGTAAGCCGTGAAATTTAATCTACGCAATAATAGAGCAACTTTTCAAAGCAACCAGCTGCAAAAGAAATTCTACCATTGCATGCCTATATATAGCTGATACCAATTATTTCATATAGTGATGTGTTAGTTGTGCCTCGATCTCTATCACCCCACTGACCAGATCGGAATCTGAACCTAAAATCAATGAATCAATAAAGTGACCAATGTGTCAGTTTTGGAAGACCAAGGTTAATGTGGCATCCGACTGATCCCATTACCAAAATGAATCATTTCCTCTTTTTCGGTGGCCATACAGAATGAAGATTCTGGATTTTATACGATGGTTCTGGTCAGTAAGTTCATTTTAACTGATCACACTGGTAGAATCCAGTGTTACGTTTTTCTATTTCGTCTGTTTGATACATGTGGCTAATATTGGTAATGTTATTTTGACCACAAATTCAACCTTGTGGTGTTAGCACAACGGTCATTAAGCCATCCACCTTCCGTGCCTAATCTACCGATCCAACAGACATGGTTCAATTAGGGGCAATCACCTCAGTAAATAACTTCTACTAGACATTTCTTACTTCGTTGAGTTTCAATCTATCATTTCAAAATTCCCTTACTTGCCTTGCCATATAGGAGCAAGTATGAGCAACATAGGCTTGGACAGTCATAACTGAATGCTGGATTCTTTTTAAAAAGAAAGTTCTTTTTATAATTGTTCGTATTTTTTGCTACAAGTCTTGTACTAGATCTAAATGGAAAAAATATCTATTGCTTGTATCTGGAAGATCTGGCCCCGATTTCTCGAAACAAGCTAAGTCAAAAACAGACTTAAGTCATAAATTGCAATATAAGTTACATAAGAAGAAAAACTTAAGTTTTGACTGAAATCTGCAATTCTATTTCGAGAAATCAGGGTCAGGTTGAAACATTAGGCAAATATGAACCAAAAACAGGTTGTAAATTTTGATTAGATAAAAAGATTAATGTGGATAAAATAGTGTTTTTTTAATAAATCAGGCTTCTTGTGATAATTAAAGAATTAAGCAGGCATTATAGTATATATATCATACGTCAGCTCTGTATAGATGAGTTTTTGTTCTTGAGATTAAAACAAAATTTAAAACGTCTTTTAGATATTATTGATATATGGATAAAATTATCATATATTACTACAATATAAGAAATTAAAACTGAAAGCATTTGTTTTTATCCTTACATTTGGATTCAATTTTGTCATAGCATGTTTTCAAAAGCTGTCTTTTATTGAATTTCTTATTTCACTATATTGACAAAATTATACACTAAAACACCAGAAAAATCTTATAAGTACATAAAAGATGACATAATAGGGCAGGTTTCATGCTGCAAAGTGATTACCTTCAGTTTATGTAAAGTAAATTCTGTGAAATCTGCTGGTAAAAACTGTCAAATCTCAATATTATCCAATTTACCTTATTTTTATATCAATCAAACAATTAATGAAAATAAATCACTTCAAAAATAAAAGACAAAATATATTTGTCAGAATCCTTCATTATAATATAGTCTCATGTTTATAGGTGTAGGTGTTAGAAATCAATGTTCTAAACTTGTAAAATATGTCTGTTAGTGTTGAAAAACCGGCAAAAGGAAAACTGTTTTGACAGCTTTAATAGCTGGAGTAAGCACTGGCTATATACATTATTGCATGTATAAAACCTATTCCACCTGTTTTTATTACACTGGAGAAAACTTTCTCTTCCTTATCTGTTTCAAGGCTTCCTATAACAGCTCAAAATTATTGAATTTTCCTGTTGTACTCTATACTCTCAAAATACAATTTTCACATTACTATTTCTGTACCTTTATTATTATTTTTTTTTGTCTATAATCAAAGCACCAAATCTCACTCTCCACAATAAGCATTGTTAGATATTTTTATAACCATGCTGTCCATGATACAAAGAGAATACAATTATGTTTCATTATCATTTCACAATCTGATTAAAATCACCTAGCTGTTTATGGCTTCATTATTGTAACCACCCTGCTATGTGTCTGATAGAGAAATCATGAGCAGATTGATGCTCCTTCAGGATTGCAATCAGATTATTTTAATGAGAAAATTTCAGTTAACTACAATAGTTAATATATTGAAATTAATATTACTCATAAGATCAATAAACATCACGCAGAAAACTATTCAAAACAGTCTTTGGTATTCAAATAAATTTAGGAATACCAAAGAATTTTTAACTCTTTTAGAGTAATTCAAACTATGTATTGGAAACATGACAATAAATCAAACAGTACTAAGAGTATGCCATTCAATTAAGGAGCCTAGTGTTTACCTCGCTATCATCAGACTGCATGTGTAGATGGTACTCCTCCAGAATGTCCATGCGCTTGTTCACATCTTCTAATGCCATTTCTATAGCAGGCAGACATCCTATCCCTCCTGCCCAACTTCCAGACATTGGAAATATCCCACCAATGGTCAAATTCTTTGGTTTCAATATTTTCTGATCGCATGTCAAATAGCCAATGGTCATAAAGAATAAAATTGTTACTTGATTGGTTTTCATAATGCGAGTCTCTCAACTTCCACTCTTGTAAAATGTCAATCGCACAAGACAAATGAACCAACTCTTTACATCAGGCTTTGATTTTTTTTTCTACACGTGATCATGACTGTCCATTAAATGGATGGTGTGTTTTTGCTGAATCAATTCCTATTTTGTTTGGCCCGGTAGGTATCTGAACGAGCTCTCTATGAGCGAAGCTAATGTTCGACAGACAGCATACACAGGTCAATATCTATGGATGGAATGGTGTACCTCAGTCGCCAATAAAACGGAATTCTCAATGTATATGAATAAAAAGCCACAGTGTATTGATGAAATACAATTTGGTAGAATTCTCTATTGCTGTACTCAGTGGAGCCAATACTGGCTTAGCTGGCCCCGGGAACCCAGTCAATATCACCGTTTGACAGCTGACAGCATCCCATCGCTCGCGCGCAAATGTCTTCTGCTGTAGCATTATCGGAGTCTCTTGGACGTTTACATTGCTAACTGACTGTTGCTTCTTATAAGTATTATGTAAACTGCAGAGAAGTCCGGGGGAAGCATGTGCCCTTACGTCACGAATATTTGATGTCTACGTCATCAAAAGGGAAAAGCACATGTTTAACGAAAACAAACTGGGAAGAAGCCACGAGCACCCATCAGAATGAAGTAAGTAGACCCGATATATCGGCATATATACTCTGAATCTACACTTATACAGTACACGTCATGTCCGTCATTTACATAAGTAAATGTTATCATGGGGAAGTGTTTATGTTGGCACATCTATATTTCGCTCGTGTAAGTGTGTGGTGAATGTTCTATCTGATTTAGGCCACAGGGACTTGTAACGTAGGTTGTGAGAAAGTCTGTTGTGTATACATGTGTACTAGGCCTATATACTATATAAAAGGACAAGGGAACCAACGGCTCGCTTGGAAGAGGTACACCTGCCTCTACAAAAGTTGCCGGTATTCCGTCAAACATGGATAAATATGTATATATTTAATACTAATATATTCTTAAATAAATTTTCGATACGGAAAACACAACTTCAGACACGAAATAATATATTAACATACCTTTATTTCATTATGAACGTGGAAAATGCAGTCAGATATCCTCACTGTCGTTATGCCTGTCCAGTGAAATGTAGGTCAACGGCACTCATATTCCCTTGTAACAAATTTTGTATGCATTCATTTCACTTTCTGGTGATATTTTCCCATTGCAAATACAAATAGGCTATCTCCGATAACGCTTTCATTAATCCAATCCAACAACTAAGCGAGGAATCACACTTTTTGTATCCAACACTCGACTCTTGTTCGTATAATCCGCCATATTGTAATTGATGATGGGTACCTTTTTAGTGTACTCGCCCTTACCCGCTACTGCACTGAAATTCTGTACCCAGACTCTGTATAAATTAAGTTTCATGGTTAAGGTTCTTAGAAGTACCTTTATTTGAAATACACGTATCATTAATTGAAGAATCTAACTTAAGTCGAGACTCTAATCTTTACTTTACCGTTACCACATTAATATTGTAGCTTTTAGTATACACTGTGTATATGGGGTTTCCAGTTCGGGTCCGGGTATGGGGTACACAATATCCACTCAAACGTGTTTAACCTAGATTTCAGTGGACAAGCAAAACGACAGCGAGGAAATCTGACTGCATTTTTCCACGTTCATAGTGTAACTACCGTGTATAAGTTCAAATACATGTAAAGGATAAACAATATGACATATAGGCTGTATTCAAGTTGATTTGCTCCAACAATCAACAATACCGGAATATATATTCTAACACATTTTAAGGCTCGGTGACACCACAAATGTTGCCGCCATTTTCGAAGGAAGTTTAATCATCATCGTCAAAATTTAGGATATTGCAATATATATCGCAATACAGTTGTTGTGTATCACAATATTGTTGTGTATCGTGGTACGTCTTCTGCCGTATCGTGGCAGCCCTAATATAGTACACATGTATACACAACAGACTTTCTCACAACCTACGTTACAAGTCCCTGTGATTTAGGCCTAGTTGGGAAATAAAAGAATAAGGGAAGGGGGACGTTAGTAGTTATTCCAATCAATGTTGCTGTTTCTGGCTGTCATTGTGAATAATATAAGCATCATTTAACATTAACAAGATATCAAATGTATTAAAGTACCTGTGGTAGTTCCAACACAGTGTGTGTGATATAGAAAAAAAATCCATATAATCTGATAATAGACACTACATACCCTTGGAGGACCAATATTCGTCAGGGTAATCAAATACCGTCGGAAATCAACAAACCAGCAAATAAAACACAAATAAAATGTACCAGTTTTATCAACAAAAATATGTAATATTTTGTCTTACTTGTGCAACAAGTTGTATATCAATCAATTTGTCATTTATCTATCGCGGTACGGAAGATTTCTAACTGCCGCTGCCGGTCACTTGGTGTTGGCCGACACAATAAGGACCTATTTTCGTCAGGGGGGCTGTTTCGCTGATTACGAAAATTGAGATCATTCCAAATAAATGATGAGCAGCAGGCACTTGTGAGATCGTGTTTAAGCTGAAGATTTCCTGTAGTTACATTGATTTTAAATCTTTAAACCGTAGTGGTCATGGAAAGTTGCGAAAAACCTCTGTTTACAGAGAATAACGTTATGTTTCCAACAGTACCACACCAAAAATTTTGGGTTAGTTGAATCGCCAAAATAATTTGTAATAACCCAAAATCTGGGCTATGAATCACATGATGCAGACACGTGACTTCCGGTACTTTCTTGACATACTGCTGATCAGTGCACATGGACAGTAAAACGCTGACGGTATTGTTTTGAAGTTTCATTTTTGGATCAATTGGTGAACAAGACGGCCGCCAGGCAGCCATCTGTCTCAAATTACATATGTAGATTTCCCTAGGGTCCTAGTTGTGCATTATTGCATTTTGGGACCGATCAGTCAATTAGATGGCTGCCAGGCAGCCATCTTGGATTTTTGGTAGCCGGGCCCGTCCCCTCCCGCCCGCCGCCGGGCGCCGTGCGAAACTTTTTATGCAAACGACCTTCTTCCAATACCAACCCAGGTACTCTTATTTTCCTTAGTGCGGTTGAGGCTCTCCAAGGTTTCAAATAATGACCTTGAACTTCCATTCAAGTCTCAGGGTCAAAAAGCTAAAATCGTTAATAACTTCTGCTCAAGAACCAGAACCCATTCGATATTGCCCTTAGGATTCTGGATGAAGCTCCAAGTTTTGTCAAATAATAACCTTACCTTCATTCAAGTCACAGGGGTCAAATAGCTAAAGATCCTAACAACTTCTTGAATATCTAAGAGCCTAAGACCTATATTAGCCGGTGGCATCTGGGATGATGAGGGCTACCAATGTTGGTTTCGTCAATTTTGATAATGACCTGAAGCTTCATTCAAGGTCATTCAGGGGTCAAAGATGGCTATACATCGATTTTAAATCTGTGTCTTTATCCATGATAACCTTAGAATAGGCACGTTGGGTGTCTGAGATTTGCCCTTGTTAGGATGCTGGTATGATGGTGACTACACATGTTTGTTCAAATTATAATGAACCTTGACCTACATTCAAGGTCTACAGTTATCAGAGGGTAAAATAGGCTCTATAATTTCTTTAAAGCAACTTCTGTGTTAAAAACTAAGTGGCCAATGTAGCCCATGTTATTAGGCCTGTCGGCATGCATGGGAGTGATGGGGTATACCAAGTTTGTTTCTATATAATGGAACTTGTACTTCATTCAAGGTCACGTGGTGGTACATAAAGGCTAAAAATCTTTAATCAAATTGTCTTTCCAGAAAGCTAGAAGGCCCATGGGTCACTGCATATTTTGCGACGTCGGTCCCCCACCTGTAATGTTTGCTGGGTTGATAGGCGGCCTACACATGTTTGAAGTCAAAATAACTATAGTCCTATGACCTGCATTCAAGGTCGCAAGAGGAGTATCAAAAGAGGACGAAAATTCCTTTTATATCACTTCTTTGTGAAGTAATATAGTAGAGTCCTAGATGACATGATATTGAGGCCCTGTGGCTTGCTGCGGATGATGGGCTACCAAGTTTGTAGTCTAATTAAATGTACCCCTTGGACACTTCTCAGTCAAGTCTCGTGGGTCCAATGAGGGTAAGACAAATCCTGTTAAACACTTTCGTATCATAAGTATACAGACAGGGCCTCAGGGTACGCGATATTTTGGGCTGTAGGGAGGCTGGTTGTTGTATAGGGTTGTTGTATTCTACCAAGTTTGTTGCAAATAACATGTTTGAGCTTAGACCTCTCATTCAAGGTTCCCACAGGGTTTCTATAATAGCGCTGAACTAATCCTCTGTGTATTTACACAACTTATTGTGAAAATAACTTAGGAGGCCCTAGAGACTCGCATAACTGAGATTTGGCCTGTAGCTATGCTGAGGATGAAGTGGGCTACCACAGTATTGTAAAAAAAAAAAAAAAACAAATAATATATGGGACCTTGAACCTTTTATCATCCCGGTCCTAACGAGTCCGTCCCCCCCCAAGGCTTTAAAAATCTGTTAAACAATTGTTCTTCTCAAAGAATCCTGGAAGGCCGCCAGGCTACAATGTTATTTGGCTCTGTTAGGTTGCTTGGAGATGAAGTAGGATAACATGTTTGTGTCAAATATAATGACCTTTACTCTTCATTCAAGCACAGGGTCACATAAGGCTGAAATCCTTTAAACAACTCTTGTAATAACTAAGACTTTAGAGACCTGAATATTAGACCTGTGAAGGGCTACCAAGTTTGTTCAAATGAATGACCTTAACCTTCATTCAAGGTCACGGGGGTCAAAAAGGCCTAAAATATTTAAATGACTTCTTCTCAAGAACCAGAAGGCCCAGGGTACTGATATTTGCCCTGTAGGATGCTGGGATGAAGGGCTACCAAGTTTGTTCAAATAAATGACCTTGACCTTCATTCAAGGTCACAGGGGTCAAATAGGCTAAAATCATTTAAACAAATTCTTGTGAATAACGAAGAGGCCTAGAGACCTGATATTAGGCCTGTGGCATGCTGGGATAAAGGGCTACCAAGTTTGTTCAAATGAATGACCTTGATCTTCATTCAAGGTCACAGGGGTCAAATAGGCTAAAATCTTTAAATGACTTCTTCTTAAGAACCAGAAGGCCCAGGGTACTGATATTGGGCATGTAGGATGCTGGGATGAAGGGCTATCAAGTTTATTCAAATGAATGACCTTGATCTTCATTTAAGGTCACGGGCGGCAAATAGACTAAAATCTTTAAATGACGTCTTCTCAAGAACCAGAAGGCCCAGGGTACTGATATTGAGCATGTGGCATGCTGGTAGCATGCTGGGATGAAGGGCTACCAAGTTTGTTCAAATGAATTACCTTGACCTTCAATCAAGGTCACAGAGGTCAAATAGGCTAAAATCTTTAAACGACTATGTTGTATTGTACTAATAGTCAGATGACCGTTAAGGCCCATGGGCCTCTTGTTGGTATTTAAAGTTTGTTATCGCTATTTTTCAGAAAGTGATGAAGGGATCTGTCTCAAATTTCATATGTAGGTTCCCCTAGGGACCTAGTTGTGAATATTGTGATTTGGGATCGATTGATCAACAAGATGGCCACCAAGGAGTCATCTTGGATTTTGATAGTTAAAGTTTGTTATCGCTATTTCTCAGAAAGTATTGCATGGATCATTCTCAAATTTCATATGTAGGTTCCCCTAGGGCCCTAATTGTGCATATTGCGATTTGGGGCCAATTGATCGATAAGATGGCCGCCAAGGAGCCATCTTGGATTTTGATAATTGAAGTCTGTTACTGCAATTTCTCAGAAAGTATTGAAGCAATCTGTCTCAAATTTTATGTGTAGTATGTTTGAAAAAGTTTAAAAAGTAGAGAAAAGATCCATCTTTCCATTGTCAGACATAGATCATTTTTGATGAGCGCCAAGATCCCTCTGGGATCTCTTGGTTTTTTTTTTAGAGAGATTTCCTAACACAATTTTTTAAACCACACTGACCGGCTCCTTTTACATATATATTCATTTTTAACATTTGATTATTAATTAACACACATAATATTGCTTTTTTTTTTTAAATTTAAATGTATATTTTGTTACCATTTAGTGATAATTTCTGATTTTATTATATTGATCTTATTCAATTGGGAACAACTCAAACAACAATTTACCAAAAAGTTGGCAAAAAATACAAAAATATCAAAAGCGAAACACCATAAAATGACGTCCTAATATTTTCAGAACAGTTTCATACTAACATACCTTACTGTTGTAATTGTTAACAGGTCCACTCTAGAACCACACTTTCTCACAATTGTTTTCTTTACACACCAGTAGATTTATTTTAGTAATACATTTGATATGACATTTTGTAATCATGAAAGAGAGATCTAGAGGGCATGGTCAGGCTTTGATAAATGTTCCCGATGAAGATTTAATCTTAATGCTTTTGCCAAATTTTATTTCCATCATGTTTATTATTCAAGTTGACCTATTGTCATCGTGTTTCGTCCGTCGTCGTGCGCCGTCCGCCGTCCGCCGTCCGCCGTGCGCCGTGCGTCGTGCGTAAGAACTATTTATACAAAAGCCTACTCCCCTACTCCTCCTTAACCCTTCAGCGGATTACATCCATATTTGGTGTGAAACATCATTATACAAAAGCCTACTCCTCCTTAACCCTTCAGCGGATTACATCCATATTTGGTGTGAAACATCAGAAATAGATCCGACCACTATGGGCAGAGGTGCGGGGCTCCAAAAGGTCAAATTTTCTTAATTTAAGCTAGATCCTACTCCTCCTTCATCCTTGGATGGATTTCATCCATATTTGGGTGTGAAACCATCATTGGGGAAGGACAATCATATTTTATATAAATGAGCCTAGTCCGACCCCCTAGGGGCAGAGGGACGGGGCCTAAAAAGGGGAAATTTTCTTAATTTAAGCTTTAAAATCGTACTAGTCCTTTATACCTTGGATGGATTTCATCCATATTTGGTGTGAAACATCATTGGGGAAGGACAATCGTATTTTTATATATGAGTCTGGTCCGACCCCAAGGGGCTGAGGTGGTGGGGCCCCAAAAGGGCAAATTTTCTTAAATTTAGCTGGCCCACTTCCTGTTTTCAGATTTCGGTCTCCAATCTCAAGGAAAATTGGTCTATAGGGGTTTTAATTGATTCTGAAGGGGAACTTTAGGTGAGGACAATCATATTTTATAAAAGATCGAGCTAAGACCCATGGGGATAGTATGGCGGATGTCCAAAATGGAAGCTTTGCTGAAATTTGGCTTTAGAATCCGTAAATGGGTTACAACCATATAATGGATGAAGGGCTACCAAGTTTGTTCAACGAATGACATTTACCTATTTCAGAAACTTACATATTCAACTAAGGAGTTCCTTGTATTGTTTATATTAATCGTTAAACAATACTTTATACTGTGACTTTGTTGTTTTGTGCAATGAGTCAGATGACCGTTAAGGCCCATGGGCCTCTTGTTTCCATCATGTTTATTATTCAAGTTGTAATTTTTGCAATACTAATTTGAAAGTTTTGACAAGGAGATAATGAATATTTTAGCTGGCACAAAACAACCAATATCTGTGAACATTCAAGTGATCGAGCACACCGAAATAGGCAGAAGGATTGTGATTATATTTGAAGAAATTACAAATATTTCAAATACAAAAACTTATTAAGTGATAACTGGTGGGAAGAGTCTATGAATTAGCTGCCAATCTTAGTAGATTTGCTAATTTTGGATACGAGTGGGTTTGATAGGTTACCCTATTGAATAAGGTCAAATTCTATTCAAATTTGGATGTATGATAAAATGAAAAGGCAGCTATTAAAGGGACAATTCACTCAGGCTAATCATTTTACATAAACAAGAAGCAAAATATGGCATAAATGTATTGTTCTACATTTATTATGAAACATATAACATAAAATATTGACAAATTTCATGTCATTGTTTAGTATTTTAATTGATACCGTAGTAATTGCAAATCGTTGATCAATGCGATTAAGCAGGTACAATATGTACGCTGTACCCATATCCGAGCCAAAGTCACGCACGTTAAACAAATGGACAACATAACCACTGTGGAGGTGCTAAAATGTTTTTTAGGCAAGACAATTCACCTAATAAGGTAAACACACTACTGTCAGAGCGGTTTGAGCAATTCTAGACAAAAGTAGCATTACTCTACAAGCAAGGGACATGGTTCGGCATACAAGATGTTCGACCACAATGTGTAATGGCGGACAGCGAGCGAGTTTGAACATTTCACACGCATTTCACCACCATGGGCTTTTCTGGCATATCAGAGTAAAACCGACTGATGTAATTTCCATTAGAACTGGTTTTTTCTGATATATGAACAAATTTTAATGTTCCCTTAGACTGAATTGTCCCTTTAAAAGGATATCTAACTTTTAGTAAATTGTTGTAAGGTTTGCCCCCTTTGAATGAGATAAAAGACATTAACACTTAAAAGTTACAAAAAATGCATTTAAAAACTATTTCCTGTGTTTTCATAAGTATATGTCTTTAAATTAAACAATACTTATAGTTTGAACTTAACATGTTTTGGGGTATGTTAAATTCATTTGGGTGCACAGTTGTTGAGTAAATACGAGCAATAAAAACATTACTGAGTAAATTATTAGGTTGGGGAATTAAATGAATGAGAGCCTTATATAAGTATTAATGCATAACATTTCTATTCTGTCCTTACCTCTCATATCAGTATAGAAACAGTTACCTTAATATTGATATTTGTCTATTTACAGAAAGTGTGAGATTTGTTCAGCAAATGTAGCCAAATACAAATGTCCTGGGTGTCTGGCCCAGACCTGTTCCTTACCCTGTGTCAAACAGCACAAACATGACAAAGGCTGCAATGGGCAGCGCAAGAAGACAGAGTTTGTTGAGATAAAAGAATATTCAGACAGAAATCTTCTAAATGGTTTGTTCATTTTATGGTGATTGGTTGGATTTGTGTTTGAAACAGTATGCTTTTCACTGTGATATGCCTTTCATTTAATTTCAAAATAAATTGTAAGATGTTAAAGGGAATTAAAGTACTGACAGTGCCTATATTAGCCCTCTCCCAGTATATGTGTTAAAGCATTACTGTCGATTTGTTGCACCATATCTTTTTAAGCTACAGTGTACACCTTACTCAATTTTGTAGGCACATAATATATATATAATGACATTAAAGAAATCTTTAACCATCATTCATTTAATGTTTTTACAGTAAATATTCATCAATCTTTGAAGATTTCATTTTTCAATTTAGATAGATTTTGGTGATCAAGTCAGAAACCCTCAATGTGAAATAACTGCCTGATGATATATTCAATTCAATGATTACACTATTTCGAGGTATTCTTTAACAATGGTTTTGTTGTTAGATTACAGATTCCTTGAAGAAACCAACAGAAAGGTAGACAGTACACAAAGGGACCCCCTCAAACAGAGAAGTAACAAGCCAAACTTTGTAAGTCTAGAACACAACAATTAGGGCCCAGCACCATAAAACTTTCTCACACAGATTTTTTACTCAAGCCTATGTAAAATCATATACTTGAGTAAAAAAATCTGTCTGAGAATAGTTTTATGGTGCCGGGCCTAGGAATAGATTTCATAACATGTTTTTGATAATATAAATATGATGACTTCATTGTCAATAACCTATAGTATTAAAATGTGTTTGTAAAGAATTTTAACATTAGTATTTTAATGTTTTCTAAATTTAATATTACATAAAATAGCTTCAACTGCATGGCCACCAGTCTCTAGAATATTGAAAAAAATCACAAAATTTGGCTTGATCATATTTGTCCCTACTACATGTCTGATTCTAAGTTTCAAACTAGGGCAAGATAATCTAGTGAGGAACTCTGCTGATCGAGAAGTCCATATCATCAACTTAGGGTCTGGTGGCCAGTCTAGGAATAGCTTTATATGTTTCTTTAACCAATAATCAATCAATATTGATATCATCTTAAAGACTTAAAGTTAATTTCAATCGCAACAAGCTCAGGATAGTTGGTGATCTTTATTTTCTGTATGTCTACCGGTTTTGCCCAAATATGTGAGCTTCTTCAGGACAATTTTTTATGAAATTTGTTACCCCTGAAGTACTAAAAATGTTGAGCCTTTTTAATTGTTACTTGTGACGTCACACAAGTGATACCACATGATATACAATTATGTCATATGATAAACAACTCTAACAGTTCCTGTTGTGAAGAGTTTTATGTACCGTGATGCTATATATAACGTTTCGGGGCATCTAACAGTTCCATCATGGATTCTTAAATGACAGTCCTTTTCCATATTTAAGAGGTTTTTTTTGTATCAATGGATATTCATTTCTTAACCAGCCCATGAATTATCTATATATAAAAATACAATAGAAGAAAATTACAAAATGATATCAACATAATACATTGTGTATATGGCATTGTTGGGTGGTAAGAGTTCCTGGCATCACAGAAGCAAGTGATTATGATAGGGGAGATAACTCATATACTTTTTATGTACTGTACTTAAAGTATATAAAATATATGAGTTACAATTAAAACAACTTTTTAAGACATTTTGAACATACCTTACAAAAATCTAAACCTTTCTACTATCCATCAGGAAAACTAGACGCTAAAATATCATTAATTAGTAGGTTCCATGAACCAATTAAATTTGTGTGTAATTTTAGCAGCTGATTCTAACACTACCTTCTATTCTTTTCCAGCTAGTCAAATTAGTGAAAGAAGCAGGGAAAAGAGGGACAAAACTGAAGGTCATGCCGTATCCGATGGCGAGGAGAAAACACAACACCACCATGTATCAGCACAAGTAAAACAACTCTTTATCTTAGAAAAAATATATAGATTCAATTTTTTTTTATGTCTGTTATAGTACATTGTCCATTTAGTGACTGAGACATGGAATACAGGTTGCTTCACGAATTTTATCAAGGCACTCTCTTATGTCTTCTATAGTTGTTTAGATTTTTGACATCAGTAGTTTGTTTGTAACTAGTAAATTAGTAATATAAAGATATTCATATATTTCAGCAAGTTCTTGGATCTTTGGTATTTTTCACATGCAAGCTTTCCATCTTGTAAAATGGTAAAAAGGAAAAGAATAGAAGAGAGAAATAAAGCGTTACCCTGGCAACATTGAAAAAAAAAATTGTACTACAATAATAACTTCTTAAAGAAATACCCATAACGTTGTTTTACCTTTTGTTTACTCTATGTACATGGACTAGAGTTATCTTTGTTTGACAGGCTACAGACAATCCTATGGAATGTACAGTGGGTGTTTCCTCAGTCAGACGTCAAGTTTACATCTAAAAGGTGAAAGTAGTACTGCATCCGATACATGTTTGTTCTATACTGTGTCCAGTACATGTTTGTTCTATACTGCGGTCAGTACATGTTTGTTCTATACTGCACCCAGTACATGTTTGTTCTATACTGCACTTAGTACATGTTTGTTCTATACTTAGTCCAGTACATGTTTGTTCTATACTGCACCCAGTACATGTTTGTTCTATACTGCACCCAGTACATGTTTGTTCTATACTGCACCCAGTACATGTTTGTTCTATACTGCACCCAGTACATGTTTGTTCTATACTGCGTCCAGTACATGTTTGTTCTATACTGCGGTCAGTACATGTTTGTTCTATACTGCGGTCAGTACATGTTTGTTTTATACTGCGGTCAGTACATGTTTGTTCTGTACTGCAGTCAGTACATGTTGGTTTTATACTGCATCCAGTACATGTTTGTTCTATACTGCACCTAAAACATAAAACACAAAAAAATTATATAAAATTTTTTATTTTGCTTTCGGTGTTGACATAACGCAATCAGTACTTCATTCCATATAGGACATAGGGTCACGGAATTTTTTCGGGATGCAATGAATTACTTTTAATACTTTTATCTTGAAGCATAATTAGAAGCTCAAACTTTTCAATTATGGTAAATGGTGTAAATTAAGTATTGTAACTGAAGTAAAATACTAAATCTTCTGTTCCTTTTTTTGATAGTGAAAAAATACGAATTGTCAGTGGCAGAGCATCTTTAAATACTTATTTTGCACAATCATTACTTTGCTCCATTAGCAGTAATAGGCACTGATTATAGCTCTAACATTATTATCTGTCGTAAAGTCTTTTGAGCTACAATATTGCAGCTATTGCCCTTTATTATCTTATCTTACTTCTATTATAATTAAAAATGACTCCCTGACATTGTTTTAACATCTATAGGTTGTCCGAGCACGAGACACTTGAGGAACTGCTGAAAGACTTTGTCCATCCTACAGAATCTGACCCCATCAAACGCCACGCCCTAAAGGTATACTGCCAGAAGGGCCTACAGAACTGTCGACTGTTCATGAAAGTGGAGGAGAGACCAGCTAATGATGTGAAGTAGGTCATCTCATATTATGATGTAGCAGCAAAGATGTTATGTTTGCCATGTAAACACTGCATTATACACAAACATCAATAATTCACAAAGCATGTTCTTGGATTTTTAGCTCACCATCATCAGATGGTGGGCTATTCAAATCGCTTTTCGTCCGTGATCCCTAGTCCGTACTTCCTTGCGGACGTCCGTCCGTCCTTCCGTCCGTTAACATTTCTTGTTACCGCTATTTCTCAGAAAGTGCTGTAGGGATCTTTCTCAAATTTCATATGTAAGTTTCCCTAGGGCCCTTGTTGTGCATATTGCATTTAAGGACCGATCGGTTAACAAGATGGCCGCCAGGCTGCCATCTTGGATTTTGGTAGGTAAAGTTTGTTACCGCTATTTCTCAGAAAGTACTGAAGGGATCTCTCTCAAATTTCACATGTGAGTTCCCCTAGGGCCCTAGTTGTGCATATTGCATTTTGGGACGGATCGGTTGACAAGATGGCCGCCAGGCTGCCATCTTGGATTTTGGTAGGTAAAGTTTGTTACCGCTATTTCTCAGAAAGTACTGAAGGGATCTCTTTCAAATTTCACATGTAGGTTGCCCTAGGACCCTAGTTGTGCATATTTCATTTTGGGACCAATCGGTCGACAAGATGGCCGCCAGGCCGCCATCTTGAATTTTGATAGTTAAAGTTTGCTACCGCTATTTCTCAGAAAGTACTGAAGGGATCTCTCTCAAATTTCACATGTAGGTTCACCTAGGGCCTTAGTTGTGCATATTGCATTTTGGGACGGATCGGTCAACAAGATGGCCGCCAGGCCGCCATCTTGGATTTTGATAGTTGAAGTTTGTTAACGCTATTTCTCAGAAAGTACTGAAGGGATATGTTTCAAATTTCATGTGCAGGTTCCCTTAGGTCCCTAGTTATGCATGTTACATTTTGGGAATGATCGGTCAACAAGATGGCCGACAGGCTACCATTTTGAATTTTGATAATTGAAGTTTGTTAACGCTTTTTCTCAGAAGGTACTGAAGTGATCTGTCTCATATTTTATCTGTAGGTTCTCCTAGGACCTGCAAATTGCATTTTGGGACTGATCGGTCAACAAGATGGTCAACAGGTAGCCATCTTGGATTTTGATAATTGAAGTTTGTTAGTGTTATGTATCTCAGAAAGTACTGAAAAGATCTTTCTCAAATTTCATATGTAGTAATATGTAGTAAAAGTTTGAAATCAGAGAAAAGATCCCTCTTTCTATTGTCAGACGTAAATCATTCTTTGGTGGGCGCCAAGATCCCTCTGGGATCTCTTGTCATGTATCTGTTACCTTAGAAGTGCTTCATACTTCTTGCCCTTCGGCTACACCATTAATATGTTACTTTGAAAAAGTTTAAAAAGCAGGGAAAAAATCCCTCTTTCCATTCTCTGGGATCTCTTGTATTGATAGCAGTATTTTCAAATATGTATATTTGTGCTTATATATTTAATGGTATTGGTAAGGAGCAAATGAATGGATCTCATGTGAACATTTGGAAAGAGGACATAGAATTGATGACACATTCTCAAGTCTTTTTGATAACTTGAAATCATATTTAACCATGTGTTTGTTTATATGTAGGTTTCATGAGCTGAGCCTGAAGAAAACACTAAAGAAGAACTTGGTGGGGAAGTGTATAGTGGAGTACCCAATAATCCAGGTTGTTCTCCAGGATCACTGTCAGGACTACAGTGTACTAGATACTGTCTCAGGTAGGGTATAGGTCACTGTCAGGACTACAGTGTACTAGATACTGTCTCAGGTAGGGTATATGTCACTGTCAGGACTACAGTGTACTAGATACTGTCTCAGGTAGGGTATAGGTCACTGTCAGGACCACAGTGTACTAGATACTGTCTCAGGTAGGGTATAGGTCACTGTCAGGACTAGTGTACTAGATACTGTCTCAGGTAGGGTATAGGTCACTGTCAGGACTACAGTGTACTAGGTACTGTCTCAGGTAGGGTATAGGTCACTGTCAGGACCACAGTGTACTAGATACTGTCTCAGGTAGGGTATAGGTCACTGTCAGGACTAGTGTACTAGATACTGTCTCAGGTAGGGTATATGTCACTGTCAGGACTACAGTGTACTAGATACTGTCTCAGGTAGGGTATATGTCACTGTCAGGACTACAGTGTAATAGATACTGTCTCAGGTAGGGTATAGGTCACTGTCAGGACCACAGTGTACTAGATACTGTCTCAGGTAGGGTATATGTCACTGTCAGGACCACAGTGTACTAGATACTGTCTCAGGTAGGTAATAGGTCATTGTCAGGACTACAGTGTACTAGATACTGTCTCAGCTAGGGTATAGGTCACTGTCAGGACTAGTGTACTAGATACTGTCTCAGGTATGGTATAGGTCACTGTCAGGACTACAGTGTACTAGATACTGTCTCAGGTAGGGTATATGTCACTGTCAGGACCACAGTGTACTAGATACTGTCTCAGGTAGGTAATAGGTCACTGTCAGGACTACAGTGTACTAGATACTGTCTCAGGTAGGGTATAGGTCACTGTCAGGACTAGTGTACTAGATACTGTCTCAGGTAGGGTATAGGTCACTGTCAGGACTACAGTGTACTAGATACTGTCTCAGGTAGGGTATATGTCACTGTCAGGACCACAGTGTACTAGATACTGTCTCAGGTAGGTAATAGGTCACTGTCAGGACTACAGTGTACTAGATACTGTCTCAGGTAGGATTTAGGTCACTGTCAGGACTAGTGTACTAGATACTGTCTCAGGTAGGGTATAGGTCACTGTCAGGACTACAGTGTACTAGATACTGTCTCAGGTAGGGTTTAGGTCACTGTCAGGACTACAGTGTACTAGATACTGTCTCAGGTAGGGTATAGGTCACTGTCAGGACTACAGTGTACTAGATACTGTCTCAGGTAGGGTATAGGTCACTGTCAGGACTACAGTGTACTAGATACTGTCTCAGGTAGGGTTTAGGTCACTGTCAGGACTAGAGTGTACTAGATACTGTCTCAGGTAGGGTATAGGTCACTGTCAGGACTACAGTGTACCAGATATTGTCTCATGTGTGTGTGGGGGGGGGGGTAACATCTCAGGTGTGGGGGGTAACATCTCAGATGTGGGGGGTAACATCTCAGATGTGGGGGGTAACATCTCAGGTGTAGGGGGGGTAACATCTCAGGTGTGTAGGGGTAACATCTCACGTGAAGAGGGTAACATCTCAGGTATTGGGGTAACTTATCAGGTGAGGCAGGTAAAATCTCAGGTGTAGGGGTAACATCTCAGGTGTGTAGGGAAACATCTCAGGTGTGGAGGGGTAACATCTAAGGTGAGGAGGGTAATATCTCAGGTGTGGGGGTAACTTCTCAGATGGGGGGGGTAACATCTCAGGTGTGGGGAGTAACATCTCAGGTGTGGAGGGGTAACATCTCAGGTGTGGGGGTAACATCTCAGGTGTGAGGGGGTAACATCTCAGGTGTGGTGGGTAACATCTCAGGTGTGGGGGTAACATCTCAGATGGGGGTAACATCTCAGGTGTGGGGAGTAACATCTCAGGTGTGAGGGGGTTACATCTCAGGGTGTGGGGGCTAAACATCTCAGGTGTGGGGGTATTATCTCAGGTGTGGGGGTAACATCTCGGGTGTGGGGGTAAACATCTCAGGTGTGGGGGGTAACATCTCGGGTGTGGGGGGGGGTAACATCTCAGGTGTGGGGAGTAACATCTCAGGTGTGGAGGGGTAACATCTCAGGTGAGGGGGTAACATCTCAGGTGTTGGAGTAACATCTCAGGTGTTGGAGTAACATCTCAGGTGTTGGAGTAACATCTCAGGTGAGGAGGGTTAAAATACAGGTGTGAGGGGGCAATATCTCAGGTGTGGGAGTAACACACACTCAGGTGTGAGGGGGTAACTTTTCAGGTGTAGGGGTTAATATCTAAGGTGTAGGGGTAACATCTCAGGTGTGGAGGGGTAACATCTCAGGTGTGTGGGATAACATCTCAGGTGTGAGAGGGTAACATCTCAGGTGTGGGAGTAACATCTCAGATGGGGGTAACATCTCAGGTGTGGAGGGGTAACATCTCAGGTGAGGGGGTAACATCTCAGGTGTGGGAGTAACACACTCAGGTGTGGAGAGTAACATCTCAGGTGAGGAGGGTTAAAATACAGGTGTGAGGGGGCAATATCTCAGGTGTGGGGATTAACACACACTCAGGTGTGAGGGGTAACTTTTCAGGTGTAGGGGTTAATATCTCAGGTGTGGGGGTAACATCTCAGGTGTGGAGGGGTAACATCTCAGGTGTGTGGGATAACATCTCAGGTGTGAGAGGGTAACATCTCAGGTGTGAGAGGGTAACATCTCAGGTATGTGGGGGGATCACACACTCAGGTGTGGGGGTAACATCTCAGATATGGGGGGTAACATCTCAGGTGTGAGAGTAGAGGAATTACAGTTAAGGTGTAGGGGTAACATCTCAGATATGGGGTAACATCTCAGGTGTGAGAGTAGAGGAGTAACATTTAAGGTGTGGGGGTAACATCTCAGGTTTGAGGGGGTAACATTTCAGGTATGGGGGGGATGGGTAATATCTCAATTGGGGGAGTAACACACACACTCAGGTGTGAGGGGGTAACTTCTCAGGTGTAGGGGTTAATATCTCAGGTGTGGGGGTAACTTCTCAGGTGTGGAGGGGGTAACATCTCAGGTGTGGAGGGGGTAACATAGGGCTGAAACGATTAGTAATTTTTGTATTCGATTATTCGGTCACATGTAATCGATTACTAATCGATTAATCGTTTGAATTGAAGGCAACTATATTGTTTCACTACTGACTACTGAAAACGTCCGCCATGTTTTGTTATCAACTTAATAATAACACCTACAGTTTAATATGACAGAGGACATGCCTTATATAATATAAGCCTACCAACAAATAAGAATAGTTTTATTGACAAAAAAAACATATTTTATCCCAAATAAGCTCTGAATTCCGTTCCTGTATTGTCTTCGTAACATCGTTTAAATCAAGTCTGCTAACCCGTTGTTTTGACGTGACCTTCACACGTACGACTAATCAACCAAATCTGGTCGCCACGGAGCGACATGACCAAATTTTCGTCAATGAACTTTTTCATTTCCGTGATCAAAAAAATAAAATAAATCAACAACTCTTAAATTACAATATGAACAAAAACATTCTTTTTATAGGTAAACACATGCAATAGTAAAATTTAAATGTTCAAGATTACTGCTCCTTCCGTTCCCGAGCGTCCCGGCGGCGATTAGGCCTCCGTGACGTAACAACATGGAGTCGATCGCTAGTGAAAATTGGCGAACAGCGTGTTGCAAGCTTTCTCATGACATCCACTTTTTCATTGATTAATGACTTTAACTTCCACAGAGACGTAATTTAACAAGTATTTGTCACATCACATATGCTTTGTTGAGTTCAAAACATGTACATAAAGGGATGAAACTCCAGTCAGAATGGCTTACTCAGAAATCCATGATCTGTCAATGTGTTTAGTCAGCTTACAATGCACTGGCTATGCATGTTACGATTAATGATTAATAGAATCTTTAATCGATTATCAGCAATTAGCTTCATTAATCTAATCGCCTCCGATTATTCGACTAATCGTTTCAGCCCTAGGGTAACATCTCAGGTGTGGAGGGGGTAACATCTCAGGTGTGGAGGGGTAACATCTCAGGTGAGGAGGGTAACATCTCAGGTGTGGAGAGGGTAACATCTCCGATGTGTAGGGGGTAACATCTCAGATGGGGGGGGTAACATCTCAGGTGTGGGGGTAACATCTCAGGTGTGGAGGGGGGTAACATCTCGGGTATGGAGGGGGTAACATCTCAGGTGTGGAGGGGGTAACATCTCAGGTGTGGAGGGGGGTAACATCTCAGATGGGGGGGGGGGTAACATCTCAGGTGTGGGGGTAACATCTCAGGTGTGGAGGGGGTAACATCTCAGGTGTGGAGGGGGTAACATCTCAGGTGTGGAGGGGGTAACATCTCAGGTGAGGAGGGTAACATCTCAGGTGTGGAGGGGGTAACATCTCCGGTGTGTAGGGAGTAACAATTCAGGTATAGGTTGACATCTTAGGTGGGGGAATGTGTAACATGTTAGGTGTAGGGTGACATCTCAGGTGTAGAGGGGGATAACATTTCATGTATGTTTCTAGAGGATAACATCTGAAGTATAGGGTAACATCTCAGGTGGAGGGTTGGGGATGGGTAACATCTGAGGTATAGGGTAACATCTCAGGTGGAGGGTTGGGGATGGGTAACATGTTAGGTATAGGGTAACATCTCAGGTGTAGAGGGATAACATCCCACATGTGTTTGTAGGGGATAACATCTGAGGTATAGGGTAACATCTCAGGTGGAGGGTTGGGGATGGGTAACATGTTAGGTATAGGGTAACATCTCAGGTGTAGAGGAATAACATCCCACATGTGTTTGTAGGGGATAACATCTGAGGTATAGGGTAACATCTCAGGTGGAGGGTTGGGGATGGGTAACATGTTAGGTATACGGTAATATCTCAGGTGTAGAGGAATAACATCCCACATGTGTTTGTAGGGGATAACATCTGAGGTATAGGGTAACATCTCAGGTGGAGGGTTGGGGATGGGTAACATGTTAGGTATAGGGTAACATCTCAGGTGTAGAGGAATAACATCCCACATGTGTTTGTAGGGGATAACATCTGAGGTATAGGGTAACATCTCTGGTGGAGGGTTGGGGATGGGTAACATGTTAGGTATAGGGTAACATCTCAGGTGTAGAGGGATAACATCCCACATGTGTTTGTAAGGGATAACATCTGAGGTATAGGATAACATCTCAGGTGTAGAGGGATAACATCCCACATGTGTTTGTAGGGGATAACATCTGAGGTATAGGGTAACATCTCAGGTGGAGGGTTGGGGATGGGTAACATGTTAGGTATAGGGTAACATCTCAGGTGTAGAGGAATATAATCCCACATGTGTTTGTAGGGGATAACATCTGAGGTATAGGGTAACATCTCAGGTGGAGGGTTGGGGATGGGTAACATGTTAGGTATAGGGTAACATCTCAGGTGGGTAGAGGAATAACATCCCACATGTGTTTGTAGGGGATAACATCTGAGGTATAGGATAACATCTCAGGTGTAGAGGGATAACATCCCACATGTGTTTGTAGGGGATAACATGTTAGGTATAGGGTAACATCTCAGGTGGAGGGTTGGGGATGGGTAACATGTTAGATATAGGGTAACATCTCAGGTGTAGAGGGATAACATCCCACATGTGTTTGTAGGGGATAACATCTGAGGTATAGGGTAACATCTCAGGTGGAGGGTTGGGGATGGGTAACATGTTAGGTATAGGGTAACATCTCAGGTGTAGAGGAATAACATCCCACATGTGTTTGTAGGGGATAACATCTGAGGTATAGGGTAACATCTCAGGTGGAGGGTTGGGGATGGGTAACATGTTAGGTATAGGGTAACATCTCAGGTGTAGAGGAATAACATCCCACATGTGTTTGTAGGGGATAACATCTGAGCTACAGGATAACATCTCAGGTGGAGGGTTGGGGATGGGTAACATCTTGGATGTGGGGGGTATAGGGTAACATCTGGGGTATGAAGGTGTGACATCTTGCATGTAGAGGGGTGACATCTCAATTTACTTGAAAACAGGTCCCAAGTGTGAAAAGATCAAATTTCATTGGCAGTTTTAAATTATATATGACAAGTTGCAATGTATTAAATTTCCATGGCTTTTAATATAAATTATGGGTCTAATGTAAAATTTGATCCTTTTAGATTCAGACAGTACATCTGATTCAATGGAGGAAGAGGCTGATTCACTGATACAAGATGAAGCAGCTCAGGACGAGGATGAGATAGATAAGCCAGATGACATTGTGGTAGCAGAGACCATGGAAGAAGAGACTAGTTCCCTAATTACACAAGATGGAGCTCAAACTGGGGAGGATTTAGATAAGTCTGACTGTGTAGTAGGGGAGACTAGTGTACCTTGTAATGTTTTAGATACGCCTCCCTCCTCACTGGTGATGTGTGGGATCACCGAGTGTAGATCAGACACTAATGTGATAGGCAGTGCAGGATGTGATACTTCAGACAAAACTACAGATAATGGACATCAATCACGTGATACACCAATACTACATACATAATCTTATGTCAAATTAGTTTCAAATTAAAGATTTTAAACTTCAATTGATTTATCATTGTCATTTTATGTCATTCAGTATTAATATGCCATTTGAAAATGTCAAATTTTTACCTGACATTGCATTATTTGAAAGCGTACTTGACTTGTCTCTTTTCTTAAAGAAATGTAGTCATTTTGATAAGTTATTTTGGTTCTTATTTGGATGAAAGAGTGAAAATCAAGAATCTGTAAAATTATTGATCAAACTTTTGTTGTCTATTATCTAAACTTTTTTTTTTTTGACATCGATTGAGAAACAAGTTATACAACTTATGTAAATCACTCCTGATGGCCCGGATATAAGCATGTGAGGGTTCTTAGTGTTGGAGGAAACCAAAGTGCCCGGAGAAAACCCACGTGATCGGCCGGCTAGGTGAAAGCCCACGTGATCGGCCGGCTAGGTGAAAGCCGAGCGACTTAACCACTACACCACCTGACCACCCTAATAAGGATGTTATATTATAATGGTTGTCTATCAATATCACAAGCACAGGGCTGTAGACATTTGGATTATTATGGTATACAGTGAGCTGAAATATGCTTTCTCATACTGTCTGGGCCCAATTGTTCAGAATGTGATTATCTTAGGTATTCACATGATAACTGAAAAACGAGAACTTCAAAGGGAGTGACTAGTTTGCCCGTAGTTAAGTGCAATATAGTAGCTCTAAAGACTTTTTGATGGATATTGTTGTCGTCATTAGAAAGGTATAGTAGATAGGGCGGATACGTTTAATCGTTCTAGCCTATATCTTTAGTATAATTTGACCAGTTGGGGTGTGCTGTTTAGTGTCTTTGGTGCTTCAGTGAGATAGCACTATAAATGGGTAAGAGTTTTAATTTTACATGGAGATGTATACTACAGCCTCCCAAAACATTCTACACATCTGCACATACGCAATACATTGTACATACAGTCCTTAAATGACCTTAGCTGTTTTAAATAAGACACTAAGTCAATCTATCAATCAAACAAACATCAAAGAAGACAAACAACTCTAAATCCATTTTAAGTGTTTATATAGTGATGAGACATACATATATACAGATATCCTCAATGGTAATTACGATATTATCATATAACATCATATAACATTTACATAACATTCATTTTATGTCAAATAAAAACAAAAAGAAAATAGTTCTTCATTCTTAAACAAAAACCAATTGTTCAATTATAAACTAAAAAGCAAATAATAAAATGATTTTCTGAGGTGATAAGCTTTTCAGTATGATAGCAGGTATTTTTGATTAGAATATTTTTTAAAAGAATAGTATATATGAAAACAAATGTCATCATGTCTATTTCTAACCACTTTGCATTTTAAATACATGTACATGTACTTGCGAATGTAGAAATATGAACATGTTTTCCCGTATATGTACGGATTTCAATTTCATTGAACAAACAACAACAAAAATTATAAATATATAATTAAGTATGAATACTATTTATGTACTAAAATTTTTATTAACAAATATATATTCCTCTTCTATCATAATAAAGCATGATGTCTACAAAAATATATTAAAATGTCGGATACATTCCCATAACTGATCCCTTCTTGTGACACTTGTAATGAATGAATCCACTCTACACATTATCACTACAACCTGATACCTTACATGGTGATAACAAACTTAAGCATGTGTAGGATCATTGTCTAAAAAAAATACACCATTGTCGGCCCAAAGCCAATATATTGCACAGTAAGAAATTAATATTTACATTCTAGCATTATTCTCTCCCGAAGTGTTGTCATTAATGCGTAATGATAATAAACACAGTAATTTATTGTCAGTCATGGAACAACTTTTATCTGCTATCTAGTAATAGATAGGGAGTAATCTCTACTTACATATTGTTAATATTCCTTTAAAGGTTAATTTTAATTCTAAACCAAAATTCAGTTTGGGGAAAAAGTTTAGAAAAAAAGAAAGGTAATTTTAAAAAGAAGAAACACAAAACCTTATCTTTTCTTACTCCATTGCCAAAATGTACCTTTGACTAACATAGATAAACTAGACAACAATAGCATTAATATTGTTACATACAAGACCGATATTATTACATTTGCCAGTTTTCCTATAACCTAAATATGTGTAAGTGCACATTCAAAGTATAACTGTGATAGATATGACTTCACTATATAGTAGATAAAGTGAAAGCTACAATTTCTAAAAGAGCACCACATTCTCGCATACTGATATACAGTAACACTGTCCACCAAATGTACAACGAAAAGATTTTGTTATAGCCAAGAGGTCTTTGTATACAGTGTGTTGAAATTGGCAATTTGGGAATGAAAGAATGTGATATTATTCTGTCTTTGTATATTAAAGAGTTAGTGACATCATGTGTTTGAGAGTGTGATGTCATATACCAACATACGCCGGAGAAAACAACGCAAAATGATTACGTCAAAATTGATACCTTTCCACAAGAGAGATAACTAATATATAAAGACAGAACAAAGCAGGCAGGCTTAACATACTGGTGGGATTGCTATGGCAGGATTGGATTTACTGTGTGTAATACAAATGCACAGTTAGTGTGAACCTTAGCACCAAATAAACAAAGCTTAAATATTGCTATAACATGTTAATTTATAAGATATCAAGAACACTCAATAATCCTGGACTCAGTTTTGTACATTTTATGTGTATCCAAATTTAAGATATTTAAATAATGAACTTCCATTTATATTAGATCATTCCTTATCAAAGATATCTATAAAGAGACGAGTGTTATAAGAATTTTGTTTTTTGTGAGTTTTGTTAAGTCATTTAGACCTCTTTACTTATTTGATTACAGACAATACTACAGTGTCACTGTCAATGGAAATTGATCTCTATCTAGATTTTGATAAATACTGATTGGTTACTGCTTTGGAGAAGTCATGATTATTTGTAAAAATGTTATTGACAATTTTATTTAAAATACTGAAAACAAAACAACAAAAACTTACTAATAAATATGTATTCATATAAACTAGTCTTTACCTTCCTGGTAAGACATTCAAGAACTCATTTAAGTCAACATTGATATAGCTCTGAATTTAATTCTTAATAGAACACAAATATATACTACCCCATTAATTAACATTCAACAAACTGCATTTCCTCTGCCATGTTAAGGTATGTTTGAAGTCACTGTAACCTGGATCATATCTCTTAATGCTGTCAAAGGACTCTATCATCTAAACACACTCCAACTCACTTTCAATGTTTACTCATAAGATGTACCTTTTGTGGCTCTCTGGACATCGTTTTTCCAAAAATTGTTTGATGCGCAAAATATACCGACAGCATTTTCAGCCCCAATAAGTACCTGTACAAAGTACACTGGTGCGCAAGTTACACAAGTTTTTAAGTAATATGGTTACAAGGTACATTTAACACTAGTACTGTCATGGCTGATTTCATTGCACATTTGATCTTTCAACATATTTATGCTGGTGCCAATATCCTAGTTTGTACATTGTATTCAGTTTTGTACATACATTTTCAAAACAGACCATGTAAAAAATACACTTTCAGAAACCTGTATAACCCAATATTTTAGATGTCCATATACTATTGCTTTTGAGACAAGTATATTGGATACAATTAAATGAAACAAGAAAACATGATATTTCTGAGGAATCTTTTAAACAGTGACAGTTATAATCACCACATGGTTTCCATGGAAACTATACCAACTGTAAATTTGTGAACTGGAATTCTTGGAATTTATTCCTAAATTCAGAAATGCCAACCAATTCAAGAAAAACTCTTGATTTTACATAAATGTCATTCTAAGCTTAAGTACAATAAAATGTATATAAAAGATTAGTAATAACATTATTTCTTAGTGAAAAATTTAGTTTTACATTGTTACATTGTTTCAATGTACCTACCACTAACATCCAGCCTTCAACTGAAATAACTTAACCATTTGTTCAGTTATGATTTTAAAACCAAGGTAATAGCTACACAGACAACCTTACAGAATTAGTTCTATATTTAATTATAAGAATACAGTATAACCTTAATGTTTCAGTTGTCATTCCACACTTACACTGATAATACAACACATGTTTCAATCTCATTTACTCTTGATTAAATCTTACAACTCTTCCATTATCACACATTACCCCTTCCCCACATTAAGTAATGGCCGTTCTAATGAAGTTGTGTTACCCTATGCCGTCTATCACATACATGAGTTGAACTACTATCGCGGCATTGTTTTGATGTAACACATTACCCAAATTTTTAAGCAATTTACATAGACTGATGTAATCACCGATTGGAAGCATGTTTACAGTTGGAGGACATTAATGACAATGTTCGTTGAGGTCAACTACGATTGATCGCCGCCAACCAAACAGGAAGTAGCCGGCTGCGGCTCCGAGGATGACAGCTATACAGAGCCAAGCGTTGTACGTCATGAAGACCAACATAAGACAGTAGCTGACAAACACTTGTAACATGTGGAGAAACGTCTGGATGAAATGACTGCCGCTCAGCATGTGGACACTGAAACAAAGAACATATTTCAATGGGAATTTGTAACTACACCAACAATGAAGACATAGTAATCTTAAAACAAAAGTTGAATAAAAATGAGAATTTTTATGAATGAGCGATGATTCTGTTTATAATTATCTTACATCGTTTATCTATAACCTTAATTTTCAACCTATATTTGAGGAGTTGTCTGCCCTTGATAGCGGTCATTGACTGTTATATCATTTGGTTGCTCAATTATATATCAGTGAGTTCCTTCTTTTCCATAAAATTCATGATTCAAATATGTCACATTAACGTAACAATCAGTGCCTACTCTTTTGATATTTCACAGGAAAGTAAGCACTTGTAAAGTAGCTTAAAAAGCTAATCAAAAAGCTTTCAGAGCAGTATGTCTCTCTTGTAATGTATTTTAAATTAAATTTTACATAGCAAGATATCTGGGGAAACGTTTTTTGTTAAACCCAACAGGTAGACTATGATCTAACATTTGTTGATGGAATGTGATAAAATGATCGAGATGATAAAACATTCAAACAAGACATCTCTGAGGGATCCACAGTCATTCACAATAATTTTATAGAATGTAGTGAGGCATCATTACTTCATCATTTACCATTAACATACCCCGGTAAATCTGCCCTGTGTTAGCCCTGTCATAAGAATCTGTGTAAATTCTGCCATACTTAACCAACTAAATCAATAAACTAGAAATGTCTGTAATACATAAACGCCCCTAGCAAACTCCATATGAAACTGTAACAGAGCATGCTGGGATGAGACTGGGCAAACATTAGATTAAGACAATTGGCACAATAGGTCCTCCATTTCTTGGCAGGATCATACAGAAAACAGATATTTAAGTGTTTCACAATATCATTGATTCATCTTTCTTGAAGATCAAAGGTCAAAATGTCACCTAGGTCACTGAGGAAAGCCTGGGAAATATTGTATAAGAATGGTATGCCACATATAAAATGTTACATTGTACTAGCTACATGTATATCAATCTAATTAAAATTATACTTGTAATTCTGCTCCATTTACCACTCTATGTTACGCTCCAATACAAGATCTAACAACTCCCAGTTAGGGGTCACATCAGTATGACCCCTGTGGTTAGCCAATCAGCGAATCACTTTCGAAAATTAAATCTTGGTGTGGTTGATTCTTTAGGAAGTATAAACAGCTAACAGTTTGTCCTGAGATGTTCCAATTTTATGAAGAGGTTATACCGACATGTTCCCAAAATGGCATTGTTGGATCTTGTATTGGAGCGTAACGTAGAGCATCGTAGTGGAGCAATAAGTCTAATTTCAATTAGATTGCTAGCAATATAGTCCATCTGAGAAAACAAAGGCATGAATTTGGATAATATTTTAAACTGCAGCTTTGAATACATTGTATATATAAATATAATTTATGATGCAGAAATATGTAATATGGCAGTATGCTTCAATATAACTCAATAATATATAGTTTAGAACTCAATAATATATAGTTTCTATCATGTTTAAAATCAGATTTCACTGTTTTTATGCCATAGAAGACTTCTGTTAGCCTTATGTGACTGTAATGGCTTACCAAAAGTTTGACCTGAAGTACAAAACAGAAATGTAGAAAATTGTAAAGTACCTCAAAATCAATAATAGTATTGAGTCTGATTCCTGATCATGAGTGCCGATTGCCATCAGAACACTTAATTTGCAACAACATCCTAAAAAACAGGTTTTTTGAAAAGCGAACATTTCTTTTTTTGTTTTGTTTTATGAATGTTTTAAAAAATTACCATGTCAGGTCGTCAATTTGACTGTACTGTCTGTTATTCAGATGTTAAATGGTAACATGATACCCTATATGTATGTGAAATTCATCCTCATACCAGTCAGTAACTGGTAGAGGAGTTATATATAAATTCCAAGTTACATGCCAACACATAATCTATCATTTTACATGAACCAAAATAACCTGTTTCTTATAGAAAATATACTGTCACAAAAGTATTATTCTGGTAGATCACATTTCTGTGACAAATGTCAAAACATAACAAGGCATACAGACAAGCTAACTGTTATTTACGTTAGATTTTTTTTAAAACTATCCAATGACATTTCTTGGTATAACATGAATATTTATCATGACTTGACCTGCTTTTCTTCACATGTTAGAGGGATATAAACACATATCAGTATGATGGTCTGATAAAATAAATAAACAACAATTGTAAGATGTATACAACAATAGATACACAATAATGGTTAGAGGTATACAACAACAGGTACACAATACACAACAATAGGCATACATCAGGTGAAACATTATAGGTATACATATCTGTTCCTGAGTAATAAGTACAAGTTCTATTTCACCTTCAAATCCAGAATGAAAAACATTCTTGAACCATTTATAACAATTCAACAAGAGTGTCACTATATTCATGACATATTCTAAACAGTTAATAGTCTGAGAGGTATAGTGTTATGATTACATATCAATTCCCTGATAACCTGACCATACAGACTGAGGTGCTCGAGTAGTTAACATCTCTAACATTATACCACAAGCCCTCCACCTCTGGGTCACAAGTTCAAATCCTGGACATAAGGCTGTTGCCAGGTACTGACTGCAGGTCAGTGGTTTTTCTCCAGATATTCTGACTTTATTTTATTATAAAACTATAATGATGAAATTGTTCATAATGAATAGCTTCATTTGACTGTGTTAATAATATCTGGTATTATATTAATGACTGGTTAGACGTGTGACAATAAATCCATACACAATGTCTGTGCAGATAAATACACAAATTAGTTACATTAGTATAGGCTTCCAGGGAGAAACAGAAATATGCAGGGTAACATATGAAATATACCAAATTTTGAAATCTTTATCAATTTAATTACAATAATAACTATCTAACCATCAGAGTTAAATTAATCAAGATAACAATATATTCTGTATTTGCATATTGAAGAGTTATCTGCCTTTGCTAGTAGGTATTGATTGTGACATCATGTGTTTCAGAGGGTAACTTCATACTTTTCAGAGATAATGAAGCGAGCTGTCCTCACAAAATAATGACATCCCAGTGGATACCTATCCCAAAGGGAGGTTACTCTGTAATATGCAAAGACAGAATATAGTTTCCAGGAACATATAAAAACTTCCTGTTTGATAATGTTATAAGTCAATGACTTAAGAAGACATATTTTAAAAGATTTAGATGATTTCATTTCAATCCAGTTTCATATTTGTACGCTGAAATATCATACATTTTATCTACATTTGTATGCATTTTGACAATTTTTTCGTAATAACAGCTACATACATTGTACATGCATGTGGAATCAGTATAATTATTGACACAAATGGGTCATGCAAGAAAAAAATCTTGTAACATTCACAAGGTACTGGTTTAGTATAACAAAACAATGGTGTTCACATGTTAGTAAAAACGTGTTTATAACACCACATAAAGGTCTTACTTGCGTAATGTTCTTTGCTCCTGAAGGTTATAGCTTAAAGAAAGAAAACAAACTTCTAACAACACCTGTATCTATATATGTAATACGTCCTGTCCTGTAATATCCTGTAAAGTAAAACTATCAATTACACACCTTACATCATCTGTAACACAAAAATTAAAGGATGCTTCATCAGAAATGATAAAATGTTGTTGTTTTCAATGATGCTAGCCGACAGAACATCTGGTAATAAGATAGGTTTATTATATTACATGCTGAAATAGAACTAAAATCAACAGAATGAGTAGCTCCCATCCATGCAAATATTTCGGTCTGGAGATACCAAAACAATGTTGTAAAGGATTAGTTCCACCTTCTGGTAATTGTATGCGACAGTATATTTTGATGTGGTATTTTTTATGTCACCATTACCAGTAGGTGGGACTTATCTAACTCAGCTACATCATTTTAGTATCTCAAAACACCTGTATTTGATAATACACTAAATGAATTCACTGAAAATTCCTGGAAAACAAAAATTACATCATATGTGTGATCTTTTCTTATTGTTACACAGCTTTCATAACTACCTGCTAATGTCAGGTATTATCACATCATTTAGCTTTAGCGAACAAAGCCATGGAACTCGCAGGCAGAACTAATGATCTAGTTGGCAAAGGAAAACATGGGGAAACTAGCAGATGATCTTCTATAGTGCACAAAAAGCCGATCATTTTGTGGTTGATCTTGCATGTATAGGAAGCGTACTTCTGGAGAAATGAATTTTTATTTCTTAATGATATTTTGTTTAAAATTAATACTGTATTTATTAAAATCAGCTTGATTATACATTACCATAACATTTTTCTTAATATTTCTGTATCATGAATCTCCAATTGAGTCTCAGAAAATCGTTAAAGAACAAAATTTAATATTTGTATATTTCAGAGTTTTCTGCCCTTGTAGAAGGCTTGGTTTGTAAAATCATGTGTTTGTGAGACAAACATTATACTTTACAGAATAATGACATTGAATTTTGCTCACAAAATAATGATGTCACTATGGATACCAAGCCATAAGGGAGGTGAGTGTAATATACAAGAAGCGAATATGGCTATGAATTGAATGTTGTAAGCTTTAATCACGCCAACCTTCTTATTTAATTATCTATAGGTGAAAGGGTTCTTTTGTTAAAAATAGTGATATTTGTTTTGCAGAAGATAACATTTAAGGTTTGTCTGAGAAAACCTAAGTATAAAAATGTATGGTACAAGTCCATTTCTCCAGATATAAGCTTACTAGAACTTTCATCAATCTTTCTCAGTAAAACATCTATGGTGCCCCAAACCAAGAAAACAGGAAAATCAGTTACCTAACACCTCCTTTTTGTTTAGGTTGAGATGAAGCATTCATATTGAAATTTTCTCTGTAAAGGAAAATGCAAAATGTCAGCAAGGAAGAAGACATGGTAGCATCCCTGCCATCAGAAGTGTTCACAATTGAGCTTGAGAAAGATCATGATCCATGTTTTCTATTTGACTACTCAAATACCGGTAACTCTCCAACCAAGCTAACAGAGTTGATATACAGAGGATCTATCCTGAGGTTCCCTTCATATCAGATTTTGAAACAAATTCAAAATTTTTCATTTTTCACAAGCCTTTGGGGAGCAAAAAAACAAAGACAAATAAAAATGAGTATTGTAAATCTAATATAAAAGGAAAAAATTGACCAATTCTATTTATCATATGACAAATTTTGCCTTCAATTCTTCATGTCAGGAGATTTTCAACATAACTACAACACAAAGGTCGCATATAACTTTAAAATATAAAATGATACGAAGTCAAACAAACATCAAGGTCATATCACATAGTTACAACACAAAGGTCACACTAACCCCAAGTTCTTATCACACAGTTATAACACCAAGGTCACATTAACATCAAGGTCATATCACACAGTTATAACACCAAGGTCACACTAACATCAAGGTCATATCACACAGTTATAACACCAAGGTCACACTAACATCAAGGTCATATCACATAGTTATAACACCAAGGTCACATTAACATCAAGGTCATATCACACAGTTATAACACCAAGGTCACACTAACACCAAGGTCATATCACACAGTTATAACACCAAGGTCACACTAACATCAAGGTCATATCACACAGTTATAATACCAAGGTCACACTAACATCAAGGTCATATCACATAGTTATAACATCAAGGTCACACTAACATCAAGGTCATATCACACAGTTATAACACCAAGGTCACACTAACATCAAGGTCATATCACACAGTTATAACACCAAGGTCACACTAACATCAAGGTCATATCACACAGTTATAATACCAAGGTCACACTAACATCAAGGTCATATCACATAGTTATAACACCAAGGTCATATCACATAGTTATAACACCAAGGTCATATCACATAGTTATAACACCAAGGTCACACTAACATCAAGATCATCACATAGTTATAACACCAAGGTCACACTAACATCAAGGTCATATCACACAGTTATAACACCAAGGTCACACTAACACCAAGGTCATATCACATAGTTATAACACCAAGGTCATATCACATAGTTATAACACCAAGGTCACGCTAACATCAAGGTCATATCACATAGTTATAACACCAAGTTCACACTATCACCAAAGTCACACAAATACCAAGGTCATGCTAACACAAAGATCATGCTACCACCAAAGTTATGCTAACACCAATGCCAAAAATATCTAGGTCATATCACATAACTTAAAATTGACCTTAATACTAATTTATACAGTAACTGTTACCGTTACCTCATACTCAAAGTGACGTTTTGGTTAATACCAAGGTAAGGAGATGTAAATATCACAACGGACATTGAGGTCATGTGATTTAAATTTGAGATCTACCTTATATCTAGTTGAGGTGATGTAACCATTTGATAATAAGAGGTTTCCATCTAGCTCAGTTGCTGTGAATATTTTATACTAGCTGGTACTGAATTGATAGCCGTTTAATGTTAAAATACCTATACAGTACAGAATCTATATTAACACCAGTACAAGGGGGAAGCTATTTGTAGCAGCAGTCATGAATAACAATTTTACACAAGTCCATTTAAATGGTTATCAAACAGCTAGGTAACACTCTGACAGGACATTAATCAAATAATGGGATTCCTAAAACCTGCACCATCTTGTCCCCTACTATATAATGGTAGCTGTGGCTCATGAAAACAGATCCAGTTTGTCACATATTGTATTTTACTCTACTTCCACTTCAACATCAAAAGTTCCTTTTTATTTACGTGTGATGCCATATGTTTGATGATAGCTAACTCGATATAAAAGTTTCAGATAATAATTTCTGATATAAGTAGATTATTACCAAAGTAATGTATATGTATAAAGTATCTGCAGATGGAGGGAAAGCCATAATGTACATCACGACATGTTTGTCTTAGCAACTGCAAGAAAAATCAATTATTTGACTAATAACCTTGACCTAGCATGCCGACAAAAAAGAACCCCACAAATAGACTTTAAATTCTTCAAAAGAACAGCAGCCACTAACAAGAGGCCAAAGGGCCTTAACTGTCATCTGACTATCTTGAGAATAATCATATAGGAAATTAATTAGATATAGTGTCATGGTAGCCATCTTCGAATTGTGATCAACCAAAGATGTAACAACACTTTGACGGGACCATGTAAGGATCATTTCATGCAAGTTTTAGCCAAATTGCACCTGTAGAACTTGAGAAGAAGTTCAAAATGTTTTTTCAAGATGGCTGCTGTGGGGGCCATCTTGGATTTTGGATCGACTTAAAAAATAACAACACTTTGTCGGGACCATGTTAGATTCATTTCATGCAAGTTTCAGCCAAATCTCACTGCTAGAACTTGAGAAGAAGTTCAAAATGTGTTTTCAAGATGGCGGCTAAGTAAAGTACCCCAAAAAATAACAACACTTTGTCGGGACCATGGCAGGATCATTGCATGCAAGTTTCAGTCAATTCGCACCAGTAGAACTTGAGAAGAAGTTCAAAATGTGTGTTCAAGATGGCGGCTGTGGCTGCCATCTTGGATTTCGGATCAACCCGAAAAATAACAACACTTTTTCGGGACCATGTCTGAATCATTGCATGTAAGTTTCAGCTAAATCACACTGGTAGAACTTGAGAAGAAGTTCAAACTGTGAAAAGTTAACGCACAGCAGACAGAGGACGGCACACAGCGGATGACGACGGACAAAACATGACTATATGTCATCCAGACCCTTCGGGTCAGATGACCTAAAAACATGCATAAAGTAAACGAGATGTTTGGACTGACTAGAGAGTCCGTACCACATGTTTGGACTGACTAGCTAGTCCGTACCAGATGTTTGGACTGACTAGCGAGTCTGTACCAGTTGTTTGCACTGACTAGCGAGTCTGTACCAGTTGTTTGCACTGACTAGCGAGTCCCTACCAGATGTTTGCACTGACTAGCTAGTCCGTACCAGATGTTTGGACAGACTAGCGAGTCTGTAATATATGTTTGGACTGACTAGCGAGTCCGTACCAGATGTTTGGACTGACTAGCGAGTCCATTTTAGATGTTTGGACTGACTACCGAGTCCGTACCAGATGTTTGGATTGACTAGGGAGTCTGTACCAGATGTTTGGACTGACTAGCCAGTCTGTACCAGATGTTTGGACTGACAGCCAGTCCCTACCAGATGTTTGGACTGACTTGCGTGTCCGTACCAGTTGTTTTGACTGACTAGCGAGTCTTTACCAGATGTTTGGACTGACTAGCAAGTCCCTACCAGATGTTTGGACTGACTAGAACGTCCGTACCAGATGTTTGGACTGACTAGCGAGTCTGTACCAGATGTTTGGACTGACTAGCGAGTCCGTACCACATGTTTGGACTGACTAGCTAGTCCGTACCAGATGTTTGGACTGACTAGCGAGTCTGTACCAGTTGTTTGGACTGACTAAGCGAGTCCGTACCAGATGTTTGGACTAACTAGCGAGTCTGTACCAGATGTTTGGACTGACTAGCATGTCTGTACCAGATGTTTGGACTGACTAGCTAGTCCGTACCAGATGTTTGGACTGACTAGCGAGTCTGTACCAGTTGTTTGGACTGACTAGCGAGTCTTACCAGATGTTTGGACTGACTAGCGGAGTCTGTTCCACAACCTACCTGTTATGTTTTTTGTTTTACTGGGGTCTATAACTGTTGTATCCTGTGAGTCTGTACCACAACCTACCTGTTATTTTTTGTTTTGCTGGGGTCTATAGCTGTTGTATCCTGTGAGAAACCATTTCCTGTGGCTGTGACGCTGCTGTATTTGTTGACTGTCAAACTTTTCCTGAGCAAGTGTTCTCGGAGTACTTTCAGGCCTTCATAAAGGACTGCGAGGAAAAATATCGCCACGCAAGCTCCTACCATCTCTGTAAACAATACCACACTTATCAAAAAGGATGTTTCAAAAGTACTTTGGAGGAGACCTTGTATGAGGTTTCAGCTGTTTCAAAATCAATTTTGACAAAAAAATTTTATACTTCAAAAGTGGAACCATCAAATTTGTCTTTAGGACAAGATTAAGCTAACTGACATCAAACTTACAACTGCCAACCAGTATTTTTTATTATAGTGGCTACTTTAGATCCACAGAAATATATCATATTATGTAATAATTTACAAGTACATTAAATTACATTATATAAATGTATGTAATCAGTGAAAATCCACACAAGGAAGATTGCTGTTTTTGAGGATCTTAGCCTACAGAGTTTAATATAGGGCTTACCTCCTGCCGTCGAGGTCAATAACGTCTCAAACAGAATATATTCCTTTACACCCGTGTGAAAATACATTTGCTGGAAAACAAAACAGTTTTTTTAACTAGTGTAAAAATTAATATATAAAAATGAGCCTCATATTAACACTTGTATAAGGTAATTAGATCTTTACTTCATACTCGCACCTGTAACTTGCTTGTTATCTCAGTTGCAATTTGAATTTTCTCTTCATCTCCCACTTACACCTGTAATTAGCTCTTCATCTCACACTTACACCTGTAATTAGCTCTTCATCTTACACTTACACCTGTAATTAGCTCTTCATCTCACACTTACACCTGTAATTAGCTCTTCATCTCACAATCACACCTGTAATTAGCTTTTTATCTCACACTCACACCTGTAATTAGCTCTTCATCTCACACTCACACCTATAATTAGCTTTTTATCTCACACTCACACCTGTAATTAGCTCTTCATCTTACACTTTACACCTGTAATTAGCTCTTCATCTTACACTTACACCTGTAATTAGCTTTTTATCTCACACTCACACCTGTAATTAGCTCTTCATCTCACACTCACACCTGTAATTAGCTCTTCATCTTACACTCACACATGTAATTAGCTCTTCATCTTACACTTACACCTGTAATTAGCTTTTTATCTCATACTCACACCTGTAATTAGCTCTTCATCTCATACTCACACCTGTAATTAGCGCTTCATCTCACACTTACACCTGTAATTAGCTTTTTATCTCACACTCACACCTGTAATTAGCTCTTCATCTCACAATCACACCTGTAATTAGCTTTTTATCTCACACTCACACCTGTAATTAGCTCTTCATCTCACACTCACACCTATAATTAGCTTTTTATCTCACACTCACACCTATAATTAGCTCTTCATCTTACACTCACACCTGTAATTAGCTCTTCATCTTACACTTACACCTGTAATTAGCTTTTTATCTCACACTCACACCTGTAATTAGCTCTTCATCTTACACTCACACCTGTAATTAGCTCTTCATCTTACACTTACACCTGTAATTAGCTTTTTATCTCATACTCACACCTGTAATTAGCTCTTCATCTCACACTCACACCTGTAATTAGCTCTTCATCTCACACTTACACCTGTAATTAGCTTTTTATCTCACACTCACACCTATAATTAGCTCTTCATCTTACACTCACACCTGTAATTAGCTCTTCATCTCACAATCACACCTGTAATTAGCTCTTCATCTCACACTCACACCTGTAATTAGCTCTTCATCTCACACTTACACCTGTAATTAGCTTTTTATCTCAACTTCAATTTGTTTATTTCCGTAAGCCTTGCGGCTTATAAGACACAAAGTACAATTTTAATACATATTGAATAATTTAAACATGTACAGGAGAGTGATTGTATACAATAAAACACAAACATTAGCACACAATTATTATACATCAGATACTATACAGTTACGGTGTATTAAGAGACTGAGAACGTTTCTGGAATGCAAGTTTTAAGAATTTTCCGAGATTATTTAAAACATTAACATTATTTACACTGAGTAATTGAACAAGTTTGAACACACTTGGATGATAAAAATAATAAGGTTTCAGATATCTAACTCGTAGTTGGGTATAAAGAGGACACACAAACCTGTAATTAGATTTTTATCAACAAGATTGGTTCATAGGAGTTGTCTGATCAAGATTTGCAAGAACACACGCAGTTATTTGCTGCTAGGAGTATCAAATGTTAGTGACCTTAGTTAAAACCTAGCTTAGTCATCCAAACTAAAAGTTCAGCAGTTTTACGATCACTCATATTTTTACAGATAACAACAAAAAGTTTTCTAGGTAAATCAATGTGCTAAAATCTCTCAAAAAATTGCTGCTTTTGTTTCCCATTTTACTTATATATATGCCTATTATCTCAAACAATACCCCAATATTTACACTCTATTTGACCTCTTTAGACCATACTGTAGACCTATAACCTTATTTCTCTATCAGAATCTAGCATTCTCATTTGTTCATTTATATATTTATTAGTATTCTGTGCCCTAAATCCATGTAGAAATCATTTAGGTGAAACACCAATGATCATCACATATTAAAAGTGAATTTTAACCTATAATTATTGAACGACTTATGTCTAAGGTGAAGATCTGCAGTAGCTATATATGAACTCCTATGGTTACCAAACTATTGATATCAAATCTTCCCTAAACATATCCACATAATACCATAATATGGCTAATTGATATGTCATCATGGTGTTGGACTACTTACCATCATTCCAGGCATGTCCATGCTGTGGTTCCCATGCATGGCACCCATGCCATCCATTTTACTTCCATCCATCCCTCCCATACCATTCATCCCTGTCATCCCTGTCATGCCTGGCATGGATGTGGTGTTCATAGACATGTTCATGTTCATGTTGATTCTCCTGGACTGTACAGCTTATAATACTGAAAACATATACATGTTCATGTTGATTCTCCTGGACTGTACAGCTTATAATACTGAAAACATAGACATGTTCATGTTGATTCTCCTGGACTGTACAGCTTATAATACTGAAAACATAGGCATGTTCATGGTGATTCTCCTGGACTGTACAGCTTATAATACTGAAAACATAGAGATGTTCATGGTGATTCTCCTGGACTGTACAGCTTATAATACTGAAAACATAGACATGTTCATGTTGATTCTCCTGGACTGTACAGCTTATAATACTGAAAACATAGACATGTTCATGGTGATTCTCCTGGACTGTACAGCTTATAATACTGAAAACATAGACATGTTCATGGTGATTCTCCTGGACTGTACAGCTTATAATACTGAAAACATAGAATGTTCATGGTGATTCTCCTGGACTGTACAGCTTATAATACTGAAAACATAGACATGTTCATGTTGATTCTCCTGGACTGTACAGCTTATAATACTGAAAACATAGAGATGTTCATGGTGATTCTCCTGGACTGTACAGCTTATAATACTAAATACGAAAACATAGACATGTTCATGTTGATTCTCCTGGACTGTACAGCTTATAATACTGAAAACATAGACATGTTCATGTTGATTCTCCTGGACTGTACAGCTTATAATACTGAAAACATAGACATGTTCATGGTGATTCTCCTGGACTGTACAGCTTATAATACTGAAAACATAGAGATGTTCATGGTGATTCTCCTGGACTGTACAGCTTATAATACTGAAAACATAGAATGTTCATGGTGATTCTCCTGGACTGTACAGCTTATAATACTGAAAACATAGACGTGTTCATGTTGTTCATTCTCCTGGACTGTACAGCTTATAATACTGAAAACATAGACATGTTCATGGTGATTCTCCTGGACTGTACAGCTTATAATACTGAAAACATAGACATGTTCATGTTGATTCTCCTGGACTGTACAGCTTATAATACTGAAAACATAGACATGTTCATGGTGATTCTCCTGGACTGTACAGCTTATAATACTGAAAACATAGACATGTTCATGGTGATTCTCCTGGACTGTACAGCTTATAATACTGAAAACATAGAGATGTTCATGTTGATTCTCCTGGACTGTACAGCTTATAATACTGAAAACATAGACATGTTCATGGTGATTCTCCTGGACTGTACAGCTTATAATACTGAAAACATAGACATGTTCATGGTGATTCTCCTGGACTGTACAGCTTATAATACTGAAAACATAGACATGTTCATGGTGATTCTCCTGGACTGTACAGCTTATAATACTGAAAACATAGACATGTTCATGGTGATTCTCCTGGACTGTACAGCTTATAATACTGAAAACATAGACATGTTCATGGTGATTCTCCTGGACTGTACAGCTTATAATACTGAAAACATAGACATGTTCATGTTGATTCTCCTGGACTGTACAGCTTATAATACTGAAAACATAGACATGTTCATGTTGATTCTCCTAACATAGACATGTTCATGGTGATTCTCATGGACTGTACAGCTTATAATACTGACAACATAGACATGTTCATGTTGATTCTCCTGGACTGTACAGCTTATAATACTGAAAACATAGACATGTTCATGGTGATTCTCCTGGACTGTACAGCTTATAATACTGAAAACATAGACATGTTCATGTTGATTCTCCTGGACTGTACAGCTTATAATACTGAAAACATAGACATGTTCATGGTGATTCTCCTAGACTGTACAGCTTATAATACTGAAAACATAAACATGTTCATGGTGATTCTCCTGGACTGTACAGCTTATAATACTGAAAACATAGACATGTTCATGGTGATTCTCCTGGACTGTACAGCTTATAATACTGAAAACATAGACATGTTCATGGTGATTCTCCTGGACTGTACAGCTTATAATACTGAAAACATAGACATGTTCATGAAAACATAGACATGTTCATGTTGATTCTCCTGGACTGTACAGCTTATAATACTGAAAACATAGACATGTTCATGGTGATTCTTCTGGACTGTACAGCTTATAATACTAACATAGACATGTTCATGGTGATTCTCCTAGACTGTACAGCTTATAATACTGAAAACATAGACATGTTCATGGTGATTCTCCTAACATAGACATGTTCATGGTGATTCTCCTAGACTGTACAGCTTATAATACTGAAAACATAGAGATGTTCATGGTGATTCTCCTGGACTGTACAGCTTATAATACTGAAAACATAGACATGTTCATGTTGATTCTCCTGGACTGTACAGCTTATAATACTGAAAACATAGACATGTTCATGGTGATTCTCCTGGACTGTACAGCTTATAATACTGAAAACATAGACATGTTCATGGTGATTCTCCTGGACTGTAAAGCTTATAATGCTGAAAACATAGAATGTTCTGTTAGCATATGAGTAAAGACAGATAGTGGTAGAAGTATATATATATATGCTAGAAAAAAATGAAAACAAAGAAATCTTTACCGGTTAATTAATTAATTTCATCTGCATGTAGGTTTTCAATTAATTTTCATAATCATTGATCTATTAAAAGGTTTTTAATTTATTTCAGTTTTTCAGCAATTCCTGTTAATAGCAATTAACAAATGCATGTACATTTTAAAATGTGAAAAACATGTTACGTACATACTAGGTAGATTTTGTCAACTGATAAAGGCAATCATGATCTGCTGCAATAAAATACTTTCAAAACTTCATCTGCTGAATCCCTAAGTGGATGGCCTTTCTTATTGCTGTAATATGTGTGGTAATTATAAGTAATGGCTTAACACGATTCAGACCATATTTTATCATTTTTCATGCAGTTCTGCCCTTCAAGTTTCTCAATAAAATCTAAAGTTATCTATGTAATACTGCTTCTAAAGCTTTCTCTATCAACCAGTATATGTCTAAATTCTTGGTAATTTCCACTCCCACAGATGTTTGTCAGTCGAACGAGTTTTAAGGACGACAACGTGACTCAATTGATGTTAAGCTACCTCCTTGATCAGAGAACAGATTGATACATACATAGGTCTCTGGCTGTACGTTTGTCAAATTTAACATATGTAACGTGATACAGGTAAAGAAAATGAAATTTATATATCGCCCAAATCTGCCAATTTATCCCCAAATACATGTAGAAGGTTTAGGTTAGTCCAGATATTTTAAGACCAAGTGCACCATTAACAACATTGCCCTCGAGCTCCTTTAGTAAGCTAGGTTATCCTGATATCAGACATACAAGATCTGTTATATAACTCCACTGTAGGTAAATTCAGGTATAACTTCCACCACATACAACACAAGTATCCTTACTAACGCCCTGTTTGCCTGTAGGATAATGGGATTAAGAATTTGAGGTTTTTAAAAGTTTCTTCAATGCATTAATGTATTGCCTCGACACATTTGGGCCATGCCAAGTGATGGACTAGTTTTTAAATTCTGCTACCAAGACAGCAGCTGTTTCTGCACCACTATGTACATAGTAGACTAGACAGTCAGGATAACTTGGAGGTTAATGTAGTATCTCATCACAAACTCCTTTTAGATCAGATTTCTAACAGAACTGTTTATTGATGAGATCAGTTTAATTATATGTAATATATGATTTTAATAATAGGGTATAGAGTGATATAAAGTTAGACACGATCTAGAGTCGGACATTTTTAACATGTCTTACCGTCCTAATTCCAGTTACCACGTTACAAAAAATGTTGTCTACAAACTAACCGAAGTATTGACTTTGTAGAGTTGTCTCCCTTTGATAACTTTCTCATATACATACTTTGCTAAGTCTGATCGTGAGTAATAAAAGCGGCACATTTCATAGTGAGAGCGGGTCAAGTTTTGTGACTTCAAACTGATATGAGAAGTCATTTCTTCTGATTATTACCGTATAAACTTAAAGCTGAAGTTTAACTGTAAGATTTGTGTAAAACCAATGCAGAAATTCAGTCTATGCAATGTCTGCAACTATTGTCACGCTCATTTGTTATAAAAACTTTGCTTATTGTTTTTCCGGAGATACATTACATGCAAGATGAAAACATTTTAAAATCCCCAATGACCGATCGCCAAGAAGTAAAGCCACGTCTCGTGCCAACTATTGCTCTGTATTGTATCCTAAGGTAATAAACGAGAGAATCGAAATGGAAATATAATGCAGAAAGTGTGCTCTCTCAGACGGTACCCATTAGTTTAATAGTGGTCTTCATATCTAGACCTAATGCTGTTCTGAACACCTAGGTGTCTGACTTACAATCACTTTACCCTACCAAATCAATACCAAGTTAAATTATAATATTGACAAATGTATTACCGTAAACCAACATTCTTCCGCATGCAATTTATTTTCACAAATTTGACGATTGAAATCAAAATTGATCTCTGCGAACTAATACATTGAAAAGGCAATTCCACCTAACATTACATCTGCAAAACTGAATCTTTTATGTTTCAAAGCAATTATTACGAAATCCAGTACCTGTGAAAGAGAGTTGGTTTATAGTTGTGAGTAAATATGTGAACTAACTAACCTTAATTATTACTTCATTTTCAATTGACAGAGTCGCATGAAAAGTTTGTTTAATCATCAAGAGTTATTCTATTTTAGAAACATATATATCATTACAAATTATGTTGAATAATATTCCTTTTCATGAAACAAATGCCAAATGATTTTTTTAAAATCTATTTAGTTTGAATAACCAACTGAAAAACTAATAAAAAAAACTATATAATACAAACCAGTTTGTTTTGAACCAATCTACTCTTTACAACCTGAATGTGGTATCTGTCACGGGTATTAACATCAATAATTAACCATCACTGTATCATTTTGATATTGTTCTTGAGGAAAAGTGATTGTGGTATCTGTCACGGGTATTAACATCAATAATTAACCATCACTGTATCATTTTGATATTGTTCTTGAGGAAACGTGAATGTGGTATCTGTCACGGGTATTTACACCAATAATTAACCATCACTGTATCATTTTGATATTGTTCTTGAGGAAACGTAAATATGGTATCTGTCACGGGTATTAACATCAATAATTAACCATCACTGTATCATTTTGATATTGTTCTTGAGGAAACGTAAATGTGGTATCTGTCACGGGTATTAACATCAATAATTAACCATCACTGTATCATTTTGATATTGTTCTTGAGGAAACGTAAATGTGGTATCTGTCACGGGTATTAACATCAATAATTAACCATCACTGTATCATTTTGATATTGTTCTTGAGGAAACGTGAATGTGGTATCTGTCACGGGTATTAACATCAATAATTAACCATCACTGTATCATTTTGATATTGTTCTTGAGGAAACGTAAATGTGGTATCTGTCACGGGTATTTACACCAATAATTAACCATCACTGTATCATTTTGATATTGTTCTTGAGGAAACGTGAATGTGGTATCTGTCACGGGTATTAACATCAATAATTAACCATCACTGTATCATTTTGACATTGTTCTTGAGGAAACGTGAATGTGGTATCTGTCACGGGTATTAACATCAATAATTAACCATCACTGTATCATTTTGACATTGTTCTTGAGGAAACGTGAATGTGGTATCTGTCACGGGTATTTACACCAATAATTAACCATCACTGTATCATTTTGATACTGTTCTTGAGGAAACGTGAATGTGGTATCTGTCACGGGTATTAACATCAATAATTAACCATCACTGTATCATTTTGACATTGTTCTTGAGGAAACGTAAATATGGTATCTGTCACGGGTATTAACATCAATAATTAACCATCACTGTATCATTTTGATATTGTTCTTGAGGAAACGTGAATGTGGTATCTGTCACGGGTATTAACATCATTAATTAACCATCACTGTATCATTTTGATATTGTTCTTGAGGAAACGTGAATGTGGTATCTGTCACGGGTATTTACATCAATAATTAACCATCACTGAATCATTTTGATACTGTTCTTGAGGAAACGTGATTGTGGTATCTGTCACGGGTATTAACATCAATAATTAACCATTACTGTATCATTTTGACATTGTTCTTGAGGAAACGTGAATGTGGTATCTGTCACGGGTATTAACATCAATAATTAACCATCACTGAATCATTTTGATATTGTTCTTGAGGAAACGTAAATGTGGTATCTGTCACGGGTATTAACATCAATAATTAACCATCACTGTATCATTTTGACATTGTTCTTGAGGAAACGTGAATGTGGTATCTGTCACGGGTATTAACATCAATAATTAACCATCACTGAATCATTTTGATACTGTTCTTGAGGAAACGTAAATATGGTATCTGTCACGGGTATTTACACCAATAATTAACCATCACTGTATCATTTTGACATTGTTCTTGAGGAAACGTAAATGTGGTATCTGTCACAGGTATTAACATCAATAATTAACCATCACTGAATCATTTTGATATTGTTCTTGAGGAAACGTAAATATGGTATCTGTCACGGGTATACAGCAATAATTAACCATCACTGTATCATTTTGATATTGTTCTTGAGGAAACGTAAATGTGGTATCTGTCACGGGTATACAGCAATAATTAACCATCACTGAATCATTTTGACATTGTTCTTGAGGAAACGTAAATGTGGTATCTGTCACAGGTATTTACACCAATAATTAACCATCACTGTATCATTTTGACATTGTTCTTGAGGAAACGTGAATGTGGTATCTGTCACGGGTATTAACATCAATAATTAACATCACTGTATCATTTTGATATTGTTCTTGAGGAAACGTAAATGTGGTATCTGTCACGGGTATTAACATCAATAATTAACCATCACTGTATCATTTTGATATTGTTCTTGAGGAAACGTGAATGTGGTATCTGTCACGGGTATTAACATCAATAATTAACCATCACTGTATCATTTTGACATTGTTCTTGAGGAAACGTAAATGTGGTATCTGTCACAGGTATTTACACCAATAATTAACCATCACTGTATCATTTTGACATTGTTCTTGAGGAAACGTGAATGTGGTATCTGTCACGGGTATTAACATCAATAATTAACCATCACTGTATCATTTTGACATTGTTCTTGAGGAAACGTAAATGTGGTATCTGTCACAGGTATTTACACCAATAATTAACCATCACTGTATCATTTTGACATTGTTCTTGAGGAAACGTGAATGTGGTATCTGTCACGGGTATTAACATCAATAATTAACCATCACTGTATCATTTTGACATTGTTCTTGAGGAAACGTGAATGTGGTATCTGTCACGGGTATTTACACCAATAATTAACCATCACTGTATCATTTTGACATTGTTCTTGAGGAAACGTGAATGTGGTATCTGTCACAGGTATTTACACCAATAATTAACCATCACTGAATCATTTTGACATTGTTCTTGAGGAAACGTAAATATGGTATCTGTCACGGGTATTAACATCAATAATTAACCATCACTGTATCATTTTGATATTGTTCTTGAGGAAACGTAAATGTGGTATCTGTCACGGGTATTAACATCAATAATTAACCATCACTGTATCATTTTGATATTGTTCTTGAGGAAACGTAAATGTGGTATCTGTCACGGGTATACAGCAATAATTAACCATCACTGTATCATTTTGATATTGTTCTTGAGGAAACGTGAATGTGGTATCTGTCACAGGTATTTACACCAATAATTAACCATCACTGTATCATTTTGACATTGTTCTTGAGGAAACATGAATGTGGTATCTGTCACGGGTATTAACATCAATAATTAACCATCACTGAATCATTTTGACATTGTTCTTGAGGAAACGTGAATGTGGTATCTGTCACAGGTATTTACACCAATAATTAACCATCACTGTATCATTTTGATATTGTTCTTGAGGAAACGTGATTGTGGTATCTGTCACGGGTATTAACATCAATAATTAACCATCACTGTATCATTTTGATATTGTTCTTGAGGAAACGTGAATGTGGTATCTGTCACGGGTATTAACATCAATAATTAACCATCACTGTATCATTTTGATATTGTTCTTGAGGAAACGTAAATATGGTATCTGTCACGGGTATTAACATCAATAATTAACCATCACTGTATCATTTTGATACTGTTCTTGAGGAAACGTAAATATGGTATCTGTCACGGGTATTAACATCAATAATTAACCATCACTGTATCATTTTGATATTGTTCTTGAGGAAACGTAAATGTGGTATCTGTCACGGGTATTAACATCAATAATTAACCATCACTGAATCATTTTGATATTGTTCTTGAGGAAACGTGAATGTGGTATCTGTCACGGGTATTTACATCAATAATTAACCATCACTGTATCATTTTGATATTGTTCTTGAGGAAACGTAAATATGGTATCTGTCACGGGTATTAACATCAATAATTAACCATCACTGTATCATTTTGACATTGTTCTTGAGGAAACGTGAATGTGGTATCTGTCACGGGTATTTACACCAATAATTAACCATCACTGTATCATTTTGATATTGTTCTTGAGGAAACGTGAATGTGGTATCTGTCACGGGTATTTACATCAATAATTAACCATCACTGAATCATTTTGATATTGTTCTTGAGGAAACGTGAATGTGGTATCTGTCACGGGTATACAGCAATAATTAACCATTACTGTATCATTTTGATATTGTTCTTGAGGAAACGTGAATGTGGTATCTGTCACGGGTATACAGCAATAATTAACCATTACTGTATCATTTTGATATTGTTCTTGAGGAAACGTAAATATGGTATCTGTCACGGGTATTAACATCAATAATTAACCATCACTGTATCATTTTGATACTGTTCTTGAGGAAACGTAAATATGGTAGCTGTCACGGGTATTAACATCAATAATTAACCATCACTGTATCATTTTGATACTGTTCTTGAGGAAACGTAAATGTGGTATCTGTCACGGGTATTAACATCAATAATTAACCATCACTGTATCATTTTGATATTGTTCTTGAGGAAACGTGAATGTGGTATCTGTCACGGGTATTAACATCAATAATTAACCATCACTGTATCATTTTGATATTGTTCTTGAGGAAACGTGAATGTGGTATCTGTCACGGGTATTAACATCAATAATTAACCATCACTGTATCATTTTGATACTGTTCTTGAGGAAACGTGAATGTGGTATCTGTCACGGGTATTAACATCAATAATTAACCATCACTGTATCATTTTGACATTGTTCTTGAGGAAACGTGAATGTGGTATCTGTCACGGGTATTAACATCAATAATTAACCATCACTGTATCATTTTGACATTGTTCTTTGAGAGGAAACGTGAATGTGGTATCTGTCACGGGTATTTACATCAATAATTAATCATCACTGTATCATTTTGATACTGTTCTTGAGGAAACGTGAATGTGGTATCTGTCACAGGTATTAACATCAATAATTAACCATCACTGTATCATTTTGACATTGTTCTTGAGGAAACGTAAATGTGGTATCTGTCACGGGTATTAACATCAATAATTAACCATCACTGTATCATTTTGATATTGTTCAGACAGTTCTTGAGGAAACGTAAATATGGTATCTGTCACGGGTATTAACATCAATAATTAACCATCACTGAATCATTTTGATACTGTTCTTGAGGAAACGTGAATGTGGTATCTGTCACGGGTATTAACATCAATAATTAACATCATTGTATCATTTTGACATTGTTCTTGAGGAAACGTAAATGTGGTATCTGTCACGGGTATTTACACCAATAATTAACCATCACTGTATCATTTTGATATTGTTCTTGAGGAAACGTAAATGTGGTATCTGTCACGGGTATTAACATCAATAATTAACCATCACTGTATCATTTTGATATTGTTCTTGAGGAAACGTAAATGTGGTATCTGTCACGGGTATTAACATCAATAATTAACCATCACTGTATCATTTTGATATTGTTCTTGAGGAAACGTGAATGTGGTATCTGTCACGGGTATTAACATCAATAATTAACCATCACTGTATCATTTTGATATTGTTCTTGAGGAAACGTGATTGTGGTATCTGTCACGGGTATTTACATCAATAATTAACCATCACTGTATCATTTTGATATTGTTCTTGAGGAAACGTGAATGTGGTATCTGTCACGGGTATTAACATCAATAATTAACCATCACTGTATCATTTTGACATTGTTCTTGAGGAAACGTGAATGTGGTATCTGTCACGGGTATTTACACCAATAATTAACCATCACTGTATCATTTTGATATTGTTCTTGAGGAAACGTAAATGTGGTATCTGTCACGGGTATTAACATCAATAATTAACCATCACTGTAATCATTTTGATATTGTTCTTGAGGAAACGTGAATGTGGTATCTGTCACGGGTATTTACACCAATAATTAACCATCACTGTATCATTTTGATATTGTTCTTGAGGAAACGTAAATGTGGTATCTGTCACGGGTATTAACATCAATAATTAACCATCACTGTATCATTTTGACATTGTTCTTGAGGAAACGTGAATGTGGTATCTGTCACGGGTATTAACATCAATAATTAACCATCACTGTATCATTTTGATATTGTTCTTGAGGAAACGTAAATGTGGTATCTGTCACGGGTATTAACATCAATAATTAACCATCACTGAATCATTTTGATACTGTTCTTGAGGAAACGTAAATATGGTATCTGTCACGGGTATTAACATCAATAATTAACCATCACTGTATCATTTTGATATTGTTCTTGAGGAAACGTGAATGTGGTATCTGTCACGGGTATTTACACCAATAATTAACCATCACTGTATCATTTTGACATTGTTCTTGAGGAAACGTGAATGTGGTATCTGTCACGGGTATTAACATCAATAATTAACCATCACTGTATCATTTTGACATTGTTCTTGAGGAAACGTGAATGTGGTATCTGTCACGGGTATTAACATCAATAATTAACCATCACTGTATCATTTTGATACTGTCTTGAGGAAACGTGAATGTGGTATCTGTCACGGGTATACAGCAATAATTAACCATCACTGTATCATTTTGATATTGTTCTTGAGGAAACGTAAATGTGGTATCTGTCACGGGTATTAACATCAATAATTAACCATCACTGTATCATTTTGATATTGTTCTTGAGGAAACGTGAATGTGGTATCTGTCACGGGTATTAACATCAATAATTAACCATCACTGTATCATTTTGATATTGTTCTTGAGGAAACGTGAATGTGGTATCTGTCACGGGTATTAACAGCAATAATTAACCATCACTGTATCATTTTGACATTGCTCTTGAGGAAACGTGATTGTGGTATCTGTCAAGGGTATATATCAGACTATATATGGCAAATGGATATAACAGATCACCCAGATACTGGACACGAGTCATACTGTTGTTTTAAATTTCCTATAGTACGTATGACCCTAAGTCACACTCAAGTACCGTTAACACCATTCAAAGGGTAAAGAGTTGAAAGGTTAGAGTTGAAAAAGAGTTGAAAGGTTAGAGTTGAAACTACTTTATCATATAAAAGATATACCTTATATGGACAATAATATTCATAAACCACATTACAACTAATTTTAGGAGTCCTACTACATTTGAATATACATACATATATGTACATGTACATCATACAGGTTAAAGTGGTCGTTAGTTATGTAGCTGTTTACAAGATAGCTGGACGATCATCATACCGGTTAAAGTGGTCGTTAGTTATGTAGCTGTTTACAAGATAGCTGGATGATCATCATACCGGTTAAAGTGGTCGTTAGTTATGTAGCTGTTTACAAGATAGCTGGATGATCATCATACCGGTTAAAGTGGTCGTTAGTTATGTAGCTGTTTACAAGATAGCTGGATGATCATCATACCGGTTAAAGTGGTCGTTAGTTATGTAGCTGTTTACAAGATAGCTGGATGATCATCATACCGGTTAAAGTGGTCGTTAGTTATGTAGCTGTTTACAAGATAGCTGGATGATCATCATACCGGTTAAAGTGGTTGATAGTTATATAGCTGTTTACAAGATAGCTGGATGATCATCATACCGATTAAATGGTTGCTAGTTATGTAGCTGTTTCCAAGATAGCTGGATGATCATCATACAGGTTAAAGTAGTTGTTAGTTATGTAGCTGTTTACAAGATAGCTGGATGATCATCATACAAAGTGTTTTGTTTACAGATGTGATAGTTGGTTGAGTTATGTAGCTGTTTACAAGATAGCTGGATGATCATCATACGGTTAAAGTAGTTGTTAGTTATGTAGCTGTTTACAAGATAGCTGGATGATCATCATAAAGTGTGTTAGTTATGTAGTGTTTACAAGATAGCGGTTAAAGTGGTTGATAGTTATATAGCTGTTTACAAGATAGCTGGATGATCATCATACCGATTAAATGGTTGCTAGTTATGTAGCTGTTTCCAAGATAGCTGGATGATCATCATACAGGTTAAAGTGGTCGTTAGTTATGTAGCTGTTTACAAGATAGCTGGATGATCATCATACCGGTTAAAGTGGTCGTTAGTTATGTAGCTGTTTACAAGATAGCTGGATGATCATCATACCGGTTAAAGTGGTCGTTAGTTATGTAGCTGTTTACAAGATAGCTGGATGATCATCATACCGGTTAAAGTGGTTGTTAGTTATGTAGCTGTTTACAAGATAGCTGGATGATCATCATACCGGTTAAAGTGGTTGCTAGTTATGTAGCTGTTTCCAAGATAGCTGGATGATCATCATACCGGTTAAAGTGGTCGTTAGTTATGTAGCTGTTTACAAGATAGCTGGATGATCATCATACCAGTTAAAGTGGTCGTTAGTTATGTAGCTGTTTACAAGATAGCTGGATGATCATCATACCGGTTAAAGTGGTCGTTAGTTATGTAGCTGTTTACAAGATAGCTGGATGATCATCATACCGGTTAAAGTGGTCGTTAGTTATGTAGCTGTTTACAAGATAGCTGGATGATCATCATACCGGTTAAAGTGGTCGTTAGTTATGTAGCTGTTTACAAGATAGCTGGATGATCATGCAGCAATGGTCACTATACTACATTTATACACTCCTTCAAAATGTTGATGAAATTGATATGTAATTGACCAAATTAATCTCAATAGCAATTAAAAGCTACAATTTATATCAATTTGAAGACCTTTTCTTATCATAATATATAACTAACACAACATAAAAATTAATCCAAAATTACCGTGATCTTTTTAACATTTGATAAAAATCTTTCATTTAAAACTAAAACTGTATAACATGAATTTTTTGTTGTTTAGATTTTTACTATTATTAGCAACCTCAAATATAATGTTTTATACATCATTGTTCTATCGGCTAACAATGAATTTCTATCCACAATATTATTTGAAAACCATTATATAAACCACCATTATTTCATATTATACAGAGGAGCCTTTATTTCTAGATAAACAATCTTATACAACTGTTATATGTTTACTCTTACACATAGACACATACACTGTCGTATAAAAACTTTGATGAACCATAGTCACATGAAACTGTGTGATGCAATAACCACCCACCATGTCCAATATATAGACCAATTTGATATACCTATCCTAAAGGTTTGTATCTCTCCAGATGTCCTGGTTCACCTGACCCATTCACACAGGTAATTAATTTATGTTTAGGTCTTCTTCACATTTAAATTTCCCTATAGATAAAATCAAGTAATGACTTCCCGTATGATCAAACACAAAATGTATACATGATATACCGGTACATATGTATGATATAATCTTAAAATCTTTTGAAAATAAGAATAAAATAGAAATCATAAATCATACCTAAAACCATATACCAGATGTGTAGGCTGGAAATTCAATATGATACTAATAAACCAGTGATTTTAAACACTTATAGGCATTTATATAGCTATGATTTGTGACAAAGGCACTTATAATAATATATGTCTATAACTTGTGACGAAGTTCAATGACCTTGTTAGTTACAAACAACTGTAAGTATGGCGCAGTATATTATTCAGGACATATATGTACTCCTAAAAGTATTATTTGTACAATATCATATATAGTTACTGTCTGAAGAGGTTACTTATTAAAGAATCGTGACACTTTTTTTGTGAAAATATTTTACATACCACAAATAGGAAATAGACCATGAACAAATGTACCTTCAACAGACAGATCGACAGACGATAATGGCAAAGATGTTTTAAATAACAAGTAGAAAATAAAATCCTTAAACTTTTAATATAAAATGTTTTACTGATCTTGTGAGTAATCGCACAGGTAATGCCAAAGTTCTTAATTGGGTTTTGTGATCTTTAACTGGTTTTAAATGTCGAAGTACACAGACTTTAAGAGATTTTATTGAAATACCAGTCTGAGATAGATTATTACACTATATAAGAGTCTAATTCTCACAAGGGGCTGGAAATAACATGTTTAATAGAATTCTACTTTTTTTTCTGATATCAATTCATGTATTATAAGATATACTGAATTAAAATAGTGATGGCTTTACAAGGTTATAGTCAGTCTACATAAACACCAATGAAGGCATGTTCACATTTTCCTAGAGTATAAGTTGTATATAATTATGTCAATGATTTAGATATCGTTTAAAATCATGTTAATTCCTTTATCACACATGATTCCGTTAGAAACCAGCTCGCGTCTGAGTACATGCACTAACCTCCATGGCCAGTAGATCCTGTTTATAGTTATGCTCTAATTAGATGATCTACAGAAAAATAAATCAGGTACAAAATCACCTAGGCATGTTAACCTCAAACTTATAATACTAGACAAATCGGTATCTCTCTCATTGTCAGTCTCAGAAAAAGCAAAGCTCGCAAAAATACGGTAATGATAGGTTACAAAATGCCATAACTGGTCAGAACATTTGACCTAGCCATTGCATTTTTCTTAAGACATCGATTGAAACCAAAAATATTTTATGAAATATGTTGTAGAAATCATTAAAGATATGGACAAACATTCATTAATTAGTAACAATATAGACTTCAAATTCTAGAAGATATCATCCGGCAATTATGAATATAAGATTCTAAGGTATGCAGCATAGCCGACCTAACCTTATTAAGGAATCAGTGAATTAGGTTGCACTTTTTGAAAAATAAATCTAAATGCACAATAAGTTGTTTGTTAATATTATTGAAATGCTGTTCTTTATATATATACCCAGATAAATAACTAAGCTACACCTTTTTGCATTCAAAACACATCCCCTGATGGTTGATAAAACACATGAAATACTACCCCATCTTTAAAATTTTGTCTATTACAGAAAATTGTACTTACTTGCAGGCTATGTGCCCAGCTAAGATAACTCCTGCCTTCTTATTGCAGGCTATATGAACTCAGCAAAAGTAATTCCTGCCTACTTACTTGCAGACTATTTTCTCAGCCCAGGTAATTCCTACTGTATCAGGAGTAGCTGGGGTATCAGACTCGTATATACCTGTTATCTAACTACACACCTCCATCACCAAGATTACTAGAGCTTGCAATTGTGTCACAACGATAAATATATACCTGTTTGTGTATCAATAACGTCACTTCAACGGAAACCATTGGACGTCATATCAATGGCAAACATGTGGAATCACACTGGGATGTATATTAATCAACAACATGACATTTCACCTCCAAGTCTACATTTCCAACAGTGTGCTTGGCTTAGAAAGTCAGTACAGTGTAATAGTAAAATACAGTCAGGACAACTGTATGTCCAAAATACATTGTATTGCATTAATGATAATATAGCATATTTGTAAAGATAGCACTTTTCATACAAATGATAGTTTCTTGACTTCATAAGATAATGTTTTGACAGAGATATTCAATAACCACAACAAAACTAAAAGAGACTTAGGTCATGAATCTTGTTTACATTTAGCTTGATAGAGAAATTTTGGCTTGTTAAATTTTAATCTTCTGTTTTAGTCAAAATTGCCAAATTTTTTGACCTGCTGAAATAACTGACTTTATGCATATATGCTACAGCAATGCAAACTTGTCTGCAGGAAGATACAGAAAACAAGATTATTATTATTCACGAAAACCTCAACTACAAAATTAAAGATAAAATCCTTTATAAATATTGAAGGCTGTCATGGAAATATTTTGATTAACAGATTTCTAAATTGTTTTTAACTTGATAATTTCAATTTCCATTAAATTTTATTAAACTGGATTATTTTTTATCAAACTGATAAACTTTTATTAGTCTGATTAATCTCAGGATTTAAAGACATTCTTCTGAAACTCAACAGACAAAACATGTCTTCCGATCATCATTGATATGTGATGGTTAACAATGACCAAACAGTAGCCAGCTGCCCGCCCTCACACTGATAAAGTAGACCATTTGTGAACCGTATCGGAAAACGCCAGGAAAAAGATGTCAACACACAATCTTTAATCATGTGATATATAGTAAATAAGTGGCTGCTCCCCGACAAGTTTACATCCAACAATTCCTGAAGGATAGTGGTGCCCATCCCAATCACAAATGACACCACTAATCATTAGAAGGATCTATGGGACAGGCAGTTGTACAGGATATGAACAGCAGATCATATTAGTTCTAAATGTAATAGCGGCCATTGGTCAAATGGTTCAGATGTCTCAACATATTACCACAAACCAAAACCACCTCTGAAATCTGTTAAGGTGCCGTTGTAGGTACAAAGGAGAGCATTTTGTCTCAGTAATTCAATCAGCTTTTTACCTTCTAATCTGGCATGTCTTTAAATGACACTGCATGTTATAATAGGATATCAAACCTAACACTCAAAATATAACAAAGACTAATGTAGAAGATAATTTTATATGATTAAGTTATTTCTAATGTATACTATATAGTCTAATCAAAATTGTCCAAAGGTTTATTTTGTTTCACATTCTTTTGACAACAAGTGCTATGCATTTCTGTCTTGGTGATGAAGGAACTGCCTATATATATAGAAGTAGATATGGTCAACTGTGGTCAGTAACATTATATATATATAATTAATATTAAGGGCCAAAGATTAATTTATTAATTAATATTACATGGTAATAAACTTATAATTCCAAAGTTGGGTTAATTTCTTACTTTCAACCCAGAGGTGGAGGGCCAGGTGTTAGAATGTTGTGATCCCTATAAACCCCAGAATGAAAGATAATCCATCCAAAATGCAATAGGTACAAATTAAAGCTGAAACAGAGGGAGAGGCAGAATACCTTTAACACTGGAGACAAGACTGATGGCACATACCTGTAATGTAACAGTGCATAGAAATGCATTCAACTGGTACTTCTGTGTTTATAATCAAAGATTTGATTCAAAAGCATAAAGGTATCTGCACGATTCATCTTTGATTATGCTTGTTGATAAATACCTATACCATGTAGACGTAAATATAATTATTTAACTGTCAGTTTTGTAGAACAGAATAAAAATGGCCTGAAGGAGAAATTTCTGTAATACCTCAGTCTCTGTTACTCAAAGAAAGTATTTCCACTCCAATTAATTGTATTAACATAAGAACCAATTACACTTACAATGCAGACCAACAGTACAAGATACCATCTACTCCTTGAGATATACACCGGCCTGTCTGTACACAACTGCCTTTAGCTAGACACAGAGAACTTTGATGGTCAATACAAAGTTTTACAATCTGGACATGCTCTGATAATATTAAGTAACCTAGAAACTTGCCACCAGTTTAAAAATAGAGCTGTAGGCAATTAATATAACCCTACCATGGCTTTGATTCGTCTAGTACTACAGAACCTATATACCAGTAAAGGTCACTCATCCATATACATAGACTGTCCTCATACTTCAATGAACCAGGATTACTCGATCACTATCATTGGCTATAGATTAACTGCACTTTCATGTGAAATATTGACCACAATTAAGATTGACCATGTGAGACTGACCATCATACATATATACAGTTGTAACTAAATGTTGTAAAGTTGACCCACAATTTGACCCGTAACATGTACCACTTGATGTAATTAATATATGAAAGCATGATGAAAAAGGCCTCAGGTCACAAGCCAGTATAGGTCTAATAACATACATATAAATATGTGTTCAATTTGTCCAGATCCCTGATAGCTAGGCCATGATAACAAGGTAGAAGTTCTCAATAAACTATTGGTATATATAACTTGGTAAACAGTCCTAGAACCTGTATTTATTTAGCAGATTGAATGTATGACTTGTAATATACAATTATAGAAATTGTTCTAATTGATATAGCTACACTACCTGTATACATTCATACCTCACTATAGTACTGTTAACCATGACTTTGAATGTATAGATACATGCATGTAAACAGAAAGTGACAGTACCAACTCCTTGTATTATCAATGGACATGAAACTTAAATTATTCTGAACATGAATCAAGCACATCAAATGAGATTGTGTACAGCAAAAATTATTATATGGCAGTAATATAAGGTAGCATTTCCCATACCGAAAAAAAAGTACAAAAAAAGTATACTTTTTTGTACTTTATTTTGGTATGGGTCAATACATAAATCTAAAAGTACAATGGATAACAACTGAAAACACATCGGATAACAACTTAAAACCTATTGATGGACATCAAGTTTAAACATAATGCATAACACCTAAAACAATCATATACAGCATTGCCAATGTGTAAAGAACCTCTATTCCTACAGGTACTGGAATCCCAAACCAAACAACTATATAATGCTCTAGTCTGGGTAGATATAAAGATATGTAACTTAGCAAACAGCCCCAAAGTTTTAAGAAAACAGGAGGTGCACCTTCATAAAATCCTTAACACTGCAAAAATGACGCAGGTTCTAAAGGAAACTACCAGCCAAACCTCACCTAGGAAAAACAGTGGTTACATTACAAATGATGAAATGTAAGGTTGTAACAGACACAAACAGGAGCTACGGAAAGGAAGCGACAAGTAAAACAAAGGCAAACAAGTCTGATTAACTCAACCAAATGGCCCCAAATGACCAGACTTATATATATAACATTGTGAAAAATCACACCGTTAACTCCAACAATAATCAAAGCTTTCTGTGAAGCACATAAATATTTCATAGGTTTCATCTCGGATAAAAACTGTACCTCAGACTTAAATAAATCACAACATGAAGAAACCACTTGGTATATACTCCACAATGGCAAAGGCGTTATTGATCATCAAATTGACGGGGGTTCTGTGAATGCATGTTGTTAACATCAAGTAATTGAAGTTCTTGAAATTATAAACATTATATGTCAGGTTTAGACAGTCAAGATTATTAGCATTAATCTAATTATTGTATAGTTGTATGAGAAAATTTTGCCGTTTCCTTTTTGATAACACTTTGTAGGAAGAAATGTGTGCACATTTACTAACTTCTAAATTCTAACAGTAATCAGCTATACATGTTATCTTACTTATCAATCTATTTTTTTTTCATTTTATTAACAGAGATTTTATTTCACTTAACCATGAATATATCCAAATTTAATTCCCACAAATGCAAGCAACTTTGTATACAGTAGTATTATATTATGTACATTGAAAATATATACCTGTATCGGTATATGATTCCTTCACAATTTTAGCAGTTACTATGATGTAATGCCTTCATGCTTACCTATAGCCCCGATAGTTGCTATTTCTGTGTATTGAGCTCATCAAAGTAAGTTCATTACACCTGAACATCAACCTCAATCCTGCCCAGGTAAAATCGTGATTAATCTAAATGTACAGTATACGTGTATGATCTTTTTAAACATTCTGTTTTTGTCTGTTACCACAAGTGAAGGTTCAGGATGCACAAGAAAGAGTGAATTATTTTTGGAACTAGGTAGGTCGACCATGCTGATGAAGTAATTAACCTACAGGCAAATGTCGACAAATCCTTCTCAGGTTAATTCGACATTTGACAATCTCTCATATACTGCATGATATTTAGATAGGTTAATTCAGATGAATGATAAAATGTTGTCAATTTAACATGGAACAGTCATGTACAAAAAATAAAATCATACTTAAGTTCTTCTGACATATGTCCCCTTATCTAGAGTAATACTGACGTCTATTTTGGTGTCGATAAGTACAGAATTTAACATTATATAGACTTATCACCACAGAATTCTAAGAAAAGCCATTGTCGGAAAATCATGTAACTATATAATGTCTTGTTATATGAAAAAATTCCCTCATTATTAGAAACAAGTCAGTAGAAGTTGGACCACTACTAATACAAATCTACTGCTTGTTTTACCAAGGTGAATAGTAGACAGAAATAATGAATATGATTTACTTAGGCAAATACGTGTATCAGATGCATGTACCTGCATTTAAAAAAGAGAAACTATTTGATCTTGTATTTTCCATTTATCATCACTAATCAACATATTGAAATCTCTTTTGATCTTGAGTTTCCTGTACAAATCTGATTTCCTTAATTGTTCTTCTTTTTAACATTTCCTATATGTACAAAGACATTTTTCTTTCCGCTTTTTTTTTCTTCAAAATGAAAATTTTCAAATCAAAATCATCTTAACAGCAAGTTTGTACTCTGAAACAATACTACATTTATTTTAAAATGGTTTAATTTATTAACTATGATAAACTTTATAAGAATATGAGAATGAATTGTTATGATACAAAGTAGAAGCTGTTAATCAGCCATTAGTCTATAAATTAAGGCTTACCTGTCACCTAGTCTGTACACTCTGTATTGTAGGCACTAGCTCTATATAGTCTAAATATTGCCTGGAAACATTCCCATGGGATTACATGTTAAAAGGGTCCTTTTCAATAACAGCTTTATAGGAGTCTGATTAAGACATGTGTATATGTGTTGTGTTGACAGAAGGCTGTGTGGGGTGGCCAACAGGAGGTGACCATCGCCATCTCGTCTACTCAGGGGCTGTGGAGACAGCGTTATCTGTCAGCCTTCCGCAGCTCCCACATCTCACACACAACTTCTGCCCAGCCTAGGAATGAACTTCACTTTTTACATTCCTTAAATAATTAGATTATTTAACATCACGATCCTCTCCTTTCAACTTTAGCATCAACTTAAGAAATGTTCATCTGACTTTAAAAGAACATATTTACAATGTATTTTGTTTTGGTTTTATTATTTTAACGTCCTATTAACAGCGAGAGTCATATAAGGACGTGCCAGGTTTGTTGGTGGAAGAAAGCCAGAGTATCCGGAGAAAAAACACCGACCAGCGGTCAGTACTTGGCAACTGCCCCACATGGGATTCGAACCTGCATCCCAGAGGTGGAGGACTTATGGCAATATGTTGGGACATCTTAACCACTCGGCCACTGCGGGCTCTACAATGTATTTAATTTAAGATTAATCAATTTGAAAAGATTTACTATATGCTATATAGGGTTTATGAATACAATTTATTCCTATCCTAGACAGTATGGAAGATTATACAACGAAGAAAAATCATCAAGTGATTTTTATAATACAACTTAACCTCATAAATACCCGGTTTTATTTGTAGTATTTTAAGTCCACATATAAGTTATAATTATTATACACATATTAATGTAACTAATGTAAAAACTCATATGAAATCACATTATCCTGCCACACGTCATATCAACAGTTTACAGATAGTGACTGGTGATCATCAACAGATCCTCAGTATATATATTGTATAATATTTATTTTCATTATGACCTTATGTCATGATGTAATATTTATCATGATCCTCAACTAACCATGAGTAAGCAGAAACTAAGTAGGTTTTGAACAGTACTGTATATATAGTACATATCTCCATAGCTTGAAAAGTAATTATAATATTGTGAATATATTTACTATCCACAATAAAATATTAATGTACCTTTCAGCTAAAGAGAACTTCTCTTTGGCTCAATCAGTAAGAGAGCAAAAGACTATAGCTTAAATTGTTGCAACCCTTAGAAACCCAAGGATGAGTTATAGCTTCAAATTAATGGGAGTTATATGATCTCCTTTATCACATTTATATGAACATAGAATCCGTATCTGACCCAATAAGAGCCCCCCCCCTCCCCCTTTTGTGGCATCAATGAAAAATTAACTTAATATTGACTTAAATACTGACCAAAATTATAAAAACTATTTAAGGTTTTTACGTGATTTCCTTTGTAAATTGATTAATGACTTACTCTGTTAAATAATTTCGTGAAATGTAGTCTAAATTTGGTCCTATTACGCATCCTTCATTTTTCAATTTGTTAACCACCCTGGGCACTTATAATTGTAAGGTCTAACATGGTAATTAAATTTAAATGAAAAAAAAAACAATGTATATTGGATAGTAGCTCGTTGCTCATTAAAAAAGGACAAGATTTATCCTCACAGGATATATATGGAGTATATAAACCTGGTGATCATGAATAATATATGTATAGCCGCGACTATAAAGAAATTATGTAAAATGTTGATCAGGTATATAGGCATGGAGCATTATATCAACTAATAAGCCAATAGCCCTTTGTTCAGATTTCAAATTTTATTCCACTCTCAGACATACAAGTATGTAACAGGAGGTCACTATACATAATGTAGACATGCATGTATAAAGGGCACATAATGTGACAGTGCATTACAATATGTATTACCTAGTAATGTACATGCTCAGTCAACAGTTTTTCTTTCTTTTTTTCTTCAAAAATTTACATATATTTGTTAGGGCTGCCGCGGTTCACCGGTATATTGGGGTATTGCAATACACCACCAAAAAATATTGTACCGCGATACAGTTTACCTGTACCGGTTTTTTACGATATATTTTCTTAGAATCATATTTTCATTAATTTGATATAATTAAAACATCCTGTCATTAAAACAAAACCAGCAAGTTGTATTTGTTTTCCTTTCCGATAATATGAAGCCATGTGGGTATCCCTTTCGTTTTCATTCGATTCAGATGTCGGTCAAATGTTTGTAACTAACGTGTATAATGTTCAAATGATTCAAACATTTGCATGACGTTGAATATAAACAATATGACATTAGGCTAGTTTCTGAAATATTATCAAGCTGATTCGCTCCATCAATCAACAATACCGGAATATCTAATTCTCTAAACACATTTAAGGCCCGGTGAATACATGGCTGCAGGGATTTTGCCAGCTTTTTCAGGCTTCATCGTCCGCCGCCATTTTCGATTTCCTACACGTGTCAAAAATACACTGCAAGCCGGTCAGCCTTTTGAAGTTTAATCACGATCGTAAGCTTATTTTGCCAGGACAATTGTACGTAAATTTGTTCATCATTTAGGTTCAAAAGTGTAAATATTTGCAGACACTATCATGTTTAGTTATTGCATTATTAGGTTACGATCGTCTGTAACAGTTAGCCTAGCGTTTTCACAAACAGACTCGTATTTTTTTAAAACAAGAACACATTTGAACATTTTTGTTACACAACAACATGGTTCAAATCGATGTAAAACTACATAACATAGCACTGTATGTTTGTATAATGTAAAGGGTGTTTTTATTATGGAATATATACAAAATAGACAACACATATGTTAAGGTCAAAATATTGCAATACATATCACAATACAGTTGTTGTGTATCGCAATATATCGTGGTACGCTTCTGCCGTATCGCGGCAGCCCTAATATTTGTCAAAATAGTTATGTTACATCATAGGTATTTAGCATGCTGGTAAGTCAAAGACCAACTTTAGACTAATATATAGAGAAAGGTAAGAACTCCTCTGTGATGCAAAATTGAGTAATTTAGTTCAAAGTGCTGTGAAAAAAAATATCCAGACCAGATATCTCAACAACTTCGGTCGTATTTAAAAGTTCAGATATCAAACTTCAATATGATAACAAAGAGTCATACTGAGCTAGTCTACTTTTTTCACAAACAGCCTTGAAACTTGAAAAACTGACGAATTTCCCTTAGTCTGACACGATTGAAAACATTTTTGCAAATGAAAATGTCTATTTGCTATCAGATGAAAACAAAGGTATTTACTTGTTTGACACTTCGTTCAAACCCCCTCTTGTGGTCCTTTTGTCGTTTTTCAGTGTTAATATTTATCCAGGTCAGGTTGATGGCCATTTTACCACTATCTTGAATGTTATGTAAAGCTAAATCTCATTGGTCGGTTGGATTTAACTCTGCCAATGAAATTAGGCTTTACATGACTTTTTCACCTTATCGCTGTGGTGTGTACCTGATACAAGATTAGGGAAGGAGAGGAACTGTAGCTCTAATGAGGGGACCGATCACGAGGATGCAGGGGGACATCCAAATGATACGGGCGAAATTAATAAGGAAAGTTCAACTCACCTAAAGTTCCTGGAACATAATATTGCATGCCCTACCTAGGGACACCAAATTTACGAACAATACCTGATATTATTGAAGATGAATAAATATGGGTATCAAATCCCTAATTTTTGTTTATCCTATATTGAGTTACTTCAATGAAAGCCTACTTCCATTATGTACTTAAAATGCAAAGTTTAAGTAACTGACATTGATAGCTTCAATAAAGAATAGCTTGGGCAGTAGACATTGGATTGTATATAAGTCCTACCAGTCAACAAGTGACATAGGTAGATTAGTAACATAATATATGATAAGATTAATCAAACTTCTCGACAATTTTACCTCCTACAACGATGCTGACCATGACCATAGACATATCTGATCCAATTCAACTAGATATAATTGTGTATATGCTTGAAAAAGAGTGATTTATGCTATTAATGTACCTATATTGAATACCATGCATAGAATATATATATTGCTTCTTCGATTTTCGTTTGAAAGGGACATTTCAGTTTAAGAGTACATTACAACTTGCACATATTCCGGCAACAAACCAGTTCTAATGGAAATTAGATTAGTTGATTTTACCATGATATGTCAGAAAACCCCACTGTAGTGAAATGTATGTGAAATATTCAATCTCCATTACATAGTCTTGTATGCTGATCCCTGACCCTTGCCTGTGTAGTAAAGATTTTTTTGTCTAGAACTACTCAAATCGCTCTTACATTTGTATTAACATTGTAAGATCAATGTTCTTATCTAAAAATAATTTCATTAACTCCTTGATGTATTGCATAAATGATTAATGTGCGCTTCTTTTGCTCAGGTATGGGTACAGCGTACATGTTGTACCTGCTTAATCATATTGATCAACGATTTGGAATTTCAATGAAAAGTTTCCATTGAAAAGTTTGAATTTCTAATTTTACTCCAAGTTAATAATATGAAAATTAATTAATTGCATCCCGAAAAAATTCTGTTGCACTATATCCTACATGGAATGAGGAACTGATTGCACATGCACCAAAGGCAAAATTAATTATTTTATACTATTTTTGTGTTAATCAGACATATATATACACAATTAAACACCAATTATTGTTCAAATGATGAGTATCATCCATGATCTATCGGCAGTGGAGCATCTTTAACAATGTTGTGGAATTTGTCACTATTTCGTGTCATATGTTTCATAAGGAATGTAAAACAATACATTTATGTCACATTTTGCTTTGTGGTTACGTAATAATTAGCCTCACTGAATTGTCCCTTTAAACATCTTTGATCGACATCCCCTTAATTTCATCAAAAACATTTCTTGAAGTCTCCACGTTTTAGTACCTTGAGTACTTTGATAATGAATATGGTAATATCATTAGTAACTGATACTTTTGAAGTTGTTTTGTATAAAACAGGACTTGGAACTTGTTGGAGCTGAAAGATTAGTTCTAGGATGTGATGACAACACGTATAACCAATGTTTTGACAGTCAAACTTATTCAACAGATCAATGTACACGGAACAGCTGATAATCAGTGTGTACTGTATAGTACGGGTGGTATTTACACAACATTACAACGTGTAAAATGTACGTGCAAGAATAAGATATTTAGTTCAAGGTAAAACTTACCTTAACAGCAAAACTAAACTTCCTTATTCAAATACCCTTTTGCCACTGCCATATGGTTTTCACGCATCAACTAACACATCGTGACATTTACCCTCTAGTACGTAAACACTGAACTCTTTGGAAAAGAAGTTACGTATGCTCCGAAGTCGCATAATAGTTTCGTAAAACAAACATTTTTATCTTCAATTTTCTTTTACAGATGGATAAAGTATACCTTTTTTGTACTCCGAATAATTCTTAACTCAATAGCATTATTTTTCGCAATTTTAATTTAAGTTGTATCAATAATTAACTTTATAAACATTCGAATCTAAGAACCGCCTAGCTCTGCATGCTATCCCATGACTTCCGGAAGAAAAGTTGCTTCGATGCACCTACAAATGATTCAAAATGTTTTTCAATGCCGATGATGATGAACAAGACTTCTTATCGTCATCAGGAGGGTCTGTTTGATCATACCAATCACACAATATTGTTCAAATGTCTTAAAAATTTTCATCTTTAATGCAAAACCATTTATAAGACTTTACACTGAACAAGGGGGTGTGGTGTACATTTCGTCCCATGATCAGTGATCATGATTCGATATACATATCCTTACCGTGTTTTAACTGTACCAGGTGCATCCAATAGTATCTAAACGAACCAACGAATTTATAATGTCGAACACAATTGATTACTTTTCTTTCGTCAGCTGGACATAGCCTAGCTAAAAAAACATAAACGAAAAAACATTTGTTTAAAGATGCTCCACCGCTGACAAATGGTATTTTTTCACTATCAAAATCAGGAGCAGACGATTTAGTATTTTTCTTCGGTTACAAAAGTTACTTACTTTACACCATTACCACCATTGGAAAGTTTGAGCTTGTAATTTTACTTCAAGTTAAAATTACAAAAAAATAATTAATTGCATCCCAAAAAAAATCCGTATATATAGCACTATATTCTATATGGAATGAAGTACTGATTGCGCATGCACCAAATGCAAAATAAATTATTTTATATTATTTTTTGTGTTAATTAGACACATATGTACACGATTAAACACCAATTACTGTTCAAGTGATGAATATCATTTTTGCTCTGTCAGCGGTGGAGCATCTTTAAAAGACTACAGTTGTTTAGCCAGTTCCGCAAAGGTTTCCACATCGGTTTTGCTGAAGTCGTTCCATAGACCAAACTAGACTAAATGTGAATGGATTAAGTAATAATATGCCATAGCTCTGTCATATGACTGACGGCAATGCCTTAAAGGGCACAGCCAGAAGTTTCAGTAATCATTGATTATGCAATGTTAAAAAGTACAATTTATGGAAATAACGGAGCCGAATTTTCTGTGTATTTTTTATTCATATATCCACCCTATATCCTTGTCCCAAAACCCCTATTTGAGAAGGAAACCCCCATTAGAGAATTATGGAATGAGCTTCATATCCATGGTGAATGTGTGTGAAACTTTCAAACTCACTTCTGCTTAATCGTATTGATCAAGGATTTGCAGTTACAACAGTATCAATTAAAATACTTAAAAATAACGTGGAATTTGTCAATATATTGAGTTAAATGTTTCATAAGAAATGTAGAACAATACATTTATGCTCTATTTTGCTTCTTGGTTATGTAAAAGAATTAGCCTGAGTGAATTGTACCTTTAAGCAGTCTACTCTGAAGAAAGTGCCTTCCAGTCTTGGATAGTACAGAGAAAGAATAGATGATTGCGAGAGTAGTTATTTTAATTATCGATCTTAATTACTTTGGCAATTCTTCAGAATTCAGAAAAACAAAAGTGTACATTGCATATAATATATACTTTTATTGTATATATACTATATAAATGATTGCACATACACATTTCAATTTGCTTATGGTCTTACTGATATAATTATGCACCTTACTTACATTTTTTGTGTTCAGGTGACTCAATCCAAGCTAGTGTTCATCAAATCTTCCAAGTTCAAATTTCGGTTTGGCCGCTACATTTTCTCCTCTCCTGTTACAATTTTTAATAGTCTGTATTTCTATCTGTGTTGTTTTGGTTTGGCCAGGTCAAAGCTTGCCTCTCTCTTTGGTGTAGACAAAGCCAGCAACCAAGGTGGTAATGAGTCCTTAAAGTACACAGCTCCAAAACAACCAAGGAAAGGTTATTATACTAAGCCAACACATTTTCATCATTAGAATATACAAATCCATAACAACTACTTAAATGTAGAAACAACAACTTCTTTCTCAAGCTGTCCTTTGTAAAAAAAAAATCCATTGTCAAACTTGAAATCTAGTAATGTTTGTTTCTATGTAATAATTGTATATCAAAAGAAAACATGCAATTTCAGAGTGTTTTGTATTTAAAAGATGTTTTGTTTCAGAAACCCCTAGCCAGTCTGGAGGAGGTACAGCTGCTGTAACCTTCGCCACAGCTGTTCATGCATACAAATAGTCAGTATATTTCTAACAAAAATCATGATACTGATTGCACACCTTAATTTCTTTATTCTTCTAGTGTTATTTTTTTTGCTTGAAAGCTTCATTCTGCTGTATTTATACTTCATTAAAAATTATTTTTTTATATAAACTTTGCATAAAAATTATAATACCATAAATTATTTACAGTACATGTTTTGTAATTGTTAAAGATGTTTGTTTTGTATAGGTGTATGTTTTACAGTACTTAACAAATGCTATTTGATTTCTGTAGTGTTGATGGTCAGTATGCCAGTCAGGGAAAACTTGGTGCTGCTATTCTGGGCAATTTAGCCTCCCAAGATGTAAGTTTAACTTACTGTTTATAAGTTCCACATTGGGGAGCTATGGTTTGTTTGGATATCCATAATCAATTATCAATGTACACAAATTTTCTTGAAAAAAAATATATACCTTTGAATGCTAAAATTACTTAGAGTAATGCAAGACCGAAACAGTATACACAGGGAATTCCTTTTCAAACCATCAAACTCTATGAATGGCTATAACTTTAGACAATCATCAACGAAGTACAATTTCAACAGGAAATTCAAATTAAACCTTTGGACCAACTAAGATACACTGTGTAACACTAAGTAATTTGACATATCAAAGAAACACAATTTTACAGAGGATGATAATGTATTGATTATTATTTGTGCCCTATCCGAGCCTTGAACTTACGATCTATAGCACCCAACCACTTAGCCAAACATACCTGTGCCTTTTACCACTGCACCACATCCATGTCCCCAAAAAAAGGACCTTTAAATGACGAAGTGATAGTCGGTTCGATATGCGGACATGATCCATCACTGTGGAAATTGTCAGTTAGATTAGTTAAATTCCTGGATTGCATTGTACAGGGATACTAATTGTACACATATTTTATATCATCATGAATGAAGTACAATGTCAACAAAGATATACAGTATAACTTGTCTAAACCGAACCCTGTATAAACCGGAAACTTGTCTATACTGATTAATTTGTTTGGTCCCAGCTAATTTCTTAATAAACTATAGTACCCAAAACCTGCATAATCCGGAATCTGTCTACTCTGAAAACCGGAACTGTATAGGTAATGTTACTATACCGTTCTTTGTAAAATTAGCTTGGGCAAACCGGCAGCAATGTTTTCACAACATGATCATGAGGCGCCTAAGGGGGTTTACCTGTACCGGTATACTAAGGGCTAGATAAATGTAAATAAAGGGGGTGGCGGAGGTATCCAACGTCCTGAGGGTGCTGGTCGGCGAAGATTCGGTGGAGGAATCCGAGGTGGATACTAAAAGTATTCAACAGCGCCCCATAGACGATAGTGAATAGCAACTGTAAATGGGATGGAGCATCAACACCAAGGGTTCCGTACAAAACTTTTATTTGGTTTACATGTTTCGGATGGCTAGGCCAACCGTCATCAGAACCAAGGGCTAGATAGTGACAACTTTTCACTTTTCATTCGACGGTTTTTGTTACATGTACATTGTATTTGTAAATACTTTTCACGGTCAATTCTAACAATAAAACATACACATAACTTCTGAGAGTTCATTTGAATGTAGCACACCGAGAGAAATGGATCGTACATGTACACCTCAGAAACCAAGAAAAGGTAGGATGGAATTCTGTGTTCTACCATATACATATGTGAGAATAAATGTTTGTGCTGTAATAAAAAAAATTCTTCTGATGATTTCCATGTGAACATATTGTGATAAGGTTCTATCCTCTATAAACCGGACACCTGTATAAACCGAACAAATAGACTGGTCCCGTTCACATCCGGTTTAGATAAGTTATTCTGTATTGTTTTTAAGTAATTACAATTTAACAGAGGATGACAATTTATTGATTATTACTCTTGCCCTATCTGGGCTTCAAACTCACAATCTAAATCGCCTAGCCAAACATACCTGTGCCTTTTACCACCGCGCCACATCCACATCCCCAAAAAAAGGACCTTTTAATGATGAAGTGATGGTAGGTTCGATATGCTGACATGCTCACCAATTCTATTTTTAGGTCACCTGAGACGAAGTCTCAAGTGACCTATTCTAATCGCCTTTTGTCCGTCGTCGTGCGTCGTCCGTCATATGTCCGTAAACAATTTACATTTTCGACTTCTTCTCCAAAACTGCTGAAGCAATTTCAATGAAATTTTGCACAAACCTTCTAAGGCATAAGGCCAATCAAAATTGTGAATTATATGGTCCCCACCCCCCAGGGGGCTGTGGGAGGGGCCAAAAGGGGTAAAATTTAGTAAAATTTCAAAAATCTTCTTCTCTACTCACAGATGTGGTAGAATCAAATACTCTTCATAGATAGAAAGGTCTTAAGGTCCTTTACAAAAATTGTGAATTATATGACCCTGGGGTTTCTAGTTTCCCCCTGGGGAGGGGGTTAAGTTTACTATACTTTATATTGAGAAAACACATTTCTGCGCATTACTTGGTCATTTGTTATAGGAAATGAGTCAATTTATTAAATGTTGTCAGAATTATCAGTATGAGATGGCCATTTAATCCTATTAACAAATTTTCTATGACTGACCCCCAGGGGCCTTAGGGGCGGGGTCAAAAGGGGTCAAATAGGCTAAAACTTCAAAAATCTTCTTCTGAAATTCTGGAAATGGTAGAATCAAATACTTTTCATAAATAGAAAGGTCTTAAGGTCCTTTACAAAAATTGTGAATTATATGACCCTGGGGTCTCACGTTTCCCCCTGGGGAGGGGTTCAAGTTTACTATAGTTTATATAGGGAAAACATATTTATGAGCATTTTTTGCTCAATTTTCATTGGAAACGAGTCAAACTTGGTTAGAATTATTAGCCTGAGATAGCATTTTAATATCATATCCATATTGGTCCAGGCCGACCCCCTGGGGGCAGAGGGGTGGGGCCAAAAAAGGTCAAATAGGCTAAAACTTCAAAAATATTCTTTTAAAATTCTGGAAATGGTATAATCAAATACACTTTATAGATGAAAAGGTCTTAAAGTTTGTTTATAAAAATTGTAAATTATATGACCCTGGGATCTCCTGTTTCCCCTTGGGGAGGGGGTCAAGTTTACTATAGTTTATATAGGAAAAACACATTAATGAGCATTTTTTGCTTAATTTTGATAGGAAATGAGTCAAACTTGGTTAGAATTATTAGCCTGAGATAGCATTTTTATATCATATCCACATTGGTCCTGACCGACCCCCTGGGGGCAGAGGGGCGGGGCTAAAAAGGGTCAAATAGGCTAAAACTTCAAAAATCTTCTAAAATTCTGGATATAGTAGAATCAAATAATTATAGATGGAAAGGTCTTCAGGTGTTTTATAAAAACTGTGAATTATATGACCTTGGGGTCTCACATTACGCAATGGGGAGGGGTCAAGTTTACTTTAGTTTATATAGGAAAAACATATTTGTGAACATTATATCCCCAATTTTTGTAGGAAATTAGTCAAACTTGATTAGAATTATTAGCCTAAGATATAGCATTTTAACATCCATATCCGTCCTCGATGACCCCCTGGGGGACCAGAGGGGCAGGACCAAACAGGGTCAAATTGATTAAAATTTCAAAAAATACCTCTAAGTTCACAGGTTTGATGGAAGCAAATACTCTTCATAGTCTAAAAAGGTCAAATTTATAAACCACTGACCAACTTCAAGGCCCAGCATATAGTGTTTAAATGTCTTTAATTTGTTTCATTATTTGTTTCATTATATATTCTAACTCAGGTGACCGTTAAGGCCCATGGGCCTCTTGTCTTTAAGATATTTTGATGGTCCAACTAAGTAACCTGAATCCCTATAACTGGAGTTTACTAGTATGCATTTTGATTCTATTTTATGACCAGTTTTCTCTCAAAACACTATAATGTATTTAGATTGCATATACTTGTATATACTTGCAGTACAGAATTTTGCTGTATGTGAGTAAACAACAGCAGGTGACCAATGTGAGAATTTCTCCATCTTTTGTCTTCACGGTATGTATGCTTTTTATTATGTGATAGTTATAGATCTGTAGTAAAACTGTGTTTCTGTGGTCAATAAAGTTAAATTTGAAAAAGAAAAGATACAATGCTTGTGGCTTACATTTACAGTAAAACATCATATATAGCGAACACACTTTAATACAACAAATTTATCATTTTAACGTAGTATCTTTTGATCATTGCCTTTTGTTTGTAATATGTGTATAACAATGTATACTTCAAGTGATATCCTTGGTCCCCAGAGATTCATTATAACCATATTCTACTGTACTGATTTGGGTTGCATGAAAATTCCTAAAATCTTTAATAGTTTTCATTATGAAACATTGTCTAAAGCCATTCGTAATAAATGCCTAAAGAAGATTTTTGTCTGCTATAGATTCAAGCCAACAATTATGCCAGTTTTTATGATGAAGCCAGACAGAGTTGGTCCCTCATGTTTGACAGTGAAGAGAACTCTGAAAAGTTTGCAAAACATGTAAGTTTGCTTGAAAATTTGCAAAACATTTAAATTTGCTTTTTGGATGGAAATATATATATGAAGACATATTTATTCAAGTTCTTTAACAATGAATGATATAAATATAACCTGTTAATTGAATTATGATTTATAAGTGTATGCTTACCTATACAGTTGGGACTGGCCAAAGCTAACAGTTCTGCAACAGCCCTGGACAGTGTTATGACTCAGGACCTCCATCTGGGTGATGGGGGAGCCTTGGAAACAGGTGACCTTGTAGAGGTCAAATACACAGGCTGGTTACTGACCAATGGCACATTCGGACAGGTAACTACCTGGTACACTCATGTCTGTTTTTCATCCTTAAACTTTGTTATAATGATCCTATATTTACACTTGCTAGACTTGATCACTATACATAAGTACTAGCCGATTTTGTTTACCATAACTGCATGGTAACATTGAACTTTGAACTTGCGTATGAAAATATTCTATGCAACGTAAAGAGGCTACTTTTTTAAAAAGAAACACATGGCTTTGTTTACATTTTGACGTAACATTACGTGTATATTGCTATTTTTCATAGAATTTGGGGAAAATGTAAACAATACATATATGTTTTATATTTATATATGATACAAACATTTTTAAAATTAACAATATTGTATAAAGAAATGGGAAAAAATATCCCGACCGGGGCTACGTGCAGCGCTTTCATTTTTGTTAAAAATGATGGACATCAAATGTAAACATTACCTCTGTGTCTGTGTCCTACGATCGAGTCTTTGGGGTTGACAGGCGTGAGACCCTCTTACAGAGCTAGGTCAGTTATAAACATATTTTCTTGTCTTTGTTCTTTGAGAATTTAATCATGCGTATTATAAAACATGCACCGCTAGTAATCCACACGTTAACAGTCACACGTCACCACAAATACATTGATATTTTTTTTTTTTTTATTTTTCAATTTTTGAAACACAAGTGAAGTTATTTTGTTCTACATCTATAGATGGCGATGGGTTATCTATTAGAGTCTATTCTCTAAATAACTTATATAATAACATCACATGGCTCCGTCACCACAAATACATCCTAGAGTAAAATCTCCCCATTTTATATATCAGTTAATGATATTTTTTTTTTTTTTTTTTTTTAATATTCCAGGAATTTGACAGCAAAAGACGTGTCATCTGCAAATTGGGTTTATCAAGTATTCTTGAGTTATGTTATTTTGATACCATTTTATGAACGGATTCATTTTAATTGCTGAACTTAAAATTCAACACATATGATGAAAATATATGGACAAATAGGGTCACCTTGTCTAACATCCACGGCAAACATAAAAAAAATTGGAACAAATGCCCAATGTATCCATCGAACACAAGTGAAGTTGTTCATCTATAGATGGCGATGGATCTAAGAGTAAATTATATAATCACATGTCTCAGAAGGATGTAATATCGTCAAGTCACAAAAACAATCTCAAACAAATTTAGATACTTGAACATCGGTGTTCTGACAACTTCAGTTTGTAAGCGTGCGTCAGCCTTGCCTCGCTGCACAATAACGGTCACCGAGTTCACACATGTGGCCGAGTACAAATACTTTATGTTATTACACTCCTATATTAACTTTTAGCAAAATTGAATACCTATTTAAAGTTCTGATATGATTAAATAAAATTATCTCTGAAATTTACTTTATTTGTCATGTTTATTTTACACTAAAATATTGAAAATATTGTAATGTAGTTATTGTAACTATTGATAGAGTAAACTCCCCATTTATATATCAGTTAATGATATTTTTTTTTTTTTTTTTTTTAATATTCCAGGAATTTGACAGCAATGTGAAAACAGACAAACAGTTCAAATTTAAGATTGGCAAAGGTAAAGTGATAAAAGTAAGTACCCAATATTTGATAAATTTTACCATTTTCTCTCGATCAGTTTAGACATACTGTTGTGAGGACACTGGATGAGTTGAGCTTCCAAGGAGTTGGGTTTCATCTCTCAGGAGTCAGCTCGCCCTTAGGCTGTGACCATTATCGGCATAATTTACATCTGATCATGCTAGTAATCAGACATATTATACAAACCTGTACTTGTGTTAGACTATACTACAACTGCCACTACTGGCACTTTATATATATTGAGCATTTTTATGACAATATGAAAGAAAAAGATAAAATGATATAATTTCTGTAACTGTTTTTTCAGGGATGGGATGCTGGTGTTGTAGGAATGAAGAAAGGCTCAAAACGTCTCCTTGTGGTGCCTCCAAGTCTTGGCTATGGAAGTCAAGGGGCTGGCAACAAGATCCCTCCCAATTCCACACTAATATTCGAGGTTTCAGTTGTAAGGGTAAGTAGACGAACTATGATTTATCTGATGTAAAGGAATAATTAAAAAAAAAAGATATGAAAAAAAAAATTCTTTACGTAAATTTAAATATAGGAAATAAACTTTTTTTTGAAAATCTCATTTTGATATGTGTATATATACATTGCAGTTTAAGAAAAAAAAAACTAAATTTTGATAACAATGCTGAACTATTATTAACTAGGTCTCCTTGACTCTAGAAGGTATAATGTGGTGTGGTATTTTGATTTTAGATTTAGTTCTTGGATGTTTCAGGTAAAGTTAGCTAAAGCTGAATCGCCAAAGCCATCGCCTGCCCCAACCCCAGAGCCTGTCCCCTCACACAATGCCACGCCCAGTCCTGCTCCTTCTGAACCGGAGCTGGATGACTCAACAATAAAGGCGAGGACAAAGTCTATCACAGAACATATGACTCATCAGGTACAGAATACTTCAGACAGAGTTGTCGCCCCTTGATAATCAAAGAACATTCAACATTCCATTACCCTTGCAAATAGCAATTGTTTTTGCTGTCCTTGAATGTAGAGGATGTGAATTCCATGAATGAAGTTGTTCATACCTTTATCTAATATAAAAAGCACTGTTTCTATTTTCCTGGATTAATTTATTTCCATGAGTTATGAATTAAGTAATTACCACAGAATGTATTTTTGTGATGGTGAGATCATTGCCTGTCCGATCCTATAACAGGGAGGAGGTAAGAGTGGTAAAGCTAACCTTATCTCCCGAATGGCTAAGATGGGTAAGCCGATGTTGCCCCTACAGGGAGCTGTGGCTGCCGATCCAGAAAGTGACGAGGAGCCTGTCCCAGTAAGTAATAGTATTCTGTCAGTTTCCTTCAAGCTCCCCATAAAACCAACATCTTATAACATGATCACATTTGTAAACATCTTCCCTATAGAATATTGTGCTTGTACCATGCTGCGTTGAATGGCACCTACGTTCTTTCAAGGCCAGAAGGGATTAAGTAAGCTCAATATCTTCTTGCATAAAAAAAACCCATACAGGCCTGACACTGTGTATAAGCCTTGACTTTTTCAAAGATACCAAGTGTCAGAAAACTGTTTTTGAAATGTATATACTGCAACCTTGTTGTGAATTATGCTTATATTTTAATAATGTTGCTGTTGAGTGATACATTTGCACACACTTATATAACCAAGTATGGAGTATTTACCCAGGACTGTACTTCTAGGAATCCCCAGAGCCAGTGGCTGTGACAGCTGCCCCAGTCCAGGCTCCCCACCAACCAGCCACTCGGCCACCAGTAGTGGCCAAACCTGTACCACAACAGCCGATGGCCGCTCCTGTGGATTACTCTCAATCTGCAGCTCCAGTTGCCACCAATCCCATGATGCATCAGCCATCCTTCGGTAAGTTCAGTGTGTCCTAATATTTCATCAATGCATTATTTTTCACAATGTGAAAGCCAAAAATCTTTAGCTTATTCACAAATTAAGAAATTTAAAGCTCTTATGATTGTTTACTCATTCTAAATTTTGTTACATTATGGTATTGAGTTAAAAATACATGTAGTAATATAACCTATTTGTTGAAGAAAAAAGGGGAAATGAACATATTCATTATGTAGAAAATGGTATATATGAAGGGAATGTTCAGACTAATTATCTCAGGTCAGTACACAATCAAAGAAATTATTGTTTACATTCACAAAAATACTCTCATGATGATAAAATAATTTTTAAAGATTTTCAAAAGTATTTCATTAAAAAATATGTCACTAGAGGTAAATTTTACTTATTTTTTGGCAAAGCACTATTGAATGATTTTGAATAATAAATTTTGTGTACAGCTCCCCCTGCTGGCCAGCAGATGGCGCTTTATCAATCGCCTCAGTCACTCCTACAGCAACAGCAGGCGGCTTTTCTACAGCAACAACAGTTACAGGTAGGTGTATAAATTTCAATAAAAAAAACTAACCGGTAAATTATTTATGAATTGAGAGTCTATAATATCTGTGAGGTGAGGAAATCATTTAGTAAATTGTGTTTAGTTAAACCAAAAAAAACACTGTAGATCTCTATTGTTTCAGCAACAAGCAGCATTCCAACCTCCGGTATCCTCAACATTCCCTGTCGGAACTTATCCTGGAGCTCCTACATTTCCTAACGGTACTGCTGGTATGTTTTATATCTGTTGGCAAATTAAAAATCTTTATGATTTTGCTTTCACAGGTAAGGTCCTAATATTGATTTAAGAATAAGTGTAACAAAACCAATATAAATTTGCTGTCACACAGTCTGTGTGGAGAATGAATATTTGTTATTTAGATCACATTGTGTCCATGTTCTGTGAACACTCTATTTCATAAGAGTTCTTTTACCAGCATTTTATCTTCAACTGCAGCTGTCAATCAACCTGATGCAGCTACACCCATGTTGCTAACGGAGACGCGACAACAGAATACGGAACTTAGACTGGCCGTAGGAAAGATGGCTGATAAAGTTGACACTGTCCTGCAGAAGGTGAGGGATTTTGATCAAGTTATCTGGAAATCCTTACTTATATTCTGTAAGATTTGTAGCAAACCTGTGAATATGAATATTTCCCTGACAAATCTGAAAATATTATTTGACTGCATGTGCAAATCCTTCTATTGTATACTGCTCTTTGTTATCTTAAATGTTAAGTATTTACTGAACATACATTAGCATGCAATAGGAAATATGTAGATTACTCACTGTAACAAATCCCAGTCATATGATTTACCTGTAGATAAAAGTGACACCTGGAGTAAATATATTTGTGTTTTAGGTGGAGCACTTACAAACACAACAGAGTGGAGCGCTAGCTGTCCAGTCGTCTGCCCCTAATATGGAGGCATCCGTACTGATGCACAATGTACAACGAATCGTACAGGTAAGTATGATCTTGAAACTACCTCAGTTATTTTATCCTTTGCTACAAGTGTAACATTTTTTTTTCATTTCAAAGGAAGTTAAGATTACGCAATAAAAATACAATTATCTTTGTTTTCCAGGAAAATGAGAGATTACGGAAAGAAGGCTATGAGAAGAGTTCTCGTATCGATGCTCAAAATAACAAAATATCTGAGCTCTTGCAAAGTAACCAAATGTAAGTTGTAGATATTTATCCTAGTAGGTAAGCATTGTAGACTTAATTCACCCGTAGATTGCTTTTACTGAATATTGACTTGATCTCAAGGAAATACTGAGGATAGAAAAATTGAACAAGATCTAGATTTTAATCCTACTTTTTAAAGATGCTTCACCGCCGACAGACCATAAATGATATTCATCATTTGAACAACGATTGGTGTTTAATCGTGTATATATATGTCTAATTAACACAAAAAATATCATAAAATAATTTAGTTTGCCTTTGTTGCGTGCGCAATCAGTACTTCATTCCATATAGGATATAGTGCCACGGAATTTTTCCGGGATGCAATTAATTATTTTTTATTTTTCAACTTGAAGTTAAATTAGAAGCTCAAACTTTTCAGTGGTGGTAAAGGTGTTAAGTAAGAAAATTTTGTAACTGAAGAAAAATACTAAATCGTCTTCTCCTGTTTTTGATAGTGAAAAAATACCATTTGTCAGCGGTGGAGCATCTTTAAGTGTGAAAATACAAATTTAAAGTGAAAAACTTTATGTGAATTATTTATAAAGGCTAGCATTTTAAATCTGTATAATCAAATAAGCACAGTAGGCTGATAAACATAACTAATACCAGACTTATTATAACTATTGTATTTATCTAACTGATACCAGACTTATTATAACTATTGTATTTATCTAACTAATACCAGACTTATTATAACTATTGTATTTGTCTAACTAATACCAGACTTATTATAACTATTGTATTTGTCTAACTGATACCAGACTTATTATAACTATTGTATTTATCTAACTAATACCAGACTTATTATAACTATTGTATATGTCTAACTGATACCAGACTTATTATAACTATTGTATTTGTCTGACTAATACCAGACTTATTATAACTATTGTATTTATCTATCTAATACCAGACTTATTATAACTATTGTATTTGTCTAACTTATACCAGACTTATTATAACTATTGTATTTGTCTAACTGATACCAGACTTATTATAACTATTGTATTTATCTAACTGATACCAGACTTATTATAACTATTGTATTTATCTAACTGATACCAGACTTATTATAACTATTGTATTTGTCTGATACCAGACTTATTATAACTATTGTATTTGTCTAACTGATAATAGACTTATTATAACTATTGTATTTGTCTAACTAATACCAGACTTATTATTGTATTTGTTTAGGTTTGTGGAAAAGAGTCAGACTTTACTAGAACAGAGAAATGAAGGCTTCAAGGCAACGGCGACCACGTCCCAGGCTAAGGTGCTTGCCCTAGAGCAAGAAAAGGTAAGTACCTACAGTTATTCCATCTTTGCATACTAGAGAGTTAGCTCCCTTGTGGTAGGTTTCGATCGTGACGTCATTATTTAGTGGATGTAGTTCACGTCGTTTTCTCAAAGAAAAATATGATGTTACACTCGCAAACACATGCTGTCACAATCAATACCTACCCCCCAAGACAGATAACTCTGTAATCAGCAAATACAGAAATAGTCTATCTAGGATACTGTTACAGAGGTTACTCCATCCAGATAATAAGGACTGTATAATGATAACCAATATGTTCTTTAGTATTTATTATCATAAAATTGCACCAATAAAATGAAAATGATAAGTTATTAACCACATTGGACAAGAAGTTATCATACAAAGAGTGCACTGGAGGCTGAAAATGTGTCGTCACAGACAGGAGGTTATCATACAAAGAGTGCACTGGAGGCTGAAAATGTGTCGTCACAGACAGGATAGACATGTGGTTGTTATATGTAGATAGTCGTAAAAGTAGGCTTGACTATACTCAATTCATGTAAAATTTCATCAGGTTCAGCTGGCTACTGAGCTGAGCACAGCGACCTCCCAGCTGGGAACTCTACAGCTTGAGATAGCAGGAATGAGAAAAAAGGAAATGGAATTACAGCAAAAGCTGGGATCGTCATCCAATGACTTTAAGAAAAACTCAGAAGAACTAGAAAGCCTTCAATTACAACATACAGGTGAGTAAAGTTGCAATCAATATATACTTAGAGTTGTTGGGCTCAGTTACAACTGTATTATCAATATTCAGATAAGTTCAGTTTCAAGAAAAACAGCCTGCTTCAGGTGTATAATGCATTAGAATATTTAAGCTTTTTTGGACTTTAATGATCATGTCATTTTTTTATCAGAGGATGAAGAAAGAATTAAGAATCTAACCGCTGGATTGAGGGAGGAAAAACAGAGAAGAAAAGAGGGTGAGAATAAACTGTCTCAGCTGACCGAAGAACTGGCGGATTTACGAGTGACCACGGAAAGTTTACAGAAGGTAAGTACATTGTATCAACTATATCATCTGACCAAAAAACTACAATATTACTATGATTTAGATTTTGTTAAAGATGAAAAATATCATTATTGAATTACGCTAGTTTGTGAGTGTTACTGATGAATGTGTGATTATTAATCAATTACCTAATTTGTACAGAACCTAACAGAGAGAAAGAAGAAAGCAGCAGAAGAAAGAAGAAAAATGGAGGAAGATATGGAAGACAGTAAGCTACAATTTGAGGTAAAGTGTATTATGTGATTTGTTTTCCTTAATATATTTATTTTAAAAACCTAATTTCCTATTTTACAAACTTTTTATTCCACTATTATGAAATATAAGGAGAGGGACATTCTTGTATCCATCCTGTCATGGTATGTCCAGTTCTGTCATATCATGTACCTATTTCATTAGCCTTACAGGCATATTAATGTTAAATTGTACTAAACTAGCCACACAGAAAAGGAAATCTGAACAATGTATTATTTCTATTGTATACAGTGAAACCTGTTTAATATGACACTATGTATGATTGTCCATTTGGGTCAGATAAACCTGGTTGTCCAAAAAGTCAGATGTCAGATTAGAGAGGTTGTTCTGTATTATTTCTAAATTAAATGCTTTTTTTGCAGCAAGAGATTCAGAATCTGAGAGAGAAATTGAGACGACAGAAGAACTCCACCGATGCTGCTAAGGCAGAGCAGGTTTGTGTTAGACTGTAGTCAGTATTGGCTAATTAGGGCATTGTTCTGTCCGTTACATGTTTTAATGTTCATAAAACAAGCAATATCAGATAGGTTATGAGGCAACAATATATTGATGCCCCAGTTATGGTGGGCATAAAGTGTTACCCACATTCTTCCTGCCTCATCCTTTTCCATTCTGTCCTTTATTATCAATGTAATACATATAGTGGAGATGGAGACATTCACAACAACTGGGAACACATGGTCATAATATTTGTCTCAAATTTAATGATCATGTTTCCTAGTTCTTGTCATTAACTTTGTTGTAAAGCCCAAACCTTTTTTGTATATATCTTACAAAAAAATAATATATAAGATTATTTTCAACAGATTTAGCTCATGTTCACAGCATGTCTTAAACAGGCAGTGAAATACCTAGAGTGAAAAAGGGTATATGCCCATTCCTGACTAGGAATCTCAAAGTAAAAATTGGGTCTGTGTTACCTTTAAAAGTCAATATTGTATGTTTGTTACCTTTAAAGGTAAATATTATATCTGTGTTACCTTTAAAGGTCAATATTGTTTCTGTGTTACCTTAAAAGGTCAATATTGTATCTGTGTTACCTTTAAAGGTCAATATTGTTTCTGTGTTACCTTTAAAGGTCAATATTGTATCTGTGTTACCTTTAAAGGTCAATATTATATCTGTGTTACCTTTAAAGGTCAATATTATATCTGTGTTACCTTTAAAGGTCAATATTGTATTTGTGTTACCTTTAAAGGTCAATATGATATCTGTGTTACCTTCAAAGGTCAATACTATATCTGTGTTACCTTTAAAGGCAATATTATATCTGTGTTACCTTGAAAGGTCAATATTATATCTGTGTTACCTTTAAAGGTCAATATTATATCTGTGTTACCTTTAAAGGTCAATATTGTATCTGTGTTAACTGTAAAGTTTAATATTGTATCTGTGTTACCTGTAAAGGTTATGTATCTTGATTGTGTGATGATAGGTAACTAAACTAGAAGAGGAGATTGGAGAAGAGTGGAAAGCCAAGTCTGAGAAACAGCTGGCAGCCGCCCAGGAAAGACATGCCCGAGCCCTTCAAAGCATGAAGGAAGAAAAAGAGGAATTGGAACAAAAGGTTACCGAGTTAGAATTAAAGGTTAGTATGTCAGGTCCTGAGTGAAAACATTATTTGATAGCAGAAGCATTTGATCACCTGTTATTTACTCTTAAGTCTATCCAGGTAGTTGTGTGTTAATGATAATGAACTGTGTATGATTGTTTCTGTAATTTAGATACGGAGTCTGAAGCAATCCTCGGGTGGATCTGAAGAGCGTGTCCGGGCTCTGCAGGATCAGGTGGATGAACTATCCGACTGGAAAACCAAGGTAGACCACTATTACTGAAGTTCTATCAGGATATTACACATTTTCTATTGGAACCATGCTTGTGGCAATTCAAGTTTATTAAACTATAACGTTTAATACTATTCAGAATAGTCTGCAAGTATATTGATTGAGCTGCATACATTAAACAAAATATTTCCTTAGTAATCTTCTTTCAGTGTTAATAAACAAATGAGGAAAATATGTTTAAAACTGCATAGTGACAAAGACTCTCTGGGGGACTTTTATTATTTCTTTTATGATGTCCTAAGATACTTAAAACCGTACATCTGTACTTGTATCACAAATCCATAAATGTTTTCAATCCATACCTCTTTAATTTGTAGTACGACTCCTTACGAGACCAAGCCAGTTCTATGAGAGATAAGTATGAGACTCGTATATCTGAGTTGGAGGAAGAGCGGGACAGTCTGGTCAGCCAGCACGAACAGTTGTCTCAGCGTGTAGCTGCTTTACAAAAACAAGGAACATCAGCAGTGCCACCTGGTGGTAACGAGTCTGTCGTCACAGAGGTAACTCATTGCAAAAAATATCAAAATTTAAAATCTGTTATGGTTGATCTGCATAGAAATAATGTGATTTTAAAAGCACAATTGAACAGGTTTTTCACATGCAATACTTACCTTACATATACAATCATGAAATATACTAGTACTAGAACGAATATACGTACCCTGCCTACAATACCTTTCGGCCGGGTACAAAATGGTCCCTACATGTATATGTAGTAGTTGAGCACTGCCTCAGAATATCACTCGGGCACAATTATTAACTCGCCTATTCGAAGAATAGGGGAGCTAATGTTGTCACCCCGGCGTCGGTGTCAGCTTCGGCGTCAGGTTTGGCGTCCCATTTCACGTTTAAGTTTTTGGGCAAGTTTCTGTTTCGTCAATTGTTTAAGCTTAAGTCACCATAAATGTTTATGATTTTATTTTCCTAATGTGTATGGATGCTGAACGTGATAATACAACCAATTTAGGGCCCTTTAGGGGGTTTTTGAGTCTGTTAATTTGTCATATTTCCATGTTTAAATAGTAAATACTTGAACATCAACTTCTTCTGAATAGGCGAGCTTTGCTGTTCTCCAACAGCTCTTGTCAATACTTTGTTGTAGGTTTCCAATTATTTTATGCATATACAGTGTACATGCATTCATATATTATTTTTGTCTAAGACAAACATAACAACCATTCTTAATATGTACCGTACAGCTCTCAAGAGGTCAAATTCACAATTTGTAGACTTGACTTTAATTTTCCTTTGCAAAAGACCATCATAGATATATGTGGAAAAAAACTCTCACTGTGCATTTGATATTTTATACGGTTCAGTTGCATTGCCTAGTAGATAAGTGATATAAAACAAGTAAGATAAAATGCATACAGACGTTTTAATAATGATTTGCATTATCATTACTTTGCTCCAGTAATGCTAGGTTTACACTATGTTCCCGGCGGCCACGGCAGCCCCGTTTCAGATCACCGTGGACAAAACGTGGTGACTGCGAGACCAACGTGAGACAACGCAGAAGGACGTGATAGACAAACGTGAGCGGTCGTGATTACCGTGGATGATGTGCCAGATTTTTAAACTGTCAAAAAATTTGCCACGGCAGTCACAGATGGTGAACGCCACAGGACGTAATAAAACGGGATTGACGTAACAAAACGTAACAGTGTGTACGAGGCCGTAACAAAACTTCCAGATGGGCAGCAAACGCGTTCCCTCGAATCTCACAGTGATTTCAAGTTCTGTGACATTCTGTTGCATTTTTGCTACATTTTATCACGGTCGATGCAGATTGGCTGAATGTTTTGTGCCGTTTTATCCAGGTTTGTCAAGGTTTTGACGGCAAGCCAAGGTGGATGATAAGCGTTTTGATGCGTTCAGTCAAGGCACATCACGGCATGTAGCAGTTGAAAGCCCGACGTTATACGGCGTGTTACATCTTATTATGGTCTTACGTTGCAAGCAATATATTATGGAGTATCATTGCCTGGCCTGGTACATATTTGCTACTTCATGGAGTTATTTGTATTAATAAATAGAAATAGTCATAATCAAACACATTTAAACCATCAAATTATACCAAAGCTATTATTGCAAAAGGCAGATTAAGTGAGAACCATTACAGAAAAAAAAATATTTGCATAGAATCACTTGGCTATAATAATCATATATTTATACCAAATAAAGTTAAGATTTTCTTTCCTTTTAACGCATTTTGTAATTAAATGTGCTTGAAATGACATTTTCGGCAATAAATATTGTTTTATTTCCTCCAAAAAAGCATCAGACTTTCATCCCTAGTAAGCCTTGGCGGACCGTGAAAAACGTATCGGAGCTTGATCAAAACGTGTAAAACGTAGCAGACTTCATCAGATCATAACAGGCCTAGAAAGAACGTAGTGATATCCTTGATAGACCGTGCTAAAGTCGTAGTGTAACTTTAACCTCCGGGAACAGCACTTTCCCCTATATCCACGGTCCACCACGTAATTCGTAAAAGACCATGGCAAAACTTCACAAGACCTAACTTGAATACAGAGACAGAAATAGCCAAACTTACACAGCGCACCACATTTCGGGCAAACGGGGCTACCGTGGTTGCCAGGAACATAGTGAAAACCTAGCATAATAGGCACCAATTGTAGCTCTAAAGACGACACCATTATCTGTCTAAAAGTCTTTTGAGCTATATTGCAGCTATACTAGTACATTTTTTCATGTGTATTTGACGGTCAAGCCGCTGTCAATCAAACTGCCCAGTGTACCTCATGTGACTTTTCATTATATACTGTTTATGCTATTACATTTGCTACAACATTTTGAAAAAGATACATGCTTAGATCATAGAAAAAACACCCCACAAAATATATATTATCAAAACTGCAAAATGTCACACTTCCTGAAATAATTGATTTGTGATACATATTAAATCTGGTTGTAGGTAATTGATTCTGATATATAGTGAATTTCTGGTTGTAGGTAATTGATTCTGATATATTGTGAATTTCTGGTTGTAGGTAATTGATTCTGATATATATTGAATTTCTGGTTGAAGGTAATTGATTCCGATATATTGTGAATTTCTGATTATAGGTAATTGATTCTGATATATATTGAATTTCTGATTGTAGGTAATTGATTCTGATATATTGTGAATTTCTGATTGTAGGTAATTGATTCCGATATATATTGAATTTCTGGTTGTAGGTAATTGATTCTGATGCATATTGAATTTCTGGTTGTAGGTAATTGATTCTGATGCATATTTAATCTGGTTGTAGGTAATTGATTCTGATATAGATATTGAATTTCTGGTTGTAGGTTATTGATTCTGATGTATATTTAATTTCTGATTGTTGGAAATTGATTCTGATATATATATATATTGAATTTCTGATTGTAGGTAATTGATTTTGATATGTATATATATTGATTTTTTGTTTTAGGTAATTGATTCTGATATATATTGAATTGCTGGTTGTAGGTAAAAAAGATAATGAACTCTGTATATCAACAACTACGCGGCCAGTTTTCAGCAGAAGAGAGTTATTCTGGTGCTGATGTCTTAACTGCTATTCTAGGAGCTATCAAAGTAAGTTCAATAAATATACTATAACTAGCCAGTGACCCATGACAAATATAAATATACTATAAATAACCAGTGACCCATGGCAAAAACAAATATACCCTGAATAACCAGTGACCCATGGCAAAAACAAATATACCCTGAATAACCAGTGACCCATGACAAATATAAACATACTATAAATAACCAAAGACCCATGGCAAAAACAAATATACCCTGAATAACCAGTGACCCATGACAAATATAAATATACCATTGATAACCAATGGCCCATGACAAAAAAAAATGTACCATGAATAACCAGTGACCCATGACAAATATAAATATACTATAAATAACCAGTGACCCATGGCAAAAACAAATATACCCTGAATAACCAGTGACCCATGACAAATATAAATATAAATAACCAGTGACCCATGGCAAAAACAAATATACCCTGAATAACCAGTGACCCATGACAAATATAAATATACCATTGATAACCAATGGCCCATGACAAAAAAAAATGTACCATGAATAACCAGTGACCCATGACAAATATAAATATACTATAAATAACCAGTGACCCATGGCAAAAACAAATATACCCTGAACAACCAGTGACCCATGACAAATATAAATATACTATAAATAACCAAAGACCCATGGCAAAAACAAATATGCCCTGAATAACCAGTGACCCATGACAAATATAAATATACCATTGATAACCAATGGCCCATGGCAAAAACAAATATGCCCTGAATAACCAGTGACCCATGACAAATATAAATATACCATTGATAACCAATGGCCCATGGCAAAAATAAATGTACCATGAATAACCAGTGACCCATGACAAATATAAATATACCATTGATAACCAATGACCCATAACAAAAATAAATGTACCATGAATAACAAATGAACTATGACAAAAACAAAAATACCATGAATAACCAGTGACCCATGACAGAAACAAATACACTGTATACCATGAATACCCCGTGACCCATGACAAAAACAAATACACTGTATACCATGAATACCCCGTGATCCATGACAAAAACAAATACACTGTATACCATGAATACCCTGTGACAGATGACAAAAACAAATACACTGTATACCATGAATACCCCGTGACCCACGACAAAAACAAATACACTGTATACCATGAATACCCCGTGACCCATGACAAAAACAAATACACTGTATACCATGAATACCCTGTGACCCGCATGACAAAAACAAATACACTGTATATCATGGAGACCCCGTGACCCATGACAAAAACAATGAAAACTTGTCAAGTGATACTTGTACAAGTCATCAGAGTCCTTACAGTTACATGTAGAAGATTTTGTGACCGTGGCAAACAGATTTGAAAAAACATGTAATTATATATCTTGTTAATTGTATTTATAGACAACAACTTTGAAACTAGTACAGCAATCCTCACAAGCACCACCAGCAGACCAGGAGGAAGAGGAAGATGAGGAGGAAGATGAGGAGGAATTAGAGGATAGCGAGGAGGAGGAAGAAGAGGATGACAAAGAATCCCTGAACCCTACAACACAAACAGGTAACAGCAATATACTAGCTGTCATTAAGGGCACTATCTGATGATTACAAAAAGGAATTCGCTTGAATAGTGTATAATGTTGTTGTTACAAGATATTCAGCTGACCAGCCAATTAGCTCTTACATGAGAGCATAGAAACCCCCGTGTTCAAGATACAGATTTTATAGGAGATTTCATTATACTCCACATTGTTTCAGGAAGAGTGAGTGAATCAAACTTGTTATTAGATATAAAAATCATTACAGCTCATGAAAATTGTTATACAGTTGCAATTTAATTCCTTGTGCAAGTGAATCATTAAAATTCATTCTAGAAGTAAGAAAATGTAAAGATTATTTTAATATAATTTAGTTCAAATTATTAAAGTTTGACTGTAGCTGTTGTTTTCAAAAGTTATTGAATAGATTTTTGTTATACATGTGTTTCATTTGTAGTTTTAGATTACCTATATATGTGACCGGGTCAGTAATATTGTTGTATTTTTGACAGAGCCTCCAGCTGAGAAAGAGACTGCAAGTGTTGTACAGAGTACAGAGAAACAGGATACTCCTCAAGGTGGGTCATCAGGCTTTGTTTGTAATCCTTCACATAAAAAAGAAAAGGACATCTTTATTATAATTTGATCTGTCCTACTTATCAATTATCATCATCAGTCTTATTTTCCTTTACAGAAAGTGAAGAGAGCGATGACTTTGACGATGAAGAGGAAACACAGGAGGATTTACCAGAAGTTCCGGTTGTTACCGAGGATAAACCAGAAAACCCTGCGGTAGATCCCCCCTCACAGCCCACACAGGAGAGTTCTAATTCTGTGGACAGTACAAAAGGGGCAGATAACTCTAATGAACAAGATTCAGGGGACAGTACTCAAAGGGTAGATAACTCTAGCGAACAACAGAATAGTGAACCAGTAATGGAACAAAGTGTGAAGGAAAGTTTACCAGAGACAAATCAAATAGCAGCAGATATATCAGAACCAGTGAAAAAGGAATCAGAAAGTAGTGAAGTTATACCAGCAGCGTCCAGGACACCCCCTCCTCTGTTAGACGATGAAGAGGAGGAGGATACAGGAGACAAGTAAGTGTTGTCATGGAGACTCAAGAACATATGGTTTATTATCCCCTGCCCAACGAAGTTGGTGGAGAATATACAAATGGGTTCCGTCCGTCCGTCTGTCCGTCCGTCCGTACGTCCATACGTACGAATGGTTTCCGGAGCATAACTGTAAAACCAGTAGAGATATTTCCACGAAACTTCATACACACATTGGTCTTATGATCTTGTAGTGCCTTTTGCTATTTTTAGGTTTTCATTTTTTGCATTTTTTCTGTAACCATGGAAACATTGCTGAAAGTATCATATTTTTGTACCAGGTTAGTTTCCGGAGCATAACTCTAAAACCAGAAGAGATATTTCCACGAAACTTCATAGACACATTGCTCTTATGGGCTAGTAGTGCCTTTTGGTATTTTAAGGTTTTCACTTTTTGTACTTTTTTCTGTAACCATGGAAACATTGCTGAAAATGGCAGATTTTTGTGTAAGAATCGTTTCCGGAGCACATCTCTAAAACCAGCAGAGATGTTTCCATGAAACTTCATAGACACATTGTTCTTATGGTCTAGTAGTGCCTTTTGCTATTTTTAGGTTTTCATTTTTTGCACTTTTTCCTTAACCATGGAAACATTGCTGAAAATATCATATTTTTGTACCAGGTTCGTTTCTGCAGCATAACTGGAAAACCGGTTGAGATATATGCACGGAACTCCATAGGCACATTAGTCTTATGGTCTAGTAGTGCCTTTTGCTATTTTAAGGTTTTTGTTTTTTGTACTTTTTTCTGTAACCATGGAAACATTGCTGAAAATGGCAGATTTTTGTGTAAGAATCGTTTCCGGAGCACAACTCTAAAACCAGCAGAGATATTTCCATGAAACGTCATAGACACGTTGTTCTTATAGTCTAGTAGTGCCTTTTGCTATTTTTAGGTTTTCACTTTTTGTGCTTTTTTCTGTAACCATAGAAACATTGCTGAAAATATCATATTTTTGTAGCAGGTTCATTTCCGGAGAATAACTCTAAAACCAGCAGAGATATTTCCACTTCATAGACACATTCATTTTATGGTCTAGTAGTACCTTTTGCTATTTTTAGGTTTTCATTTTTTGCACTTTTTCCTGTTTTTTTTTCATACACATAAGTCTCTACAATCAAACTTACTTCAGCTTTGATATCTCCATTGGCGGGGGATCTGAATGACTATGTCCTTGTTGTTTATGTCTCTGTTTGACAGTTAATCCTACCTAAGCTATTGTCTATGTCTCTGTTTGACAGTTAATCCTACCTAAGCTATTGTCTATGTCTCTGTTTGACAGTTAATCCTACCTAAGCTATTGTTTATGTCTCTGTTTGACAGGTTAGCTTGGTTGTTAATCCTACCCAAGCTATTGTCTATGTCTCTGTTTGACAGTTAATCCTACCTAAGCTATTGTTTATGTCTCTGTTTGACAGGTTAGCTTGGTTGTTAATCCTACCCAAGCTATTGTTTATGTCTCTGTTTGACAGTTAATTCTACCTAAGCTATTGTCTATGTCTCTGTTTGACAGTTAATCCTACCTAAGCTATTGTCTATGTCTCTGTTTGACAGGCCCCTATTTGGCGAGGATGATACAGTAGAAGATACTCTAGGAATTTCCTTCAAACCAAAGACTGATGCAGATAATAAAGATGATAAAGGCAAGAAAGATAAAAAGATGCCAACAAAAGCAGACTTAGAGAATGACGAGGTTTGTTGACTTCCTTCCTAGGTCGTTTACACTTCTGATCTCTAGCATCATGCTTAATCCTGGTGGAATAAAAAGCATATGATGGAGCTTTCATTCTCAATGATACCTACCCGGTATATAAAACTAGTATTGATTTTGACCTCTGGTTCCTTGTATAGTGAAAACATGTACCACAGTATGACATCTATCACCCATCTCTGGTTAGTGGTAATTTTATTTTTTTGTTTCTACATATAACTTAAGAGATAAATAATTTTGATCAGAATCATCATTATGGAAGGCTTTTTGTATCCCTATCAGGACAGAGAAATGGACTGATTATCTAATACTGCCTGTGTTATGTTGTAGGACCTAAAACCACAGCCGCCACCTCCCTTGTTCGGTGATGATGACGATGACGATGACCTAGACTGGCTTAGCTAATAATGGTAATTTCTGCTTAGGTTAATTTTTCAAGTGCTAATATTGAATTTTATTGATGCATACCCATATATCATTTATTCTGTCTTTGCATATTACAAAGTTATCTGCCCTTGAATAGGGGCATATACAAAGTTATCTGCCCTTCCAATAGGTGTATATACAAAGTTATCTGCCTTTCTGAATAAGTGCATATACAAAGTTATCTGCCCTTCCAATAGGTGCATATACAAAGTTATCTACCTTTCTTAATAAGTGCATATACAAAGTTATCTGCCCTTCCAATAGGTGCATATACAAAGTTATCTGCCCTTCCGAATAAGTGAATAAGCAAAGTTATCTACCCTTGCAAATAGGCTTAAAAATAAGAATTTGTTAGTAAATGTATAAAAATATGCTGAAAAATATGGCATTTCTCTCACAATTTCAGGACACAATTAATATTTACCTGCAGGGAAAATAACTCTGTAATAAGCAAACACAGAATACAAAGGAGTGGGGCAGGATTCCCCATGTTGGATTTTAAGTCGTCATAATTTATACTGGATCAAACAATCTTTCCTACCTGTGATATATATATATGGGGTACAAGTACTGTGGCTAGACTGTGATAGACTATAAAAAGCATGTAGATTGGTCGGTTACTCCTAATTGGAGTGTGTTGATTGGTCGGTTCCTGTAAACTTGAGTGTGTTGATTGGTCGATCCCTGTAAAGAAGAATGTGTTAATTGGTCTAATCTTTAGACTTGTGTGCAATTCATTGACAAATATTGCTACATGTCTAGATGTTACAGTCTTACTCAGAGAAAAGCTGTGTAGCTTGAGACAATAAACAAAGAACAGATATTTTTCATTTGCCAAGTATGTTTATTGACATACAGTTGTTTGTTTTTTTTTTAAATAGAGATGTGACTGTAGAAATTTGCTCACAAATTATGTCAAGATCAGTTTTCTAATCAGATCCCCAAATGTTGAGTAAAGTTTGTGTGGACGTGTAAGGACAAGTTGAAGAAATAACTTTGCAATATTGTATTGTATTAGATATTTTCTGTAATGTTTAGTACTGGCCATTCCTGGATACATTCATGTTCTTGGAATGTTGTTTGATGGAAGAAAGAATATATAGCAAATATCTAGGGTCCAGTATAATTGAATTTTCAATTCAAAAAGGAATTGCCTTCTATTTCGCCCATGAAGTAAAGCCAATGTTTAGGATTTATCGCTGTTTAAATGTACATTAATGTATACATATCATTGTCAATGGTTATGAGGATTGAAAGAAAAACTAATGATTACATGTAGATGAAGTGATATGTAATTTTCTCACCAGGTGCTTTTTAATCATTGTTGGGGTGGGATGTATAAGCATTTATACTCATGTAGCTTTTATCCTCGAGTAAATGTTGTAAGTTGATGGTTGAACTCACTCCAAATAGACTGTGTAAGTGAGATATGGTTGTCAGAGATGGAAAACTAAGGCCACATTTCCTCTGTTAGGAATTCCGCACTGTGCCAAAATCATGTTATTGTGCGGCTATGTTTAGTTCATCTGAAACTTGAAATGTTATCATATTGATTACTGTACAATGTTAACCTAAGTACTTTTAAAATAGTATTTTTTCATAGATAACATGTTCATCTGAATATCAGCACCATCGCTATTCCTCATGTACATATTTCAGTGAAAGTCTTTTCATTTATGTTTGTATTTTTATTTTACTTTAAAGTATCAATAAAAACGTATGGAACCTAAAGTATCAATAAAAACGTATGGGGTTCCATAAACAGTAAATCTTCTCTTATTCATAAGAAATGTGAATATTGTAAATTCTGTTGCACGAGACAAAATATTGAAGCCAGAAACAATAATCAATTGTAATCAGAATTCAGTCTGACCTTGAAAGGTCATTCATTGAAATATTGATGTAATGTGAATTCCGATCATATGGTAGGTGACATGCTAGTCAATAACGAACTGATCACAACTCCCATCATCTCATTCCATGTACTATATATATATAATATGAAATTACAGAAGCTTAAAAGCTTTTTACAAATAAAATATTAAAACAATTTACTTTGAATGTTTTTTATTCATTATATTTTAGTAGCTTTATTTATTTATAAGAGCTGTCATTTTGATGAAAGTTTCTTCAGTGGCTGCACATTCTCAATATTCTAGGTGTTACTATAACTCATTACATCCACTCTGGACTATGCCATAGCAAAACTGATGGCATTTCAGAACAAACTAACCAATAAAATGCCTACAGAAGACATCCCAACTTCAAAGCCATACCGTGTACTGTTATTCAATTCTTTCGATGTACATCAAAGTACTCGAATTAACTGTTTTATTTGTTGTTGCACAATGAGCCTTCAGATTTGCTGTGATAAAGTCCACAGATGGATATAACAGTGATAGTAACCCCTGGAATATAAAGGATGGTTGGAAAACAAAGACAGAAAAACGAGACAGTGGATTAGTTATAAACACATGAAGAACACAAGAGCAACAAAATAAGTATATACGTTATGCAAATATTCTTATTGCACAATTAATAGGCGGTTCTTTCATGATATTTCACTGTCAAATACAGTATGACATAATCCGCCTGATATCCAGTGATTTCGCCCCATTTATATTTTTGTGTATGTCACTAGTGTAATATCACCAGGAGAGATTTTATTGGCTGTGCCGAATAGGAAATCCATTGTAATATCAGGACACAAACAATGTCAGGATTCAAGGACAGCAGGACAAAATGGCGGTGTCAACTGGATCTTTGCGACAGTTTGACAATGAAAACAGAAATTCTTCAAATGTAGGTTCAGTGGTAGTCATAGATCATAAATTCATTTTTATTTTAGAAGAGATTTTATGAAATTAGTCTCAAAGTTTTTATTTTTTGCTTGTCAAAACTTGTTTTATAAGATCTGGTCCGAAATAGGCACTCATTTAAATTCCTATATGTATCCCTTATCTTCATCAAACATTTATAGACATTTTGTTGTCAAACATTATTTTCACTCGTACATTTAATACATGTATAATACAGAAAAAATTCACCATGGTTTGACATATGGGTGACTCAACGATAGCATCTGTAGTGTAATGTTAACATGGATACATGACAAGGAAGATCTCTATGAATACCCAAAGTGACTCGCCCAGCTACCTATATTTGCATATAAGAATTGCCCTTGTGGGCAGGTATTAACTGTGACTTCACAAAGAGACAAGGCAGGTAACTCTGTAATAGTTATGTTAGAAATATGTATTTAATAAATATGTAACAAAGTTTGAATAAAAAAGTCGAAGCATTATTATAAGCAAAAATGTTTATTAATAAGTATATATATATCAATTAACAGATCAAGTACAAAGTATCGTGTTGATATAAACAGACAAAAAATATGTTCTGTCATCTCGAGGCTATAAAACAAAGTACAAAATATTACTCCAGTTCAATATAGACACAATGTATAAGTAAGATACCGGTATACAAACAGAACCTAGACATCGTCAATTTCTTTATTGAATGCTCTACAAAGACCTAAGTGTTTAACATGAAATGTTCGATCTGTTAAAACTTTAGTTGTTTTGCTGGGAAACTATGAATAAATAATGAAATTTTAATATTATTGTCACTATTGCTCCATCTGTAAACTACAAATATTTCTCCCCACAAAACCACAAAATAAAGTACACACAAATATTTTATGTTACACAGCATGGAAATATATATCAATGTTTCTAGAAGTTACAAAAAGTTATAAAAAACTAGAACAATGATACAATACCCCTGAGGCTTGACAGCATTATAAAATTGAACTTGTAGTTGGACCAACATTCTCTAACATAGAGCTATTCCTACATGTAAATAATGTCTCCAACAGTGGACAATTGTATGGTATATCAAAATAATACAATAACACCAGTTTAATGGTGAATATTGTGTAACCCTCAATGGAGGAAAAAAGTGCACAATATTGCATTAACTGTGTTAAGAATTAATTACAATGAAATTCACAAAAATATGTGAGCATATATATAAAAACAGTATAGAGAAAAAAACAGAATAGAATTTTAAGTATATAGAAAAATAAATTTACAAAAAAAAAACACAAAAAAGACAAGAAAACTTGAAGATTATATAATTAGAATTACTGTATACAACAGTGTTCAGATCACTAACAGGTCAGATACAGAGTCCTTCTGAATCAATCTCATCTGTTCAACATTGTTTCACTTTGGTAATTTCATTGCATCTTTCCTCTAGTGGTCACCTTCTTTATTCTGTCCCCTTTCCCTCCTTGTGATCCTACCCTTTGTATCTAACTCCCTGAAAGGTTACTGTAGATGTAATAACAATAAAACTGCTTCCTGGGCTTCCCTTCATAAAAAAACACTATCAATTTCCAGCTATATCTCTAATCACTGGTAAAACAGAAGAAAAATATATGGTTCTTTTGAAGATAGCAGCTGTAATGGTGATCTTTGATTTCAGATTGACCCGTAAAATAAAAAACTTGGTTAGAACCTCCTAGGAAAAGTTATGTAGTTTTGATTGTGTTTCACATCTTGAGTGGAAGTTTTCGGACTGGCATATAACAATAGATAAAATACAGTGACTATAAATAGGTTATCCTAACCCTTGAGGTCAACTGTTACATTGGAATGTTAAAAAAATCCCCACCAGGTATACATACCAAAACATCAAAAGTATACACAAATAATTAGAACTATGAACAAGTGATAATGTAAATAATGGCACAAAATCAACTAGAGCTGCTAACCCCATAGGAATGTAATAAACATGTCTAGTTAGCTGTCATGTTTAAAGTGAAATGGGTGTAACTGGTACATTGTATAAAAAGAAATTTTGTTGCGTAATAAAAAAAATGTTGTTTTAATGGTTGCTATGAAACCATGAATAAAGAAGAAAAAAACATCAAAATTCACATTACATGTGTCTACATATTACTACCTGGTATTTCCATATTTCAATGACTACCCACAAATATATCTGCCAACAGAAAGCTTTGAACAACAAAACAAAGTACCTACAAATATTTCATGTTGTACAGTATTGTAAACTTCAAATGTGGCAAGCAATCACTGGTTCTGTAAAAACATGATATGTTATCATTTGGTGAACACAGACTTAACCTCTGGATCCATTGCTGTTCGTTACAATCATATTAATTGGCAAGTCATGTTTACACTATTAACTTAATGTTATTTCTTTAATCTCAACACTTACAGTTTTCATAAGGTTTTTGAACACATAAAGAAATGTCACATAAAATGTTCTAGCTCCCTGTCTGCTACCAGATTCTGGGGGATTGTCTGCCCTTTGTTACCTGTCCAGACACAAGGTTTCCTATGGACATGGTGCATACTTTCCCACCAATGCTCGGAAACTTTTCCAAACCTGTCTGTTCTGGAAACACACTGTCCCTCCTGCTCTGTGAAACTGGGAGCGCTACAGGGAGACACAAACATCGATTGTAAGTGTAGAATTGACCTTTGAATAATCAATCACAATACTAAATTCACACATTTATAGCAAATACTACAGTCAAATTTGTCTGCAAAGACCAATCAAAAACAAACAAAAAAAAACAGTCTTAGTACTCTTAATCCACAGGTCAATTTTTATTTATAGTCATTTGTCTGAATTAGACAGTACATATAGGACTATTGCTCCATCTTACCTGTCTGTTTATACCCCCGATACAGGTATATCCCCCCTTGTCTACAGAAACGGCCCACTTGGAATGATCCTTAGTCTCCAGAAAGTAAACACCACCAACTGGGAAAGTCACATTCTGGACATTGTATACCTAAAACACACAAACAACAGAGGAAACTGGTCAGGTACTTTGTACAATATAGGAGGGTCAGACTAGGGAGGACACCTTACCTCTACTGAGTACAGTACATATGATTTATTGATAACATCATAATTGATTTATCATCTACTAAATTTTTAAAGCAAAATCAATAACTCCTACACAGAATCTTTGAATAAAAGAGCGAGTTTTGATAAAATAATTTTAAGATTTTTAGACTCTATTGTCATCATGCACCGTTTGTTGTTGTGCACCGTCCATCGTCGTGCACTGTGCGTTGTCAGCCGTGGGACATGCGCATGCGTAAACTTTTCATTCTAATGACTTCTTCTCAATAAACTAAAGGCCCTGGGTACTGATATTTGTAGCATGTTGGGATGAAGAACTACCAAGTTTGTTCAAATGTATGACCTTGAACAACATTCATGGTCACAGGGGTCAAATGGGCTAAAATCTTTAAATGACATCTTGTTGATAAGAAAGATGCCTAAAGCCCTGATATTGGGCTTGTGACATGCTGGGATGAAGGGCTACCATGTTTGTTCAAATGAATGACGTTGACCTTCATTCATGGTCAAATTCATCAAATATATCAAAAACAAACTTTTATAAAAGAGTTTTTTGTATTGCTTTTAATTGTTTGCTACTGCTATATTGTTTGAGATGTTGTATTGTGTCAATTGTCAGATGACCATTAAGGCTCATGAGCTTCTTGTTTGTTGATAGCGAGTTCATACTGAAGTATCTCACCAGACTTATATTAGGAGGAAGCAGATTATAAACTAAACAAGTTTGACAAGGACACATAATATATATATGTGTGTGTGTGAGGATTAGGATAGTAAAGGTATCACACGACATTCTTTTCTCCAATAATGGTGCATTGATCAAGGCATTAGAGAGAAACACTGAACGTCACTGCTAAGACAGGAGAGTTCCACACACAGATCACACTATCTACCTTATAGGTAACAGAACAGTTGGTAGGAAGGTTATCTTTCTCGCCTCCTTTCTGCCACGTCTCCACCATCAGGTCACTATGGAGATCTACAGCCACCAGGTTATCGTACAAATCTACAAGATATTGGCAACTTTATAGTCTGGAAAAGTATTCATTTAGAAATACTGCTTGATGGTGCACATTAGTACTGATATTTGAAGACATCTATGTTAAACAATGAATTTGCTACTTCATACCTCATTCAAATCATTTCAAATAAATCCACTGTCCTTACCAGCCATGAACTTGCCAAACTTGGCATAACTGACAAACTGATGGCCGCCTGTTGATACTAAGGTCATCTTATGGTACCATGGTAACTGGGTCACATGTGATTGGCTTCCTCCCAGTATCTTACTCATTATGGGACTCTTAGCGACAAAACTGACGGGGAAAAGTTTGTCGTAGATCTTAGGATAGGTATAGAGAAACTGTTCACCTGTAACAGGTAATAACCAAGTGACATATGTAACAGGCAGATAACTACATAGGCATTGTCTGTTGTTCAATCCCTTTTAAATCTTATTTAATTGAAATCAAATTTTGCTGAAATATTAACATATGCAACAATGATATCAAGGCACACATGTTATAGTAAACTGAATCACACTATATTTGCATTCATGAACCCATTCTGACAAACCTAGCAGTAACAAGAAATCATATACTTCTACATCTGTTACTCAATTAAATCTGGTTTTATATTCTCACACACACTGCCATTTATGTTTATATGGTAGGACTGGCTGGTTTTATGGTGTTTTCAACAAACAATTAACTCTAAATCACAAAATCAAATCACCATGAAAAAAGAGTTGAGCATGAAAATGCATATTTTAGTTTATATTAAAATAAATTGGTATTCTGTCTATATATGTACCTATTTTATCCATCATGGCTGTCGGGTAGGAGACACACAGGAATGCCTGTCCATAATCCATGGCACTATCAGGCCACTCCCACCCGGAGGTCTTCAGGGGAGGGAAACGGGGAGTACTGTGTACCATCCAAAAGCCGTTCTCCATGTCGAAGCTCACCACCCCTGTAGTAAAACAAATCATATTCATTCTGTTTTTGTATTCAGCCAGCCTCGATATTCCAGGGATTACTCTCACTGTCGTAATCTACTCCTGGAATATGTCATAGTAAAACTGAAGGATCTGTGTGCGACAGCAGATGTCAAAGTTAGTTTGATCCTTTGATGTACATCTAAAAAATCAAATAAGTTACAATGTGAATGACAGTATGACTTTAATGTGGGGCGTCGCTCCCTACTTAATCTTCAAAGAAAGACTTTGTAGGCCTGTGATAAGTTAGTTGTTTTCTCATAAAATGCCTTCAGTTTAAAAATATGACATAACCAATGGGTGGATACAATGGCAATAAAAAAGACCCCTGGAATATTGAGGATGTAATTCAGTACGAAATCATGATTATGATCAAACATTAATTTAAACCGAGGAGTATCAGAAATACCTAAGGGAGATAACTGCAGTGCTACTAACTGACAACCACTTTACTGTCCTTGGCCGTTTTCGATTATACGGTTTGACTGGTTGGACCTAGTTGTTCGTTTATTAATTAAAGACGGACCTGGTGATTTTGTATTGTTTTCAGACGAGCTTTGACAAAGCCCTCACGGGCCTGAATCAAAAACTGCAGGTCCGTCAGGATTTATACTTGAAATAATGACTTCAACCAACCGTCGAACTGGTTGTTCCAAACGAAAACGGCCCATGTTCAGTAGACTTTCCCCTTGAAGGGAGATAACTCTAATTCACAGATCTGTACATGAAGTATACTTGCCTTTGGTGTGTCCATGATTCAGACTTTCTGAGGAAGGTGACTGGTCATTATACATAATATACATGTAGCTATCATCCTTCTACAAAAAAACATAGAAGAAATACATGACATCAAATATTTCATAGAACATAAAGTTTTTAACTATATAAATATATATACAATGTCAATAAAAATTATTCTAAAACAAACACATCTATGAGTTTATGGGGACTAGTTAACAGTAAAGTTTTCAGTCACTGGTCAACTGACTGGTAAATTGTATAGTGACTGGTGAATTATACAGTGAATGACTGTTTGGTGAAGTTCCAATTTGACACATGAGCTAGTTTCATGCCTAAATTCTAGTGCATGGTTGGTAACTTACTGAAGGGCTGTAGATTTGATGTAGGATGTTGTAGACAGGGTTGGTAACTTACTGAAGGGCTGTAGATTTGATGTAGGGAGTTGTAGACAAGGTTGGTAACTTACTGAAGGGCTGTAGATTTGATGTAGGGAGTTGTAGACAAGGTTGGTAACTTACTGAAGGGCTGTAGATTTGATGTAGGATGTTGTAGACAGGGTTGGTAACTTACTGAAGGGCTGTAGATTTGTTGTATGGAGTTGTAGACAGGGTTGGTAACTTACTGAAGGGCTGTAGATTTGTTGTATGGAGTTGTAGACAAGGTTGGTAACTTACTGAAGGGCTGTAGATTTGTTGTATGGAGTTGTAGACAGGGTTGGTAACTTACTGAAGGGCTGTAGATTTGATGTAGGATGTTGTAGACAGGGTTGGTAACTTACTGAAGGGCTGTAGATTTGATGTAGGATGTTGTAGACAGGGTTGGTAACTTACTGAAGGGCTGTAGATTTGATGTAGGGAGTTGTAGACAGGGTTGGTAACTTACTGAAGGGCTGTAGATTTGATGTAGGGAGTTGTAGACAGGGTTGGTAACTTACTGAAGGGCTGTAGATTTGTTGTATGGAGTTGTAGACAGGGTTGGTAACTTACTGAAGGGCTGTAGATTTGTTGTATGGAGTTGTAGACAGGGTTGGTAACTTACTGAAGGGCTGTAGATTTGTTGTATGGAGTTGTAGACAGGGTTGGTAACTTACTGAAGGGCTGTAGATTTGTTGTATGGAGTTGTAGACAGGGTTGGTAACTTACTGAAGGGCTGTAGATTTGTTGTATGGAGTTGTAGACAGGGTTGGTAACTTACTGAAGGGCTGTAGATTTGTTGTATGGAGTTGTAGACAGGGTTGGTAACTTACTGAAGGGCTGTAGATTTGTTGTATGGAGTTGTAGACAGGGTTGGTAACTTACTGAAGGGCTGTAGATTTGTTGTATGGAGTTGTAGACAGGGTTGGTAACTTACTGAAGGGCTGTAGCTTTGTTGTATGGAGTTGTAGACAGGGTTGGTAACTTACTGAAGGGCTGTAGATTTGTTGTATGGAGTTGTAGACAGGGTTGGTAACTTACTGAAGGGCTGTAGATTTGTTGTATGGAGTTGTAGACAGGGTTGGTAACTTACTGAAGGGCTGTAGCTTTGTTGTATGGAGTTGTAGACAGGGTTGGTAACTTACTGAAGGGCTGTAGATTTGTTGTATGGAGTTGTAGACAGGGTTGGTAACTTACTGAAGGGCTGTAGATTTGTTGTATGGAGTTGTAGACAGGGTTGGTAACTTACTGAAGGGCTGTAGCTTTGTTGTATGGAGTTGTAGACAGGGTTGGTAACTTACTGAAGGGCTGTAGATTTGTTGTATGGAGTTGTAGACAGGGTTGGTAACTTACTGAAGGGCTGTAGATTTGTTGTATGGAGTTGTAGACAGGGTTGGTAACTTACTGAAGGGCTGTAGATTTGTTGTAGGAGTTGTAGACAGGGTTGGTAACTTACTGAAGGGCTGTAGATTTGTTGTATGGAGTTGTAGACAGGGTTGGTAACTTACTGAAGGGCTGTAGATTTGTTGTATGGAGTTGTAGACAGGGTTGGTAACTTACTGAAGGGCTGTAGCTTTGTTGTATGGAGTTGTAGACAGGGTTGGTAACTTACTGAAGGGCTGTAGATTTGTTGTATGGAGTTGTAGACAGGGTTGGTAACTTACTGAAGGGCTGTAGATTTGTTGTATGGAGTTGTAGACAGGGTTGGTAACTTACTGAAGGGCTGTAGATTTGTTGTAGGATGTTGTAGACAGGGTTGGTAACTTACTGAAGGGCTGTAGATTTGATGTAGGATGTTGTAGACAGGGTTGGTAACTTACTGAAGGGCTGTAGATTTGTTGTATGGAGTTGTAGACAGGGTTGGTAACTTACTGAAGGGCTGTAGATTTGTTGTATGGAGTTGTAGACAGGGTTGGTAACTTACTGAAGGGCTGTAGATTTGTTGTATGGAGTTGTAGACAGGGTTGGTAACTTACTGAAGGGCTGTAGATTTGTTGTATGGAGTTGTAGACAGGGTTGGTAACTTACTGAAGGGCTGTAGATTTGTTGTATGGAGTTGTAGACAGGGTTGGTAACTTACTGAAGGGCTGTAGATTTGTTGTATGGAGTTGTAGACAGGGTTGGTAACTTACTGAAGGGCTGTAGATTTGTTGTATGGAGTTGTAGACAGGGTTGGTAACTTACTGAAGGGCTGTAGATTTGTTGTATGGAGTTGTAGACAGGGTTGGTAACTTACTGAAGGGCTGTAGATTTGTTGTATGGAGTTGTAGACAGGGTTGGTAACTTACTGAAGGGCTGTAGATTTGATGTAGGGAGTTGTAGACAGGGTTGATAACTTACTGAAAGGCTGTATATTTGCTGTAGAGTGTTGAAGACAGGATTGGTAACACTTCCATTGATTCCGACTTTAGACAATGTCCAGGAGGGTGAATCTGCATCCATGTAGTAAAATCCAAGACCCCGGTACATTACAGGATTAATACTCTTTGGTAGTATGGGCAGTTTGTAAACAATGTACCTACAGAATGTTATACAACTTTATTGTATACAGATATAATGTTACCCAGTTTGTAAATGATGTACCTACAGAATGTTATACAACTTATATACATGTATACAGATCAAATGTTACCTAGTTTGTAAATGATGTACATATGAAATCAAAATGTTATACAACTTCTGTAGATAGATAAAATGTTACCCATTTTGTAAACAATGTACTGACAGAATGTTATACAACTTATATACATGTATACACATAAGATGTTACCCAGTTTGTAAACAATGTACCTACAGAATGTTATACAACTTATATACACATGTATACAGATAAGATGTTACCCAGTTTGTAAATGTTACCCAGTTTGTAAAAATGTTATACAACTTTTATATACATGAAGATAGTTAAAATGTTATCCATTTTGTAAACGATGTACCTACAGAACAAAATGTTATTCAGCTTGCATAAAAATGGTTCCCAATTTGTAAACCATATACATAGATACTGTACTCTTTATACAGAATGATATTTACATTTACACCGCAGTCCTACTATGTAACCTTACCAAGTGGAGTTTGCATTCATATAATCTATGAACATCAAGCGCTTATTAATTATGATGTCATTATCATTGTGACGTCACAGTTGTCGTGCCAGTGATTCCAAACATGCAAATCTCTTGGGATTTCATCATAAAATTGTAACCAAATGTATTAAATATTAGCATTGAACATCTTTCAGTCAGCATTCATAGCAAATATAAAAGCCAACTGAACAGAGGCAAATTCAACATGATCCGCGCTTCACTGCTTAAAGTTAATTAGATATTGAAGTCACAAGGATATATTTAAAATTACATGTATAATTCTCACGTACAATTTTTAAACACTGCCATCTTCACACTTTCGTCTAATTTTGCCACTATATATGTAGTCCTTGTATATATCGTATAATCAGACAATCAGTACATACAGTATTTTAAACACTGTAATCCTCCTGTACAATGTTATACATTGTAATCCCTATACTCTGTACAATGTTATACATTGTAATCCTTATACTCTGTACAATGTTATATATATTGTAATCCCTATACTCTGTACAATGCTATACATTGTAATCCTTATACTCAGTACAATGTTATACATTGTAATCCCTATACTCTGTACAATGCTATATATTGTGTAATCCTTATACTCTATACAATGTTATAAATTGTAATCCTTATACTCTGTACAATGTTATGCATTGTAATCCTTATACTCAGTACAATATTATACATTGTAATCCTTATACTCTGTACAATGTCATACATTGTAATCCTTTTACTCTGTACAATGTTATACATTGTAATCCTTATACTCTGTACAATGTTATACATTGTAATCCTTCTACTTTGTTCAATGTTATACATTGTAATCCTTATACTCTGTACAATGTTATACATTGTAATCCCTATACTTTGTACAATGTTATACATTGTAATCTCTATACTCTGTACAATGCTATATATTGTGTAATCCCTATACTCTGTACAATGTTATACATTGTAATCCTTATACTCAGTACAATGTTATATATATTGTGTAATCCCTATACTCTGTACAATGTTATACATTGTAATCCTTATACTCTGTACAATGTTATACATTGTAATCCTTATACTCAGTACAATATTATACATTGTAATCCTTATACTCTGTATAATGTCATACATTGTAATCCTTTTACTCTGTACAATGTTATACATTGTAATCCTTATACTCTGTACAATGTTATACATTGTAATCCTTCTACTTTGTTCAATGTTATACATTGTAATCCTTATACTCTGTACAATGTTATACATTGTAATCCCTATACTCTGTACAATGTTATACATTGTAATCCTTATACTCTGTACAATGTTATACATTGTAATCCCTATACTCTGTACAATGTTATACATTGTAATCCTTATACTCAGTACAATGTTATATATATTGTAATCCCTATACTCTGTACAATGTTATACATTGTAATCCTTATACTCAGTACAATGTTATATATATTGTAATCCCTATACTCTGTACAATGCTATACATTGTAATCCTTATACTCAGTACAATGTTATACATTGTAATCCCTATACTCTGTACAATGTTATACATTGTAATCCTTATACTCAGTACAATGTAATATATATTGTAATCCCTATACTCTGTACAATGCTATACATTGTAATCCTTATACTCAGTACAATGTTATACATTGTAATCCCTATACTCTGTACAATGCTATATATTGTTAATCCCTATACTCTGTACAATGTTATACATTGTAATCCTTATACTCAGTACAATGTTATATATATTGTAATCCCTATACTCTGTACAATGCTATACATTGTAATCCTTATACTCAGTACAATGTTATACATTGTAATCCTTATACTCAGTATACAATGTTATATATATTGTAATCCCTATACTCTGTACAATGTTATCCATTGTAATCCTTCTACTTTGTTCAATGTTATACATTGTAATCCCTATACTCTGTACAATGTTATACATTGTAATCCTTATACTCTGTACAATGTTATCCATTGTAATCCTTCTACTTTGTTCAATGTTATACATTGTAATCCTTATACTCTGTACAATGTTATGCATTGTAATCCTTATACTCTGTACAATGCTATAATTGAAATCCCTATACTCTGTACAATTCTATATATTGTGTAATCCTTATACTCTGTACAATGTTATACATTGTAATCCTTTTACTCTGTACAATGTTATACATTGTAATCCTTATACTCTGTACAATGTTATGCATTGTAATCCTTATACTCAGTACAATATTATACATTGTAATCCTTATACTCTGTACAATGTTATACATTGTAATCCTTTTACTCTGTACAATGTTATACATTGTAATCCTTATACTCTGTACAATGCTATACAGTGTAATCCCTATACTCTGTACAATGCTATATATTGTGTAATCCTTATTCTCTGTACAATGTTATACATTGCTATCCTTATACTCTGTATAATGTTATACATTGTAATCCTTATACTCTGTACAATGTTATACATTGTAATCCTTATACTTTGTTCAATGTTATACATTGTAATACTTGTACCCTGTACAATGTTATATATTTCAATCCTCATTCTCTGTATAATGTTATACATTGCAATCCTTACACTCTGCACATAGTTCTACATTGTAATCCTTATACTCTGTACAACATTGTACAATGTTTCATATTTCACTGGTAGACTATGTATATATCATACATTCAATGTAACATTGTTATACATTATAAACTATAATATATATATGTATTGTAGGTACAATTTAATATATCACCGTCCTGAAACTGTGTTTAATGTTCTATCAAACAAAGTAAGAAAACTATCAGGTGATTCACCTGATGTGTGTGTGCCGAATACTCAACTGATACTGTCAGTCACATGATACTGTCAGTTACAATGCACTAATGGTAGCAACTTTTATATCTTACCAGTCGACGGGTTTTCCTGCTTCCGACAGACAACTTAGACTGTTTACCATAACCAATGTCCCCAACAGTATCAAAGCAGCAAGTATTCTCCGTCCCGACATCGTTTTATAAACCATATTCATCGTAGGTCCGACAGATTTCTGCTTACCTACGCTCAACTACTAAAACAGGAAGTACATATTTTCACTTTCGGTTTGATGTCACGTGACTCACGAGTACGTGTTCGTGATAAATCCTGACAGACCTGGGGGGAGGGGGAGGGGGGTTTCGTTTATTCGGAACAACCGAATCTTGACGGACCTATATTTTCAGGTCATCTGACCCAAAGGGTCAGGATGACCTATAGTCATCATGCACCGTCCGTCGTCGTCCGCCGCCGTCCGCCGTGCGTAAACGTTTCATTCAAACAACTTCTTCTCAATAACCGTAAGGCCCAAAGTACTCATATTTGGCCTGTAGCATACTTGGATGAAGGGCTATCAAAGTTGTGAAAATAAATGACCTTGACCTACTTTCAAGGTCATAGGGGTCAAATAGGCTAAAATCTTTGAACGAATTCTTCTAACTAACCAAAAGGTCCAGGGTACTCATATTTGGCCTGTAGCATGCTGGGATGAAGGGCTACCAAAGTTGTGAAACTTAATGACCTTGACTTATTGTCAAGGTCACCGGGGGTCAAATAGGCTAAAATCTTTGAACGACTTCTTCTAACTAACCGAAATATCAAGGGTACTCATATTTGGCCTGTAGCATGCTGGGATGAAGGACTACCTAAGTTGTGAAAATAAATAACATTGACCTACTTTTAAGGTCACAGGGGTCAAATAGGCTAAAATCTTTGAACGACTTCTTCTAACTAACCAAAAGGTCCAGGGTACTCATATTTGGCCTGTAGCATGATGGGATGAAGGGCTACAAAAGTTGTGAAAATTAATGACCTTGACGTACTGTCAATGTCACCGGAGGTCAAATAGGCTAAAATCTTTGAACGACTTCTTCTAACTAACCGAAATATCCAAAGTACTCATATTTGGCCTGTAGCATGCTGGGATAAGGGACTACCTAAGTTGTGAAAATAAATGACCTTGACCTATTTTTAAGGTCACAGGGGTCAAATAGGCTAAAATCTTTGAACGACTTCTTCTAACTAACCAAAAGGTCCAGGGTACTCATATTTGGCCTGTAGCATGCTGGGATAAGGGACTACCTAAGTTGTGAAAATAAATGACCTTGACCTATTTTTAAGGTCACAGGGGTCAAATAGGCTAAAATCTTTGAACGACTTCTTCTAACTAACCAAAAGGTCCAGGGTACTCATATTTGGCCTGTAGCATGATGGGATGAAGGGCTATCATAGTTGTGAAAATGAATGACCTTGGCCTACTTTCATGGTCATAGGAGTCAAATAGACAAAAATCTTTAAATGACTTCTTCTAACTAACCGAAAGGTCCAGGGTACTCATATTTGGCCTGTAGCATGCTGGGATGAAGGGCTACCAAAGTTGTGAAAATAAATGACCTTGATTTACTTTCAATGTCACAGGGGTCAAATAGGCTAAAATCTTTGAACGACTTCTTCTAACTAACCAAAAGGTCCAGGGTACTCATATTTGGCCTGTAGCATGATGGGATGAAGGGCTACAAAAGTTGTGAAAATTAATGACCTTGACGTACTGTCAAGGTCACCGGAGGTCAAATAGGCTAAGATCTTTGAACGACTTCTTCTAACTAACCGAAAGGTCCAAAGTACTCATATTTAGCCTGTAGCATGCTGGGATAAGGGACTACCTAAGTTGTGAAAATAAATGACCTTGACCTACTTTTAAGGTCACAGGGGTCAAATAGGCTAAAATCTTTGAACGACTTCTTCTAACTAACCAAAAGGTCCAGGGTACTCATATTTAGCCCGTAGCATGATGGGATGAAGGGCTACCATAGTTGTGAAAATGAATGACCTTGGCCTACTTTCATGGTCATAGGAGTCAAATAGACTAAAATCTTTAAATGACTTCTTCTAACTAACCGAAAGGTCCAGGGTACTCATATTTGGTCTGTAGCATGCTGGGATGAAGGGCTACCAAAGTTGTGAAAATAAATGACCTTGATTTACTTTCAAGGTCACAGGGGTCAAATAGGCTAAAATCTTTGAACGACTTCTTCTAACTAACCAAAAGGTCCAGGGTACTCATATTTGGCCTGTAGCATGCTGGGATGAAGGGCTACAAAAGTTGTGAAACTTAATGACCTTGACTTATTGTCAAGGTCACCGGGGGTCAAATAGGCTAAAATCTTTGAACGACTTCTTCTAACTAACCGAAAGGTCCAGGGTACTCATATTTGGCCTGTAGCATGCTGGGATGAAGGGCTACCAAAGTTGTGAAAATAAATGACCTTGACCTACTTTCAAGGTCACAGGGGTCAAACAGGCTAAAATCTTTGAACGACTTCTTCTAACTAACCAAAAGGTCCAGGGTACTCATATTTTGCCTGTAGCATGATGGGATGAAGGGCTACAAAAGTTGTGAAAATTAATTACCGTGACGTACTGTCAAGGTCACCGGAGGTCAAATAGGCAAAAATCTTTGAACGACTTCTTCTAACTAATCGAAAGGTCCAGGGTACTCATATTTGGCCTGTAGCATGCTGGGATGAATGGCTACCAAAGTTGTGAAAATAAATGACCTTGCCCTACTTTCAAGGTCATAGGGGTCAAATAGACTAAAATCTTTGAATGACTTCTTCTAACTAACCGAAATATCAAGGGTACTCATATTTGGCCTGTAGCATGATGGGATGAAGGGCTACCAAAGTTGTGAAAATAAATGACCTTGATCTACTTTCGAGGTCACAGGGGTCAAATAGGCTAAAATCTTTGAACGACTTCTTCTAACTAACCAAAAGGTCCAGGGTACTCATATTTGGCCTGTAGCATGATGGGATGAAGGGCTACAAAAGTTGTGAAAATTAATGACCTTGACGTACTGTCAATGTCACCGGAGGTCAAATAGGCTAAAATCTTTGAACGACTTCTTCTAACTAACCGAAAGGTCCAAAGTACTCATATTTGGCCTGTAGCATGCTGGGATGAGGGACTACCTAAGTTGTGAAAATAAATGACCTTGACCTACTTTTAAGGTCACAGGGGTCAAATAGGCTAAAATCTTTGAACGACTTCTTCTAACTAACCAAAAGGTCCAGGGTACTCATATTTGGCCTGTAGCATGATGGGATGAAGGGCTATCATAGTTGTGAAAATGAATGACCTTGGTCTACTTTCATGGTCATAGGAGTCAAATAGACTAAAATCTTTAAATGACTTCTTCTAACTAACCGAAAGGTCCAGGGTACTCATATTTGGCCTGTAGCATGCTGGGATGAAGGGCTACCAAAGTTGTGAAAATAAATGACCTTGATTTACTTTCAATGTCACTGGGGTCAAATAGGCTAAAATCTTTGAACGACTTCTTCTAACTAACCAAAAGGTCCAGGGTACTCATATTTGACCTGTAGCATGCTGGGATGAAGGGCTACAAAAGTTGTGAAACTTAATGACCTTGACTTATTGTCAAGGTCACCGGGGGTCAAATAGGCTAAAATCTTTGAACGACTTCTTCTAACTAACCGAAATATCCAGGGTACTCATATTTGGCCTGTAGCATGCTGGGATGAAGGACTACCTAAGTTGTGAAAATAAATGACATTGACCTACTTTTAAGGTCACAGGGGTCAAACAGGCTAAAATCTTTGAACGACTTCTTCTAACTAACCAAAAGGTCCAGGGTACTCATATTTTGCCTGTAGCATGATGGGATGAAGGGCTACAAAAGTTGTGAAAATTAATTACCGTGACGTACTGTCAAGGTCACCGGAGGTCAAATAGGCAAAAATCTTTGAACGACGTTTTCTAACTAATCGAAAGGTCCAGGGTACTCATATTTGGCCTGTAGCATGCTGGGATGAATGGCTACCATAGTTGTGAAAATAAATGACCTTGCCCTACTTTCAAGGTCATAGGAGTTAAATAGACTAAAATCTTTGAATGACTTCTTCTAACTAACCGAAAGGTTCAGGGTACTCATATTTGGCCTGTAGCAAGTTGTGAAAATTAATGACCTTAACGTTCTTCCTTAAGGTTACAGGGGTCAAATAGGCTAAATTCTTTGAACGATTTTTGTTAACTAACCCAAAATCCAGGGTACTCATATTTTGCTGGTGGCAAGCTGGGATGCAGGGTTACCATAGTTATAAAAATGAATGACATTGACCTTCTTTCAAGGTCACGGATCAATTAAACTAAAATCTTTTAACTACACCTTTTAATTAGCCGAAAGGTCCAGGGTATTCATATTTAGTTAGTAGCATGCTGAGATAAAGGGCTTTCAAAGTTGTGGAAATGAATGACCTTGACCTACTTTCAAAGTCACGAGAGTCAAATATTCCAAAATCTTGAATTTTGAACTTCTTCTGAAGTTCTACCAGTGTGATTAAGCTGAAACCTGCATGAAATGATCCTGTCATGGTCCCGACCAAGTGTTGTTATATTTTATGTCAATCCAAAATCCAAGATGGCTGCCACAGATGATCCAAGATGGCTGCCACAGATGCCATCTTGAAAACACATTTTGAACTTCTTCTCAAGTTCTACCAGTGCAATTTAACTGAAACTTGAAACATGAAATGGGACTGATATGATCTTGTCAAAGTGTTGTTATATCTCTGGTTGATCCCAGATTGAAGATGGCTACCATGACACCATATCTAATTATTTTCCTATAAAGCAATTGCCTAGATAGTCAGATGACCGTTAAGGCCCTTGGGCCTCTTGTTTTATACAGCCTGTGATGGTTTTGTCAAGGCTCGTCTGAAAACAATATAAAATCACCAGGTCCGAACAAGGTCCAACCAGTCAAACCACATACTCGAAAACGGCCCTGCAGTTTAATTCAACTTGGTTCAACCATTCAAATCGTATAAACACAGGAGTCTGATAATTACATGTAGTTTAAGAGGAAATATGGACCTAGAGGTCTCAGAAAACTCAAAACCCGCCCCTTAACACATCTAAACACGTCTATAGACAACTTGGATGGAATCGAGCTCTGGGTAAGATAAACTTGTGTTTTTAATCTATTGATAATTTAATTTAACCTCTTGTATCTCGCCTTGTGTCGGTGGTCCGTCCGTCGTTTTTGTTTTTTTGTTGTTTTTTTTGTTTTTTTGGTTTTTTTTGCCCATTAACAATTCATGTTATCGCTGTTTATCAGAAGCACATGAAGGAATTCGAAGCTTTCTCAAATTCCATGTAGGCTACGATGTATGGGTTCCCTAGCTAAGAGTAGGCGTTAAAAGACCCTAGATGATGGATGCCATCTTGGATTTTGATAATTGAAAAGTTACTGCAATTTTCAGAAAAGTGCTAAAGAGGTCTCTTTTGCTACAGTATGTATTTTATTAGCCCGAGATACTCTGGCCCTGACACCAGCCTTAGACAATATGACAGACAGATGTCTGGTTTAGGGCCAGAGCGCAGTAGTACTCGAAAACCTGGAATAAGCCGACACCGTTTGGTATCGGGCCAGGTACTCTCCGATTCAGACTGACCACCGAGAAGCACCACTAACCTTAGTCTATTCAACGAATGAATATCATATCTACCCAAATATAGCAATCCGTCGAGATTAAAGATGATTTGCTTACTACGAGAAAATGGCGACGATGGCGAGGGATATTTAAAGTTGCGGAAAAGAAACTACTGTGTTGACACAATAGATCGTGCATGCGTGATGAAATGGATGGCTAAGAGTAGGTAAATTATTCATTTGTTGAAAAGACCAAGGTAATTGGCGATCCTCGGAGGTAATATTTTGTAAGTAGTCTGAATCGGAGAGTACCTGGCCCGATACCAAACGGTGTCGACTTATTCCAGGTTTTCGAGTACTACTGCGCTCTGGCCCTAAACCAGACATCTATCTGTCATAATGTCTAAGTCTGGTGTCAGGGCCAGAGTATCTCGGGCTAGTATTTTATATAAAATACAAGTAGATTGGAATGAAAAAGAAACGATTCAACATGGCTGATAAGCAACCATCTTATTAGATTTTGTCATTTTTACAGAAAGCACTAGTCATTCCAAAAGATGGTGCAATTTTTTTCAAAACTATATGACTACCTGTCGCTTGCGATTCCACAACTATGTTATCAGTTAATTTGTTGTATCAAATATAAGACGACTCTCTTAGGCTACATGAAAAAATAGGAATGGAGTTATTTCTGCCAGCCATCTCTGTTAAATAAGCTTACAAATACAATGTAGCCCGATGTCGCTTTGGTTATAGGTCTGTTAAGAGTTACATTTTATTGTAGAACATTTCAATATTCTCTCTGGTAAAATATTTTTTGTAGTGACAAGACTTTTACATATGTGTAGAATCTGATATATTTTGTTGCATAAGTATAGTCAGATACACCTTTTATAAAATTACATACATTTGTATCTCAAAATGTCGCCGACCTCCATATAACAGCCGTAACTAAAATTAAGGATAACAACATATGAAATGTAACCGCAATATATATATATATATATATATATATTATATATAGATCTTTTATATATTATTTTTTTTATTTTTCAAGACATTTTATAGTACATATCATTATACAGGCACATACACATTCACTCCGACATACCATATACATTATGTACATGTATAGTAATTGCAATCATATGAAGTACATACATACATTTATACATATATTACATAGATTTATACATACACACATATATCGTAGATCATATGAACATACATACTTACATGCATACATAGATACACATATAGGCATACTTACAAAGCTACATGCACAGATACATATATAGTGTTGAAGTTACATACATACATACATACACATCCTAACATATGCACACACCCTTGTACACCCTCACACACTCTTAACTATTAAACCACAAAATATTGTGGTTATATGTTCTTTTCTTTTTCACTAGTAGTTAATCAATATATCCTAATCCCAGATTTAGAGTAGGACTGAGTATTAAAAAGATTCCTGTCCAAATTGTCTTCAAGTTTGAGTGTCGCATTACAGATACTAACCTCCGTAACATTATTTTTGCTGGGGGTTTTTCATGACAAAATTAAAACTAGTAATAGTACATGCATGTATCAATTGTTTACATTTCGGAACGCGTTATGGCAAAGGAACATAATTATAACAGAAGCTCTGGATCAGTATTATCTCAAATGATTCCCAAAGGATTACTTTTTTTCTAACCTCCGTAACGTCTTATATCCGTAACGAAGTGTTATAGGCAAAGATGAACAACCGGAAGAATCGTTTTTCCTGTCCAATGTTTGGTTTTGCACATCGCCAATATATTGAGTAGATGATTTTTTGTTAGCATGAAGTAGCGATTTAGTAAAATATAATGGATATAAAGGATAGTTGAGTACTTAACGTATATTAGGTATTGACATATGATTCGTGAGTTGACTGTGTAAATGTACACAAATTATATGTGTCGCGCTTGCGTTGCTTGCGACACAAAAAATGCTTTACTCCACTGGCACAGGCCAGAGTTTGGCATACAAGACATCGAATCACACGTGCAGTGGACATTGTTGGCATATTACAGTAACGCCAACTATTCCAGCTTTCATTCGAACTGATGCAAATTTAATAAAGAAAATTTGTGTTTTTTTAGGTTCGGTTCGGACCGTTGGTAATGATATAAATCGCAGGACACAAAACGAAGAATTCAAGTTGAATTTGCTTCTTAATTGTATTTAGTTTTCAGATTATCAATCAACAAAATAGTGGCACATTGCACAGAAATAAAATGAAAGTTCACTCGTATTGGTAATCCAATATGTAGACACCGAATTAGTTGTCCGTAGATGGCGATCCACCTTATAAAAGTTCAGAATTTGAATAATGTTCACACACAGTTCACTATCTGGTAATCCAAGAAATATCCGTAGTGACCGCCTTGAAGGTTGGAAATCCAACTGATATTCATAAATCAGACATGGGTTTTTTATAATAAAATGACCATTGTCCAATAGGTAAACCCGGATGTAATCAAGATTAATAGCATAAAGATATTATCACAATTAAACGACTTGACAATATATCGACAGTTTGATATGAAATATATCTACTTAAGCTTATCAATGACACCATTGCCTCAAGGAAGTTTATAAACACTTTGACATGTGAATACTATATGTAATTGGTGGTCACTCCACAAAAGTAAGACCACAATGCCTTAGGGTAGATTTTAAACTGATCAACACATCTATAGGTAAAATATACAATTATATAACAACAAAGAACATCTCAAATTTCTCTATGACAACTTCCTTCTCGCTCAGGAAGACTCTGTCCCAGAGTCTAAATTATTTGTCAAACAAGTCAGTGTTGATAATCTAAATACACCTTGGCTTTTCTCAACTGTATAACGTTCATTCAATAGATTGTCCATCAAATTAACACACATGTAATAAAAGTGGATACTGTTGTTTTCAAGAGACTGTTATTGGTTTTCATTGACTCCTTCATATCTAGAAGTATAATTAGCTTAAGCTTAAGCATGGGTTAGCAAAAACTACTAAAAACTTAATAGTAACCAAATTGGTTTCCAAAATTTCCTCGTCTTCGATTTGGCCGAAATGGTTGGTTATGATTGGGAGGTGCGTAATTTTGACAATTTTGTCGAGACGTTTGAGAATTTACAAGCAAATTTTCTCTTTCGAAATTCTGAATCGTGCTTTCAAGATTAGCGATTGTTTCCTTATATTTTGTGATGTCTTTTTCAAGACGAGCTATTTGACCAGATTTATCATCGTTTCTTTTTTCAAAAAATGCATTCTCCCGTTTTAAACGCTCATGTTCACTCTGGTACAAATTAAAAGTTTCTGCAAAGCTGACTCTTAGCTCATTGGTATAAGTTTGATTCTCGTTCAGCTCTGATTTTAAGCGTTCATTTTCCGCTTCAAGATTTTCATTGGTGATTTTGAGCTCTTTAATTTCCAGCTCGTTTTCATTTGTGCCATTGTTGCTTTTGATCTGTGGTACAATTTGTACTTGAATTTGATTTCTTTTGTTTATTTTTGTGAATTCTGAGTCAGAAAGGTCCGAAAATGGAAATTCACATACTATTGATTTTCGCGAGATGAACTCTGACATGCGTTTTGCGTCCCTGCTTTTATGAAATTTACTTTTTGATTTATGATTTTGGTTTGATTGGTCCGAAATTGGGCGCTTTGAAAAACAAGCCCGTGAAAAATGTCCGAATTTGCCACATTTGAAACATTGGGCTGATTTTGCCTGACAGGTAATATTAACGTGCTCTTGAAAACAATGGAATACCCACTTACCACATCTAAAACACTGATTCCGAGGCGACGATGTTGGGCTGTTAGATGACATAGGGAGTCTCTGGTGCCTTGTAGCCGTTGTTTGACAGGCTTCGTCAGGTGAACGTGTCCATCTTCGGTTGAAAGGTAGATTTGGTAGGAACGTTGTTCGTGTCGCTGAGGGAATTGATCTTTGGTGCGACGTGTTGTTTCGATATGTGGCATCCATTGTTAAAATGCGGAGCAAATTTGTGGCAACAGTCTTGGTGCTCCAAGGTTGGGGTCTCGCTGAGGTTCCCGGGGATCTTGTGCGTAACTTGGCTTACCTGTGGCAAGTTACTCCGAATTCTCTCACCAATTTTAATAAAGAAAATTTGTGTTTTTTTAGGTTCGGTTCGGACCGTTGGTAATTATATAAATCGCAGGACACAAAACGAAGAATTCAAGTTGAATTTGCTTCTTAATTGTATTTAGTTTTCAGATTATCAATCAACAAAATAGTGGCACATTGCACAGAAATAAAATGAAAGTTCACTCGTATTGGTAATCCAATATGTAGACACCGAATTAGTTGTCCGTAGATGGCGATCCACCTTATAAAAGTTCCGAATTGGAATAATGTTCACACACAGTTCACTATCTGGTAATCCAAGAAATATCCGTAGTGACCGCCTTGAAGGTTGGAAATCCAACTGATATTCATAAATCAGACATGGGTTTTTTATAATAAAATGACCATTGTCCAATAGGTAAACCCGGATGTAATCAAGATTAATAGCATAAAGATATTATCACAATTAAACGACTTGACAATATATCTACAGTTTGATATGAAATATATCTACTTAAGCTTATCAATGACACCATTGCCTCAAGGAAGTTTATAAACACTTTGACATGTGAATACTATATGTAATTGGTGGTCACTCCACAAAAGTAAGACCACAATGCCTTAGGGTAGATTTTAAACTGATCAACACATCTATAGGTAAAATATACAATTATATAACAACAAAGAACATCTCAAATTTCTCTATGACACGAAAAACGAGATTGAAGATGATAATTTTAACAAATCAGCTACCGTAAAATTCCGTGTAGGAGTACATTGAAATCTGCAAAAAATGTCTATCGGAACCTACAAAGCTGCCGCATAGTCTACTGCACAGTCACAGTGTGAAATGTTACACATCACGGTAATTCGACGTCTTGTATGCCGAAACCTGACCACGTTATCAAAATAAAGGAACATACAAAGATGCAAACAATATAAGTTCTCCATGGATAAACAAACTTGACGAACATTCACTTCTCATATGTTTATAAAATTAAAGACGATGATGTGTAACAATAAGCGATCACGGTTTAACAAAGATGTAATTAAACGTTCATTATACATGAAAACCATATAGACTCCACGGTATGTTACACAGGGATCACGTCGAATTTGAATGTGTAGAGAAGCCAGGGAGGAGGAGGGATGACTTATCTGACAATGTTGTATATATAGACCGGGGGTAACGAACCTTGAACATGGTTACCCAGCCTGTTGTTGATTTGGTACCAGGGCGGAGAGGGAGAAAGTCACCGTCTCAAACCAGCAATGAGGGGCAGTATTTGTCCTTTTATTTCTTATCATGCCATGGTTCAGAGATTTTTTAAACTTACACTAACACTGTAGTGCAACTAGTACGGCAACGATGTTTTGATCCGTTTCCGGTATCGCTTCCGCGACATGAAGACCACGGTACTGTGCTTTGTATCACTAATTTGCTGTTGTTACGGATGATACCATGATTCATGGTATCTAGTGATTGCTGAAGAGTATGATAAGTTTCAACCATACCAAAAAACATATTATTTTCTGTTTTCTTATATTTCAAAAAATGCATTTGAATATCACACATGACAGAAAACACAGCTAGATTTTTCGTTCAGCTTCGATTTGCCGACTTATATTGAGGTATAGTTTAACTGTGATTCAATATTGGAAATCTTTAGACTTTTCCGTTTCCATTGGTATATAATATGTTTACAATAATGTTAAAAATACTTATGAAATTCAACAATTTGTGTTCGATATCAGACTAGTGTCGCAACGGTTTCGAATTTCAATAGTGTACGGTTGAGACACAAGTTTAAAACAAAAGTGAGTGTACGGTTTGGATTTCTTTCTTTCAGATAATGACATGAAAATGGACCAATTTGTGTACTATTATTAGAATTAAATTCATTAGACGTAATATTTAACGTGTATGCTATCTTAATTTTGTAGTAGACTAGAAATGGGTATACTTGTTTATCCCGTAATGCGCTTGATATACAGTAACCTTGTTCATGTCATATTTTTGCATACATCGGCTATTTTAATTTAAAAAAAGCATATCAAATAGCACGCACAAGGACTTAAAAAATATACATATAAATACTTGGTGCGAATTAGCACACCATAATAGAAATATATACATATACATGTACATGTTGTATATCATATGACTGTGTTTTAACATATATCCGCACCATGATAGATATGCGAGAACAACCAATTTACGTCACACACCAATGCATGTCAAAATATGACAACGAATGCTTAATTACACTAGTGATACATGCAAAAATACTACACGGGCAAAAATCACTAGTCGTTCCAGTTATAAAGGGAAAAAAAAGCTAAAGTTTAATAATAAAACGCGTTCGTTTATACGTCTGTAGAGAATAAGAATACTATTTGATAAACAGTTGATGATTTTTGGGGAATTTCTTCTGGTGTGTTGTAATCAGCAACCGATTAAACAATGACAGTATCTGACTGCCGATAAACCAAATATACAAAGATATGTATACTTCTATTTATTTTTATCTAGACCCCTCAAACGTGTAAACATGGTCTATGGGCTCTTTGGTCCATATTGAAATGAACTGTAGCTTATTCTCAGATCCTTGTGGTTACGCTAGGATTCGAGGACGGCGGGACAAGCAAGTTAAGATGTCCGACTCTATTGCATATTTACAGCAAATTTGTTGCCGTTAAAATTCTCCCAAAATAGTTTTTGTAGGTATTCGATAAAAAGTTTCATAAATTCAAAAGTGTTCAAAAGTAAAAACTCCTTAGTCCCACATCAAAGGATTTGAGAGATCTTATAGGCATTGTAATGATGGGCGTAAAAACGATATACGAAATCATGTACATATCAGATGCAGGCACACACATCTCACTCGTATAATGAAAATGTGCCTAATTAGTAATAGTATATATGCATTGGTCAGTGTGACCGAGTGGACAGCGGCAAACTATTATTTTAAATGTGAACTAGACAAATGCAATTAATGCCATAGCGATCTGATAATTATTTACAGTTTATATATTTATGTACATTAATTACAATGTAATCGTGGACCCACAAGAGTACCCAAAGACCATTTTAGACGTTTTAGGGGTCTAAATAAAAAAATCGGTAAACATCCTATTCTACATTGTACTATGTGTGTTTAATGTAAAATAGGATTTTAACTGATTTCTTTTTTTATCTAGGTCCTAAAACGTCTAAAAATAGTCTATGGGCACTCTGGCGGGTCCATAATTATATAAACTGTAACTTATTCTCAGATCCCTGTGCTTAATACGTTACGGTTGGATTATATTACGCATGGAAATGCCATCATATAAATAATACCAAACCGTTGCAATCTCAAACTCCAAACCGTACACTTTTTCGCAATATCATCGATCAAAACCGTTGCGCAAAGACTGACACAACGATGTAAACAATGGGTCAAACACTCTTTATTCTTCATCAAATATAGCAAAGCGCATATCAAATTGATACATATGAATCTAATAATTTGTTTCTCAGTCATATTTTGTGAATATCTTGCATAATAAGCAAGATTTAGATGAAAACTTGAAGTTTTTGCTAGGAACTCGCATCAAACTGTATGTAAGTGTCACAATTGTATGATAAATAGGAGTACTTTGCGTGAAATCACGATCTTAATACAAGGTATGATATCTAATTAACACTTGAGCTGAATATCGGTCTGTAACACCATGCGCAATTGTATTTAAACTCTACAAGTTGGAACCTACCTGCTCGGTACTCGTATATCGAAGCGATACCGGAAACGGATCAAAACATCGTTGCCGTACTAGTTGCACTACAGTGACTAAGAACTCCTTGTTTTTATTATCGATACTCGTTTTAAATATATTACTGAAAACTCGGCGATACCCTTGGCAGTGTTGATCTGGTATACAGAGTTTGCGCTATGTTGGTACTTAGTTCCAGCACAGTAAGTTGTGACGTGATGGATGCTGTAGCTGACCCACGTCTGGAATGTGTACTCCTGTGATGACGTAGACGCTGACGGGGTCTCGTGAGTACACGGTAACAAGGAAGTTACGTAGTAACTGATAAGGGACCAATCCTGCTGCTTAGTCAAATGTACATGAAAAAAATAGTTCAGACACTTATTGCGGAAAAAGGTCTTTCTTCATAAAATAGCAACGAATGCAATTCCCGCGCAATATCTAATTAGCCCTTCCCTACCTACTGTCCTACCTCACACACACAGTAACTGTCCTACCTCATACACTGTATTAATCATCAAATCTCGCACACACAGTAACCGTCCTACCTCATACACTGTATTAATCATCAAATCTCGCACACACAGTAACCGTCCTACCTCACACACATAGTAACCATCCTACCTCACACACAGTAACTGTCTTACCTCACACATAGTAACTGTCCTACCTCACACACAGTAACCGTCCTACCTCACACATAGTAACTGTCCTACCTCACACACAGTAACTGTCCTACCTCACACACAGTAACCGTCCTACTTCACACACACAGTAACTGTCCTACCTCACACATAATAACTGTCCTACCTCACACACAGTAACTGTCTTACCTCACACATAGTAACTGTCTTACCTCACACACAGTAACCGTCCTACCTCACACACACAGTAACCGTCCTACCTCACACACATAGTAACCATCCTACCTCACACATAGTAACCATCCTACCTCACACATAGTAACTGTCCTACCTCACACACAGTAACTGTCCTACCTCACACATAGTAACTGCCCTACCTCACACACAGTAACCGTCCTACCTCACACACACAGTAACCGTCCTACCTCACACACATAGTAACCATCCTACCTCACACATAGTAACTGTCCTACCTCACACACAGTAACTGTCTTACCTCACACATAGTAACTGTCCTACCTCACACACAGTAACCGTCCTACCTCACACACACAGTAACTGTCCTACCTCACACATAGTAACTGTCCTACCTCACACACATAGTAACCATCCTACCTCACACATAGTAACTGTCATACCTCACACACATAGTAACCATCCTACCTCACACATAGTAACTGTCCTACCTCATACACTGTATTAATCATCAAATCTCGCACACACAGTAACCGTCCTACCTCACACACATAGTAACCATCCTACCTCACACATAGTAACTGTCCTACCTCACACACAGTAACTGTCTTACCTCACACATAGTAACTGTCCTACCTCACACACACAGTAACCGTCCTACCTCACACACACAGTAACCGTCCTACCTCGCACACACAGTAACTGTCCTACCTCACACATAGTAACCGTCCTACCTTACACACACAGTAACCGTCCTACTTCACACACACAGTAACCGTCCTACCTCACACACATAGTAACCATCCTACCTCACACATAGTAACTGTCCTACCTCACACACAGTAACTGTCTTACCTCACACATAGTAACTGTCCTACCTCACACACAGTAACCGTCCTACCTCACACACACAGTAACTGTCCTACCTCACACATAGTAACTGTCCTACTTCACACACATAGTAACCGTCCTACCTCACACACACAGTAACCGTCCTACCTCACACACACAGTAACCGTCCTACCTCGCACACACAGTAACTGTCCTACCTCACACATAGTAACCGTCCTACCTCACACACACAGTAACCGTCCTACTTCACACACACAGTAACCGTCCTACCTCACACACATAGTAACCATCCTACCTCACACATAGTAACTGTCCTACCTCACACACAGTAACTGTCCTACCTCACACATAATAACTGTCCTACCTCACACACAGTAACCGTCCTACTTCACACACACAGTAACCGTCCTACCTCACACACATAGTAACCATCCTACCTCACACATAGTAACTGTCCTACCTCACACACAGTAACTGTCTTACCTCACACATAGTAACTGTCCTACCTCACACACAGTAACCGTCCTACCTCACACACACAGTAACTGTCCTACCTCACACATAGTAACTGTCCTACCTCACACACATAGTAACCATCCTACCTCACACATAGTAACTGTCATACCTCACACACACAGTAACCGTCCTACCTCACACATAGTAACCGTCCTACCTCACACACACAGTAACCGTCCTACCTCACACACACAGTAACCGTCCTACCTCGCACACATAGTAACTGTCCTACTCCACACACACAATAATCATCCTACCTCGCACACACAGTAACCGTCCTACCTAACACACACAGTAACCGTCCTACTTCACACACACAGTAACTGTCCTACCTCACACATAGTAACTGTCCTACCTCACACATAGTAACCGTCCTACCTAACACACACAGTAACCGTCCTACCTCACACATAGTAACCGTCCTACCTAACACACACAGTAACCGTCCTACTTCACACACACAGTAACTGTCCTACCTCACACATAGTAACTGTCCTACCTCACACACAGTAACCGTCCTACTTCACACACACAGTAACCGTCCTACCTCACACACATAGTAACCATCCTACCTCACACACAGTAACTGTCTTACCTCACACATAGTAACTGTCCTACCTCACACACAGTAACCGTCCTACCTCACACACACAGTAACTGTCCTACCTCACACATAGTAACTGTCCTACCTCACACACATAGTAACCATCCTACCTCACACATAGTAACTGTCATACCTCACACACACAGTAACCGTCCTACCTCATACATAGTAACCGTCCTACCTCACACACACAGTAACCGTCCTACCTCACACACACAGTAACCGTCCTACCTCGCACACACAGTAACTGTCCTACCTCACACATAGTAACCGTCCTACCTCACACACACAGTAACCGTCCTACCTCACACACACAGTAACCGTCCTACCTCACACACACAGTAACCGTCCTACCTCACACACACAGTAACCGTCCTACCTCGCACACACAGTAACCGTCCTACCTCACACACATAGTAACCATCCTACCTCACACATAGTAACTGTCCTACCTCACACACAGTAACTGTCTTACCTCACACATAGTAACTGTCCTACCTCACACACAGTAACTGTCCTACCTCACACACACAGTAACTGTCCTACCTCACACATAATAACTGTCCTACCTCACACACAGTAACCGTCCTACCTCACACACATAGTAACCATCCTACCTCACACATAGTAACTGTCCTACCTCACACACAGTAACCGTCCTACCTCACACACATAGTAACCATCCTACCTCACACATAGTAACTGTCATACCTCACACACACAGTAACCGTCCTACCTCACACATAGTAACTGTCCTACCTCACACACAGTAACCGTCCTACTTCACACACACAGTAACCGTCCTACCTCACACACATAGTAACCATCCTACCTCACACATAGTAACTGTCCTACCTCACACACAGTAACTGTCTTACCTCACACATAGTAACTGTCCTACCTCACACACAGTAACTGCCCTACTTCACACACACAGTAACTGTCCTACCTCACACATAATAACTGTCCTACCTCACACACAGTAACCGTCCTACCTCACACACATAGTAACCATCCTACCTCACACATAGTAACTGTCCTACCTCACACACAGTAACTGTCTTACCTCACACATAGTAACTGTCCTACCTCACACACAGTAACCGTCCTACCTCACACACACAGTAACTGTCCTACCTCACACATAGTAGCTGTCCTACCTCACACACATAGTAACCATCCTACCTCACACATAGTAACTGTCATACCTCACACACACAGTAACCGTCCTACCTCATACATAGTAACTGTCCTACTCCACACACACAATAATCATCCTACCTCGCACACACAGTAACCGTCCTACCTAACACACACAGTAACCGTCCTACTTCACACACAGTAACTGTCCTACCTCACACACAGTAACTGTCCTACCTCACACACAGTAACCGTCCTACTTCACACACACAGTAACCGTCCTACCTCACACACATAGTAACCATCCTACCTCACACATAGTAACTGTCCTACCTCACACACAGTAACTGTCTTACCTCACACATAGTAACTGTCCTACCTCACACACAGTAACCGTCCTACCTCACACACACAGTAACTGTCCTACCTCACACATAGTAACTGTCCTACCTCACACACATAGTAACCATCCTACCTCACACATAGTAACTGTCATACCTCACACACACAGTAACCGTCCTACCTCATACATAGTAACCGTCCTACCTCACACACACAGTAACCGTCCTACCTCACACACACAGTAACCGTCCTACCTCGCACACACAGTAACTGTCCTACCTCACACATAGTAACCGTCCTACTCCACACACACAGTAACCGTCCTACCTCACACACACAGTAACCGTCCTACCTCACACACAGTAACCGTCCTACCTCACACACACAGTAACCGTCCTACCTCACACACACAGCAACCGTCCTACCTCATACACATAGTAACCGTCCTACCTCACACACACAGTAACCGTCCTACCTCACACACACAGTAACCGTCCTACCTCACACACACAGTAACTGTCCTACCTCATACACATAGTAACCGTCCTACCTCATACACATAGTAACCGTCCTACCTCACACACACAGTAACCGTCCTACCTCACACACACAGTAACCGTCCTACCTCACACACACAGTAACCGTCCTACCTCACACACACAGTAACCGTCCTACCTCACACACACAGCAACCGCCAACCGTCCTACCTCATACACATAGTAACCGTCCTACCTCACACACACAGTAAGCGTCCTACCTCACACACACAGTAACCGTCCTACCTCACACACACAGTAACTGTCCTACCTCATACACATAGTAACCGTCCTACCTCATACACATAGTAACCGTCCTACCTCACACACACAGTAACCGTCCTACCTCACACACACACAGTAACCGTCCTACCTCACACACACAGTAACCGTCCTACCTCACACACACAGTAACCGTCCTACCTCATACACATAGTAACCGTCCTACCTCACACACACAGTAACCGTCCTACCTCACACACACAGTAACCGTCCTACCTCACACACATGGTAACCGTCCTACCTCACACAGTGATAGTACGCGTCCAAGTATAAGGACAGTGATATAATTTATAATAATGCCAGCTTGCATGTCGTAATACAGAACAAACATGTTCTCCTTGTATTATGATAATCTGGCACGCGGCCATAGTAGCGACTAGTGGTGTATTTAGTACAATGCTAACCAGTACTGACCTATATACAGTAGCCAGGAAACATCAGTTACATATCATTAGCTCACATCGCATCTTTATTTGTGTCTGTTTCATGGGGTACGGAATTATTCTGTTTCAGGCTTTGGAAAGCAATACATATCTCGGGGTAATAATCTGATATCGTGTTAGCAGAACTGAACATTAAATTAATATCTTTTTTTTAATCTGGAAAACCCAGATCAATGCAAATAATAAAACTACAACAATACAAACTGGGCATTAACTGTGATGAAAGTTCTAACTTGAATACAGTGTACATTCACAAAATGTCCCCAAAAATGTAAGCGGTTTCTTTTATAGTCCAAATGCTCAGTTACAAAACTCGAAGGAATGATTCGTCTCCTCAAAAGTATGCCACAAGTGTAGTTTAGAGTAATGTTGTAGCTATACTTGCGTACTACAGAAATAACCCTTAAACAAACAAATCTCTGATAATAATTACGTAAAACCAATTTCAGCTGCTGTAGCATAATTACAACTGATATAAGTTACTATTAACACAAACTTTATCAACATAACAGATGTACTGAGGTTGGTTGTGTTTTCATGTAATTGCAATCTAAGAACGACATGAAAAGGTTCGTTTGTGTTCGGCAAATCAATGAATTAAGTATCAATGTCAATTTTGCAACTGATATTTAAAACTTTCTTTTAGAATGAAAATCAATACGCAACAGTTTAGATGATGATATTTATTGTTGTTTTTAGCGCTTTGTACGTTTTCTATGACGAATAAAGTCACGTATATCTACAATTGTTGAATTGTCGAGATGGTAAAGACGACCTTTCAAGTATCGATTCTTTAATGGAAAATGTCATCTCAATTAACGACTTGGTTTAATTAATTGTAACGTACATAGTGAAAAAACCTTATATAACTTAGTCTCATGTTCACCAAGTCAAAGTCTGATATCTGTGCAGTAGAGAATTTAGTCGTTTGAGAAGGGAAGTTTCCGGAATTGTTCCTTAGTGATTAACACTAAAATCCGTAAGCGATGATGTAACTGTCACTTGGAATAATTCAATGTAGAATTTGTTTATATCGCTCAATCATATTTCAGCAGTAGAACAAACTTTCTTACATTCCCATTAAAATAAATCAACTGAGCAATCCTACACGATGGAGCATTGGGCGACGCGACAATCCCCATCTGGCCTCCTTATTATTTCAAATTCAAATCCTAGACGTTCGACCCCCTCCCACTAACAGAGCGGCCGATCACGGGAAGGATAACAAAGTTACACATAGAACTGATGATTTGAAAACTAAACCCCTCGCTTCACGCCGGGCACATGTTCCACACTTTATAGTGGGCCTGGCTTTCCTCATGGCTGCATGTGAAACGTATCAAGATGATGCTGTGATTATTGGAGTGTTGGTTTTACGTGGGGAGGGGGTGGAGGGGGCTGTTCGGGAGATGAAGAAGGAGGGAAACGTGAGATCATGTCTGTTCTGGTTTCCATAGTAACGACCTATACGTGCATGTGACGACATAGGTCGTACAACCCATTCACGTAAGGATTGCCATAAAGGTCTCAGACGCCGTGGGAACTGTCTATACTTACATCCCAGCCTTGCAACGACAGGCACACGCGTATGGAGGTTCGAGTTTCTTACCATCTTCATTGCGTAACAAGGCTACCTTGCGGAAATATCATCTAAATATAGTACAACAAGTGTAATACATGTATGTAATACACATAGCCAAGAAATGTCAAGGAAAAACAACTATACATGACAACCGTACAATCTATACATGCAACATGAAATAGAAATGGTCAGAATGTCTACTTCGGATGAAAATTTTTTATCGAAAGCGTAGTATAGATGTGGACTATCTTCCCAGGTAGTAGAGGTGTTGACTACCTTCCCAGGGAGTAGAGGTGTGGACCATCTTCCCAGGTAGTAGCGGTGTGGACCACCTACCCAGGGAGTAGGGGTGTGGACCACCTTCCCATGTAGTAAAGGTGTGGACTACCTTCCCAGGGAATGGAAGTGTGGACCACCTCTCCGGTGGTAGAGGTGTGGACCACCTTCCCAGGGAATGGAGGTGTGGACCACCTTCCCGGGTAGTAGAGGTGTGAACCACCTTCCCAGGGAGAAGAGCTGTGGACCACATTCCCGGGTAGTAGAGGTGTGAACCACCTTCCCAGGGAGAAGAGGTGTGGACCACCTTCCCGGGTAGTAGAGGTGTGAACCACCTTCCCAGGGAGAAAGGTGTAGACCACCTTCCCGGTTAGTAGAGGTGTTAACCACCTTCCCAGGGAGAAGAGATGTGGACCACCTTCCCGGTTAGTAGTGGTGTGAACCACCTTCCCAGGGAGTAGAGGTGTGAACCACCTTCCCGGTTAGTAGAGGTGTGAACCACCTTCCCAGGGAGAAGAGATGTGGACCACCTTCCCGGTTAGTAGAGGTGTGAACCACCTTCCCAGGGAGAAGAGGTGTGGACCACCTTTCCGGTTATTAGAGGTGTGAATCACCCTCCAAGGGAGTAGACGTTGGGACCACCTTCCCGGTTAGTAGAGGTGTGAACCACCTTCCCAGGGAGAAGAGGTGTGGACCACCTTCCCGGGTAGTAGAGGTGTGGACCACCTTCCCGGGTAGTAGAGGTGTGGACCGGCTTCGCGAGTAGTAGAGGTGTGGACCACCTTCCCGGGTAGTAGAGTTGTGGACCACCTTCCCGGGTAGTAGAGGTGTGGACCACCTTCCCGGGTAGTAGGTGTGTGGACCACCTTCCCGAGTAGTAGAGTTGTGGACCACCTTCCCGGGTAGTAGAGGTGTGAACCACCTTCCCGGGTAGTAGAGGTGTGGACCACCTTTCCGGGTAGTAGAGGTGTGGACCACCTTCCCGGGTAGTAGAGGTGTGGACCACCTTCCCGGGTAGTAAAGGTTTGAACCACCTTCCCAGTGAGTAGAGGTGTGAACCACCTTCCCGGGTAGTAGAGGTGTGGACCAGCTTCGCGAGTATTTATATATTCTCTTTGTTCCGGGTAGGTCGTAGGTCGATGTTTTTTCTCTTCTAAGTATTCCCATTTTCTTACATCTTATAAACCTTCCACGTCAATATTAAATGACCCTGGCTTTTGATTAGGCAGAAAATAAAGCAATCTTATTGATTAGATTGGCTTGACCTGGGAAAGTGGAGAGCATGCTTTAGAATTATTTTTATTCATTTTTGTTGAAATTATTTCGGTAATGGTATGCAAAGTCTATGGAATTCGAAGTATCATAATCGCTGACTTTGAAGTAGTTTTGTCTGGTATGCAATATTAAGGCTGAGCCAAGTGTTAGAGATTTGGACAATCTCCATCTCTAATGCCAAGGCTCGCTCTAGGTATTGTTACGTAATGCAACACACACTTCACGAGAAGTGCACGCGCTGGATGTACAACGTGTGCTTAGCAATTTTTCAGTTTCTATGTTTTGTACCGAACTACAGTATCTTTTTGCAGAATAATGCCAAAAGTTCTTCAATCTATTCAAGGATTTTTACCAGAAAGGCTTATTTGTGAAATAGAGCTGTGATAACAATGAAGTATCAGAAACTAGAAATCATAACTTTATATTCTAATTCCAAGATGATGATAAGAATCTGGAGTTCCACCAAACGTTCACAAATAAAGCTTATGATATTTTTGTGATAGGATATAAATGGAGTAAATGGATGGACAGACAATTAATATCCCATGCCTCATAAGGGTCTTATGACTACTCCCGATAATGTGTGATTGACCCATTAATTTGTGTGTCATCGTCGTGTTACCAAACTAATCGGTTTGGTTTCTTTTAGTTTTATCAGTAATCAGGGTCCTGAAAGGACAAACAAGTTTATGAGGCAAAGAAAAGCTGTGGCAGCCGGAGAAAAACCACCGACCTGATATCGGGTCATAGCAACTGCCCAAACATGTTTAGAAGTCGCAATCGAGATACGCAGGATGCTGATGGGATCTAACGTCACGACTCGGCTATCATGGCCCATTATAAAGTATGATGGAAACGAAAATACATATGTATAGAACAAATATACGTCTGTGGTGTATCGGCCCTATTAGGGGCCCAGCACGAGCCCCAAGCTAGGATGTATATAGTGAGGGGTCTCCCTTCCGAGATGAATGTTACCAGCTGGCGCGACTATAACATTAGTCATGGTCATTGACTAACACGTGAAATATTTCACTGCTGAACTATCTCTAAACCTCAAACATACTAACCAACAGATCGAGTCAATTTTAAGATACACAGCCAGAACAAAGCTTAAGTCCACACTTTAAAAAGAAAGAAACAAAGAAAGTTTTTTGCAAATCAGTGAAGCTTATCAGTTAATTCGAAACACTGCATGTGCATTATAACCAATTTGTTCCGAGTTGGCTGCACAGGAATAACATATTTCTGTCATCTCAGTCGTTTGCTTTATGGTATATCATGTGTCTACAGACAGATAGATACACGTGGTTCCGTTATCAAGTCCCATATAGTGGTGACAGTTATATATACGTTTGGTGGCGTTTGGTGGTGACCATTCTACAATTATGTTTGATGCGTTGTTATATTTTGTGGTGAAAATACTAGTTCCGTTTATACACATGTGGTGCCACTCTGACTTGACAGTTATAATTAGTCATGTTTTCTGATTTTTTGGGTTATAGCAAAATGAACGCTGAACTCATTTAGCAATCACGGATGGAATGCCAGCAATGATATTGGACTTCAGACTCCGTCTCGCATGGAAATCTGACACCCATCTCAGTACCAAACTGTAACACACTATCAATCTTACATAACACATGTAAAGTGGCAGTTAGAAATGTACACTTATTGCGAAAGTAAATAAACCAGAATTATCTACCCCGCTACTTCTCACTGTAACAGGAAATGGGAAGGAGGACTACTTCCGGATATTGAGTGAAAAGTGATCATCTTAATGTAATACAATGAGATAAACATAAGCTCATCTGGATTTATGAGGGTGGTGAGGGAGGACCTGGTGAGGGAGGGACCTGGTGAGGGAGGGACCTGGTGAGGGAGGGACCTGGTGAGGGAGGGACCTGGTGAGGGAGGACCTGGTGAGGGAGGCTGGTGAGGGAGGACCTGGTGAGGGAGGACCTGGTGAGGGAGGACCTGGTGAGGGAGGGACCTGGTGAGGGAGGACCTGGTGAGGGAGGCTGGTGAGGGAGGACCTGGTGAGGGAGGGACCTGTGAGTGTTGGGGGGGTGTAAGGGAGGGAGCTGTGTGTGTTTGGAAGGGGGTGGTGAGGAAGGGAGCTGTGTGTGTTTGGTGGGGGGTAGTAAGGGTGGGAGCTGTGCGTGTTTGAGAGGAGGTGGATAAATCGAGAGTCCACATCCCAACAAATACTGATAAGTTTATGTTTACGATAAGCCGACACACATGTTAATGGTTTTCGACAAATTCAATCCAGTATTTACTGCACGTTGAATTTTCATACTATTCACACAGAAAATTATATATACTCAACAAATTCTGCAATTAAATTGGACAAATTCAATTGATTTTGATCAATTCAAAACAACATTTACTGCACATGCTTAATTAAATCTTGAATTAAAGATAATACATATATAGATATATGATAGAATCTATCTCAATATAAAAGAGACATTTAGTGTCTAAAATGCAAGAGTATTCGACAAAAACATTATTTAATTCAACAGTAAAATTACTCTTTTATTCCTGTATAAGTGGAATCATTTAATCGAAGTCTAAGCACATGTAATATACGTCTTAGAAAGTTTAAGACAATCATGGAATATATAAATTATTGACAAAGATAATCAATATCTGTAATGATAACAATCAAGTCTCCAATAAATACTGGATTTGAATGTGTCGAAAACCATCACCACGTGTGCCAATCATTCGTTGGAGCATGCAGCGTCTGGACCCGGCTTATCGTGAAGAAATATGTAAACAGATCTAACTAATATCCCTTCCTCTTACACACCGGACACCGGTAGCCGGACACGTGTTTATTTATAACGACTATCTGATGGAACTCCATTAGCCCCTCGTGAGTACAGTTGGGGGCTGGGAAGGGGGAGGGTAGGGTGTCAGTGTACACCCACTATAGACATCTGGGAGGGATCAGAAGACGTGTCAGTCAGTGGTCGATATGCTAAACTGACCACTAGTTTATTTGTTTTGGCCGGTCATAATCCAAACTAGAGTTCAGTGGTTGTATAAGTCAACTGACAGTGTGGTGAATGGATCCAGGGCGAAAAGACTTGACCCTGCTGCCGATAAAGGGGATCGAGATTTCAATCTCTTCCTTTTCACATACACTAATCGACCCTCCTCAGTTTATCTTACATACGGAATACAGAATAAGAACCCGTTGCAGTCGTTTGGGTCAGAACATCGCCTTCTCAAGATCTATCCAGAAGTGATTCAACCATTTCTGAGGAAACTCTTCAATAAATGACAAAACTTGAAAATAGCGTGTTAATGTTGTAAAGTTCGTTAGCTCCAAAATCGAAAATAAAACAAGTGTTAGTAAATTGAAAGTAGAACTACATGTATATATAGAACAACAGGCTTTCTTGACTAAATCGAAAGTAGATTAATTACACTTACAGTTGTTGGTATTATGATTGTTTGAAATAGGAAGTAATTTGTGTTGTATCTTCTTTAAATTGAAAGTAGTAACTTTTTCAGGTAAAAATAACATTAGTTTTTATTTTTTTAAAAACACAAATGCTATCAGAATAATGTAATTGTTATGACTTTTCTAGATACGGAAAGAATAATTTTGTTTAAGGAATTATTTAGATTTGGTTACCTTTAATTCATATAACTGAAACGTATGTTAATGCTCTTGGCGACAAAGAGTAACTTTCACCTTACATTGAGGATACAATTATGTTGATAACAAATCGTAAACATCTTAAAAACCTACTTGCATGGAATATTGTATATACAGTTGAGATGTAGTTTGAATAGTCCTTGCCAGAGGTGGCAGTGATCTTACGTCCACGATATGTTATAGATTAACACAGAAAATATCTATGTACACAGGTCCTATAGAGCACGCCGAAATATGGCGGAGACGAACGCGCAGTACTGGGAACTGCACGCGCCCTCAGTCTATATTCGGAGGAGCGCGTGGATCACTCAGCAAACTCTAACATCGCCAGCCTTGACCTTGTGTATTCTCGCTTGGATAATCACAATGTAGATATAAACAAAGATATGAGAGATATCAACAAAGATACAACAGCAGTGTGTAAAGGTTATTGCACAGGCATACAACATACGTCATAAAAGCTAAAAAAAAAAACCACAAAGTCTTCACAAAAATATCAAAGTACACCTACAGTAAATAGAGAACATTTGAACTATACGGGAGGTTTTTTGTGTGTTTTTTTTATTGCGGACATTAATTTTGACAAAAGAGTGATTTTGGGAAATTTAAGAATTAAGAAATAAGTATACATTTTGTATGTATATAAGTTCATGATCAGACGTTTAAACACACTATTATCCATCACAGCTTTCACCAATCATATTGAAGATCAGAACATTTGATATGCAATTTAGTGATAATATACTGAAATTTAAATTTGACAGGAAATGGGTAAAATGGCAAAGTTGTCCTGAATTATAATGATTATCGCAAAAGAATTGTCACCATACCTTTCTCTCTTACTGCTTTAAGTTTTGTTCAAGTAGGAAAGAAATTAAGCTTGACCACCATAGTCATTTTAATGAAGTTATATAAATTAACCCAAATGCTTATCTAATGTATTGTTATGTTCTGTAAAATGTAGTTTAGTATTCCTCTTTTATCCAGTTTTGTTTATATGACTTTATGTGAAGAGTATGTGTGTCTTTGTGAGTGTGTGTTTATTTTTTCTGTTTGTTTGTGGAAGAATGATTGATATAATGTTGTGTATTATATAATAAATTGGAAAAATTAAGAGAAATATAAAAGAAAAAATAAGAATTGCCATCCGTTTCAATTACAATCTTACTGTATCTTCAATTACAATCTTACTGTATCTGACATACAGTTTGTCACAAGTACAGAAGTACATGCAATGGAAGATTTATATTATCATTGTAATCCTTAAATATATTCAATGATAATCATATGTAAATCAACGTTTTACTTCAGTCCTTTTAAACTAAAGATATATATCGATATAAGCATCACAATCATTGTGACTATTTTTGATAAGTGCTCATTGGTTAGATTATCTGCAATTTCTACATGGTTATCAGTTATTATTTCATAAAGTGAAGTATCATCAGCAAAGAGTTTAATTTTACTATTTACACATTCAGTTATGTCATTAATATATAATAAGAATAGGAATGGCCCTAAGACAGAACCTTGTGGTACACCGGCATTGACATTTTAAAAAGAAGATAGGAAACCCTCAGTAGATACTCTTTGTTTTCGATCAGAAAGATAATTTCGAAACCACTGTAACACTCTTCCTTTTATACCATAAGACTCTAATTTGAATAATAATCTTCATGCTAGACTCTGTCGAAAGCTTTGCTAATATCGCAGAATATACATTTTATTTCATTGTTTTTATCCAAATTATGCACTATCGTATTATAAATATCTAGTAGGTTAACTGTTGAGTCTTCAGGCAAACATCCTGATTTGTGCTTTGTAACAATATCACACTCTTTCATATAGTTAAACATATATTTAAAAATTACTTTTTCTATTATTTTACTAAAGCATGGTGTTACAGATATTGGTCTATAATTTGAAGCATTACTCTCAATCCCTTTCCGTTATAAATTGCATTGATATTAGCTGTTTTCCAAGATAATGGAATAACTCCAGTTTCTAAAGTTTTATTACACAGTAGATTAAGAAGGTGTATAAGAGAAGGAGTTAGGTGTTTAATAATTTTTGGTATCATGTTGTCCGGACCAAGAGGTTTTTTTCATTAAGTAAATCAAGTTGATCTTTAATATCCTGTTCTAAAATAACAATGTTATCTAATCTAAAGGGGAAGGTATTTTCCAAAGGTAGTAATTGATCTAAATTAGCAGATGAAGAAGATATTGAACTGAAATAGTTATTAAGACACTCTGTTTTATCCAAAGGTTGATGTATATAGTAATTATTTTCAAATAATGAAGGCAAAGAATGTGATATACTACTCGAGTTCATAACTGATTTGGCAATTTTCCACCATTTATTTAAAGGAATTGACTGATGTTGAAGGCTCTTGGTTCCGTTATCAAGTCTTTTAGTGGTGACAATTATATATCCGTTTGGTGGCGTTTGGTGGTGACCATTCTACAATTATGTTTGATGCGTTGTAATATTTTGTGGTGAAAATACTAGTTCCGTTTATACACATGTGGTGCCACTCTGATTTGACTGTTATAATTAGTCATGTTTTTTATATTTTTTTAGGTTATAGCAATATGAACGCTTAACTCATTTAGCTATCACGGGATCACAGATCTACACGGGACAAATAACAGTGCCAAATCTACTTAGGACCAATGACAGTGTCAATTTCATGTAGGACAAATTACAGTGTCAGATTAATTTAGGACAAATAACAGTTTGGTTTGGTTTGTTTATTTTTTACGTCCTATTAACAGCCAGGGTCATGTAAGGACGTGCCAGGTTTGTTGGTGGAGGAAAGCGTCAATACTATTTTAGACAAATGTCAGTGTCTGATTTATTCAGGACACATGACAGTGTCAGATTTACTCAGGACAAATGACAGTGTCAGATCTACACAGGACAAACGACAGTGTCAGATCTACACAGGACAAACGACAGTGTCAGATCTACTCAGGACAAATGACAGTGTCAGATTTACTGAGGACAAATGACAGTGTCAGATTTACTCAAAACAAATGACAGGGTCAGATCTACACAGGACAAATGACAGGGTCAGATCTACACAGGACAAATGACAGTGTCAGATCTACACAGGACAAACGACAGTGTCAGATTTACTGAGGACAAATGACAGTGTCAGATTTACTCAAAACAAATGACAGGGTCAGATCTACACAGGACAAACGACAGGGTCAGATCTACACAGGACAAATGACAGTGTCAGATCTACACAGGACAAACGACAGGGTCAGATCTACACAGGAGAAATGACAGTGTCAGATTTACACAGGACAAATGACAGTGTCAGATTTACTGAGGACAAATGACAGTGTCAGATTTACTGAGGACAAATGACAGTGTCAGATCTACACAGGACAAAGGACAGTGTCAGATCTACACAGGACAAATGACAGTGCCAGATCTACACAGAACAAACGACAGTGTCAGATCTACACAGGACAAATGACAGTGTCAGATCTACACAGGACAAATGACAGTGTCAGATTTACTGAGGACAAATGACAGTGTCAGATTTACTCAAAACAAATGACAGGGTCAGATCTACACAGGACAAACGACAGTGTCAGATCTACACAGGACAAATGACAGTGTCAGATCTACACAGGACAAATGACAGTGTCAGATTTACTCCAAACAAATGACAGTGTCAGATATACACAGGACAAATGACAGTGCCAGATCTACACAGGACAAATGACAGTGTCAGATATACACAGGACAAATGACAGTGTCAGATTTACTCAAAACAAATGACAGTGTCAGATCTACACAGGACAAATGACAGTGTCAGATCTACACAGGACAAATGACAGTGTCAGATTTACTCAAAACAAATGACAGTGTCAGATCTACACAGGACAAATGACAGTGTCAGATCTACACAGGACAAATGACAGTGTCAGATCTACACAGGACAAACGACAGTGTCAGATCTACACAGGACAAATGACAGGGTCAGATCTACACAGGACAAATGACAGTGTTGATATCCCCATGTCAAGGATCTATAATGTGAGTATGACAATTTATACAAATACTGTCACATTTGTTGGTACGCTAAGGATCAGATTGAGATAAAGACTTTATCACCGAACCCAATAACAGATGTTGATAAGGGACCAACATGATTGCTTTCTGTATCAAGCATTCATTGGTAAACATATTTCTTTAAAGTTTACTTTAAAAAGACCATTTCGATGTTTTCACAAAACATATTGATCATTATTTATAAGCCAATACATTATACCTGACACACAGTATACAACCATATAATGTAAGCAGTGAACCCCTTGCTACATGTATCTCTCCTTTTTGATGAATATCATTTCAAGCGGTTTCCATTATTTCAGAAGCTGTCTTCAAACTTATCTCATACTTAAACTTTTGAAAACACCTATAAAAAGAAACACCCATAAAACTATAAGAAACCATTAATACAAAAGACACTATACTCTCTCTCCTTACAGCACTGGAGATGGATTGCGTGTGTAGCACTTTGAACATGGACACGTCACTGACACACTTCCGGTATCCCGTTATGGTCATTGTCAATACGGTCCAATGACCTATATTACTAGCATTACCAGATAGATTCTTCAGCATGAGTGATAGAGATACATTATTACAGGCAATTCTTAAGTAAAACTTGACACTTCATTATAGAATTAGCATCAGCATATTTAACTTCCAAACTCAGCACAGTCATGGCCTACATACCAGCACTTCCGCAATGAGTACTCTAAAACGTAGCCCTTCCGCATGTTCAAAATTAAATATTTAGGCTTGTTTCGTGAATATTTCACCAGGGGAGAGTTTTCGACCTGACCTTTTGAAGCGATACCTTTCATTATTTTCAATAAACGTGTACCACAAAAACATACATCTTTATCTGAAACAAAATACGGCCTTAGGAATTCCACATATCTACAGCACGTGCACGCGTCTTTAGTATGAGTAGGGCTATGATTCAACGGTTGTACGGGAGCTAGAGCCCTGAGGCTAAAAATGACAATATTGCGGAAATAGACCCGCCATTATCAATCGTACTTACACAGTGATAAAACATTCTAGTAGCAGCAGTATTTCCTGTTGATTCGTGTTGTTGTTATCGAAACATATTTTATAGAATGTTCCAAATGTTTGATACAGAAAATAAAGATATCATGAGTAATCATGTGATTTCATAAATTGTGTTGGGAGTGTCCTATTCAGTGGAAGAAAGGGATAAATAAACAAATTATTACATACCACAGACAAAATACGAATATAAACCCTGTAAATCCTATATTTGTTTCTGTGATAAAGAAGAAAAAATTCATAATGTTAAACTGCGTTTCATTGTACTCTTGATAGTTAAGGAATGCTCCAAAATTAAGGCTGCACTGACCACAAATTACGACCAAATCGATTGTTTGACCATCCGATTTACAGGAGAAAAAAGAATCTCAAATAAGATTTACAATTTTTCAAAATGTTGGTAGTCATAATTGCCATGACCATAAAAGGTATTTAACAACGCAATGGTGATTCACACAGTTCTTAAGTGAATTTTGCAGAAACTCAAACAGACTCACCGTAATTATATGATAGAAACTGATAAATCCTTTGAAATCCTTTATTTCACAAACTACAATCGACAAACATTTGATTCCATTTCAAAGACGTTATTCCACACTACTACATACACACCGATACTTAGACGCCATCTTTATTTCCATGACAACCCGACTCTTCTCTTCGGAAATTCGAAATCCAAATGAGGCTACCGTGTTACTCTCGCTCGAAAACGATACTTCCCGAGAGCGAAAACGAGGCAATCGTACTATCCGAGTTGCTGATGCAAACGACGATGCCCATATAGGCAGGCCCCTATCGCCTTATATGGCAAGCGTGCACGAGTGGTTCTCAGAAAGCTGTGGCCGTCTAGATATAAGCCCCGAGACAGTGTCAGAACGGTACCAGTTTGTTGTAGAAGCCAGACAAAGAGGGTGAGACCCATACCAATAGTCTTTAGTTTTACTTTGGAACTTACTCCAACCACAAACAAACATGTGTGACGACGAAGTAGCCGCTTTGGTTGTAGACAATGGCTCCGGTATGTGCAAGGCCGGATTCGCCGGAGACGATGCTCCACGTGCTGTGTTTCCCTCCATTGTTGGCAGGCCCCGTCACCAGGTACGTTAAAATTAAATTCAAAATTAAACTAAACTTGTATAAAACTTTGTAAATAGTTATGACATTGTGGAAAAAAAACCTGAAAATAGTTTATGAGATTTTGAAAACTTGGATAAAAGTTTCTTATTGTCATATACTAATGGTATCATATGCCCTGTAGTTTGGAAATAGTCGGTGTAGTCGGTACTAGTGTTGGTTTGGTTACGGCTTTATACTTTGGTATAACAAATTACATAGAAATATCATAGGCATGTGAGTTGAAGGGAACTAAAGTTGGTAAATGACTCATATAAATAATATAACTACTATAGATAAAATAATTCGATAAAACAATGCAAACTGTCCAAAAACAATCATTATAAATAACTTTGTTATCTCTTACCAATTTCTAGTTTCGCTTCTATATAACAGAAGAGAAAAATATAATGCTTAGATAACACGCTTAGCATATAACGTTCAAAATTTCAAACCACAAAGATCGACCGGCCGGCGTTTTGGAACACGTGTTTGCAACAGCATCTGTATATATAAATATGTAACATGTTTTCCTGATAGTTGTAATCGACTAATTGCTAATGTGACCAGATAACTAATAACTAGTGATATGATAGGAAATGTTAAACACTAACTGGCGACATTTTCTCTCCAAATTGTGTATAAATTCCAGACTAGTATAATCACCCTCCCCGATTGTACGCGGGAGGCAGGGCATGTTGGGGGCGCACTTAGGGGGACCTAGTACAAACTAACAAAGTTAGGAAAATGGGGGATCTGTAAAATAAATAATGTATGGCATAATATAAACAAACAGATCTGACTTAGCAAAAAAATCGGAGTAGTGATATCTAAAATATCAAAAATTGAAATAAGTAAAATACAAATGGGAGAGTGAAGAGTATTGTCTTGTGTCGCTTAGAGTTCCTCTATAATTAGCACAGCTGAGTAACAGCAGTGGGCTCGGCTTCATTACCCCCTCCTTTAGTCTTAGGGAACGGCCCAGTGCGTCTGATGCAGCGCTGTCCATATAAGGAAATCCTACTCCGCCTATCACGTGACTCCCGTCGTAACCTTTTAACTTGACCCCTAAGATTTTGATAAGACGTTCGCAGCACTACTGTGATGCGTTACCGATCTGAACATGAATTCTTATTAGTTATCTCAAATTTCCTCCTTAGTCAGGAATTTTAACCGCTCTCTCCTCGCGCTCTTGGCATTCCTTTTCAAAATGAGACTCTTTATTTTTTCGGAATGAATTTTCAGTTATGTAGTAGATAAACCAGAAACATAAATACGAATATAGGATCTAATATTAAATCAGATAAAAATAGAAAATGGATAATTGTCTACAAATATTAAAATCGATCATAATAATAATTTAATGAACTATCGATATCAAAATGTGCAGTTTGTACATTTAAACTTGATGATCAGATAAATAATTATTAAATTGATAAAAAATTCTAAATCATTATCTGAGCGGTTGATAAGATGAATAGATCGAGATTTACATAGCGTACATTTTAGACCCTATTAATTACGAGTCCATTTCACAACGATACTTCCTAGTTTGATTTCCCTAACAATAAATGTTCATACGATCAAGATAATAATTATTATAATAAGTCCACCGAGGTGATTTATTTGGCTATATATTTATATACATATTGGCTTCTTTGAAATTATCTGTCCTGTATACAAAAAAAAAAAAAAAAAAACACATATATTAATTTCACAGTTATAATAAGCGATTCCCTCCGAACAAAAAACGATATTACGTTGTATATAATGGCTATAACTTTTTTACCGTAAACATTGCTTTGTTTTTATATTACAAGATTATACCCGACTGATGAACCTATGTACTTATCTTTGTTTTGATTTTGTGTGTTTCAGGGTGTCATGGTTGGTATGGGTCAGAAAGACAGCTACGTAGGAGATGAAGCCCAGAGCAAGAGAGGTATCCTCACCCTTAAGTACCCAATTGAGCACGGTATCGTCACAAACTGGGATGATATGGAGAAGATCTGGCATCATACCTTCTACAACGAGCTCCGTGTCGCCCCAGAGGAGCACCCCGTCCTCCTGACAGAGGCTCCCCTTAACCCCAAGGCCAACAGGGAAAAGATGACCCAGATCATGTTCGAGACCTTCAACGCCCCCGCTATGTACGTCGCCATCCAGGCTGTCCTCTCCCTGTACGCTTCCGGTCGTACCACCGGTATCGTCCTCGACTCCGGAGATGGTGTCACCCACACCGTCCCCATCTACGAGGGTTACGCTCTCCCCCACGCCATCCTCCGTCTTGACTTGGCTGGCCGTGACTTGACCGATTACCTCATGAAGATCCTCACCGAGCGTGGTTATTCATTCACAACCACCGCCGAGAGAGAAATCGTCAGGGACATCAAGGAGAAACTCTGCTATGTTGCCCTCGACTTCGAGGCTGAGATGAGCACCGCCGCCACCTCCTCCTCCCTCGAGAAGAGCTACGAGCTTCCCGACGGTCAGGTCATCACCATCGGAAACGAGCGTTTCAGGTGTCCCGAGTCTCTCTTCCAGCCATCCTTCTTGGGTATGGAATCTGCTGGTATCCACGAGACCACCTTCAACTCCATCATGAAGTGCGACGTCGACATCCGTAAGGACCTTTACGCCAACACTGTCCTTTCTGGCGGTACCACCATGTTCCCAGGTATTGCTGACCGTATGCAGAAGGAAATCACCGCCTTGGCTCCCAGCACAATGAAGATCAAGATCATTGCTCCACCAGAGAGGAAATACTCCGTCTGGATCGGTGGCTCCATCTTGGCTTCCCTCTCCACCTTCCAACAGATGTGGATCAGCAAGCAGGAATACGATGAGTCTGGCCCATCCATCGTGCACAGGAAATGCTTCTAAATTATTCTTCAAATTAATAGGACTTCAAATTATTTTTACATTTTCGATACTGTGAAGAATGGATTCAACCTCGTGCTTTATTGAATCGAACATGATATGCTGACAGACAGAATCTCGTTTTGTCCGATAAAGTACGATACCTAAGTGTTTTAAAGACACCAAGTGACATTCCGTCAACAGCCTCGGTAAGGCAAAGGTTTCGAAGGTTTTTACTAACCGTATGGACAACTAAGGACACTTGCCGTCGTTCTTATTTAATCTAATTTAATTTAAATAAATCTATGCAGATCTATTGTTTGATGGAAGTTGATTTCTCAGGACGGGAAGTTATATATTGTACAGGAAGTTGAGAGTATTGCGGGACGTACTGTGTACATCTGTGTTACTATGGTGATGTAATGTAAATATCATTGACACACTGTAAAGAAAAACTGGCATCATTTATCAAAGAATATTGTGATAATACACCCACGTTTGTATACATGTCGTATGGATGTAGATCCACCATCCAAAGCAAATTAAAAATGTTAAAGTTTATCATGTCTTTTTACATATTTTATGTCACGTGATAGACATGATGCACTCGTTACAAAAGCAAGTCGTCATCTCTGTCACAGCATGACTGAAAGATTGTAATAGTTTAGACAGATTTGAGGAAAACATTGAGATGACAATATCTTTGGTCAGTTTTTCTCACTCAGTGGTCGTGTATGCAGACTTAGATAGTTGGTGATAACCTCAAATAAAATTGTTAACGAATTCGCTTTATAAATGTTAAAAAAAATGGAAGAAAATTTTATTAATACGAATATTGATACAAGTCGAATGCAACATTCTATCTAAACTTTAGAAGGCCCACTAAAATTTAAGTCTGCATACCATTTCCGTTACAATCTTACATGCCTTCTGACAGACAACATACCACCAAGGTTATAGTGACACATACCTGGATAATATAGTGACTGGACATGACTAGTACAATCCTTTACATCAACTCGCTGGTGATCAGCTTTATTACTCGGTCAGTGACATTTAACTTGGAGCCAAATCCATGAATGTTTATGTTTTAAAGTTAGCTAACTGGAAGTGAATGGTACTTTTGGAGGTTAATACAGATATAACTTGACCTAAGCCTAACCAGCTTTGGACATCTTGGCCCTGACAGATATGACTAGTACTGACGTTGATTAGTTCCCTATGTCTAGGATAAGATGCTCACGTACTCTACCAGTCTAGAGTTTACAATATGTTAACTTCAAATACGCAAGTAGTAACGACTGGCTGATTAGCAACATCATTGCTTAATACCATATTTTCTAACCAGGAAAAACATGTTTAAAATAACTAGCGATTATTCACACAGGGTACTATCACTGATGTCAGGTTTATGCGAAACACAAGTCAAAAGCTCAAAGAAAATTCGAGGAATAATAAACGAAACATCGAATAAATTACACAAGGGACTGGACATTCTCGATATTCCAGCGGCTGCTATCACTGTTGTTATATCCATGTGGATATAAAGAAAGTGATAGTAACCCCTGGTGTATGGAGGATGGGGACGGAGTTACTTGTTGGCAGATATTATCACACAAACTCCACGATGTTAATGCATACAGGGACCATCAAACGATCTTTTAAGTTTCTGAGCTAAATGATCTAGGTTAAGTGCAAATTATTTATTAAGGTCAAAATAATGACGCTAAAATTGAGCAATTGGATTGCAATATTCTATACACTGGGATCTAGTCTATATAGACAAAATAACTTTTTGTGACTTTTGTGACGGTATAACAAGACCATTACATAATCATGTTTTTCAACCTGAATGAAGAAAATGTTTAGAAATATTCAAAGATATGGGATTAATACCTAGAAAATATTCACACAGGGTACTGATGTCAAGTTTGTGGGAAGCATAATTAAAAAAAAACATGAAGAAGAATTGAGAATTAATTACCAAAACATATTTTTTAAAAAATAAACACAAAAAACCCACACACATTATGACTTGTTGCTATTGACAGTTATAGTCACACTAACCACCAGATGATGAAGCATTAACCTCTGAGCTAACGGGTCTTACTATATCATAAGGGAATTATATATAAATGTTAAAACAATGAAGACAAAATTGATCGTTGGATTCTAGTCTATGCAAACAAAATAACTTTTTGTGACGGTACAACAATAGAAGTTTTACTTACCTGAGAGATGCAGGATGGACACCAAACACTTATTGTGATCAATAAGTCTACTGCTGATTTCATGGGAAGTGTCATGGATGTTTCTACCTGTGAGAAGTATTTCTTTATTTTTTTTCCTTAGTGAAATGACTTTGATACACATTACTATGTTTATGATAAATGTATTATATTATTACAAAAAGCACATGAAACGTCGAGTTATTGAGATAATTGTGAAAGGAAACTTAATAAATGTATCAACCTATCAATGACCTACATAATGCTACAATGGTTTCATAGATTAATAACTGAAATATTTATAATGTAGATAACTAGGAAACAAGCATAAGTGGCTACTATGTTTATCGTAACATATTTAAAACATCACAATATTTACATATATTTTATTTGAAAATTAAAAAGAAATATCAGACATTTCAATTCATTTAAGCTTCCTTAAATTTTAAAGATAAGAGGTTTAGGGCAAGGGTTCCATTTGCATTTTTTTTTGTGGTGAACAGTAAGAGTGACGCCCAAAGGACTACGTATGGTTTGGGCCCTTTTTGGTTCCAAAATCTATCAATTTTTGTTAACTAAATGACTATCTTTTGAAAAAATCGTCTTTATATCTTAAACAATTGAGCACAATCTTGAATAATCTTTATATTTTTCTTAGAATATATAAGCGCTTCAGATACATCTTTTTGAGAAATATATATATTTTTTTTCAAGGGTGCGCCCTATGGTTTATAAATGAAAACATAAAATTGTCAAACTATCTACATTTTGATAATGTATGCATTTTTAGGATAGTTATCATATGTACTAGTCTCTAGAATATTGTTTCAGTTTTTTTGTGTTTTTTTTTTGTCTGTGAGACATGTGTTGTAAATCATTTAGGTTTCTGCTGAGAAAATCTTATCTATAACTTCTGGTGGCTAGTCTACCATCAACTAGACATGCAATGCTTTACAATCACCACACCTATAAGGATGTACGCGACAGTTGAAATTCAACAATTTAACAATCATAGAGTACAAACTTAACATTAAAAGCGGGGCTATAAAATGCACACGTGATTAAGGGGAGATCACTCTAAAAAAATTCTGTTGTAGAAAATACTGGCACATAAATTGGTATATAATAATGAAATGTTGCTAAATAAGTTACAACAGGACCTCAATCATTATAATAAATATTAGATACAAATAATTCATTGGGTGTCATTTATTTTATAATAAATACTAGGTAGGAGCTGGCAATACTACTAATGTTCATACAGTCATAATAGGTTATCAAAGATAATCATAATTTTATGAGGTGTCATTTATTTTCGCAATGTTACACTATTTTCAAGCATAACAGTGTCACGTTAATCTGGTTTCCTCTTGAGAAACAATTTTAATTTTGATTTGCTGAATAATTAGCGGATATTATTTTATATATCAGCAATTTACCTCATTAACAGTGTACTTGAGACGAGAAAATTAAATACTGGTTTGCCGCTGGAATCATAAATATCAAACAAATTAATGTAGAATTAAATTTTGCTTTTTCGTTCATTGAAAAAACAGTTCATTGGATCACTATCGCTTATATCTGAATTACAGACGTGACAGATATCGCTGTCCTTCCATTTACTACCCATACCGCTCTCAAACTGGTTTAAACTGAACGTGAGGCATGTACGCTAATACTGGTTTGTTAAACCAACAAAGTCAACACTTTTAATGGTGTCTCCAAGGCTGAAACGGCGTTCCATGTGCAACACTGTTGAGTGTCCCCCAGCAAAGTTAATAAAACTGGTCAGGGATTGAATAAATATATATATTAATACTTAGGGCGAGTTGTCATTGTAGTGTATCTTGAAACGTGGCGCTATCCAAATTGGACCACTTGAAATATGTGATACACAATTTTCAGTTTACAATCTAAACTAACAATAAATATACTGGACAAGGAACAAGGTGCTGAATAGTAACTGTAGTACCTTTTTATGTAATTTTTCTCTGTAGTTTATCATCTCTATTTAAATATGAAATTAATGAAATTATGACATAACCGGGGAAACGACGTCGTACGACAAACCTAAAAGAGGCTTGTCAATGAAGTGAGTAAGTTTACAAAATAATGCATCAGAGGTGTGTTTATTTTTGAAAGACAGCCATGACAGTGTCGTGGTTCTGGGTTTCATTTACCATAACATGATAAACCCAGCATCAATGGGACATACAAGGTCGGTCTACATCAGGTGACGTAAGTATCCGCCACTGGCATTACTCTCCTATATATTTAATGCATTATTTTCATTTTGTTTTCCATTTAATCGCCTTGGCTTTATATTTGTTTTCTTATTGTTATTGAAATGGTTTTCTCAGATGATGTATTATCTAAATACTCGTAAAAATTTTTACAAATTATGTTCGTTTGGTTTTAAGAAACTATTTATTACCATGAGAACAAAACATCATTACTTATGCTCTTTGAAGTGTGTCGGCCAGGAGACAGGGCCTACTATTTGCTTTTTTTGGTAAGCATAAAGAGGAAAAAGGCGACTGAAGTGTTTAACACGTGAACATTTTGTAATAGGCTATGGTGTGTGTCGGCCAGGAGACAGGGCCTACTATTTGCTTTTTTTGGTAAGGATAAAGAGGAAAAAGGCGACTGAAGTGTTTAACACGTGAACATTTTATAATAGGCTATGGTGTGTCTCGGCCAGGAGACAGGGCCTACTATTGCTTTTTGGTAAGGATAAAGAGGAAAAAGGCGACTGAAGTGTTTAACACGTGAACATTTTATAATAGGCTATGGTGTGTCTCGGCCAGGAGACTGGGCCTATTATTGCTTTTTGGTAAGGATAAAGAGGGAAAAGGCGACTGAAGTGTTTAACACGTGTACATTTTATAAAAGGCCAGGAGACAGGGCCTACTTATTGCTTTTTTTGGTAAGGATAAAGAGGAAAAAGGCGACTGAAGTGTTTAACACGTGAACATTTTGTAATAGGCTATGGTGTGTCTCGGCCAGGAGACAGGGCCTACTTATTGCTTTTTGGTAAGGATAAAGAGGAAAAAGGCGACTGAAGTGTTTTACATGTGTATATTTCGTAATTGGCTATGGTGTGTCTCGGCCAGGAGACAGGGCCTACTTATTGCTTTTTTGGTAAGGATAAAGAGGGAAAAGGTGACCGAAGTGTTTTACATGTGTACATTTTATCATAGGCTATGGTGTATCTCGGCCAGGAGACTGGGCCTGTTATTGCTTTTTTGGTAAGGATAAAGAGGAAAAAGGCGACTGAAGTGTTTAACACGTGAACATTTTATAATAGGCTATGGTGTGTCTCGGCCAGGAGACTGGGCCTATTATTGCTTTTTGGTAAGGATAAAGAGGGAAAAGGCGACTGAAGTGTTTAACACGTGTACATTTTATAAAAGGCCAGGAGACAGGGCCTACTTATTGCTATTTTGGTAAGGATAAAGAGGAAAAGGCGACTGAAGTGTTTTACATGTGTATTATTTATTATAGGCTATGGTGTGTCTCGGCCAGGAGACAGGGCCTACCTCACAGGGGCGGTATCAAGGGAGACGTTAGGAAGAAGAAAGTAAGTAAAGAAAAAGAGAAAAGGTAAGATCCTTCTTTAATCGTCGTTTACTATATCATGAAAAAAGCCCCCCCCCTTCGGTTTCGAAAGTGTGTAAATAAACATAAACACTAACTTCACAATATTGAAGCAACGGAACTTATGGAAAACTTCTCGTAAAAAACGATAGTTAAGTTTCTTTTTGTGTGCAAAATTCATCACATTTGGCAGGAAAAAACCCTCCAAATACTTGAAGTATTTAGTGAAAAAAACCCAACATTGACATGTGTGACTCAATATTGATGAAAGTCTCCACAACGTATTAGTGCTACTCGTGCTCACTTAAATAACGCGTAGATCTAATCGGATGTCTACAGTAATTAACTGGATCGTTAATAGTTTGTATTTGAACAGTATTTTTAATTTCATCGGTTTATGAAAAAAATGTTTGCAAATGAGTGAATCCGCTAGTGTAATATTTAGACAATTTGATAAAATAAAACACGTTTTATTATTTTTCTTGGGTTTTCCGCCAATCTCATTGGACGTCGGTACCCCACGTGACCCCCTTTAAAGAATGATCGACTAATAAAAGTTGATTAAAAAAAATTGATTAACCGATCTGTCTATAAATAGAAAGCGTCGAAGTCATTTAAGCGCTTGAATGCTACATGCATTATAACGTTGATACATTAAGCGTTTCTAAGATACCGATTTTGTTGGTAACACATTTTCGTCGAACACGGCGAAAGATGGACAGACGGGTTTGCCTCTATCCCAGCAGTCTTGATGAGACATGAAACATTTTAACAACGCCGGAGCTACAAATGCAAAGATGTAATTATGATACACACAAGGGCGGTTCTTTTATTTAGACAGTGATATAATCTATAGACGTACCACATAACTTTTTTTGAGTTATCGCCCTTTGTAAAGCGATAGTGGCGCCCGGAGTAAAGCAACTTCCGGTTTACATGGACAGAGCATTGTATAGTAGTAAACGTCAGTCGATCTATCGCGTAAAACACGTTAAATACGAAACGTTAGAGGTATATGTGAGTTACGTTTGGATACTGAACTGTCCCTTAAAGCACGTAATGAAAACCGGAAGTGTCTTTACTCCGATCAAGGGGAGGATAACTCTAAAATTTCAAGATGGCGGATTGATGTTGATAGGTCTAAACACGGCGTTTAGCGGACATTGAAAACTGCAGTATGATGATGCATTCGCCATCTTCTACTGTACATGTATCTGGAAATCAGGTTTAATAGGAAAACTGTATCTTAATCCTCGTATCATTGGTATGATCATTTTGATATTTACTCATTCATTTTTTTGTAATATATCCTGAAATACAAATGCAGATGTAGATCCATACACTAATTTGTTGTATGTCTTTTTATTTATTACTTGTAAAGAAAAACCAATTCAAATAATAAAACAATTGTAGAATTTTGAATTCGGTCGATGCATGTTTTTATTGACCAAAGAAAAAATATCAACCTCGGACTACGTCCTCGGTCGATAATTTTTCTTTGGTCAATAAAAACATGAATCGACCTCATCAAAATGCTATAATTGTATATTAATGAATGCATGGTTCTAACAGTTTTCCAAGGGATTGCTTTTTTGAACGAGTACGCGATGTTATTGTTTCTATTGTGACGTCACAATAACGTCGGGTTTTCGCGCCAGTCTCGGATTTTTTTTTCATATGCAAAATATGGTATGCAAAAAAAGTATTGTCCACTAAGAAAGCCAGATTTAGTATGAAAAGAAGAGAATCTTACATAAGTGGCTATGCGATATGAAATTTATCAAACGAGTTGACGAGCCTTTAGGCGAGTTGCATATCAAATTATTTTACAAGTTTGAAAAAAATCATATCACATAGTCACGAGTGTAAGATTCTATTTATTACATAACTTTTATTAAAAGAAATGTAAGCATGCTTTAAATTTAGTCTCTTTATAAAACAGTAGAAATCCGACACGGACGTGACGTTTTCATCTTCTGAAACAATCATGCGATGTCATACATGTATTATGACGTCAAAACTACATGTGACGTCATAATGATGCCATTACACATGTGTGTCTTGCGAAATTATATACGATTTTATGACATGGCTGGACGGCCAATTTTTGTGGTCAATATGTGTATCTTATCTTGTATATTCAAATGAATTCTTCTTTGTAGCTGGAAAATAAAAAAAAAACCTTGTAGTGGAACGCGTTGGAAAGATTTTATTGATGATGTATGCAGACTTCTTTACAGGTTCTTCACATGTTTATTGTTCGCATGTCTCCCTAATGGATTCTATTCACCTACGTATGTATGTGACTAACCAATCATTGCACTTCATTGATAATTGTACAATTTTAAAGCACTTCATCTATAAATGCACCCAAGCCTAAGTGATTGCACTATTCCCTTACTCTCCGAACAGCAAGCTAATATTACTTTGGTATTTGCGAACAAAAGTTATGAATCATAAGCGGAAATAAGGTAATCTTTCCTTATACAAGTACATGCTATTTAAACGTCCTATTAACAACCAGGTTCATTAAAGTACATCCCAGGTTTGTCGATAGATGAATGCCGGAGTACTCGGAGAAAACCCACCTACCAGTGGTCAGCACATGGCAACTGCCCCACATGGGGTTCGAACTCGCAACCAAGAGATTGAGTGCTATTGTTAATATGTCGCGACATCTGAACCATTCGGCCTCCGCGTCCCCCTTCCCTTACACATAATAGCATTAACAGAAGTAGACACGTGTGAAAATCTATGTTAAATAACAAGCCAGACACTTTCTGATGTAAATATATATTTATGTTTGTCCTGTTCCACGAGAACAAAATTATACATTGTATTCAATGAGCTGTAATGTCATTAATGAAAGCCATAGAGATAGGACAATGCTTTGCTATATTGCAGGCTCAATGATTTTTAGATACATTTGGGCTGAATAAAGGCTCCTTACCATAGACAAAGTTTGCTGTATTTTCCCATTTTATGTAAATATTTTCGCAAATAAAGAAAAAAAACTCTCTAAAATATATATGTTTCAAGGAAGTGTTTTCTATAATGAAAAGGTACGAGCCCCTGAAATTATTGAGTAAGAAAATCACTGGCATTGCTATATAGCCGACTAATCAACGCTCAGCTGTTTTCCAGCTAAACATACCAAATGTTTCACTAATACACCAGTTAACTATAAAGAGATGGATTTTTTGACGGACTGATGACGGACCCGAAACTAACTGTAAATACGGATATTTTCGAAGATGTTCATCTTGGCGATCTTCAATATTATTTTGGAGATTAAATATACCCACACGGTATGAGGTGTGGGGGAACTTGCACGGTAAAACTCATTTGAGTGATAAGTAAAACTTTCCTGGTTTGGTGATGGCTAATATAGGCTTTGACTGTTGCCAAACCCCTTTGCATAATATTTGCAATACAATTTGTTGAAATAAAAAAAAAACTTTCATCATCGAGTAAATTTTCTCTTTTAGAGGAGGTAGGGTAGGCCTAATCGTTTTAGCACATAAAACTCCCTTTGTATGAGCACTGACCATTTCTGGCTGGATCAACGTCTACATTTACAACGGCCGACAACCAATTATAATGCAACATGAACGAATTCCTCAGTCCAGGATCATGAAACAATCTTAGACTAAGTTTAGACTGAGCCAATAAAACATAGTTATCATTTCGTTACGTCATGTTTGTTTGGCTAAGTCTGAACCTCAGACTGTTTCAGACTTAAAACTGTCTCATGAGCTTGGATCGAAGAAAACTATGGCAATGCGACTTTTTTGTCATTTATTACAATATGTAACGTTATGAGAAATACATTATCTTATATAAAGAATCGTTATAATGTTTTGCGAGTCACAATGTCGCTGAAAGGTCATTAAATTTTGTTTCACCGGAGCTAGATCATTGGTATCAACTCTGTAACCTAACTGAGTTTTTCACAAACTACAAAGAAAATTCAATTATTCAACGAGATGAATATTCCCGATGATATTAACAACTAGTCAGCATAGCTTTGACAGTGAGCAGACAATATCATTATACATTACATTTTAAACATGTAACAAAATGAATCGGTTATAGAAGAATTTAAAATCAAGGACATGAATATAAATGAAGCATGTTAACACTATTGTGAACACTATTGTATTGTAAATGAAATATAACAATCGGGACAGATATTCTGGAATAAAACATAGTTAAAGTATATATGCCTTGCAGGCTAAAATAAACGTATAAAAAAATCCAAGTGCATTTTTACAGTATTTATACATATACCGATTTCCTTTACATATTTACACAAAAATATACAATGATGTATATATAAACATATATCTATATAAATCAGTAAATCATCATCTATATAAATCAATGTATCAATTAAAATTTACAGTACATTTGTTATCATACTAATGCAGATATATATGTGTAGTGGGTAGTTATCACAAGTTTGGATTTAGTGACCTCTCACTATCGACATGTTGTAATTATATGTCTGTACATTTCTGATTCAGGCACAAATGGAAATAGAATCCACACGATCCCTCACTTTTTCAGACTACATTTTGATGCAATAACTCAGAAAATCTATGCTGTTACCTTGAAATATAAAGTACAAGAATGTTTCACTATTCGAGACACTAAGTGACTTCAACATCCATTTGTAAAAATAGAGCGAAAAGTTACGAAACGAATTGATTTTGTAGCGCAAACTTTTCGACATGGATTTCATTGCATGGATTTTTAAAAAGTATTTTCTTTTGTGGATTTCACGATATGGATTTCATCATTTAATCAATTTCTGAGCAGACAAAATGTCCATTTTGATCATTATTTGGAAGACATTTGGCAATTTTGATAACTGTTTGTGTCCATGTTACAGATTGTGATTCAGTGGGCGGTCTCACGCCAATGACTTTGTTTCATGATGCTGTTTTTTCTAATTAATTACTCATTATCTAGTAATGGAAATTACAGTTTGCGTTTAGTAAATTGAAACAAACTTTTATTTAAAGGCCCACTACCTTTCCGAAACGGCTTTTAATTTTTTAAATGGAAATGTAAAACGAGATTGATAATTTTGTAGAGTCGCAAAAGTTATCAACTTACCGGTAATTCTACACTTATCATCACCTTCTGAACAATTTAATTTAAATAAATAAAATGTTAATTTTCATAACGCGGGTCGTCTTATGTTTCCCGCCGTCGTCCTAAATGCCGCGCGGTAGTTGATTATCACTGCGCCAGAAGGCAAAACAGTGAAATGAAACCCAACTGTTACCATACATTACGCAGGATATCTTGCATAAGCTTCATGTTGTAACCTCATCTTAGGCCATCGACATATATTTTCTTATGTTATCTATGATTCTTAGAAACCTTTAAATTTTGCTCCGGATAGGTAGTGGGCCTTTAAGAGGCAACTTTTTAGTTCTTTTGTTTTTAAAAGGTTATTACATGAGCTAGAAGTGCGTTGCCGATTAGAATTTGTGATAGGGGTTGGCGCTTGATCCATTAGTTTCCGGGGCATCTACATTTTTCACTTCCGATAGATTATCATACGGGTTCTGTGAGGCCGAGCCCATCGTGTCGTAGGGATTGTTGGTTGCGCCACCTGTCATATCATACTGAGGATTAGTGATACCTCTGCTGTCTATCTGTGCTGTAGGGTTGTGGAATTCGTTATTCCCAGAAAATTTCACATTCGGGGACTCCACAAACCGAGCTTTGCTCGTTCGCCTGAAAAATATAAGAATTTTTGTCCTTTAACAAACTCATTTAACTTAAATTGTTATGTCTGCTGCGATAGTAGTAATAGCCAGCAAGGTTAACTAGTACCAGTAACACTATACGAACTAACCTTTGTAGGTTGAGCAGTTACATCTACCTGCTGCCGTACCACTATACGATCTAACCTTTGTAGGTTGAGCAGTTACATCTACCTGCTGCCGTACCACTATACGATCTAACATTGTATGTTGAACAGTTACACCTACCTTCTGCCGTACCACTATACGATATAACCTTTGTAGGTTGAACAGCTACATCTACCTGCTGCCGTACCACTATACGATCTAACATTGTATGTTGAACAGTTACATCTACCTGCTGCCGTACCACTATACGATCTAACATTGTATGTTGAACAGTTACACCTACCTTCTGCCGTATCACTATACGATCTAACCTTTGTAGGTTGAACAGTTACACCTACCTGCTGCCGTACCACTATACGATCTAACCTTTGTAGGTTGAACAGCTACACCTACCTGCTGCCATACCACTATACGATCTAACCTTTGTAGGTTGAGCAGTTACATCTACCTGCTGCCATACCACTATACGATCTAACATTGTATGTTGAACAGTTACACCTACCTTCTGCCGTATCACTATACGATCTAACCTTTGTAGGTTGAACAGTTACACCTACCTGCTGCCGTACCACTATACGATCTAACCTTTGTAGGTTGAACAGTTACACCTACCTGCTGCCATACCACTATACGATCTAACCTTTGTAGGTTGAACAGCTACACCTACCTGCTGCCATACCACTATACGATCTAACCTTTGTATGTTGAACAGTTACACCTACCTTCTGCCGTATCACTATACGATCTAACCTTTGTAGGTTGAACAGTTACACCTACCTGCTGCCGTACCACTATACGATATAACCTTTGTAGGTTGAACAGCTACATCTACCTGCTGCCGTACCACTATACGATAGACCTTTGTAGGTTGAACAGCTACACCTACCTGCTGCCGTACCACTATACGATATAACCTTTGTAGGTTAAACAGTTACACCTACCTTCTGCCGTACCACTGTACGATCTAACCTTTGTAGGTTAAACAGTTACATCTACCTGCTGCCGTACCACTATACGATATAACCTTTGTAGGTTGAACAGTTACACCTACCTTCTGCCGTACCACTGTACTATCTAACCTTTGTAGGTTAAACAGTTACACATACCTGCTGCCGTACCACTATACGATCTAACCTTTGTAGGTTGAACAGTTACACCTACCTGCTGCGATAGTAGAAATAACCAACAGCCAGGATAACTAGTATCAGTGCAACCATCACAGCTACTCCAATGCCGACACCACTGCCTATACTACCAGAACTCGTCTGCTTTTCTGGATCGGCCACGGTCACTTCTAAAATTTTGAGACAATCGAGAAAAAAGTTATTAGTTGTTTATCAATCATATTAATGTAATAATAACACAATTTTAAAGCAATTGCAAACATGACAGTTTTTTAACATTACATATCTGCATTTTTTTGTCAGATAATGACTCACTGTTTCAATGAATCGTTGAATGATGTTCAAAGTATAACATTCAATCACACAACTTCTTCATAGCAGTTTTTTTGGCACAAATCACTGGTATATTTGTTTATAGGAATACTAGTGCCGCCTACTTGGATCTGGTCAGGATTATTTGGTAGGTATATATACAATGAAGCGCAATCTCCTTCTTTAGGAGCTATCAGCTCCCTACTTAAATCTTCACCATAGTGTCGGTGTTTCGTTTGTAAACTATAGTCTTCATTCCATTGTGCTATGATAAGTTACATTATCGTACTAACCGGCGCATAGGGAGCTCGCCTTTATACTCCAAGTTCCCGAAGACAAACATCGAACTGATCTGATGTCCGTATTTTTGACATAGTTACTTTGGCATTCAAAGGTATAGTCGTTGTTCGCCTGGGGGATGGTGTTTTCAGGTAGAATTGTCCCCTGTAACGTTCCGCTACACGTGACAGCTGAAACAGGATATACTTTCTGTATTGCACTTTACAGGGAAATAAATACGACATTAATTCACACTTGTATGAAAATGTAAAAGCTGAACAAAAGGAAACAAACCTATGTATTTTTTAAGTCCATGAATTTTTTTTATTATACAGTATTGCTATAAAACAATGATAGATGCAAGAATACTTGACCATCAAATCAGAATGTCTTTGGAAAGTTATATCATATCCAATTTGCGATGTGGAAAAAATAACGCTTTCATACTTATTTTTTGTTATAACTCTCATAACCAATAGTTAGTGTTGCTATAACTCTCATAACCAATCCTTTGTGTTGTTATAACTCTCATAACCATTAGTTAATGTTGTTATAACTCTCATAACTAATCGTCAGTGTTGTTCTAACTATCATAACCAATAGTTAGTGTTGTTATAACTCTCATTACCATTCGTTTGTGTTGTTATACCTTTCATAACCAATCGTTTGAGTTGTTATAACTCACATAAACAATAGTTAGTTTTGTTATAACTTTCATAACCAATCGTTAGTGTTGTTATAACTCTCATAACCAATCGTTAGTGTTGTTATAACTCTCATAACCAATCGTTAGTGCCGTTATAACACTCATAACCAATCGTTTGTGTTGTTATAACTCTCATACCCAATCGTTAGTTTTGTTATAACTCACATAATCAATCGTTTGTGTTGTTATAGCTCTCATACCCAATCGTTTGTGTTGTTATAACTCTTATAACCAATCGTTTGTGTTGTTATAACTTTCATAACCAATGGTAAGTGTTGTTATTACTCTCATAACCAATCGTTAGTTTTGTTATAACTCACATAACCAATCGTTTGTGTTGTTATAACTCTCATAACCAATCGTTAGTGTTGTTATAACTCTCATAACCAATCGTTAGTGTTGTTATAACTCTCATAACCAATCGTTAGTGTTGTTATAACTCCCATAACCAATCGTTAGTGCCGTTATAACACTCATAACCAATCGTTTGTGTTGTTATAACTCTCAAAACCAATAGTTAGTGTTGTTATAACTCTCATACCCAATCGTTGGTTTTGTTATAACTCACATAATCAATCGTTTGTGTTGTTTTAACTCTCATAACCAATCGTTTGTGTTGTTATAACTCTCATAACCAATCGTTGGTTTTGTTATAACTCTCATAACCAATCGTTTGTGTTGTTATAACTCTCATAACCAATCGTTAGTTTTGTTATAACTCTCATAACCAATCGTTTGTGTTGTTATAACTCTCATAACCAATCGTCAGTGTTGTTCTAACTCTCATAACCAATTGTTAGTGTTGTTATAACTCTCATAACCAATCGTTTGTGTTGTTATAACTTTCATAACCAATCGTTAGTGTTGTTATAACTCTCATAACCAATCGTTAGTGTTGTTATAACTCTCATAACCAATCGTTAGTGTTGTTATAACTCTCATAACCAATCGTTAGTGTTGTTATAACTCTCATAACCAATCGTTTGTGTTGTTATAACTCTCATAACCAATCGTTAGTGTTGTTATAACTCTCATAACCAATCGTTTGTGTTGTTATAACTCTCATAACCAATCGTTGGTTTTGTTATAACTCTCATAACCAATCGTTAGTGTTGTTATAACTTTCATAAACAATCGTTAGTGTTGTTATAACTCTCATAACCAATCGTTAGTGTTGTTATAACTCTCATAACCAATCGTTTGTGTTGTTATAACTTTCATAAACAATCGTTAGTGTTGTTATAACTCTCATAACCAATCGTTAGTGTTGTTATAACTTTCATAACCAATCGTTAGTGCTGTTATAACACTCATAACCAATCGTTAATGTTGTTATAACTATAGTGTTGTTAAACACGTCCGTACTGTCGGCGCAGAAAATTAAAACTGGAGTGTGGGGGTGATATTCAAGCGTCTTAGAGATGTAGTCAGGGTTAGAGAGACGCTTGATTTTTTTGGGCGAGTTTGAGTAAGGGAGTTAATTATCAAATGTATATTTCTGGTGGTAAGTAAAATACCGAACGAAATGAAACTATTTCATGTTAACCTAACAGCTAATTAAGTATTACTGTATCATACCTTGGCACATCTGATTTGACGTCATCGACCACGTGCTATCAGAGCGACATGTTACTTGTCCCATGTAGACTTGCCTGAAGCCATCTTTACATGTAAATCCACAAGCATTTCCAGCATTCGACAAACAGCTGGTCTCTAGCATTACATTGTCAAGGTCCGGACACTTAATGGCTAGAAGAGACATTGAGATATTTTTGTGTATTGAAATATTTTCAAAAATTTCTGAAGAAAATATGCAAACAGATTTTCAAGTGACGTATAATTTCAAGTCTGTAAATGATAACTGATGGAAATGGACTCTTAATAAAACATTAGAGATGTCTGATAAACTGATGATGATGATAAGATTTTTGAAGATTTTATGATGATGATGATGATAATCCTGAATGATGGGATGATTGATCGAAACAATTTTGTTTTAATTGTATATCTACATAGTGCTTTGAATAATAAACAATTAACAAAGACTGAGATGTCTCAATTACATGGAAAAATGGACAACTAATTTATATTTGGTATGTTGCACATGATCTTACAATTAAGGGGTTTATATTATGAACCTCATAATCCATTACATATATATAGGTGTGGAATCTGTGTCGTAATGGAGCACTGCCTCAGAAAATCACTCAGGCAAATTTTTCTGTACTTTGCTTTAGGTTTCCAATTATTGGAAGAATATTCATGCATCTTTATTTTTTTCAAAACAAACATTACGACCATTCTTAATATCTACTTAACTACTCATAAGACGTCAAATTTGCTGTTAATTTGATATTTTATACGGTTCAGTTTTATTGCCTGTTAGGTAAGTGATATAAAACAAGTACGATAATATTCATGCAGACGTTTTAATAATGATTTGCACAATCATTTCTGTGCTCCAATAGCAGTAATAAGTACCAATCGTAGCTCTGAAGACAACACATTATCTGTATTAAGGTTTTTTTGAGCTACAATATTGCAGTTAGAGTTCCATGTGATGTTAAATATGGATACTTGTTTTACGTTCGAGGTGTGTTAAATATCGCCATAAGAATTACATTCGAGGTGTTTTTAAATATGGTCACTAGACTTGCGTTCGAGGTGTTGTTAAATGTAGACACTAGACTGCACTCGAGGTGTTGTTAAATGGGAACACTAGCTATAGAATGCGTTCGAGGTGTTGCTACATGGACTTACGTTCACAGACTGTATTTGGGTTGACGCTGATCGAACCATCTCTGCGACAATGTACTGACACGACGTGAGGACTTAGGACATGGTTACCACCACATCTAATGTTACACAGTGTACCTACTTTACATCCAGCACTCAGCGCTCCATTCTGTATCACCGGATTACATCTTACAACTGAAACAAAATGGTTTGTAAGTAAGTAAAATTGAAAAAAACTATTTAAATGAAATTTTACAATTAGAATTGAATTACAATAAATAGGATGAATAACGAAATTATCAGCATACATCGAAGACTTTTGGTATATAATCAGAGGATAACTTAAATGCAATTCTTAATCAGAAAAGAGGACCATAGTTTCCTGTGAATTATCCATCCTGGGGCATAGCCCGCGGAAAACAAATTCAAACATTCTCTATAATTTTGTAACGTAAAGCTTATCATTAGAACCGATAGAAAAAAAGTGAACAAGACAAAATAAAAGAAAAAAAGAAACAACAAACAAAATACGTGGAGCCAAATTGCACCAAGAGGCCGGAAGTTGATATACAATTTACATATTTCAATTAAATCGTTGGTTAACCTAAGAACTCCACATTACATAGTTATGAATGTTACATGATTTTAACTGATTAAACAAAAGACAAGGTAATTTTGACTTGATACAGAGTCTACCATTGAATGTTGCCTGTTCTTCTCTATACTTAACAATCAATTAACAACCGGCTGACTGGTGCTGCAGTGAAAATACTTTTCACGTAAAATTCAGTTCAAATCGTCTGTAAAATGTAATGTCATTGATGATCGACTGCGCAAAAACTTAATTCAAAGACTGTTTATGACCATGGCCTTTATTTCTCGAAACAAACTTAAATAAGTTACATAAGGAGACAAACTGGAATTTTGACGAAGTCTGCAATTTTGTTTCGAGAAATGGGCGCCTGGAACGTGGCCTTTGAAGTGACATGATTGAATGATAAACATAATATATAACGTACTTGGTGTACAGACTGATGCGATGTCGGGTGTCCAGTAGCCGGTCCTTTGACAGCTGACCAAGGCACCTGTCGGGCCTGGTACGTAATCTGTATCACAGGTTACCGAGCACACCTGGTTGATTGATGTGTCACATCCCTGCATCAAACTACCGTTAGGTACCTCTGTTGGACAGGTGATTGCTGTAACATGACGGAGATAACATGTATTTCCAACGTAGAAATATTTTAAATGTCCGTTAAAAGCTCTTTTTGAATTCTGATAACCCAAACTTTCGCTATAACGTTTACTCTAGTCTTTCAAGTAGTTAGGATTGAGAAGTCTGGTAGCAAACATGCAAAACGAAAATATCACGTCTCTAGCGGATGAATATGACGTATATGACGACATGACGTCCTCATTGGGTTCTACGTCACGAAATCTTACGTTCACATAGTGTATTGACGTCATATTCCCACTGGCCGGTGCTCAAACATGTCATTTTGTCGAAGGTGACATTAGTTCTTCTATAGCCTTCGCTGCAGGTCACTCGGCATTGGTAGCCTTCAATAGCGTAACAGTCTTGATCTGGGACTAGGGAGCCGAATGGGATATTTTTGGTACATTCCTGCTTAACTGTAAAAAATAAAACAGGTCATGTAGAACGAAAACATTGGACAATATATGATTGTGAGTTTGCCGTTTACTGATTGGTCTAGACCGCTCGGACAGGTCTCGACAAAATACAATGTCAACCTGAGACCGATGAACAACTGTTCAGAGGTTGACATTGCAAACCCGGTAACCTGGCTAAAAATAGACACAGGGAATTTCCTGTCTCTTCCACACTTTTGACCAATTGAAATAGAGCATTGCCGATCATCGGGCAATAGCCAAATCTAACATGGTAGAAAACAGTGAGGTAGGATTAGGAAAGATGTTTTAACACATTTTAAATGTAGCTATAGGTTGAAGATTTTCTTGATTTTTTGTTGTTTAATTAGTCATAGCGCCGTCCTTGCTTCAAAATTTTTCCTAGTAGCAAAATTTTATCATTGTATCATTTCATATAACAAAACAATTATTGACTTTTTGAAGGGTAATACGAGGAATTGATAAACCTTCGAAAGGTGATATTTCCCTCTGCCTTCGGCCTTGGGGAATATCACCTTTCTCGGGTTTAACAATACCTCATATTAATCTACAAAAAGTCAACATTTGTATAAATATCTTTTAGATATACATTTCGATGCTGTAAAAGATAACTGTTTGTATTTACATACCTCCCTGACATGTTTTCATATCATCCAGGAGCAGTACACCCTCCGCACACGCACAGGCCCGGGACCCCGGGGTCGGTAAACAGAACGTACTGCATTCTCCATTGTTATTCTGGCATATAGTGTTAACTGTAATCAAATAAATTCAACTTTAGTTAGCAACACACAGTCCATAAAAGTCAACCCTGACAGACCACTCAAAGGACAAAGAAAAATAGTCTGTATAGCCAAGTGGTCTTCATATACGGGTCAAATGGTGGTGTATGAGGACGTTAGGGAACAAAAGAAAGCGGTCGTATCAAGGTTTGGTTATTTTTTTAAGTTACTTTACAAAAAATGTTAAAAGTACAAGATTGATAAGGGTAAGGAAATCTTTGGAAAAATGCATGACCAAATATTTTTTGTATTGTCAAGAGATCATAGCTAGGACCATAGTGTAAAGACATGCTGGACATCTTAGTATATATAGTATTTTTATCGACTGCGAAAAAATCAATCAACTTATACCCGAGAGGTCTAGGAATTTGGGGTATACCAGAATTAGAGAAACCCCATGTGATATTTTCACTTCTTGACCTTTTCACCTCTATACCTGGGATCAAACTCCACTACAGTAATACTACCTGACCACTCTTTTGCTGTTTCTCAACCACAGCCTAAAATAACTCCGAATTTAATGCTGAACAGCCTATCTTGAACTGGACATCCCTTGATGGTATAACATTGAGATGAAACTCACCTGGCTGCATGTCGCCTGGTTGTATACTGACGGTCTCTAGAGCTCCTAGTTCAGCCATGTGGTCCATATAGGGAACCTTGTTACCGGTCGCTTTCTCAACTTTCATTATGGATCTGTTTAAGTTGACAATTAAACATGGACCAAATTACATTCCTGTGCTGATTCTTTACAATAATTCATTGCAAAATAATGAGAAATGTTTTAACGGGACAAACGATACATTTTGTTTGAAGAAAATCAGTGAACAAGAATGAGATTTGAATACTAAATTATTAGATATGATTAAGATTGATATAAATGATTTGCACAAGGAGATATTTACAAAAACGTAAAGATCAGCTACAAAATGAAACAGAAATTATAAATCAATGAATAGGTGCTTGTATGTTTACGAATAATATAAAAATTTGGGGGTAGGGACCCGTCGAAGAAAACTATCTAAACATTTAAGATTAAAAGGTAGGACCATTGATAGATCTATGAAGAAACAAAAGTCTTCGTGATAATGCCAAAATATAGAACAAAAGGGGCAATTAGTTAAATAGATCATATTAAAATTAGAATACACAAACAATTGAAAATTGATAATGTAATACAGAAATCCACCAGGTACATAATTGTACTTACGGTGTATGAATATACTCACAGTAACTGAATGTACCCTTGGTAAACTAATATACTCAGGTAAATGGGTACCCGTGGTGAATTGATATACTCAGGTAAATGGGTACCCGTGGTGAATTGATATACTCAGGTAAATGAATGTACTCACGGTATATTCGTGCCAACATAGTACAAGAAGTCGCCTTGTAGAACAATATCGGTTAGGTAGCCTCTAGGCTCTACTAGGAGAAACCTCACATCGTTACCATCTAAATCACAGCTGTGAATGTCATCATTATAATTGTCTACCCAGTACACTCGTTTATCTGAAAAATAACAAAGGGTTTTATTTACATCATTATTTTAAAAAAGTGGGATCTAAAAATGTAGCCTCGTTTTAGGTTTTATTGTTATATTAACCATGCATGTAAATGAATGCATTCTAAAGAAAAAAATCAAAAATCTTTCGTGTAGACAATGTATATCACGTATCATAAAAAAATCATTAAATTTTTAAAGACATTTGAAAAATGTGTTAAAACGTCCACTGTATTTGTGTTTTATATTGTACTCCAGTGTAGCCTTCTTACTGGCATACTCTAGTGTAAGTCCTGTGGATGTCACTAGTGCATTATAATACTGAAGCCTAACCTGTACTAAGTACTACACTGAAGCCTAACCTGTACTAAATACTACATTGAAGCCTCACCTTTACTAAGTATTACACTGAAGCCTAACCTTTACTAAGTATCACACTGAAGCCTAACCTTTACTAAGTATCACACTGAAGCCTCACCTTTACTTAGTATTACACTGAAGCCTCATCTTTACTTAAAATTACACTGAAGCCTCATCTTTACTTAGTATTACACTGAAGCCTCACCTTTACTTAGTATTACACTGAAGCCTCCCTTTACTTAGTATTACACTGAAGCCTCACCTTTACTAAGTATTGTACTGAAGCCAAACCTTTACTAAGTATTACACTGAAACCTCACCTTTACTAAGTATTACACTGAAGCCTAACCTTTACTAAGTATTACACTGAAACCTCACCTTTACTTAGTATTACATTGAAGCCTAACCTTTACTAAGTATTACACCGAAGCCTAACCTTTACTTAGTATTACACTGAAGCCTCACCTTTACTTAGTATTATACTGAAGCCTCATCTTTACTTAGTATTACACTGAAGCCTCACCTTTACTTAGTATTACACTGAAGCCTAACCTTTACTAAGTATTACACTGAAGCCTCCCTTTACTTAGAATTACACTGAAGCCTCACCTTTACTTAATATTACACTGAAGCCTAACCTTTACTTAGTATTACACTGAAGCCTCATCTTTACTTAGTATTACACTGAAGCCTCACCTTTACTTAGTATTACACTGAAGCCTCCCTTTACTTAGTATTACACTGAAGCCTCACCTTTACTAAGTATTGTACTGAAGCCAAACCTTTACTAAGTATTACACTGAAGCCTAACCTTTACTAAGTATTACACTGAAGCCTAACCTTTACTAAGTATTACACTGAAACCTCACCTTTACTTAGTATTACATTGAAGCCTAACCTTTACTAAGTATTACACCGAAGCCTAACCTTTACTTAGTATTACACTGAAGCCTCACCTTTACTTAGTATTATACTGAAGCCTCACCTTTACTTAGAATTACACTGAAGCCTCACCTTTACTAAGTATTACACTGAAGCCTCACCTTTACTTAGTATTGCACTGAAGCCTCATCTTTACTAAGTATTACACTGAAGCCTCACCTTTACTTAGTATTGTACTGAAGCCTCCCTTTACTAAGTATTACACTGAAGCCTCACCTTTACTTAGTATTACACTGAAGCCTCACCTTTACTTAGTATTACACTGAAGCCTCACCTTTACTTAGTATTGCACTGAAGCCTCACCTTTCCTAAGTATTAAACTGAAGCCTCACCTTAACTAAGTATTACACTGAAGCCTCACCTTTACTTAGTATTACACTGAAGCCTCACCTTTACTTAGTATTACACTGAAGCCTCACCTTTACTTAGTATTACATTGAAGCCTCACCTTTACTTAGTATTGCACTGAAGCCTCACCTTTCCTAAGTATTACACTGAAGCCTCACCTTAACTAAGTATTACACTGAAGCCTCACCTTTACTTAGTATTACACTGAAGCCTCACCTTTACTTAGTATTACACTGAAGCCTCACCTTTACTTAGTATTACATTGAAGCCTCACCTTTACTTAGTATTGCACTGAAGCCTCACCTTTCCTAAGTATTACACTGAAGCCTCACCTTTCCTAAGTATTACACTGAAGCCTCACCTTTACTAAGTATTACACTGAAGCCTCACCTTTACTAAGTATTACACTGAAGCCTCACCTTTACTAAGTATTACACTGAAGCCTCACCTTTACTTAGTATTACATTGAAGCCTCACCTTTACTTAGTATTGCACTGAAGCCTCACCTTTACTAAGTATTACACTGAAGCCTCACCTTAACTAAGTATTACACTGAAGCCTCACCTTTACTTAGTATTACACTGAAGCCTCACCTTTACTTAGTATTACACTGAAGCCTCACCTTTACTTAGTATTACACTGAAGCCTCACCTTTCCTAAGTATTACACTGAAGCCTCACCTTTACTAAGTATTACACTGAAGCCTCACCTTTACTTAGTATTACACTGAAGCCTCACCTTTACTTAGTATTACACTGAAGCCTCACCTTTACTAAGTATTACACTGAAGCCTCACCTTAACTAAGTATTACACTGAAGCCTCACCTTTACTTAGTATTACACTGAAGCCTCACCTTTACTTAGTATTACACTGAAGCCTCCCTTTTACTAAGTATTACATTGAAGCCTCACCTTTACTTAGTATTACATTGAAGCCTCACCTTTACTTAGTATTGCACTGAAGCCTCACCTTTCCTAAGTATTACACTGAAGCCTCACCTTAACTAAGTATTACACTGAAGCCTCACCTTTACTTAGTATTACATGAAGCCTCACCTTTACTAGTATTACACTGAAGCCTCACCTTTACTTAGTATTACACTGAAGCCTCACCTTTACTTAGTATTACACTGAAGCCTCACCTTTACTAAGTATTACACTGAAGCCTCACCTTTACTTAGTATTACACTGAAGCCTCACCTTTACTAAGTATTACACTGAAGCCTCACCTTTACTTAGTATTACACTGAAGCCTCACCTTTACTTAGTATTGCACTGAAGCCTCCCTTTACTTAGTATTACACTGAAGCCTCACCTTTACTAAGTATTACACTGAAGCCTCACCTTTACTAAGTATTACACTGAAGCCTCACCTTTCCTAAGTATTACACTGAAGCCTCACCTTAACTAAGTATTACACTGAAGCCTCACCTTTACTTAGTATTACACTGAAGCCTCACCTTTACTTAGTATTACACTGAAGCCTCCCTTTTACTAAGTATTACATTGAAGCCTCACCTTTACTTAGTATTACATTGAAGCCTCACCTTTACTTAGTATTACACTGAAGCCTCACCTTTACTTAGTATTACATTGAAGCCTCACCTTTACTTAGTATTACACGGAAGCCTCACCTTTACTTAGTATTGCACTGAAGCCTCCCTTTACTTAGTATTACACTGAAGCCTCACCTTAACTAAGTATTACACTGAAGCCTCACCTTTACTTAGTATTACACTGAAGCCTCACCTTTACTTAGTATTACACTGAAGCCTCACCTTTACTTAGTATTACATTGAAGCCTCACCTTTACTTAGTATTGCACTGAAGCCTCACCTTTCCTAAGTATTACACTGAAGCCTCATCTTTACTTAGAATTACACTGAAGCCTAACCTTTACTTAGTATTACACTGAAGCCTAACCTTTACTAAGTATTACACTGAAGCCTCACCTTTACTTAGTATTACATTGAAGCCTAACCTTTACTAAGTATTACACCGAAGCCTAACCTTCACTTAGTATTACACTGAAGCCTAACCTTTACTAAGTATTACACTGAAGCCTCACCTTTACTAAGTATTACACCGAAGCCTAACCTTTACTAAGTATTGCACTGAAGCCTCACCTTTACTTAGTATTACACTGAAACCTAACCTATTTTTAGTATTAACCTTTACTTACTGGCATAGTCTATTGTAAGTCCTGTCGGAGCCTCCAATGCATCCGAATCACTAGATATAATCACTGTCCTATTAGTACCATCCATCCACACACGCTCTATGGAAGAGCGGAATGTTCCATAATCCGCAAAATATAGATACCTGTTGGATGGAAATAGAGATGAAAATGACAGGTTATTTCGGCGATGTGGATGTTTTATATGCAATATCGCTGTGCTTTAAAGTCCTTTGGTCAGGTAAATAGGAAATCTCTTATTACAATACTTCCAATATAAAGAAATATCTATATACATTCATAATGAATATGGCATAAGAAGATATAAAATACATCCACAGGGAGAAAAAAATAGTTACTCCATAAGCATTTCTTTGTTGCTTTCTTAAAAGATAAACACAAGTTGTGCAACTTCTTATGTGATCTGGTAAAACGTTCCAAATAAAAACTCCTTTATGTTTAAAAAGACCTTTAAAATGTAGTTGTACAGTAATTTACTAAATAAAAATACCCTTTCTAGTTTGAAAATCTAGTGCATCTACAGTGTGTATCAGGTACACCTGTAAAAAGGTATAAATTTTATCGACCTAAATGTCTGGCTTAAAAATAGTCTTAATTTTTGCATTTTCATTTCAACAAATTTTATTGCAAATAATATGCAAATGGATTTGACAACAGGTAAAGCCTATATTAGCCATCTCCAAACAAATCCGGTATGGTACAATTATCGACAAAATATTTTAACATTTAACATTACATTATTAATAACTATTATTATTAGTGTATCTCCCCAACCTATCACAATAGAAAAATCTAAAAAAATAAATTGCATTTGAAACATTTGACAGGGTATTTTCTGCATTTAATAGACAATTCACTGAATCTCTTAAGAGTTTTTCATATTAAACATACCCTTCAGACGGAAACACGGCTAGCCCCCTAGGGAACTCTATGCCCTCTGTCAGGACACGATGTATCTTCTTTTCTGGGTTGTAAACCCCGATAAAGCCATCGGGATCGAAACTGAAAGGATCGGACACGCTGTAGTAAGCATAGCCATTGGAGTTATCGAAGGCTAGTCTCTCTGGGGTCAAACCGGCTGTAGAATAGGGTAAGTTAAGTAGTTAAGGATTCAGATCATGTTTGGAATATTGTTTTTCCAGGCACTAAACAATGAGAATTAAGCTTATGTATCATGGTTATCGTAAAATACTTGTACAGCAATTGTACATTTATTCATCTTTTAAAATTTTCATTGAAAACATGTTAAGAATAAGGTTTGGTACCAAAAGGTTCCAACATGGTAAAATATGACAAAGTATTGAAAATACCTTAATTGTTCCATGTACTTGTCACACTTATTTGAAATATATATATTCTATTAAAAATCGATCTGCAAAACACTGTTAATTTTTAGATATAATTTGATACAACTTTTATACAGCAAAATATTTTCATAAAGATATATAATGACGTATTGCCAGGCTCCGTTATCTAGTCCTACCGTAAACTGACGCCGTTTGGAAAAGTTGGCGTCGACTTAGTCTTCAAATATAATGAGCAAACTATTCCATAAATGGAAATAAGTACTTACATAACTGGACGATCGTGCTCCTGTTTTTACCGTCCGAAAAGATGCTGAAGATGGATTCACTGTACGCATCAGCAATATAGATCTTGCTGTCTTCTGGATTGTAGGCAGATCCCGTAGCATAAAAGGATTGCTCAAGTTCCAATTGCGAGATATTGTTTCCATTTGTAAGCGACGTTTGGAAAAGTTTTTGGGTAGATATATCGGCAACGAGGAGGAAGTTCTCGTGCATAGGCACTGTATAGAAATTATTATTTTTAAAGTTAGCAAGGATAGGTAGCATAGAAAATAATCAATGTTAAACAGAATAGAAAATATTTATCTAAACAGTATATAAAATGAGTAATGTTAAAGTTCTCATGCATAGGTACTATGTCTTATTCTGAAGTGCCTATTTTCAATGTTAAATAGTAGATATATTAGGGTAACAGTACATGTCTAATGTGTAATCACGTGATCAACGACGGCAGCTGTGTTCTTATTAACACATATCATGTATCAATTAAACCTATTATTTTCATCGTCAAATTTAAACATTTACATGAGGCGAAATAATTCAATACTAACATAGTAAAATGAAGAAAATACTGATATAACATTACCTGTGTCAATAAATTCAGTACTAACATAGTAAAATGAAGGTAGTATTGATAGAACATTACCTGTGTCAACAAATTCAGTACTAACATAGTAAAATGAAGGTAGTATTGATAGAACATTACCTGTGTCAACAAATTCAGTACTAACATAGTAAAATGAAGGTAGTATTGATAGAACATTACCTGTGTCAATAAATTCAGTACTAACATAGTAAAATGAAGGTAGTATTGATAGAACATTACCTGTGTCAATAAATTCAGTACTAACATAGTAAAATGAAGGTAGTATTGATAGAACATTACCTGTGTCAATAAATTCAGTACTAACATAGTAAAATGAAGGTAGTATTGATAGAACATTACCTGTGTCAATAAATTCAGTACTAACATAGTAAAATGAAGGTAGTATTGATAGATAGAACATTACCTGTGTCAATAAATTCAGTACTAACATAGTAAAATGAAGGTAGTATTGATAGAACATTACCTGTGTCAATAAATTCAGTATTAACATAGTAAAATGAAGGTAGTATTGATATAACATTATTGATAGAACATTACCTGTGTCAACAAATTCAGTACTAACATAGTAAAATGAAGGTAGTATTGATAGAACATTACCTGTGTCAATAAATTCAGTACTAACATAGTAAAATGAAGGTAGTATTGATAGAACATTACCTGTGTCAATTAATTCAGTACTAACATGGTAAAATGAAGGTAGTATTGATAGAACATTACCTGTGTCAATAAATTCAGTACTAACATAGTAAAATGAAGGTATATATTCGTGATATAGACATTAATGATAGATACATTACCTGTGTCAATTAATTCAGTACTAACATAGTAAAATGAAGGTAATATCGATAGAACATTACCTGTGTCAACAAATTCAGTACTAACATAGTAAAATGAAGGTAATATTGATAGAACATTACCTGTGTCAATAAATTCAGTACTAACATAGTAAAATGAAGGTAATATCGATAGAACATTACCTGTGTCAATTAATTCAGTACTAACATGTAATGAGTAATATGATGAATCTAATTATTCGATATAACATTACCTGTGTCAATTAATTCAGTACTAACATAGTAAATGAAGGTAATATCGATAGAACATTACCTGTGTCAATATTCAGTACTAACATAGTAAAATGAAGGTAATATCGATAGAACATTACTGTGTCAATTAATACTACATTAGTAAAATGAAGGTAGTATTGATAGAACATACCTGTGTCAATAAATTCAGTACTAACATAGTAAAATGAAATAAATTATATTACCTTGAGTAATTAACAGTACTAACATGATAACTTGAATTGACAAATTTGGATATAACAATAAATACACTGGAATAACAAATCTTGCACGGTATGAATAGTAAACTGCTACATTAAACAAAATAACATAATCCGGTAATCATATACATTTAATACATCTAACAACTATAATAGACAAATAACATATACACCTGGTAATTAACAAATAACATCATAACACTGGTAATTAAACAAATAACATCATAATCATACACCTGGTAATTAGACAAATAACATCATACACCTGGTAATTAAACAAATAACATCATACACTTGGTAATTAGACAAATAACATCATATACCTGGTAATTAGACAAATAACATCATACACCTGGTAATTAGACAAATAACATCATACACTTGGTAATTAGACAAATAACAACATACACCTGGTAATTAGACAAATAACAACATACACCTGGTAATTAGACAAATAACAACATACACCTGGTAATTAGACAAATAACATCATACACCTGGTAATTAGACAAATAACAAAATACACCTGGTAATTAGACAAATAACATCATACACCTGGTAATTAGACAAATAACATCATACACTTGGTAATTAGACAAATAACATCATATACCTGGTAATTAGACAAATAACATCATACACCTGGTAATTAGACAAATAACATCATACACCTGGTAATTAGACAAATAACATCATACACCTGGTAATTAGACAAATAACATCATACACCTGGTAATTAGACAAATAACATCATACACTGGTAATTAGACAAATAACATCATACACTGGTAATTAGACAAATAACATCATACACGGTAATTAGACAAATAACATCATACACCTGGTAATTAGACAAATAACAACATACACCTTGGTAATTAGACAAATAAAACATACACCTGGTAATTAGACAAATAACATCATACACCTGGTAATTAGACAAATAACTTACACCTGGTAATTAGACAAATAACATCATACACCTGGTAATTAGACAAATAACAAAATACACCTAGTAATTAGACAAATAACAACATACACCTGGTAATTAGACAAATAACAACATACACCTAGTAATTAGACAAATAACACCCTACACTTGGTAATTAGACAAATAACATCATACACCTGGTAATTAGACAAATAACATCATACACCTGGTAATTAGACAAATAACAAAATACACCTAGTAATTAGACAAATAACAAAATACACCTGGTAATTAGACAAATAACACCCTACACTTGGTAATTAGACAAATAACATCATACACCTGGTAATTAGACAAATAACAAAATACATCTGGTAATTTGACAAATAACAAAATACACCTGATAATTAAACAAATAACATCATACACCTGGTAATTAAACAAATAACATCATACACCTGGTAATTTGACAAATAACAACATACACCTGGTAATTAAACAAATAACGTCATACACTTGGTTATTAGACAAATAACAAAATACACCTGGTAATTAGACAAATAACAACATACACCTGGTAATAAAACAAATAACAACACACACCTAGAAATCAAACATATAACAACTTCACGCTTGCTTTTAGTTCGTGTATCCTGTGTGTAGTATCACACAGAACCAATTAGTATTGTGTTGTACTTACTAACTTCCTGTTGTTAGGGTGAGATATAAATTAGTATTGTGTTGTACTTACTAAGTTGCTGTTGTTAGGGTGAGATATAAATTAATATTGTGTTGTACTTACTAAGTTGCTGTTGTTAGGGTGAGATATAAATTAATATTGTGTTGTACTTACTAAGTTCCTGTTGTTGGAGTGAGATATCAAACACAGCTATCGCCGTGACCTGTCCGAACTCCGCAAAGTGTAGCACGGTGTCCTTGTTGGGGTTCAGATAGGAGGTCCCGTACAGGTAGCCATCCTCATCGGAAATCCATAGGGCATATCGCTAGTAGATATCAATAAGGAATGCATAATAAACGGAAAACACATATTTTCAATCTAACAGTTTAAATTATTTTTACACTTCGACAATACTTCAGATCAAGAACATATACTTGGAAAATGAGTCTATACCTTTAAATCTACATAAAAGCATCTTACATATGTATTACATAGGTCATGGGGCATAAGTTTTTATCAATGTCGTTTTTTCTCCTGTATATTCTATGTATTTCAATTTTTTTCTTGATTTTCCTAATCACATCTATTGATAGATATATAACAAAATTGGCATACCAATGGAGAATTGTCTACACTTCCAGCTCATAATATTTGCAAAAATTCCCAATGTTTCATTTTCAAAATATCATTATTTATATGCACAACTTAAGCTTTAGGACGCCATTTCCTTCTTTGTTCTTAACAAATGACAACTGAAAAGTTTTGTTTGCTGATAAAACTGCAAATATTATGAGCTGAAAATGTAGACAATTCTCTATGAGTATGCCAAATTTGGTTGAATTCCATCAATAGATGAGATCACAAAATTCAAAGAAAAAAGTACAAACACATAGAATATGTACTGAAAAACACAACAGTGACGAATACTTATGCTCATACATGGGTGCATAACTTACACAATTATTTAAGGAAAAATGTAAATAGATTTTATTATGGAGATAAATTACGAAAAGAATCGAATAAACCAACAAACGATTTCGATGATGTGATGAAACTTTTAGTTTTGTTGTTAAAATGTCTTTGCATAAATAATGAACTCAACTTCATTTCTATCATTCAATAAATTTTATATAAACCCACGAACATCCTAAATTACCCAATTATTTCTAAGAAATCAGTATGCTATTGTATCAGTAGGAAATCAGTATGCTATTGTATCAGTAAGAAATCAGTATGCTATTGTATCAGTAAGAAATCAGTAGGCTATTGTATCAGTAGGAAATCAGTTTGTTATTGTATCAGTAGGAAATCAGTATGTTATTGTATCAGTAAGAAATCAGTATCTTATAGCATCAGTAATAAATCAGTATGTTGTTGTATCAGTAAGAAATCAGTATGTTATTGTATCAGTAGGAATCAATATGCTATTGTATCAGTAATAAATCAGTTTGTTATTGTAGCATTAATAAATCAGTATGTTATTGTATCAGTAATAAATCAGTATCTTATAGCATCAGTAAGAAATCAATATGTTATTATATCAATAAGAAATAAGTATGACATTGTATCAGTAGGAAATCAGTATGTTATTGTAGCATTAATAAATCAGTATGGTATTGTATCAGTAAGAAATAAGTATGTTATTGTAGCAGTAAGAAATCAATTTGTTATTATATCAATAAGAAATAAGTATTCTTTGTTATAGCATCAGTAAGAAATAAGTATGCTATTGTATCAGTAAGAAATAAGTATGTTATTGTATCAGTAAGAAATCAGTTTGTTATTGTATCAGTAAGAAATCAGTATGTTATTGTATCAGTAAGAAATAAGCATGCTATTGTATCAGTAAGAAATCAGTATGCTATTGTATCAGTAAGAAATAAGTATGCTATTGTATCAGTAAGAAATAAGTATGCTCTTGTATCAGTAATAAAATAAGTATGATATTGTATCAGTAAGAAATAAGTATGTAATTGTATCAGTAAGAAATAAGTATGCTCTTGTATCAGTAAGAAATCAGTATGCTATTGTATCAGTAAGAAATAAGTATGATATTGTATCAGTAAGAAATCAGTATGTTATTGTATCAGTAAGAAATAAGTATGCTATTGTATCAGTAAGAAATCAGTATGATAATGTATCAGTAAGAAATAAGTATGATATTGTATCAGTAAGAAATCAGTATGATATTGTATCAGTAAGATATAAGTATGTTATAGCATCAGTAAGAAATAAGTATGTTATAGCATCAGTAAGAAATAAGTATGATATTGTATCAGTAAGAAATCAGTATGATATTGTATCAGTAAGAAATCAGTATGATATTGTATCAGTAAGATATAAGTATGTTATAGCATCAGTAAGAAATAAGTATGATATTGTATCAGTAAGAAATAAGTATGATATTGTATCAGTAAGAAATCAGTATGATATTGTATCAGTAAGAAATCAGTATGATATTGTATCAGTAAGATATAAGTATGTTATAGCATCAGTAAGAAATAAGTATGTTATAGCATCAGTAAGAAATAAGTATGATATTGTATCAGTAAGAAATAAGTATGATATTGTATCAGTAAGAAATAAGTATGATATTGTATCAGTAAGAAATCAGTATGATATTGTATCAGTAAGATATAAGTATGTTATAGCATCAGTAAGAAATAAGTAAGAAATAAGTATGATATTGTATCAGTAAGAAATCAGTATGATATTGTATCAGTAAGATATAAGTATGTTATAGCATCAGTAAGAAATAAGTATGTAATTGTATCAGTAAGAAATAAGTATGCTATTGTATCAGTAAGATATAAGTATGCTATTGTATCAGTAAGAAATCAGTATGATATTATATCAGTAAGAAATAAGTATGATATTGTATCAGTAAGATATAAGTATGTTATAGCATCAGTAAGAAATAAGTATGTAATTGTATCAGTAAGAAATAAGTATGTTATAGCATCAGTAAGAAATAAGTATGATATTGTATCAATAAGAAATAAGTATGCTATTGTATCAGTAAGAAATCAGTATGTATCAGTAAGAAATCAGTATGCTATTGTATCAGTAAGAAATAAGTATGCTATTATATCAGTAAGAAATAAGTATGATATTGTATCAGTAAGAAATCAGTATGATATTGTATCAGTAAGAAATAAGTATGATATTGTATCAGTAAGAAATCAGTATGATATTGTATCAGTAAGAAATAAGTATGATATTGTATCAGTAAGAAATCAATATGCTAATGCATCAGCCAAATGGTGTTATTAGCACCAACTTCCTTTGTGGCTGCATCTTACAAGGAAGACAGAAGTAGTTACCTTATAGATAACAAGATCATACGTTGATACATGGGTGTATAGATAGATTGGGTCACTACCATCCGCGTTCACTGCTGTCAAGGTGAAGAAGTCCAGGTAGAAAAGCCTGTAAGGAATCAATGATTATACTCCAGTATAAATATTTGTTAGAAATAGTTACATCGTAGAAAAAATAAAACAACTCAACAACAAACTTCAATTAGCGTTTTCGCCATGTCTTGATGGCTCTTCAGGAATATATATCTTTATATATATGTTACAGTTTAGTTACTCGGGAATTCCAAGTATGTATTAAATATACATAGTATAGTGGTTTCTCCTCCATAATTCACAGGGTTATGATTTGGTTGCTAGAGAAAAATAAACGATGTCCTTTGGGGTGGGGAAAAGATAGCTCACGCAGCTGTCACTATGTTTTGACAAGCAAGAGAGAGAAAATATCTTGCACTGGTCTGTCAACAAATTAAACCTATTTCAACCCCAGTTTAAGGTTTTGGCTGCCTCGTGTTGACTAGCCAAATTCTTCCAATTGAGTTGAGAAATCGACTTGACAGACCCATGTCAGTTTCTGTTCCACATACCTGCCGGTGCTGGGGTCACTGTACAATGCTGTCGGGTAAAATACGTCATCTGGGTGCACTATGGTCGTTACAGTAAAAGTCGTTCCTTCAAATTTACCAGCGTATACATTAACACCGATTGAGGAATCAGTCATCCAGAACAGGGTTCTAAAACAGCATCAACATCAACATCATCATCATCATCATCTCGAATAACAAGGTTAAACAACAGTTGTTAATCGTTTGTATATAAGATTGAATCATGCCTTACTATATTGTAAAATCATATTGACATGAATAACGTAGAAAGTGTCTACTAACTTGTTATTTGGACTTACTTGTTATGTGGACTTATTGCTATGTGGACTGACTTGTTGCTATGTGGACTTACTTGTTATGTGGACTTACTTGTTATGTGGACTTATTGCTATGTGGACTTACTTGTTATGTGGACTTACTTGTTATGTGGACGTACTTGTTATGTGGACTTATTGTTATGTGGACTTACTTGTTATGTGGACTTATTGTTATGTGGACGTACTTGTTATGTGGACTTACTTGTTATGTGGACTTACTTGTTATGTGGACTTATTGTTATGTGGACGTACTTGTTATGTGGACTTACTTGTTATGTGGACTTATTGCTATGTGGACTGACTTGTTGCTATGTGGACTTACTTGTTATGTGGACTTACTTGTTATGTGGACTTACTTGATATGTGGACTTATTGCTATGTGGACTTACTTGTTATGTGGACTTATTTGTTATGTGGACGTACTTGTTATGTGGACTTATTGCTATGTGGACTGACTTGTTGCTATGTGGACTTACTTGTTATGTGGACTTACTTGTTATGTGGACGTACTTGTTATGTGGACTTATTGTTATGTGGACTTACTTGTTATGTGGACTTATTGTTATGTGGACGTACTTGTTATGTGGACTTACTTGTTATGTGGACTTATTGCTATGTGGACGTACTTGTTATGTGGACTTACTTGTTATGTGGACTTATTGTTATGTGGACGTACTTGTTATGTGGACTTACTTGTTATGTGGACTTATTGCTATGGGACCCAGACCTATGATTCCAGAATATACAACTGAAGTTGCCTTGTCGTTAACGTTCACTACACGTATGTGTCCGGTGTCAGCCTCGGCAAAGTAAAGGTTGTTCGTTAGCCAATCATATACAAGTCCTGTAACATATAACAAATGACAGGTACACATTGCCTACACCTTAAAATACTGACAGAGTCTACGTTTGTTAATTGTTTAAAGTCGTTCGAACTTAAACAACAGGAACAATTCAAAATAGCCTTTAGTGATATCAACCAATTTTTTCACTCTTAATATTTTTTGCTTTTGACTGTGTTTACAAGATTCTAATTGACCTTTGTCTTACCTGTAACATTCCCTGCTGAAGCAATGACAGTAGAAACACCGGAGACGATTTCATGAGAATAGATATTACGATTGGCTTTGTCATAGTAGAATACTGTATTGGTGCTGGCATCCGCCGCCAGGTGGAGCACATTCGTGAAGTTGTCGGCAATACAGATGGGGTTTAGAGATCCACCCGACATGACTCGAACCTCGCTCATACAGATATGTGTACCGTTACTAATCAACACTCCAGCTGCATGTAAGTAGTGATCCTCTGGAATATAAAGTAAGCAACAATAGCATTTCTTAACATTGTTATTTCACTCATACCTACAGGTGTAATAAAGGCTGGTCTCGGGCAATAAACTCATGTCGTCTGAGGCTGTATTGCATCGTAACATCTTAAACAACTAATATTTTCTCTTCTCATAAGTGTTCCAAAGGGAACATAATTAACAACATTTAAAATATGAACTGTCTCTGCTCCAAAGTTTCTGCTGTGTAGCCTTTTGGAAATGAACCGCTATAACCATTTTAAGGTAAGCACCGGGTTTTACAACATTTTGTGACCCACGGGTAGAATATCCCCATCATTCATATCCACATATGAAAGAGTCTTATAATATTTACATGTTATTTATGTTCAAATGACGCTTTTGGTATCATTGTCCAGTCTTTGTACATGCAATGCCGTTATTCGGGTCTTACCAGCATCAGCTGCTGGTTAACTTGCCATGTATTTACGTGTGTACGTTATACGTGCGTGTATTGATTGTTTATGTCATTGTCTTACCTGTACAAGTTTTACATACCAGTATCAGTTGTTAATTATTTTTTACCTGTACACATTGTTTTTGCCAATAACAATGGACAATGACAATAATAACCTGTTTTATTTAGTATTTGTACTGTTCCGTGACGTACCTGTACATGTTTTGCCGTCACTGTTTAATGTATACCCCTCTTTACAAAGGCACACGTGTTCTTGTTCTCTGGTTCCATTAGCTGCACATAGGTGTTGACATCCTTTGTTCTGACAACCATCTGAAAAGTATGATAAAAATGTATCATACCAAATGTACGTTTTATAATTTGGAGGGCTGAAGTTGGTTGCGACTTCCTAGTGCATGAGTTCCGTTTGACTTAAACGGATCTAGGAACGCTCAACCAACTTCAGCCCTTATAAGTTAATAATTGCGTACTTATTTTTCGTGGACTCTATGAAATTAAACGTTATCTATGACTATTCATGAATAATTGCATTAATTAAACTCACGTTTTAGAAGTTTTTCTTTATTTTTATTTTGATGGAGTTCCTTTTGACAGATTGTAATTACGGTTGCCCAGGTACTAAGTATGTGTACCATTGTACGTGCGGTAGTTTGGAGTGAGGATTTGGATATTGTTATATGTGTTTGTCAATATCATGGAACACCAATAATGTGCAAGTAGATACACACTACCTAAAGAACCATGTGATATTAACCAATGCCACTAAACCTGATTATTTATGTAATGTTTTACTTCTGAGAATTGTAAATCATGCTTATTAATGAACTCTGTCACTGCCATCAAGGGTTAAGACCAGTTTGATTTGCTTTTGTAGAGTATCATTGATTGAAATATGTATGTTACCATTGTTACCTGGTCGTTATAGTTACCTGTTTGATCTGTGACCTGGTCGTTATAGTTACCTGTTTGATCTGTGACCTGGTCGTTATAGTTACCTGTTTGATCTGTGACCTGGTCGTTATAGTTACCTGTTTCTGATCTGTGACCTGGTCGTTATAGTTACCTGTTTGATCTGTGACCTGGTCGTTATAATTACCTGTTTGATCTGTGACCTGGTCGTTATAGTTACCTGTTTGATCTGTGACCTGGTCGTTATAGTTACCTGTTTGATCTGTGACCTGGTCGTTATAGTTACCTGTTTGATCTGTGACCTGGTCGTTATAGTTACCTGTTTGATCTGTGACCTGGTCGTTATAATTACCTGTTTGATCTATGACCTGGTCGTTATAGTTATCTGTTTGATCTGTGATCTGGTCGTTATAGTTATCTGTTTGATCTATGACCTGGTCGTTATAGTAACCTGTTTGATCTGTGACCTGGTTTTTATAGTTATCTGTTTGATCTATGACCTTGTCGTTATAGTTACCTGTTTGATCTGTGACCTGGTCGTTACTTGTTTGATCTGTGAGTAGGTCGTTATAGTTACCTGTTTGATCTGTGATTAGGTCGTTATAGGTACCTGTTCGATCTGTGACTAGGTCGTTATAGTTATCTGTTTGATCTGTGACCTGGTCGTTATAGTTATCTGTTTGATCTATGACCTGGTCGTTATAGTAACCTGTTTGATCTGTGACCTGGTTTTTATAGTATCTGTTTGATCTATGACCTTGTCGTTATAGTTACCTGTTTGATCTGTGACCTGGTCGTTATAGTTATCTGTTTGATCTGTGACCTGGTCGTTATAGTAACCTGTTTGATCTGTGACCTGGTCGTTATAGTTATCTGTTTGATCTGTGTGACTAGGTCGTTATAGTTACCTGTTTGATCTGTGACCTGGTCGTTATAGTTACGTGTTTGATCTATGACCTGGTCGTTATAGTTACCTGTTTGATCTGTGACCTGGTCGTTATAGTTACCTGTTTGATCTATGACCTGGTCGTTATAGTAACCTGTTTGATCTATGACCTGGTCGTTATAGTTACGTGTTTGATCTATGACCTGGTCGTTATAGTTACGTGTTTGATCTGTGACCTGGTCGTTATAGTTACGTGTTTGATCTATGACCTGGTCGTTATAGTTACGTGTTTGATCTATGACCTGGTCGTTATAGTTACGTGTTTGATCTGTGACCTGGTCGTTATAGTTATCTGTTTGATCTGTGATCTGGTCGTTATAGTTACGTGTTTGATCTATGACCTGGTCGTTATAGTAACCTGTTTGATCTGTGACCTGGTCGTTATAGTTACGTGTTTGATCTATGACCTGGTCGTTATAGTTACGTGTTTGATCTATGACCTGGTCGTTATAGTTACCTGTTTGATCTGTGACCTGGTCGTTATAGTTACCTGTTTGATCTATGACCTGGTCGTTATAGTAACCTGTTTGATCTATGACCTGGTCGTTATAGTTACGTGTTTGATCTGTGACCTGGTCGTTATAGTTACCTGTTTGATCTATGACCTGGTCGTTATAGTTACGTGTTTGATCTATGACCTGGTCGTTATAGTTACCTGTTTGATCTATGACCTGGTCGTTATAGTTACCTGTTTGATCTATGACCTCGTCGTTATAGTTACCTGTTTGATCTATGACCTGGTCGTTATAGTTACCTGTTTGATCTATGACCTGGTCGTTATAGTTACGTGTTTGATCTATGACCTGGTCGTTATAGTTACGTGTTTGATCTATGACCTGGTCGTTATAGTTACCTGTTTGATCTATGACCTGGTCGTTATAGTTATCTTTTGATCTGTGACCTGGTCGTTATAGTTAGTTATCTGTTGATCTGTGACCTGGTCGTTATAGTTACCTGTTTGATCTATGACCTGGTCGTTATAGTTACCTGTTTGATCTATGACCTGGTCGTTATAGTTACGTGTTTGATCTATGACCTGGTCGTTATAGTTACCTGTTTGACCTGTGACCTGGTCGTTATAGTTACCTGTTTGATCTGTGACTAAGAAGGACATATCGTAATACGAAGTGGCTGTGGGACTATTTGACCAGTAAGACAGGAATAAACTGATGGATCCATTCATCTTCTCAAAGCAGACGACAAAGTAGTTGTTAGGTTCCACAATACAGATATCATTCTAAACACATACACATAGAGAAACAATGATGTATTAAGTTAGGAGTGCTACGTGTTTATAAAAAGGTGCATTAAACTTTTTAAAACATACGCTATTGACATTAATACAAACAATGAAAGCGTCAGCACTTCTGATGAAAATGAACATGGATGCTTTAATTTCCCCCGCTAATTTTGATTAAGCTTTTTTCTGTAGTATGCGAGTATACATGAATAGGTTATCTATTATGTGAACAAATGCTTAATGTTGTTTTCCTAGTACCACTTCAAAATCAGCACAGTATTATAGCGGTATCCTCAGAGATATTCAACTGTTTACTTTTGTATTAGACATTCAAATGTGATAGTAAAAACATGGTTGGTATTCATATGATCAATATCCACCAACATTCTCATATTTATGCCTTTTTAAACATCCCTGATTATACAGTTTATTCATATTGAAGTATGTACTCTAAAATAATTCATATGTTAAAACTATGGAATTTTTAAGAAAATTTTAAAATTCAATCAGACATTGAAGAAATTCATAAAATTGTGCTTGCCTTTGTCACTGATAAAGACTGAATATTATATCCAGTTAATTTGCGGATGGTTCGACGGTCGTTACCAAAATATGTCATGGACTCCATCACCATCCGGTCCGAGTCGACGATATACAGACGTTTCTCTGTAGGGTCAGTTATCATAGTCGGGACGTAGCCAAGCGTCCGATGGACGATTATGATTTGACCTTCTCCGGACAAAGAGGCCGAAGTGATACGGCCACTGCTGGACCGCAGGTCGAAATAAAACATTTTCCTGTGGAAACAATTTACGAAATTATGATATTTCCAATAGTGTAAATAGAGATTGAACAGTGAGTTGATTGCGTTAAAGGTGGTATGAACGCAATGGGAAACAGATATATTCAATGTATCGCGTTAGCGCTACTTGTAAAATATGTCTGTATCCCATTGCTCCGAAGTGGAGCGAGCTGCCATATTTGATTTTCAACCGAGGAAAGTTACTGTGCTATAAGCCTAATGATGGTATGACTGTTGAGCTGCTGAATGTTTGTCATGTATGTATCGGTCTACGAACGCAATATAGACTAAATTCTTAATAGTTATGACTTTTATTTTATAGTACGGAGGATAGACAAGTGTTTGCATGGTGTGGATAGGCCAATTTTAAATGCAAAGACGGGGGTACTGTAAAGCTGATGTAACTGTTTCGGATATTCTATCTGTAATGTTTTTTATTCCTTTGAAAACCTGTTCATGACCTGTTTACCTATCTGTTTACCTATTGTTCGCCTAGACACTTCAAGAATTGCTCTCCGACAATCATATGTTCTGGGTGAAATGAGCGTACTGACGTAACTATGGAATTTCCCGAACATTCATGAGAAAAGCCCCCTATTGTAGCCTCGACCAGCAATTCATTTTGTTGTTTATTATCGTTACAATGCTTGAGCACATCTTTTGTTTTGATGTCAAATACATATTTAATTCGATGTAATAAAAAATTTCTTTGTTATTTTGAAATCTGTCAAATAATGGCGCAAAATGTTGTCGAGGCGTGAATTAGAAGTAGTCCGAACCTGCACTGTATTTGTATTCATAGTTTGAACGCAACCCCCGCCCCCTTCCATTGGCTATATAGGAGCATATGTAAATATATGAATTTAAACGATGAAAGTATGTTATGTAATTGCATTTTACGTACAATTAAGCATCAATCAATCCATTTACACACACCAAAGTCTATAAAAGTGGTAGTTTCTGCTCCTGCTTAGCGCTCAGCAAAAAGGGAGTGGGACGACTGGTTCGCCCGTTGTCAGTATAATGTGACCGGGTGGGGTGTGTTGCTTGGTGTCTTCGGCGGCATGCTTCAGTGATATAGCACTATAAAAAGGGCAAAAGTTCCACTATACAAGAAGACACAACATGAATATACCGCAGTCTCCCGAAACACGCACCTCTCACAACATACACGCAACACACCGCATACATGGGAGGCCGTCCTTACATGACCATAGCTGTTAATAGGACGTTAATTAATCAAACAAACAAACAAACAAACAAATCCATTTACAAATATATTTTCAACATTTCCCTGCAGCTCAGGGCTAATAGGCTAAGCCCAATTAACCAGCATCTAATTTAGCCCAATAAGTTATTTTTTGCGTTATGACATGCTATGACATAAAGTGGAAATTATATAAAAGATGTAAAGTAAATTATAACTATTTGTTTGTTATCGTCTACATGAAAAACTTTATAGTACCCTGTTGACTTATTTTTCAATAAACAAATCCCCGTAATATTAAACTATGGCGCTTCGATTTTATTTCAACATAAATAGAAGATTTAACACATTTGACAATGTTTATAAAGGCAACTTTTTTCACATTCTAGGGACGATAACTCCTATGTCTTATTTTATGCAATTTCTTAAGTAATGAAAAAAAGGATACAGACATTCTGTATGTATTAATTAACGCAACCATTTTAGGCAGTTCTGTATGTATTAGGTAACGTTACCATTAGAGGCAGTTCCGTATGTATAAATTAACGTTACCATTACAGGCAGTTCTGTGTGTATTAAGTAAGTTACCATTGCAGGCAGTTCTGTATGTATTAAGTAACGTTACCATTACAGGCAGTTCTGTATGTATTAAGTAACGTTACCATTACAGACAGTTCTGTATGTATTAAGTAAGTTACCATTACAGGCAGTTCTGTATGTATTAATTAACGTTACAATTACAGACAGTTCTGTGTGTATTAAGTAAGTTACCATTGCAGGCAGTTCTGTATGTATTAAGTAACGTTACCATTACAGACAGTTCTGTATGTATTAAGTAAGTTACCATTACAGGCAGTTCAGGCAGTTCTGTATGTATTAAGTAACGTTACCATTACAGACAGTTCTGTATGTATTAAGTAAGTTACCATTACAGGCAGTTCTGTATGTATTAAGTAACGTTACCATTACAGACAGTTCTGTATGTATTAAGTAACGTTACCATTACAGGCAGTTCTGTATGTATTAAGTAACGTTACCATTACAGGCAGTTCTGTATGTATTAAGTAACGTTACCATTACAGACAGTTCAGTATGTATTAAGAAACGTTACCATTACAGACAGTTCTGTATGTATTAAGTAATGTTACCATTACAGGCAGTTCTGTATGCATTAAGTTCAGTTACCATTACAGGCAGTTCTGTATGTATTAAGTAACGTTACCATTACAGGCAGTTCTGTATGTATTAAGTAACGTTACAATTACAGGCAGTTCAGTTACCATTACAGGCAGTTCTGTATGTATTAAGTAACGTTACCATTACAGGCAGTTCTGTATGTATTAAGTAAGTTACAATTACAGACAGTTTTGTATGGATTAAGTAACGTTACCATTACAGGCAGTTCTGTATGTATTAAGTAAAATACCATTACAGACAGTTCTGTATGTATTAAGTAACGTTACCATTACAGGCAGTTCTGTATGTATTAAGTAAGTTACCATTACAGGCAGTTCTGTATGTATTAAGTAACATTACCATTACAGGCAGTTCTGTATGTATAAATTAACGTTACCATTACAGGCAGTTCTGTATGTATAAATTAACGTTACCATTACAGGCAGTTCTGTATGTATTAAGTAAGTTACCATTACAAGCAGTTCTGTATGTATTAAGTAAGTTACCATTACAGGCAGTTCTGTATGTAGTAAGTTACCATTACAGGTAGTTAAGTAACGTTACCATTACAGACAGTTCTGTATGTATTAAGTAACGTTACCATTACAGGCAGTTCTGTATGTATTAAGTAAGTTACCATTACAGACAGTTCTGTATGTATTAAGTAACGTTACCATTACAGGCAGTTCTGTACCTATTAATCCATGTAACCATTACAGGCAGTTCTGTATGTATTAAGTAACGTTACCATTACAGACAGTTCTGTATGTATAAATAAAGTTACCATTACAGGCAGTTCTGTATGTATTAAGTAACGTTACCATTACAGGCAGTTCTGTATGTATTAAGTAATGTTACCATTACAGGCAGTTCTGTATGCATTAAGTAACGTAACCATTACAGGCAGTTCTGTATGCATTAAGTAACGTTACCATTACAGGCAGTTCTGTATGTTTTAAGTAACGTTACCATTACAGGCAGTTCTGTATGTATTAAGTAACGTTACCATTACAGGCAGTTCTTATGTATTAAGTAACGTTACCATTACAGGCAGTTCTGTATGTATTAAGTAAGTTACCATTACAGGCAGTTCTGTATGTATTAAGTAACGTTACCATTACAGGCAGTTCTGTATGTATTAAGTAAGTTACCATTACAGGCAGTTCTGTATGTATTAAGTAACGTTACCATTACAGGCAGTTCTGTATGTATTAAGTAAGTTACCATTACAGGCAGTTCTGTATGTATTAAGTAACGTTACCATTACAAGCAGTTCTGTATGTATTAAGTAACGTTACCATTACAGGCAGTTCTGTATGTATTAAGTAAGTTACCATTACAGGCAGTTCTGTATGTATTAAGTAAGTTACCATTACAGACAGTTCTGTATGTATTAAGTAACGTTACCATTACAGGCAGTTTTGTATGTATTAAGTTAGTTACCTTTACAGGCAGTTCTGTATGTATTAAGTAACGTTACCATTACAGGCGGTTCTGTATGTATAAATTAACATTACCATTACAGGCAGTTCTGTATGTATTAAGTAACGTTACCATTACAGGCAGTTCTGTATGTATTAAGTAACGTTACCATTACAGGCAGTGCTGTATGTATTAAGTGACGTTACCATTACAGGCAGTTCTGTATGTATTAATTAACGTTACCATTACAGACAGTTCTGTAAAGTATCAATTCATGTAACCATTTCAGGCAGTTCTGTATATATAAATTAACGTTACCATTACAGGCAGTTTTGTATGTATTAATGAACGTTACCATTACAGGCAGTTCTCTCTTACGTGTTATTTTTCCATATCCATCATACTTTCCATATATTCTTAACTGACTTACTATAAATGGAGCATTATATTCTATCGCTAAATATGTGCCCTTTCTAAAGAAAAATTGTATCACTGAATATGATTGGTGCTGTTTCTAAAGAAAAATTCTATCACTAAATATTATTGGTGCTGTTTCTAAAGAAATATTTCAACACTAAACATGATTGATGTCTTTTCTAAATATTCCATCATTGAATATGATTGGTGCCCTTTCCAAAGAAATATTCAATCGCTAAATATTCTTAAGAACGGTAACTACTTTTTACCAAATACTTACGCTTCTATTGCGTCGACTGCAATTGCTGTCGGGTAAGATAGTTTGTCAACGACAACTTTGTACATGGTCGAGTCGTTAGTGTTGGCTGGCTGTAGGCAGATCCAACCGTGGTGAGCGTCGACCCAGTATAGCACTTTCCTGATCCAATCAAACGCAATGCTGGCGGAGTATTCAGAGATACCAGCGTGTATACTTGTGGAAGTGAGATTAGGATGAGAAAACTGCGTATCAAAATTATCCATTCTGTAGAGGCTACGGGTATCCCTCTCTAAATAGTAAAGTGTCTGTTCAAATGGATCGTTCACCAACGCAGTGATGTCTGTGGCATCACTATTATGTGGTAATCTATGGGTGATGGGATCATCTTCGTCAATGGTTTCGGGAGTTCCCGGGATGGACTCCAGAAAGCCAGGTTCAAAAAAACTTCCTGATAGAGAAATTACCATTCCACGTTCTGAAATATAAACACAACTATCATAAGAAAAATTGTCTAAGTCTAAGTATCATTGCAATATTAAGGTTACAACGATTTGATATTTTAAAATGATAGAGAAAATATTTAATGGTTGAAGATATGAAACTTTTGATAAATACTTTGAAACATTTGATAGTTTAAAACGTGGCTAGGAGTAGTTTTATTTTGTTTAAAACACTGACAATGCATAACATAATCCAACCATGACTAAAGGTTAGATTTTGGATGGTAATGTACCTATTTCTAGCACCAGGATGAGGGAAGAAAAAAAAACCCAAAGAAAAACCTCAATAGCATGAACAACCTAATGTTTAGTGAATGGCACATATGATAAAGTCTCTAGATTAGCGGAGACGGATTTATATCAGGTTCAAATTTTCCCCTGCATTATTTTAATAGTTTTTTTTATTCATTACAGATGAGGACATATCTAACCCATATTACTCTACAGTGTGAATAAGGTTAAAATGGCCAAGACGTAGCTTGGTAGGTGAAGAAATAAGAAAACACAGATGCACCATGTAATTTGTGAAAGGTAGTAAGATACAGTCTGGCAAAATTACCATGTCGTTCAACCCAACAGAGAATCACTCGTGAAACTCTATAGGGTCAATCATACAACCTGTAGAGATTATCAACCCCAGTCTGGGTCACTCATACAACCTCTAGAGATTATCAACCCCAGTCTGGGTCACTCATACAACCTCTAGAGATTGTCAAACTCTATAGGGTCAATCATACAACCTCTAGAGATAATCAACCCCAGTCTGGGTCACTCATACAGTCAAACTCTATAGGATAACTAATACAACCTCTAGAGATTATCAACCCCAGTCTGGGTCACTCATACAACCTTTAGAGATTGTCAAACTCTATAGGGTCACTAATACAACCTCTAGAGATTATCAACCCCAGTCTGGGTCACTCATACAACCTCTAGAAATTTAAAACTCTATAGGGTCACTAATACAAACTCTAGAGATTATCAACCCCAGTCTGGGTCACTCATACAACCTCTAGAGATTGTCAAACTCTATAGGATCACTAATACAACCTCTAGAGATTATCAACCCCAGTCTGGGTCACTCATACAACCTCTAGAGATTATCAACCCCAGTCTGGGTCACTCATACAACCTCTAGAGATTTTCAAACTCTATAGTGTCATTCATACAACCTCTAGAGATTATCAACCCCAGTCTGGGTCACTCATACAACCTCTAGAGATTGTCAAACTCTATAGGGTCAATCATACAACCTCTAGAGATAATCAACCCTAGTCTGGGTCACTCATACAGTCAAACTCTATAGGATAACTAATACAACCTCTAGAGATTATCAACCCCAGTCTGGGTCACTCATACAACCTTTAGAGATTGTCAAACTCTATAGGGTCACTAATACAACCTCTAGAGATTATCAACCCCAGTCTGGGTCACTCATACAACCTCTAGAAATTTAAAACTCTATAGGGTCACTAATACAAACTCTAGAGATTATCAACCCCAGTCTGGGTCACTCATACAACCTCTAGAGATTGTCAAACTCTATAGGATCACTAATACAACCTCTAGAGATTATCAACCCCAGTCTGGGTCACTCATACAACCTCTAGAGATTATCAACCCCAGTCTGGGTCACTCATACAACCTCTAGAGATTTTCAAACTCTATAGTGTCATTCATACAACCTCTAGAGATTATCAACCCCAGTCTGGGTCACTCATACAACCTCTAGAGATTTTCAAACTCTATAGTGTCATTCATACAACCTCTAGAGATTATCAACCCCAGTCTGGGTCACTCATACAACCTCTAGAGATTGTCAAACTCTATAGGATCACTAATACAACCTCTAGAGATTATTAACCCCAGTCTGGGTCACTCATACAACCTCTAGAGATTATCAACCCAGTCTGGGTCACTCATACAACCTCTAGAGATTGTCAAACTCTATAGTGTCACTCATACAACCTCTAGAGATTATCAACCCCAGTCTGGGTCACTCATACAACCTCTAGAGATTGTCAAACTATATAGGATCACTAATACAACTTCTAGAATATGTCAAACCCGTCAGGTAACTCATACAACCTCTAGAGATGGTTAAAACCGGCCATAGCCACTTCTAGAGATTGTCAATCCCAGTCAGTACCACTCAAACAACCTCTAGAGAAACCTCAAACGCTATATGGCCACACATACAACCTCTAGAGATTGTCAAACACTATTGGACCACTTATACAACATCTAGAGATTGTCAAACCCCATCAGGTCACTCATACAACCTCTAGAAATTGTTAAAAACCGGCCATAGCCACTCATACAACTTTAGAGATTGTCAAACCCAGTCAGTACCACCTATATAACCTCTAGAGATTGTCAAACCCAGTCAGTGTCATTCATACAACCTCTAGAGATTGTCAAACCCAGTCAGTACCACCTATATAACCTCTAGAGATTGTCAAACCCAGTCAGTGTCATTCATACAACCTCTAGAGATTGTCAAAGCTAGTTAGGGCCACTCATACAACCGCTACAGATTTTCAAACTCTATAGGACCACTCATACAACCTCTAGAAATGGTCAAACCTAGTTAGGGTCACTCATACAAACTCTAGAGATTGTCAAACTATATTGGACCACTTATACAACCTCTACAGATTATCAACCCCAGTCTGGGTCACTCATACAACCTCTAGAGATTGTCAAACTATATAGGACCACTTATACAACCCAAAGAGATTGTCAAACTCTATTTGGTCACACATACAACCTCTAGAGATTGTCAAACCCATCAGGGCCACTCTTACAACCTCTAGAGATTGTCAACTCCCGTCAGGGTCACTCAAACAACATCTAGAGAAAGTTAAAACCGGTCAGGTCACTCATAAAACCACTAGAGATTGATAAACCGAATCAGGGTCACTCAAACAACATCTAGAGATAGTTAAAACCGGTCAGGTCACTCATACAACCTCTAGAGATTGATAAACCGAGTCAGGACCACTCATGCAACCTCTAGAGATTGTCAAACTCTATTTGGCCACACATACAACCTCTAAAGATAGATTATCAACCCCAGTTAGGGCCACTCATACAACCGCTAGAAATTGTTAAAACCCGTTAGGGTCACTGATACAACCTCTAGACATTTTCAAAACCGGTCAAGACCGCTTATACAACCTCTAGAGATTGTCAAACTCTGACAGAGTCACCCATCAAATCCCACAAAGAATCACTCGTCACACCCAAAGATAAGGTGCCCCTTAACAATATTTAGTGTCCGTCATCAAACCATAAGTCCTCTCGTTGCATTGCTCCAATATTTCGTTGATCCCCATTATTCTGCAGCGCCAGACTCATATATTATCAGATCTTCATATTGAAAACGGAAAGCCAAACCTAATCATTTTATGAACGTATATAATATTCAACGGAATATAATTTATCTTTTTTTCAAATTTTCATTTATGATTCTTTCCACCTTTCCGTATTTTATCAAAGTTACGAAATAGTGTACAGCTTTGGTCCTTAGTAATATTCGTAAATGTCCATAAATCCTCCATCTCTGATGATACAAGGAAAATTCGGGGACAAATATGATGGTCTGCAAAGTCACATAGCCCATAGAACAAACGTATCAGAAAGACGATCGTTGATTCCTATTAAACCTTAATCCAAATTCAGTGCTCGGCGTGACACCTCGTGAACGGTAGACGATGACCTTTAGCAGAAGGTTATTCGAACGAGTGTAGTGAAAACTAGGTTACACACTCGACTGGAATTCAATTCTGACTACCACATATATATATATAAATATGCAGTGTCAGGTGAAGTGTCTAATCCCTTATATAGCATATATATGTAGTTTAGGACATCACCTCCATCGCTACCTATATATATGTTAATGTATAGTGTAGTTATAACCTTTAAATCCGTGTTCATGTTGGAAATGAGCGCATTCTATAGGCAATTGAATATGGGACTTTTGCAACATGTTCATCTGACTTTCAATGGTCATACAAGTCAATTGAATTGCGTATTCAACTACAAAAATGAGATTGTGTAGCTATTACAGGGATTGAATAAACAAATGTGAAAATTTATAAAAAATAAAGGTACAAATATTGTAAAATTATTGTCAATTTCAATTAAAAATGACAACATTACATATTGACGCTCAAGAAATGTTTTTATCACATGCTACTAAAATCTGTGTGAACACTTCCAATATTTAAACAAGTACATAAAATGGCGGCGAAAAAAATTACCAGATGGTTGTAAATAACATCAAACTTGATAAAAGAATATTGTATGCATATTTATTTGCATTTATTTTGTACACGAGCAATCTACCAATGTTTAACTGAGAAATTACAATGATTTCAAAAATGTTACTAATGAATCATCATAAAAATGACTGAATATGTCAGTAAAAACAACTGTCAATAGTAAAGGCATATATCTGTATGAAGATGGGTTAAGAGGAATTGAAATATGATTTTAAAAACTTGATAGCTGAATGCAAAATCCACATTCAATAGCTTCAACGTAACAGAATATGGAATGGTTGGGTATAAATCGTTAACATATGTTCCTGAGTTAGATTATAAAGGTAGATTTAAAACCCACATTGCATTAAATGTTGAAAAAGCTATATCTAACTATGGGTTAGGTTCATATCTAGTCTAGGACTAGTTTTTTGTTGTTGCAAAACTCACAAAGGTTTAAATGGTGCGAACAAATCGGCATAGACGCTTGTTGCAAATAGACGACATTCTATAATTTTCCTTTAATTTTGATTTGATTTTGAGCGTGATCGCACAAGGGGTACACGTATCTTCTGATATGGCTGTACTTATGTGATTTACATGTAAACTGAAATCCTACACTGTCACTATAGGCAGTATGTGTACTACATACCATTCTAGATGTTTGTTATTTGGCTTCGTGGCATTTAAACAAAAATTATATCTTCTAATCAGTGAAAATATAACTTTATCAAGTTTAGCAAATCAATGCCGTAGTGACGCAAATCTATAAGAAAATCTTTACGGAAAAAGCAATTATACAAACGTTCATTATGATTCGTGAATATTTACGTAAATGCATTATTTATAGTTATCTAATATTCAAAACTGGTATATATTTGGAATATATATATATATAAAAAAAACACCCTTTCCGCTGCTGTTGATGCTTCAGATTTGTTTACTCCTAGACAGATTACATTGTCGGAGCTCAGTGGTCGGTGACAGGCAGACTAGAGATCAATCTATAGGTAAGTTATAGGATAGGTAGATAAGTTTATCAAGGATGGTAAGTAAAAATATGTTTGTACAAAAGGTAACATTTGATGTATGAATATTAAATAGACATTTCTAAAAGAGTTTCTGATGAAGTACAGAACTTCAAAGTATGCGCGATCCCCGTACCAGCCTATTAATCTGATAAATGTATGAACACGTGACGTACCCCGTATTGCACGCCCTTTACACGACCAAAACAATCATGTTTCACGGACATGTGTGTTTAAAGGCAAAATGTTTTATAAATAAATCTATTGAAATCTTCTATTTTGTGTAATCAAATTGTCAACAAGACCAAAAAACAGAACTGCAGAGTTTTTGTCGATTGCAATCGAATGCTAATAAATAGTATATTCATCCCGATTCCCAAACTACGTGCATTTGCCACGGTAAGAATTCACATTGTTTAGTTTTTCAACAAAGTTATTTGTATCACTTACCATTGGATATAAATAAAAGAGAGTGAGTTAAACTGTGGTTTGTATGAATGACGTCATACATATAAATGAGATGATGTCATAGCTGTACTAATAAGACCGGAGTTTGTAGTTATCACAATCAGCTCAATAGACTCTATAGCTCCGGACATATCCGTATTTCTATTATTAAAATAAGATAAGATTCACAATGTAAATGTACCGTTTTGATATAATATCGTTAAAATTACAACGCTTTACACTGGCACGAACGTGTGAAGGTGCATCTAGTCTGCGGTGGGACGGTAAGTCAGATATTATATCCCTAATATTGTTCCTTCTCAATGAATTAACTTCGTTATATTTTATACTGTCACGTGTGTTAAATATTTATATTTGATGAAATAACCGCTTTCTATCGAAACAAAAATGTTATTCTTCGAGATTACGTTTGTATTAGTTTTTACTTTGATCCAAATGTAAATACAAAAAGATCTGCAAATATATATGTTCTATGGTTCTGTGTGAACTGATTTTATATATTGTATTTTTGCATTCTTTCCAACTTTTTTTTATATGCGATAACAAAACAGGACCGCCAAGACAAATGGACACACACCACCATGCCTCTCTGTGGAAAACACGTAGAAGACCAACGTGCCAAGTGCTTTCCAATGTCCTTCCTAGATTTGTATGGGGCATTTCGAGAGGCCATCAGAGAATGCTATTTTTCCTGAGCTTTGGTCTGTTTCTGTATTTCCGTTCCGATTTTGACTTATTGATTTCTATGTTAGGGTCTCAGCACCGTTTCAGTTATCATTGCTTTTATAAAACTAGTATCTGAAGTAGCTAGATGTTACCTACATTTAAAAAGCAGGCGTAATCGGTACATTATAGGACGCTCACTCTTCAGGAGCACTATTAGTTTTAGTAGGTGTGTATGTGATGTATTCTTTGTATACAGAATTTATAATCTTTCCCTCGCTTTTTATGAGGTTAAGGTTACGTTATAAAATTAATATTCATTGTTAATTTGTATTGAACATTAAAACCTTTAAAATAACCGTCATAGTTTGTCAGAGTAGTAAATGTATAGTGACCAAAGAAAAAGAAATCTTGGGAGGAAAATCCAATCCACATTATAAAATTTATCAAGTACACAAGAAAAATAGGCTTCACATGTTGAAGGTCTTTCATATAAAAGCATGTTTTATTTATATCGTAAACAAACCCAGCCAACAAACGGGCATTTTAAATCTGAACAGTCAACCCGAACAAGAGGTCATCTGATACTCCCATTAACCTATATATATCTGTCTATACAGTGTAGGGAGATTGGGAGGTCACGTTTCACGCGGGTGGACTTCGTTTATATAAAATACCCGGCTATCTTCACTTGTTATTTTGTACAGTGTCAACATTTCGTCTCCTCGCTTTGTCAATTATAGAATTAGTACTGGAGATGGGGCAGTGTATGGAAGCATTTTAGTACTATTTAGATCCAGCACCAACACAGTACAATAGAGTTAATCTGTCTTCTCCATGCATCATAGCTTTATACCCTGTTCTAATATACTGATGGCCTGTTTATAGAGGGGGGAAACATTAAAAATTTCGTGATTATAAAATCAGTCATGTGACGTGGTGTGGAACATCAATGACTCACGTGTTTACAGAACACCCGACCTTTGTAGGCTAACTAGAACACTTACTTATAGGTAATTACTGTGCGACTAATTAGGCTGTCGCTTAATCACGCTACCTAACGAACCAGGTACAAACATTCCTGGTTGACATTTCATATACTTATTTTTTTATTTATTGATGCTATTTTAAGTTATGTAAACATATATTTCTTTGTTACTGCCAGCTTAGCTGCAGATTTAATTCACCTTGTGAGTTGTAGTTTATTTATCAAGGACTTATAAGTTTACGTCCTTGATATTTATATATGCATGGTTTTGAACCTTGCAATATTTTTCGAGTTATTTCTTCAGCCACATTTACCGACAAAGTCGAGCATTTAACAGAATGATGAATTTTCTCGCTAAAGGGGATATTATGAATAAACATCTATCTTAAGAGAGTAAATGCAAATATATCCTAAAATGAAATATGGAGATTTAGGTTTCGCATGAAAGAGTCTTTTAGTGGACTAAAAGCCATTTAAAATGCCCCGTAACATTTCAAAGTGTAAATTATATTTAACCACACCATGTTTGCCGTGTGTATGCGAGGTCGTTGATGGACGTCTGACACAGTAGGGCTCACACCATGTTTGCCGTGTGTATGCGAGGTCGTTGGTGGACGTCTGACACAGTAGGGCTGGTCACCAAAGTATCGCCTTGTCACAATATACTTGAGTCAGCAAGCCATCCGTACAAGTGCATAGTGAAGCTCAATCACATAAAGCAATTAGAGACAGCAGCTAAATATATATAAATACGACATGGTCTAGTCACCCAAACGATCGAGAAATTGCCATCTCCCTAAAATATAAAAAAACTGTGACTAGCTAGCTTCTCAACAACCGAAGTGATTGATTGGCGTTACCTTGGTAAAACCAGTTAATGATTCAAATTATCAAAATTAATTTTGTCTGTTTCAGTTAATCAATAGTAATTTTTTTTCTGTTTTAGTTCCCGACTTTTATTTTGTCAACATTTAAGCTAGTCTTTCTAAATCATCATCTTAACACTCAATCGTTCCTGGTTAGATAAGCACATGATCAATGCGTTTATTCTGATTTTGGGTGTGAATTGTAGGAGAGTTCATATGCAAAGTAAAACACTTTTGACATGTCTTCACATTCATATTTTATAATTTGGTGTGATCTTTCACTAACAAATCTAAAAATTTTTATTTTTTATGGAAAAAACTGCCTATTTCATCTGTTCAAACGTACCTACATGTTCATTCTTCTGTTATAGCCGGATAACAATGGTGTCAGTGCGTGAAAGTAAAACAGCCACAGAAATGTAAAGATCGTGATGCAGACAAAAAGTCACAATATGGAAAATCCTCTATACACAACTATACAATCATTTCAGATTTGATTTTCATCTTTAAGAACACTTTTGAAATATATGAATTCATACAACTAATACATGACGGTGCCATATCATTCTTTAGAAGTTGGTATTCTTTTAAAGGTTCCTCTGCGTTTTTCAGTCATATAAAATGTTGTAAAGATAACGTTAGGAATGATACAAGCTATTTCTTATTAAGAAATCGCATTAGGATCCTTTGTTTTCTGTGAGTTATTGTGTTGTGACCTGTTTTAAAATAGGTCATTAAAAATTACCCACGATTAGTTGTTGGCATTGTTTGTATGAAGATGTATAGTTTGAGCCATGGCACTATAGTTGGTATTATACAGAATCTTGATTTCTCGGCATTATTGATTGACAACTCACCTTTCTGTTATCTATATTTAGATATGTAACCTTTCCTCTATCCGTGTCATAGTTCATATTCTGACCCTATCGTTTAAAAGTGAAATTGAAATTGATCATTTTTTAAGGTATATTGACACCTCCCTTGGTTTATACCCTAAAGGTAACTTAAAGCCTAACACTAGATAGGACAGCAAAGGTCATACACAGTCATTGAAGATGTTTTCATACAAAACGTCATTATTTTTTTAACATGAGGATCACCAATCGATGAACATATTGTCATTATATCACAAAATATTAATATTTAATTTCGGGATCACAAATTGGTGAAAAGTCGGATGCATTTATAAATTCAAACAGGTTTTTCTTCGTATGTGTGACGTTAACTAGGTCATATCCATTTTGAAGTACTCTAGATGTAACCGATTTGTGTTCATACTACCGTGAACTGTTTTAGTCATTATATATGTACGTAATTCTAGTTCCATTAAGTGTCTGTCACGGCCGGAGAATAATGTACTGATAAAGAGCTCCAGAAGATGTTGAGTAAATAGCATTGACCTTTCAGGTAGTTAGCTGCTTCCTGTCAATGGGCAGTAGATATTGAGTCTATTGGCAATATTAGTTAGAAAGATGGAAGTCATTTTATCTTCTATGAATTTTCTGGCTTGTTTCAAAGATATTCTCCGTCAAAATCTAAACTACAGTTGGTAAAGACCTCGACATCTGAAATAATATAACCATCAGCCCAAATACAAAATATGGTGTGACGATTGGTGAAACTTTTAAACTGTGACACAGCCTTATGTAACAGGGGAAGAGGGTTGGGGTGGTGGACTCTCACACTTACTGAAAAAGGTCGGTTATAAGTGTAGATTTTCAGGATGGAAGTTCTAGATCTTATCATGTATTACCAACATATTAAAAACATATTCTGAAGATATATTTTCGTACCTTTTAAAATTACATGCAATTAAGAAAAAGCCAACCAGGTCTCTACCAGATTATTCTAATTGTCCAAGTTTAAAAATTCCCTGTATGTTTTGATGCCATTATAGACTGTTTACACACGTGTTAGAGTACATTGTATGTCGGACAATCCTGTATAACAAGTGAAAGCCCTCCTGATAATTGATCGTCCTATTGTATATAGACTGTAATCCGTAAATCGAATGGTAGCACAGGTAGTTGTTGGTGTCAAATTTACCTAAATCATTTGTATAAGATCACGATACCCAATTACAGAATTACTGTAAGACGCTTACATTTCAATGATAACATGTCTTTAGATAGTCGGCCCTTGGTGAATGTGTGATGGATTTTGTATCCGAGATCTGTTTACAATGGATTAAGTAAAAAGTAATTACTGTTTAAGGCCTGGTAGGGTCAGTTCCATCATTAATGGCACTGTGTTTACTGTTGTGTAACTGGTTTACATGGTATTAACAAAATTAATCTTTCTGGTGAATTGCATACTAATACGAAAAAAACGTCACATGATTGGCAGACCAATCTATGATATAATTAGGATATTAAATGAGTGTCCATTTCATATAAGATCTTATAAAACCAGTCTCGGAAGTTTTCATATTTAAGACATTCTACATTTCGAGGAACGTCAACGTCAAAATTTGTCACAATAATTCAGGGAATGCCTTCATTTTGCCATGATGTCATCGAAACCTGCCATCACAATGAATTGCCAAACAATGACATTGACACGAAAACCCCTATCGTGACGTCTCAATTGAAATATGAACGTTGCGTCTGGATTTTGAAAAAAAATCAATGGAAATATTATTGTAAACGTATTCTATTTTATCAAGTAGTCCGGAAAATTAATTATAAGCATTGATATCACTATTTTTTTATAACACGGATTCACACAGATTGCAAACAAATTGTTTTTCATACCCCGATGAAATTTAAAAAAAATAGTAACATCAACGCTCAGTGAAAGGAAAATTTAAACATAACCGTAAGACTAACAACACATGTATCATCATTCTGCAATCTAATTACAATGTTTCAAATCGTGATCACCAAACTGTTTGATGTTGCGGTCAACTGACCTCTGGTTAATGAAGCTAAATAAAGAAAAATGCAAGCATATGGAAATTGGCAATATCCCCATTAACAGACAATACATCATAAAGGACGGCGACAACAGAATACGACTTGGGAAAACCAACAGTGAGAAAGATCTGGGAGTCACAATAGATAATACCCTGAAATTTACAAATCAAGTGAACAAAGCTTCAACAAAGAGAAACCAAATCATGGGTATCATATTTAGAACATTCACATATCTTGACAACCAAACCTTTAAAACACTGTATAAGACTCTAGTTAGACCTCATTTGGAATACTGTTCTGTCGTTTGGTCTCCCTTGATAAAAAAAAGATATAAAAACCATCGAAAACGTCCAACGAAGAGGTACAAAAAGACTAGTTAACCTTAAAGATCTCTCATATCCAGACCGATTGAAGACCCTGGGTATCCCAACACTTGAATATAGAAGACTGAGGGCCGATATGGTGGAGACCTTTAAAATAATCAACAAAATCGATATTGTTACCAGTGAGAACATGTGTACTCCAATGAGACACACAGGTACAAGAGGTCATAACAAAAAACTCTACAAGAAACCTTTTCGTCTCAACTCGGCAAGAAATGTTTTCAGTAACAGGATAGTGGAGTCCTGGAATTCTCTCCCTGTTGATGTGGTCAATGCTGAGAACCTGAAAACCTGAATATTTTCAAAAATAGATTAAACAAGCACTGGAAAAACCATGCCACGAAATGTTTACCCTCAACCTAGGAAAGACATTATATTATACATAAACCTAGGACATACTATTAAGGATTTTAAGCAATCACTTTAAATATTTTACCATTATTGTAAATATCACTATATATCTTTACAAGCCTTTTGTGGCTTCCCAATGATGTTGGACTGATGAGAAACTGATGAGAAACAAACTATTGTGGTATATGTATAGATGTGAGAGGAGCACCTGTTAACCTTCGTGTAGGAGGACACTGATCTCTGTGGTGGATGACCTGGGGTAATCCTACCTGTTTACGATTATGAAAAGAACATGTCTAGTATACGTATGTGGTACGATATCAATGCTTGGAGGATGAAAAAAATCGACAAGTGAGATTGTTATTAACCTTTTCTTATGTCCGCAGGATAAATTACTAAATACAAAATTGAAAACTAACTTATTGTTTTGTGGATCACATAAGTGAATATTAGTTTTGTAACAAAGAAACTCAGCAGCTACTTGTTGAATAATTTAGTATTTTACAAACGGTCGGTTCATAACAAGTTTTTGTAGTCTTGAGTTGTTAGTATTGATCTACTTGAGTTTGTCCAGAAGGACGGAATGCCCTTATGTTGCGGTCTAAGATAAGATCGGCTGATGAAGTCCATGTGCACTGTTCCGGATTTGTCACAAATAAAAATGCCTTATTGAAGAAAACTGTTTTGCATATCCTATACGCAGTATCACAGCCTTGTAAAGAATGTTTGCTTGTTGTATCATTGTATAAAAAATACGAGGAGCAGCAGGTATAGGTTATGTTATTATACAATCTGTGGAGTTTTAGTAAACATCCCCTTCAAACACAATTAGTTACAAAATGTATATGATATATCCAACACTACTCTGATTTTATCCTCAAATATCTCAAAATACAAATGATATGCAAATGGATGAAATATGCACGAGAATATCATGACGATTTTAACAAATCTATATGTATTTCGTTTTTTATCATGTTTAATTGCACGTGAGCTCAGATATTGATGATAAAATCTTCTATAGATGTAAATATTTCAGCATGTTTAGACAACCGTATGGCGTAACAAGCAATACTAGTTCTCAAAAGCAGTGAGTTGATTAGTATAATTATGTAACCCTCTGGAGCGAACCAATCCACCACTGTATTAGTTTTAATGTTGTGTGATAAAACGACGAATTATGATTCAGAGAAACCCCCTGACGTCTCATAGAATGTTGCTGTTAAAAATTACAACACATTCGTGTTATGACATGTAAACAAACATTATTTACCGCTGACGTAGATTATACAGATAACAATAGTAAGATATGCTCCCCATGTTGGTACCACCGCCATCATTGCTATTTGCTTACAAGTTTTATATGTTTTCTACTTGCATATAAAACTTTGTGGATTTACAACCTCACATAGAAGTCCATGTAAACAGCAAAGTTTATTGCTTCTCCAGAATTTTTCAAGGTGACATCGCCGACGTTTTCAAATTGATTTTATAGGATTTCACATCGACCCCCTTGACTCGACCAATACTTCATACGATATAAACATGCCCCAGAAACTCTATTGAGTGGTCAATCTCGTAACAATAACTTTTTTTAGCAAATATAGCTTCCTACATTCCTAAAATAAGTGTATATGCATTAGACCCTCGCCAATGATATTTATTAGATAGGTAGAACACGAGAGAAAAATAAGTTCGCCCGTGACATCTGTAACATTCACAAAGCAATTAAGTGTCATATATTCACTATTCATACATGTTTATCTTGAATACCCCCTTCCAAGGACAATAAAAAGGAAATCAGTTCGTCGTATTACATAATTTGATTCAATTTAATTTTTATAACCATAAGCACGTTTGAAAAGCAACGACGAAATTGTATCATTTCATCATAATACGACCGTTTAACTGTAAAAACCTATCATCATATAGTGTTTAAATAGTCTCCCGAAATTGGAGCCCACATTTAGCCATAGCACTTTTTAACGTGCTTGGATGTTACTGCGTCTTAGCAGTTGTGACTGGGTACAACGAAACACTAGAACAGGTTTTGTGACCTTATGGAATGCCTTCTTAAACACGCAAAGCAAAGGTTTACAAGTGAGATCATGAGATTACTGTCTTTGTGCAAAATTTGAACCCGATATGTTTGTATTTTAGACAAATGCGTATAAATGAGAGGCGTTCCTCCGAGGTATAATGCGCTATGTAAGGATCTGAAATTGGTTATGAGCTTATTAAAGCAGTTGTTTTTGAAGATTCAAGAAATTCTATTTAACGTCGTATATGAGAACAAATTCTTGCGACATGCACAAAGATACATAAGTAATTTATAGATAAATAAGACATCATCATAAACTTTACAATGACACAGAAATACTATATTGTGTATAATGAATGCATGGTCATTGAAAGAAACGAGGAATTGCGGATTGTTTAGACCAATTAAGGATTCCACGTAATAGAAGGTCTCCGCTAACAAGAGTAGAACTGAATGGACACAAAGAAACTGGGCAATCGGATACATACACAGATGTTTCCTGGTGGCTTGTTTCCAACCTGCAGTGCTGTTTGAGTTATTGCAGTATATGAAGAATGCCAATGCTAACCATACCAGCATGTACCCGACTGTCCCGTAGTGTTTGAGTTTGTTTTATACCCGTTTGTTTGATTCTGCGTTGACGGCTTTGTCGGCGTCCTTTATTGTTACGTCTGTCTGTGTAATTGTATCTGTGTAATTGTGCTAGAAGCTGGAAAGGGATGAATGTAGCAAGTGTTGTGTTTTATCTGGATAGGTGGAAACGTTATTGGAAATCTAGCGCATTGTTCTCAATGTGCTGACCATTAACGGTTATAATAGCCCGACTCTTGGAGTCTGAGTAGGTGGATATAGCGTACCAAAGTATCTGATACAATCATGGGACATTTGTCATCATTGGTAATGTGTCTGTTTCTGTGTCAACCATGCAATGCTTTAGTGCTGTTTATAGGGGAATTATACAACATACTTAATATAATATAATGATAACCATGAGTTCACTCCGTTCTTGGGTAGTGCATCAGCGTTAATCAATATTGTTAATAGGATACAAATCTGCAGGTAGGACATTAAATCTCTACCTGCTGTCCAAATTGCATGACGTAAAAGGGGACTAAATTTGGGATACATGTATTTTCTTTCTTTTCTAATTGCTTTTCTTCTTTCCAAAGTTTTTTTTGACAAGACCTCGTTTTTAGTCATTAGAGAGTTCACTCTAGTTTCTGTCCCCTCGCCGAGACACACCATGGACTAAAAACGTGGTAGTTCCAGTTCCTACTTAGCCCAAAGCAAATGGGAAGTGGGACGACTGGTTTGCCAGTTGTCAGTATATGTGACAGGTGAGGGTGTTGCTTGGTGTCTTCGACTACATGTTTCAGTGAAATAGCACTATAAAAAGGGGCAAGAGTTCCACTATTACAAGGAGACGCATCACGAACATACCACAGTCTCCTAAAATACACACCTACATCACATTCAGGGGAAGCCTTCAATGACATTATCTGTTAATAGGATGACAAGTCTAATACACCAACAAAAGAACCAACCATAGTCAAAGATTAAAGGGAGAAAGTCCGACAATTGGAGGAATAAAGAAACTCTTTTGTATGATTTAAATTATGTATAAAATAAGTAAGCAGAATGAGTTAGGACATGCAATGGATCGAGTATAACGTATCAGCCAAGGACGGGTTTGAAGCACGAGAAGAAAGGGTTAAACAACATTTAAAGTGAAACAGCCTGTTTTGATACCAGGTATGTTAGACATGTGATACTGTGTAGGTCTTTAGAAAAATAATCAGTAGACGTCAACTACAACTGCAGAATGAATTGTTCATAAAAAGACGAGAAAGAGGACAGAAAACCTGACATGCTTTATGAATGTATATAAAAGGGCTGTGGTATTTGTGTCACCTTGGAAAAGGCCAACATAATAAACAGCAAAACATGCAAATATGGAACCTCTTTCTGGATCATTTCAGACATTGCCGTAAACACAGTTTAAATAAAAAATGTCATGTTCGCAAAGCGTGAATTGATGTTATTTTGATCATTTGACTTTAGAGAGCTCGGATTATTCGATTGGCCTTTACCTTATGTGCAATTATCACCAACATGACATGGATACGATATCAGAAATAATAACATTAGTCAGATGGCCATAAAACGTTGATTGTCAGGGAACCATATAACATAAAACGGTGTCTTTATGCTTTGACCGCTAACTGACTCTATAGCACAGAAGGGAGAAAAGTAATAGATTCTCAATGAGGCTGTTTTAATGCCATAGCGGGATTTTAACAAGATGTTGCTACCGTTAATGACTGATCTGTATATGTATGTAGGGAAGTTACTAACCGTAACTCGGGAGGTTAAACCTCCACCCAGTGTCCCAGTATAACACTTATCTATGAATGATGGCTAAATCATCCCCGACAAAGCACACATCGCGGTAGTTATATTTAATTCAAATCGTCCTGGACGTCCACTTAACAAATGTCCTGACTAACATAATTTAGATCACAACTAAACATTGAATGGCTGAATGACCATTATCCTGATATACTTCAGTTTAACATCGAAAGGATCTTAATGCACATATGTTCAGAAAATAGCTTACAGTCTTTTGGTATTATGGGAATGTTTCTTTAAGGAAATGTGTCGTGGAGGAAAAGAAACTAAAGTCTTTGAATTATCACCTCCTTAAGGTGCTCTATTGACACGTTTGTAGTGATAGCAGAATTTCAACATCTTCAATCTCCTCGAGACGCTTGAACATTTGACCATTGCAAATCAATCTGAAAGCGCATGAATTCTATATATGTGGTCATATAATTTAAATTAACATTTTCGAAGATTTCATAAAGTACACTTTAGTGTTTACCTTATAGGGAACAACCAACTAAATAAAAAAAGACCTTCGAAATGGCCCCTGAGTATTCAAGATTGAGTCCAGGATAGAATTTTAACCCGGCCGCTGATTGGCTGGCTAATTATGAATTTCAAAAGTAAAAATGTTTTCTGACAGGTAATTATTCCTAGATAACCATGATATGAATTTGGAAATTCATATTGAGATTTAGGTTCAAAATATCAATTTTGATAATGAATAGGTAAAAACATGAGAATTTCATGATTTTTTAGTGCAAAATGCGCCTGATTTCAATAAAGTTACCATGGTTGGAGTTTGAGCAGAAGGACCCAAACGTTTTTTTCTATCTAGTGTTATAACCTAGACTTTAATTATAGAACACAATAGCTAACTAATATTCCTTTGTTTTAATAATACAGTACAAAACTTTGACAAAGTTTAACACTGTGTTCTATGCAAAATTATTTAGTTGGTTGCTGTCTTATACAACAGAACCGATGCAGTGAGTGTTTGAAAGGTTTAATGGTAGATAGGATGTATCATGCTGTTAAACCACAATATTGGCCTCCATATGCTTGATTAGACATGTACAAGAAATATTGAACATCCTGTCTGTCGTGACGGGATATTTGTGCCTTGATGTGGACAAAAATGCCATGAATATTGCTTCACATTTGTATTATATAACCTCAATAAAATGCACAGGATGATGACGGTATTAGCCCATAAATGGTCTGTTGATGCATTCATGTCCTGGCTATACTGTTATGATGTAAATTCTTCACCAGATAATAACCTATGTAAGTGTATATGGTACAGCTCTCAGGCCTTCAATATCTCCTGATTTAACACATACACTGCCCAAGGTCTCGTCCTGATTACCATCAAAAGACAGCCCTTCTGTACGAGTTTAAGAATGTACACACTTACACAGAACCCATTGTGTGACACTGGGTCCCTCAGCGCTCATATCGCTTTATATCGGTATTGTCGCTCTCGTTTGTACATTTGTCGTTCTATGTTTGATTTTTGTATTGTATTTGATGTATTGATAAATGCTTATTTTTTATTATCTGATAAAGATTGCACGTCAATGAAAAACAGTACCACGACCCTTGAATCCGCAGTTATATAAGCCTGTATGATTATCTTAAAACTTACAAAATGTCGTTCTTCTTTTATTTGTTTTTCTTTACCGGATATTATTGCAGTCTTTAGAGGGCGTAACAAAGTTTTCATTATTTTTTGTAGAATGATGCTATTTGAACTGGCGATTAATTGGGGTGAGGGTGTCAAGGGTGAAAGTGGGCTATATAGTGATGTAAATGAGTAAAATGGTAATATATATGTATGAGCATATGATAATGCGGTAACCTATCTCGTCTATTTACCACAGTTTACGATGTGTTTGGCCGACCACACGAACCAGTCGAGTACAGATTATATGTTGTATTGGGGCAAACTACGATTGAATTGCTGGGCAACACGAGTAAATTATCCAACCACCTGCATAGAAAATGGCCATTGTTGGTATATAAAGGACGTGTCATTAACTTTTATAGAACAAGGCGATCGGCTACAATGGTCTATAGTACTACTGGTAGTAACGGCAATTAAAGTCAGATCAATTAACCATATTTGGTACTGTGTTCAAGTCTGCTATTGTGCATATTAATTGCTAGTTAAGTTTCCTAAAGTTGTCATGACACACCACAACCACCATACCACAACCACCATTTCACACAAAATCACGACAATTTATCAAAAAACATGCATCGACACTGTTCGCAATGACAGTATCTGTGTTTTATAGAAATGTCTTAGAGGGAATTCCATTCTATATCAATTATTTTTAACAAGTGAATAAAGCTTGCCTTCGAGGCAACAAATCTGAGTGACCCTGTGGCCGATGAAACATTAAATGTTGATAGACCACGAGGCCGTATGAACCTTGACGGAATCGATATTATGATGCCAATAATCACCAGTAACAAAAACTATAGTGTTACACAGAGAGAATAATGAAACGTTGCAGTTAATGTTAGGGTTTATTAAACCGATCAGTAGACGTTTGGTCGACCACTTCACGTGCGTCATAACGACGGTAGTTATACCCAGTGTGTTACTATATATAGCTGTATAATTACTCATTCACACGCTAGGTTTACCGTCATCAGGGCGCAGTGATATCTGACAAGTTATACATAGGTATGGCCATGCTACTCATTTATAGAGTTACGGCGTCATTATAGAAAAGACAGGCCTTGTTTTTGTCGATGAATGTTTACAATTTTGAATTTATTTTATTTATTCTGACTTCAGTATCACTTTATGCGTTGTCGTTATGAGTTAGAATAAGACATTATGACTTGGTTACACAGAAGCACCTTCCTGATTACAGAACACACTTCTCTTCAAATTAAACTTTGATTTCGTGAGTTACACAGTAAACTTTAGTACAGTAGAATACTGCCTTCTCCCAGACGGTTATTCACATCTCCCAGACGGTTATTCACATCTCCCAGACGGTTATTCAAATAAACCACTGAAAATGCACTATCGAGACGTAAATGGGCTATTCTTTTATGGAGTCGTGCAGTGGGAGATTTAAGGAAGAATGACATCATATATATAATTATATATGTACATGTATATCATACTATATTTATTTTTTGAAAAAATAAATAATGTATGCGTTGTCTGCGAACAACTGAAATACAATTTGGGAACTCCAACATTGGTATTAGTGTCTCATAATATGATAATCATATTCTTTAGCCTTCAAATGTCGTGTTATAGGATATAAATATAATGTCTCACATGTAGTAAATGTATGTTTCCATTTGAAGAGGCGTTCCGACAACGTAATTCGCCTATTTTGTTGCAGACACTGTCCCCGTCGCTTCTATAAACACGTTTTAGTATATTCAATTACATGTAGGTATATTTAACAAGCAACTTTACCAGCGTATATATAACAGATGGTACAGGCGTCTCACAGAAGAATGGCAAGCCTTTTTATACATTGGCAATGGCGTACATTTATGTAATTATCTAAAACGCTAAATTACAGGTAGAACCTTGTTGGAGCGTATCTGGTATCAGCTGTTTATAAACCAACAGGTTTCTGATATTTTGACGATTAGTTTGGAAAATGTGTATAACATTGTAAAATGTGTCACAGAATTTGGACCTTACCTTGGGCTGGAACTGAGACAATCCATATAGAAAGCAGACATAGATGCAGCCCCGGATAATCCATTGTTTTAGCCGATGTACTTATTCCTGGCTGTCCCACCACTCACTCTACCAATATACCTGTAGCATACATATACCTACAGGTATATACCGGACGTCACTCAACCGGAACGCCGTTCACACAGGTACGAACCATTGTCCCGTGTTCACAGATCAATCACAGTCGGGGATACACATGTGTCGGGTGTATATAACAGTACTCAGTTCAGTCGGGTGGAATGAAGGTACTCAACACATGTGTCAGACAGGAGTTGCTCAGACAAAAACATCGGGTAGAAATAGATGTATTCTTTGGACTATCGAATATTTTCAAATGCCACGTTTGATTTTCGGTATAGAATCTTATCAATATGCGGGGAAGTAAATTGGGTATTCATTAAAGGTTTGTTTTGATGTTGTGTTCGTCATTTCCATTTGCTTAATTGTGACCAGTTTAGAATTACGCAAGTAAAACAATTTATAGCTCGGGCGGTGATGTTATTCCAAGAAAACAGTGTCAGACAATACCACGCATTATTTTGACACAAACGTGCATACATTGTATGTTGTATGTTTTATTTAACGAAGTCTCTTTCAAAACAACGTAGAATTTCTGTATCCAAACTCCGTCTTTCAGCTCATAATCTTGCAATCGAGACAGGTAGATATAGAAATGTTGAAAGGAATAATAGATTATGTAGAAACTGTGAACTCTTCGAAATAGAAGATGAATATCATTTTTTATTTATTTGTCCAAAATTTTCAGATATTCGGAGAAAATACATTAAAAACTATTTTTGGGTAAAGCCATCTGTTTACAAAGTTATTGAATTGCTAAATACACATAACATAAAAGATCTTAATTTATTAGGCAATTACATAATTGAGGCAAACAACAGCAGAATCACTTAATCACATATATATGTGCATTTCAATTTGTCTATGATAATTTAATGTTTACCCTTGTTGATTGTATATATGTATATTTTATGTTAATATTCCAATAAGTTGTATACTTACGGAAATAAAGAATTTCGAATTTCAATTTCAAAACACAAAATGAAATAAAAATATGTTTCAATTTTCGTTTTATTTTGCAAAGATTTGCCTTAGTGTGTTGCCTTGTGGATGTTAAACGTGTGTAAGGGATCGAACAATACAGTGTCTATCTGTTGTGATATCTTCTATCTTTACATCAAAAATACTTCATTTAAACAATAAAATAAATTAAATAATCAATTTTAAGTAGATTTTATTTTATGATGCAAGACGACGATAATTTTCCCAATTTAACTCGGGGTCCTAATGATAAGCGATTACATCTACATGTAAATGGTATATTGCCCACCTTATCATATAACAATGATATTCCACGCAATTACACAATGTGGTTACAATTGTACAAGGACGTACTTATAAATCCTTGCAATTGTAGTATCTCTTGGAATATTTGATTGCATTAATTTTTCAGGACATCAAATGCATTTTGAAACACCCCTGATACACTTAATTTTTATTTTCTTAAAAGCTGATAAACGATTTTAATTTTTCATCCGCACAATTTTCTACATCCGTACAAGGTCTATTTAAAAAAAACATGCCCGAGCAGTCTTCATACATGCACATAGGAAAAGTAAACAAATAACTTAGGTGCCAATGAGTGGTAATATAAATAATTCCTACTGAATGAATACCTAAACATGAGTTCCGTTATGATAATCTGCCATTGAGTAACTCGTGTCGGACCATTTTAAGTGACACCTCTATCTCGACCAGATATAAATGTTGCTACACTAATACTCTGTATGTTATTTTTGTAAAGTGTCACCACAGGTTCGACACGAGAGCAGCAGATCTAGTGACGTCACACTATTTCTCCCCACTTGATAATCGAAGCGTATCTTTGATAGTGGTGCCGCCATTATGGAAAAAATCAAATGCGTTCCATTTGGTGATGCCGTATCATTTTAGTACAACTGGTACGAATCCTGAAATGGAACCCATGGAGTTGTCATCACAGATCCGACATGTCATGAGTACAATATTCCTTGTGACGTATATGATATCTGTGTTGTGGAATGGTCTACGTCACCTACACGAGTTTATATTAGGTACGTGTAATTACACATGTCACTGACACTTATTTTACTCTAAACATTGTACGTGGCTATTGTTGTGGAGAGCCACCCCGAGGTCGCCACCCTTTACCTTACAAACACCGACTTCATATCAGACGGCAGATCAGAAAGCTAACAATGTCGAGATTGTCATGCCCTCAAACCTTGTCATGCCCTCAAACCAAAGATAAAATAAGCCAAAGTTGTTCATCTACAAGTCAGTCTTTCTTAGTGTTATTCTCCTTGTTTCCTCATAATACGAAAATTACATACAATTTACATAGAATACTGATTAACACGCAAACCTAAACAGGTAAACTTATAGAACGCCATAGCTGTCTCGTATGGTTCAAATATACTATATGAATACACGATAAATGATTAAGATATAATGATATAATCAAATAAAAAATGATAGATGTAAATCAAATATATATGTCACAACATCTAATATAAATGAAATATATTTAAGCATTGAATTCACTATTTTTTCATTTAATCGGAGTATGAAAGAAATTTGTTTGCAAACTGTGTGAATCCGCGTAGATAAAATCCTATGACGCTAAAACCTGATGAAATAATGAAAACACAAATTCATATATCTGTATATTTGAACGATACGAGACAGCTATGGCTGATGTACAATATACATATATACTCCGCCACAATAACCAGGTCATTTTTGTTTCATTCATTTTATCCCTTCACTTGTACTTGTTTAAAACCTCTCTTCAGAACTTGAAAGCATGTTTCCCAACTTCACCCGCCGGGGTACATGGAGATAAAAAATATTGTCAACACAACTTTTTTTGTAGATGGACTTATCTTTGTTTTAAAACGTGTAGCAAATGTTATTGATGATTGAAATGATTCAACATAGCATCGCCAAAATGTAAGATAATTGACAGAGAAATAATTAGCTACTGTTACCCGACATATTAAGGATCGATATATAATCACATTAACATTGAGAGGAGAATTGCAGACAATTTAAAATGAGCAATCAACTAGTATGAAATATCGACAGAAAATATCAATTGAAACTGCAATGCAAAGTGAAAGTTCAAAAGATTAAGAGCATGGACAATTTCTAGGGATCACCAGCGACAATGATCTAAATTTGAGCAAACACATTTAACCAATAAACAACTAGTCCAGCAAAATTTTAGGATTCCTAAGGTGCAATATGCCATCATGTACTAGGAAAGTTACAAGTAGCCACAAACACCATACAAGTAAGACCATCTCTTGAAGATGTTACTATAAATGTTTATACCCAACACAGAAATTAGGAGCCATACTGTACCACCAACATTGCAACAACACTGTACATAATATTGGGTGATCTAGAAGAACAATCGATGCACAAAAATCGGTAAATTCTCTATTTTCTCCCAACATCAATGAGTGAATTCCTCACCAGCATCTCCGGCACAAATCTAGCCCTGGCCCCGATTTCTCGAAACAAACCAGAAGAACAATCGGTGCACATAGACAAAACAAAATATCCTCTAACAAAAATCGGTAAATTATCGTTTCTTGCATTATCAATGAGTGAATTCCTCACCAGCATCTCTGGAACAAATTAGCCCTGGCTCCGATTTCTCGAAACAAAAAACGAAGTTAAGTCTATAATCATGAACATAGATAACAACAACCCCCCCCCCCCCCCCCAAAAAAAAAAACCCAAAAATACACGGGTAACTTCTTTAGACTTAAGTCGTCACTTCTGTTTCGAGAAATCGAGGCCCGGATTGTTTGGGGCCTGTCTGTCTAGTTACAATCTTAAATTCATCTTGTTGTTATTATGTTTCATACATATCTATATATATTAATAATAATTACAATGCAACTCTCTGCTGATGCCATCTCTTAGGAACGGCTGAGCTCTAACCTTCCAATGTGTCATCTATATACAAACAGAAGAAAATGAAAGAAACACCACAACTTAACATTGATATTTGTGAATAAGCGACCAAGCATCGATAGAAATTAATTACTCAACATAGGTACAGAACTAGAATAAATTATGAATAGAAATTTAACGACCAATCATGGTTAGAGAATTTAAATGCATTCATTGGTAAATGAACAACCAATGCATTTCAGCAAACTCACGATCTGACATAGAACACTCTAGACTGGGCAAAGAAACCCCGAAAAGATATCTATCAGCTGAATATCGACAGATTGTTAACAGGGACAGGTTAAAAATAATTCCATTGTCATCATTGGGAGATTATTCCTACTACATATATATAGGGATTTATACCAAAATTTGTCAGATAATTTAAAACCAAAAATTGACAGCTGAACTTTGGGAAATGAAACAAGCAATGCGAACACCATCGCCAATCTTTGTACTACACAGAGAAAACAACTTACAACCAAGTCCATTGGCAAATGATTAAAACTATGTATATTATATAATGTTCACTGTGTAATATTGGTTGAAAATACGCAATAAATCATTGGAATTTGCTTCACAGGGAATCATTTAATGAGTTACAAAGATACAATGTACCATTCACAACGAATTCATTAACAAACTGTTAAAAAGAATTAATAACAACCAAACTTTGAGAAAGGATTTATCGATTTTAAAATCTACCATCGAACAGCGAATTCACAAGGAAACAATAGAAAAACAACATAGAAACATTGATACGTATATTTATAACAATGAACTGCTAGCTGAGTTCACAGAAAATTCACAATTCATTATTCATAAGCAATTTCAAACCAAATATGGACAAAGAAATAATGTTTCATTGATCAGATAAAAAAAAAGATAATGCAGAAATTGCTATTAATCATCGACAGATATTTCACAAGGAATCATTGGTCGAATTTGGAACAAAAGCTTTCTTTCCCAGGATTCATAATAAATCATAGGTAAAAACTGATGATTGTCAACTGAGGATTGATAGATATTTTGCAAGCTGTCATTGAATAGCGAAATAAGAAACAATTAAAAAAAAAGAATGGGACCTAATCACTGGTAAATATTACCATGGACACAAATGAGGTTTAATAAATACGGATTAGTAGAATCTTTCCTTAATATAATTCATATTCGCTTGTAACAAGCATTTTCATTGGCTTAAAAATTACTTTATCAGTCCTTAAAGGAAAAAATGGCGTCGCCATTTGTAATATCGCTTCTGATTATCTTTAGTAAATAATTATAATGATAAATTTGAATAGATTCCTTTACGTTATGGAGATATATAAAAAAACCATTTGTGTGTACTGTCATCATAAACCGCTTCGCGGTAACACTCAGATTTTTGTGTTATTCCCACAACATAAAAATATATTCAATTTGATATAAAATAAAAACTAACAACTAAACACATAACAAAATAATGATATTAATAAAAATAAATAGATAAAACGAAATAGACAGAAAAATAAAGAAAACAAAGTACAAAAAAATAACACGAATAAGCTTTTTTATTTGTAGGGCAAATCACAGCAAGGCAGATTTCGTCTCCGTTAGAAATTGTAATGAAACTGTCGTTCTTGACACCACCTAGTTTGGGCTATAAATACACAGAGACATATGATAGTTGGGCAGAATAAATGTTAATGACACTTTGATTCTATATTGAACTTATTTAATCCATTTTATGTTTCACTCATGTTTTGTTTATAAAAAAAACCGTATATAATATATCCCCGGTATTGCAATGTCTAATAGTTTTTATTACTCTTACAGTTTAGTAGTATGACTTTATTTCTCCATCACAACTGTATGTTATAGACTCACACTTCTTACATTGATGTTTTATATAGTGTTATTCCTCTAATACAGAAGTTTATCACGGATTTGCTATGTTTGGTTTACATTACAGGAGTGTAGACCTGTGACATCCGCCGAATCATTCTTGTGTGTGATAACATCTTCTGTAACGTCACCGATGTTTTCTGTGGCTATCGCCAGCAGGAACTACTCAAACTTTGAGTATGTTTTATTTGCTCAATCCTACTAATGATCAGTTTTCATATACGTTTCTATTCAGAAATGATAATACATGTATAACGCCTCCAAACGTTTACACATATATATATAACCGTAGGCTTTCTATTCAAATCTACTACCAGACAATTAAACAAGATGCATATTTCATATTATGGGTATTGAATCTATCCAAAATTTACATAACATTGAATAGTTAACATGTCATTCCTTTTAACCCCTCCAATACGCACGAACTACGACTCATAACAAAAGTATATTACCTGGCCTTCCAACACGTCATTCTATCGTCTCAAGTTAATTTACTATCTTCTTAAAAGGCCAGATGGTGGTGTGCCTGATTTTGAAACATTAGAAATCGAGATAATGACTACTTGGCACGGTATTTATGTGTACTTTACCGGATTTAATATTTTGACCATGCAAACCGAAGAAAAGCTAAAGCAATATCTTCCAAATTGGTTTTCTGATGAGTATGACTGTTTGTAAATTGCGAAACCAGTGTGTTCTCTAAAAAATGATAACATATATAGTCAACGGTTAACCCATTCCATTTACCATTCCCCTTAAATTTCAACTATCAAAATATGTCGTATTTCACAAAGGACAGATTGAAGACTTCATGCAAAACTTTCTTACGACTGATGGTTTTAATATCTTGCTACTTTAAAGAAAGTGAAGGTGCTTGATTTTTTGTTCTGTAGCAACATTTGTTATTTTTCGTCATTTTCTTTCACAAAATCAAAAGATTATATTTTTTTCACTGTAGTCCCACTATGTAACATTACCGAGCGCAGTTGGCAGTGATATAGACTATTAACTTTAATCGCTTATTATGACGTCGTTATCATCGAATTCATGAAATTTGCCTTGCCAAGTTGGCACTCATATAGGCTATGAAAGGTTCAATGTTAAATTAACTACACTAACTTCCATTCTTAAATGCTTTTATAGATTTTCCGCACAGACATATTCAAAAGATTTACAGTAGAAATCAACTTTGTATGACTAAAATGGCGTCATTCTGGCGGTTTAAGTGAAACGCCTTTCTATAGTGCTAAATAAGTAATACTGCAACAATCTTTTCCGCTTATTTCTACTCCAACTTCCATTTGAACTAGTTTATCACCAGTATTAACACAAATGTCAATGTACTCTCTGGCTACGTAGTCCTGCCTTTTATTCTCTGGCTACGTAGTCCTGCCTTTTATTCTCTGGCTACGTAGTCCTGCCTTTTATTCTCTGACTACGTAGTCCTGCCTTTTATTCTCTGACTACGTAGTCCTGCCTTTTATTCTCTGGCTACGTAGTCCTGCCTTTTATTCTCTGGCTACGTAGTCCTGCCTTTTATTCTCTGGCTACGTAGTCCTGCCTTTTATTCTCTGACTACGTAGTCCTGCCTTTTATTCTCTGGCTACGTAGTCCTGCCTTTTATTCTCTGACTACGTAGTCCTGCCTTTTATTCTCTGGCTACGTAGTCCTGCCTTTTATTCTCTGGCTACGTAGTCCTGCCTTTTATTCTCTGGCTACGTAGTCCTGCCTTTTATTCTCTGACTACGTAGTCCTGCCTTTTATTCTCTGGCTACGTAGTCCTGCCTTTTATTCTCTGACTACGTAGTCCTGCCTTTTATTCTCTGACTACGTTATTCTGCTTTATTTCTAAGTTGTGATGTCGATGTATTCTTTTGTTGTAATTTATGTTCTGTCAATGTATTTTTTGCCTGACTACTTGTCCTGCCCATGTACTCTTTCACTAAGTTGTCCTGCCCATGTACTCTTTCACTAAGTTGTCCTGCCCATGTACTCTTTCACTAAGTTGTCCTGCCCATGTACTCTTTCACTAAGTTGTCCTGCCCATGTACTCTTTCACTAAGTTGTCCTGCCCATGTACTCTTTCACTAAGTTGTCCTGCCCATGTACTCTTTCACTAAGTTGTCCTGCCCATGTACTCTTTGATTAATTTGTCCTTCCCGTGTACACTCTACCTAATATGTTGTCCTACCCATGTACTTTTTGACTACGTTAGAATTGTCCTGTCTTGCCAATGTACTCTTTGACTAAGTCGTCCCGCCCGTGTACTCTTTGACGAAGTCGTCCCGCCCGTGTACTCTTTGACGAAGTCGTCCCGCCCGTGTACTCTTTGACTAAGTCGTCCCGCCCGTGTACTCTTTGACTAAGTCGTCCCGCCCGTGTACTCTTTGACTAAGTCGTCCCGCCCGTGTACTCTTTGACTAAGTCGTCCCGCCCGTGTACTCTTTGACTAAGTCGTCCCGCCCGTGTACTCTTTGACTAAGTCGTCCCGCCCGTGTACTCTTTGACTAAGTCGTCCCGCCCGTGTACTCTTTGACTAAGTCGTCCCGCCCGTGTACTCTTTGACTAAGTCGTCCTGTTCATGTATTATTTGACTAAGCTGTCCTATTAATGTACTTTTTCACATAAGTTGCCTGTTGATGGACCATATCAGCCGGTCTGACAACTGCTTTACTAAACAATAATGGTAAACATCTTTGCGGTTATTGTCATGGCAATTGCTCCAGTAAAAAGCTCTTACCAGCATTTTTTTGTCATTTTACTTGCCAACTGCTTTACTAGAGTAACTGTTTTGTCATCCTTACGCCACCGATACCAGCTGTACAGGTATGCCGATTAAATAACCTTTGAAACCAAAATTATATTTTACGACACTTTACCAAGACAAAGACGATTACAGTTTTATACAAATAACATTGTGATTGTACGGTCAACCTAAACTGTCCTGTCGGAGAGACCGCAGAGAGGAAGTTTTTCTCTCTACACATATACCTTATGGCTGTGATGTGTACCTGACACTGTCAAGGGTATCGATAGGGAGGGGCGGCAGCTCTTATAAGGAGATCGAGTAGGGAGACAATAAAATGATAGTTTGTTTGGAAGAAAGCTAGAGTTACTTTAATGCAGGCGCTCAACTCATTTCAAGCTCATGAAACTGAATAAACATAGGTATTAAATTTTCGTTTACCCTATATTGAGGTATTTGAATGAAGGTCTATTTCCATGATGTAATAATACAACTTAAGAGTAAAATCTGAGTTTTACACTTAGAATGTAAAGTTTAAGTAACTGACATTGACGGTATCAATTTAGAAAAGCTTAGATGGACATCGGATTAAATGTAAAAGTGCTACCAGTCAACAAGAGCCATGAGTAGATTGGTATCAAAATATATGTAAGATTAATTAAACCTCTCCACAATTTTAGCTTCTACAACGATAATGAGCAAGGAAATATCTAATTCAACTAAATATGATGTGCATCGCTTCAAAAAAGTGACCTTTGCTCACGTTCCTATAGAATACCATAAGACATATAATCTAGGTATCAAATTTTCCAGTTTTGTTTTAAACATTTTGCCTTGCTGTAGACAACGTCAGCATTATCCAAAGACTGCTTCAGTACATAAACCCCTTTGTCTCTTCGTCACCTACCAATGATTCGACCAAGAAAAGGCTCGTAAAATAATCAGCACACCCGGGCCCGTACAGCGTTCCAATTCGGCTTGGTATCGGTGTGGAATGCTTTTTGTCACAAAAACCAGACACTCGCCAATACGGCTGATGTGGGCCACGCGTAAGGATGACAAAACAGTCACTCTAGTTAAGTAGTTACCAAACAAGTACAATGTAAATTCGTGTTTTTTTTAATAAAGTAGTTTCCAACTTGCCATGGCAAATCACCGCAAATGTGTGTAGAAGTATAATTCAGTAAAGTAGTTGTCATGGCGGCTAATATAGGCCATCGTACCTTTGACTTCCTATCGATGTCTTCTTTGACTAGGTTGTCCTATTGATGTACTGTTTGATAAGTTGCCCGTTTGAATGGACACATGACGTACCAATTTTCTCTGCATATAAATAAGCAAAGCACACAGGGCCAACTTTTTATACCGCACCTTCATGCAGCATTTGGACTTTCGGATCCAGCTCCCTAGCCTATGCAACGACAGATTGATTATCCCAAAATTTTCAAATGATTGTGTGCTTACATACACGTATATTAATATGTATTTGACAAATTTTGGTGAAATAATGTGTTTTTTTTCTCCAAAATTAAACAATGACCACTTATAATGTCACTTTATGTCGGGTTGTGTATTCCTTTGTATGTATGTGTATAAATCCGAAGCAAAAGTATTAATTCCAAACCACAACAAAGGTATTTATTTCTTTTTATGAAACGAATTTATTTATGTTTTTGGACTTGCATATATATTATATCATATAATATTAATATTATGTTTGCCTATCAAAGTTCATTCATTCATACGACACGCACCTGTATTCATTCAAAACTAGAAGACTTCCACTCGAATTGTATTATGCAAATGATATATCATTCGTATGATTCCTGATTGTGACCAATCGATATAATATCTATAAAATAAAAAAATCTCTGATTAATTATATTTACAAAAGAGAAACATCACAGATGTGTACATATTGCAACATAAGTATCCAGACATGCGTTCACAGTATTTACAAAACAGTTTGATGTAAAGAAGTGTACGCGCGCACGACCAGAGTTGTCATAAAACATACGCACAACCTGAGTGGTCATAAAACATACGCATGCTCAGAGTTACAACCATAGGCACGCTCATTGGTCATGCGCACAATCGACCAATATATGGTCACACCACATGCGTACAATATAAACGTGGCCATAAAATAGACCCAAACTACTTTTCCCGAAGGCACACAATCTTCTAAAAAGATCACAAATGTACTTGAAAACATATGATATTGACGGAAAACCATTTAAAGATGCTACACCGCCGATAAATGATGATTTTATCTATTAAAATAGGAGCAGACATATTAATGTTTTTCTTCAGTAACAAAAGTTACTTACTTTACACTATTTTCATCAATTACACACAAACTTATTTTTCCACAAACTACATAAGTACAAAAATGTTTAATTTCAGTTCGTGTTATACAATTATACATGGACAATCCTAGTATATCAGCAGATACAATATTATGCTATAAAACCTTAACAATCACCTTTTCAAATATAGATATATATATAAGTGAGACTGTTATATTTACACAGTAAGACGGATATAGTTGTATGGCACTTGATTGGTTTGAGATAAATTTTCCTTTTTTCTTTGTTTCTCACCTTATGTAATCCTTAAACCAACTATATCTCAGAATAGCCTGTAGCGGTATATCTCCCTTAATGAGCGGTATACCCCCTTAATGAGCGGTATACTCCCTTAATGAGCGGTATATCCCGCTTAATGAGTGGTATACTCCTTGAATGAGCGGTATACCCCCTTAATGAGCGGTATACTCCCTTAATGAGCGGTATATCCTCTTTAATGAGTGGTATACTCCTTTAATGAGCGGTATATCCCCCTTAATGAGCGGTATACTTCCTTAATGAGCGGTACATCCCCCTTAATGAGCGGTATATCCCCCTTAATGAGCGGTATACCCCCTTAATGAGCGGTATACCCCCTTAATGAGCGGTGTATCCCCTTAATGAGCGGTATATCCCCCTTAATGAGCGGTATATCCTCCTACACGAGCGGTATATCCCCCTTAATGAGCGGTATATCCCCTTAATGAGCGGTATACCACCTTAATGAGCGGTATATCCCCCTTAATGAGCGGTATACTCCCTTAATGAACGGTATATCCCCCTTAATGAGCGGTATACCCCAATAATGAGCGGTATACTCCCTTAATGAGCGGTATATCCCCCTTAATGAGCGGTATATCCCCTTAATGAGCGGTATATCCCCCTTAATGAGCGGTATATCCCTCTTAATGAGCGGTATATCCCCCTTAATGAGCGGTATATCCCCCTTAATGAGCGGTATATCCCCCTTAATGAGCGGTATATCCCCCTTAATGAGCGGTATATCCCCCTTAATGAGCGGTATATCCCCCTTAATGAGAGGTATACTCCCTTAATGAGCGGTATATCCCACTTAATGAGCGGTATACTCCCTTAATGAGCGGTATATCCCCCTTAATGAGCGGTATATCCCCCTTAATGAGCGGTATACTCCCTTAATGAGCGGTATATCCCCCTTAATGAGCGGTATACTCCCTTAATGAGCGGTATATCCCCCTTAATGAGCGGTATACCCCCTTAATGAGCGGTATATCCCCCTTAATGAGCGGTATATCCCCCTTAATGAGCTGTATATCCCCCTTAATGAGCGGTATATTCCCCTTAATGAGTGGTATATCCCCCTTAATGAGCGGTATATCCCCCTTAATGAGCGGTATATCCCCCTAATTGAGCGGTATATCTTCCTTTATGAGCGGTATACCCCCCATAATGAACGGTATATCCCCCTTATATTAATGAGCGATATATCCTCCTTTATGAGCGGTATACCCCCCTTAATGAACGGTATATCCCCCTTAATGAGCGGTATATCCCCCTTAATGAGCGGTATATTCTCCTTTATGAGCGGTATACCCCCCTTAATGAACGGTATATCCCCCTTAATGAGCGGTATATCCCCCTTAATGAGCGGTATATCCCCCTTAATGAGCGGTATATTCTCCTTTATGAGCGGTATACCCCCCTTAATGAGCGGTATACCCCCCTTAATGAGCGGTATATCCTCCTTAATGAGCGGTTTATCCTCTTTAATGAGCGGTATATCCCCCTTAATGAGCGGTATATCCCCCATAATGAGCGGTATATCCTCCTTAATGAGCGGTATATCCCCCTTTATGAGCGGTATATCCTCCTGAATGAGCGTTAATTGATTCTTTTCACATCACCGATAGTTTTAATATAATGGTGACCCTAATGATGTTTTTCTTGGAATCACAGATATTCTGATAAAATGTTAAAAAATGTTCATGGAATTTGGGCAAAGATAGTTTATTACATCAGTTATACAAACACCACGTATGAAGTATCCGCATTGCGGTGTCTTCAATATAAACGCGGATCCATTATGCAAACGTTATTCTAGACATTTCTGAGAATTGACAATGACGTCACGTTATAACAACTAAAAGCACTAAATACCTTAAGTCAAACGACTGAAAACAACGACCATGATAAAATTTCTTCAACCAGATAAGCCACTTGATTTGAAGAGCAATTAGCAATGCTATAGAGATAGTGCTATTATAATATAAAGAGGTTGATGGGAACAACTGACCCAGTAGGTGATGTGACATAAATACAAAAACTTGTCATTATTTCACGAAAGAAATGGACATTGCTCAGAACATATCACATTTATGTATATCTAATCACTTTCATATACATTGTATTATTATTAGGATATTATTGCGAGGAAGTAAATTTTATTTTCATGCTACTTTTATAAATTTATGGTATTTGATTTAACAATTAAACGCAAATTAATATAATACCGCATTCACTATTGAAGTGAACCATGTTGTTCTCTTCCTTTATGGTGTATTTCTGCTTGTAACGAGCATTTTCATTGGCATAGAGATGTTTATTATCTCATAACGACAGCGTTTGTACCGTCGCTTATATCTTTTTTATATTAAATCTTAAGTCATGTAGTTAACTTATTCTCATTATAAATTACTTTACAGTTAATTTCAGAGTATAATGATATCTGCGTTTCTATTAAAAATAATATATTTAAGTTTATTTGAAACATATTTCACTTACAATTTACTGGTGATTCCGCTACGTCTACCGTCCTTTATCTAACACTGTTTTTTCTCACCTAATACATCAATATCATAATCTCGATTTTCGTTCCGATTCAACAATCTTGGAGGTGGGATGATACCCAACATCAAACAACGAATAACAACCATGTAATAAACAAACAAACTAATGTATACCATAGAGATAGTAACAAACCAAGTAGCACACTGTAAATGATAGTACTATTTTGTTATTCGACGTAATCACTATTAGTAAATGTTATTATATAGAGAACAAAACAAATTGATATGATATACAAACAATAAAACTAATAGTATCTATATAGACGAAACAATAAAAGAATTATAACAAAGCAGTCTGTATATATAGACATATATTTTAGTATAGCCATTGAAAAAAATGACAAAGGCCAAAATATTCAGTTTATACATATATAACCCTCCCTCACTATAATAGGTCAAGCATAATTCATTTTCCCTTAATAGTTTTAAAGTAAATGTTTCCAGCAAAGAAGATTATAAAATATTACATTTTTGATTGATTAGTTACAGGAATGTTGAAATTTTCAAAACAAAAGGTACAAAGTAATTTCGCCATGATTTTTTTTCCTAACAAATCAAAGATATTTAGTGATTTGTAAAAGAAAGCTATTGATTTCAAAATACCCCCCCCCCCCTCCAAACAAAAAAAAAACCCCCAAAAAAACCCGTTTTATTTTTTAACTAAACCTTTGATAACCTGGTTTTTCTTTGACCTCTTCGCCGCTCGGAAATTTGATTTCCTCCTGCGGTGACATAGAAGAGTACAATGGATTGACGGCTTCATGGACTCCCGCGCCTCCAGCCGCCGCGGCTTTTCCTTCCTTGATGACGTCATAATGACCATCATTGCGCGCGTTCTCTTTATTGGGGTCATCAGACAAATTAATCTGGTCCATTTTGAGCGGGTCTGTGTTTGGCATGGCGTCCCCGTTGGTGGCGTGAAGGACGGGGTTAATAAACCCCTGTGCCGGTACCTCACCGCGACTGTCACTGGCGTTGAAATACACATTGGGAGAGGACCGGTAGCGTCCTTGGACGGACTGCTTATCTGTTGGTGTGAAAATCCTCCTGAAATTTTTATGCATAACAATTAGTAACTTAATATTGACTTTTTGATAAACACTATTTATATAAACGCATAACTAACTAAAAGCTGTTATTTTGAAATGGAACACTGGATGTCACGATGTCTTGTCTTTTTTTTTCAAGAAACATGTATCGATTAAGTAGAGGGCTTGTATAGGCATGTTGCCCGTTGCCCAATTCAGAATGTCTGTCAATAAAATATTCTGAAATGAAAAAAATAGGTTTCTTGCCGAGTTGCCACAATTATATAATAGTTTGATAGAGTCATCAGTGACATCTATGTTCTGCTTTCAAGTTGCTTTTAACGGTGTTGGCATGTTGTGTCTAACGTTGAGAAATGCAAAGGCACATTTGTAACTGGTCATGTGAAGTTAAGGGTTATATACTCTACCTGCGACAGACGTAAAACGTGACGCCAAGAGCGATGACGATAACGAAGAGGATGACGACGACGACGACGGCGGCTGTGAGTCCTGCGTTATTGGCTGCTGGGGCAGTCTGTTTCTCTGGCGTCGTCACTGAGGAGACAAAAGAAAAAACAATACACAAACATCGATACTATCTTATACAGTATACAATATAATCAAGACTTTGTATTTTTTGATCGCAACACTACATAAGTGTTCTTTGATTATATGTTGATGGCGAGCCTTAGCTTTGGTAACTTCACACAGAGTATTTGTATCTTTGACTATATGATGATCCTTACCTTTGGTAACTTCACACAGAGTATTTGTATCTTTGACTATATGATACAGAGTATTTGTATCTTTGACTATATGATACAGAGTATTTGTATCTTTGACTATATGATGAGCCTCACCTTTGGTAACTTCACACAGACTATTGTATCTTTGACTATATGATGATCCTTACCTTTGGTAACTTCACACAGAGTATTTGTATCTTTGACTATATGATACAGAGTATTTGTATCTTTGACTATATGATACAGAGTATTTGTATCTTTGACTATATGATACAGAGTATATTTGTATCTTATTTGACTTGACTATATGATGAGTCCTTACTTTGGTAACTTCACACAGAGTATTTGTATCTTTGACTATATGAGCCTTACTTCTTCACACAGAGTATTTGTATCTTTGACTATATGATGAGCCTTAGCTTTGGTAACTTCACACAGAGTATTTGTATCTTTGACTATATGATGAGCCTTACCTTTGGTAACTTCACACAGAGTATTTGTATCTTTGTCTATATGATGAGCCTTACCTTTGGTAAACTTCTATATGATACAGAGTATTTGTATCTTTGACTATATGATGATCCTTACCTTTGGTAACTTCACACAGAGTATTTGTATCTTTGACTATATGATACAGAGTATTTGTATCTTTGACTATATGACACAGAGTATTTGTATCTTTGACTATATGATGATCCTTACCTTTGGTAACTTCACACAGAGTATTTGTATCTTTGACTATATGATGATCCTTACCTTTGGTAACTTCACACAGAGTATTTGTATCTTTGACTATATGATGATCCTTACCTTTGGTAACTTCACACAGAGTATTTGTATCTTTGACTATATGATGATCCTTACCTTTGGTAACTTCACACAGAGTATTTGTATCTTTGACTATATGATATTTCAGAATATTTGTAACAGGTATTTGTATCTTGATATATGATGAGCCTTACCTTTGGTAACTTCACACAGAGTATTTGTATCTTTGACTATATGATACAGAGTATTTGTATCTTTGACTATATGATACAGAGTATTTGTATCTTTGACTATATGATGAGCCTTACCTTTGGTAACTTCACACAGAGTATTTGTATCTTTGACTATATGATGATCCTTACCTTTGGTAACTTCACACAGAGTATTTGTATCTTTGACTATATGATACAGAGTATTTGTATCTTTGACTATATGATACAGAGTATTTGTATCTTTGACTATATGATGAGCCTTACCTTTGGTAACTTCACACAGAGTATTTGTATCTTTGACTATATGATGATCCTTACCTTTGGTAACTTCACACAGAGTATTTGTATCTTTGACTATATGATACAGAGTATTTGTATCTTTGACTATATGATGATCCTTACCTTTGGTAACTTCACACAGAGTATTTGTATCTTTGACTATATGATGACTTACCTTTGGTAACTTCACACAGAGTATTTGTATCTTTGACTATATGATACAGAGTATTTGTATCTTTGACTATATGATGATCTTACCTTTGGTAACTTCACACAGAGTATTTGTATCTTTGACTATATGATGATCCTTACCTTTGGTAACTTCACACAGAGTATTTGTATCTTTGACTATATGATGAGCCTTACCTTTGGTAACTTCACACAGAGTATTTGTATCTTTGACTATATGATGATCCTTACCTTTGGTAACTTCACACAGAGTATTTGTATCTTTGACTATATGATGATCCTTACCTTTGGTAACTTCACACAGAGTATTTGTATCTTTGACTATATGATACAGAGTATTTGTATCTTTGACTATATGATGAGCCTTACCTTTGGTAACTTCACACAGAGTATTTGTATCTTTGACTACATGATGAGCCTTAGCTTTGGTAACTTCACACAGAGTATTTGTATCTTTGACTATATGATGAGCCTTAGCTTTGGTAACTTCACACAGAGTATTTGTATCTTTGACTATTTGATGATCCTTACCTTTGGTAACTTCACACAGAGTATTTGTATCTTTGACTATATGATGAGCCTTACCTTTGGTAACTTCACACAGAGTATTTGTATCTTTGACTATATGATGAGTCCTTACCTTTGGTAACTTCACACAGAGTATTTGTATCTTTGACTATATGATACAGAGTATTTGTATCTTTGACTATATGATACAGAGTATTTGTATCTTTGACTATATGATGATCCTTACCTTTGGTAACTTCACACAGAGTATTTGTATCTTTGACTATATGATGATCCTTACCTTTGGTAACTTCACACAGAGTATTTGTATCTTTGACTATATGATGAGCCTTACCTTTGGTAACTTCACACAGAGTATTTGTATCTTTGACTATATGATGAGCCTTACCTTTGGTAACTTCACACAGAGTATTTGTATCTTTGACTATATGATGATCCTTACCTTTGGTAACTTCACACAGAGTATTTGTATCTTTGACTATATGATGAGCCTTACTTTGGTAACTTCACACAGAGTATTTGTATCTTTGACTATATGAGTCCTTACCTTTGTAACCTTCTTACGAGTATTTGTATCTTTGACTATATGTATACAGAGTATTTGTATCTTTGACTATATGATGATCCTTACCTTTGGTAACTTCACACAGAGTATTTGTATCTTTGACTATATGATACAGAGTATTTGTATCTTTGACTATATGATACAGAGTATTTGTATCTTTGACTATATGATGATCCTTATTTTTGGTAACTTTGACTATATGATACAGAGTATTTGTATCTTTGACTATATGATGATCCTTACCTTTGGTAACTTCACACAGAGTATTTGTATCTTTGACTATATGATACAGAGTATTTGTATCTTTGACTATATGATACAGAGTATTTGTATCTTTGACTATATGATGAGCCTTACCTTTGGTAACTTCACACAGAGTATTTGTATCTTTGACTATATGATGATCCTTACCTTTGGTAACTTCACACAGAGTATTTGTATCTTTGACTATATGATGATCCTTACCTTTGGTAACTTCACACAGAGTATTTGTATCTTTGACTATATGATGATCCTTACCTTTGGTAACTTCACACAGAGTATTTGTATCTTTGACTATATGATACAGAGTATTTGACTTTGACTATATGATACAGAGTATTTGTATCTTTGACTATATGATACAGAGTATTTGTATCTTTGACTACATGATGAGCCTTAGCTTTGGTAACTTCACACAGAGTATTTGTATCTTTGACTATTTGATGATCCTTACCTTTGGTAACTTCACACAGAGTATTTGTATGTTTGACTATATGATACAGAGTATTTGTATCTTTGACTACTATATGATGATCCTTACCTTTGGTAACTTCACACAGAGTATTTGTATCTTTGACTATATGACACAGAGTATTTGTATCTTTGACTATATGATACAGAGTATTTGTATCTTTGACTATATGATGAGCCTTACCTTTGGTAACTTCACACAGAGTATTTGTATCTTTGACTATATGATGATCCTTACCTTTGGTAACTTCACACAGAGTATTTGTATCTTTGACTATATGATACAGAGTATTTGTATCTTTGACTACTTCACACAGAGTATTTGTATCTTTGACTATATGATGAGCCTTACCTTTGGTAACTTCACACAGAGTATTTGTATCTTTGACTATATGATGATCCTTACCTTTGGTAACTTCACACAGAGTATTTGTATCTTTGACTATATGACACAGAGTATTTGTATCTTTGACTATATGATACAGAGTATTTGTATCTTTGACTACATGATGAGCCTTAGCTTTGGTAACTTCACACAGAGTATTTGTATCTTTGACTATATGATGATCCTTACCTTTGGTAACTTCACACAGAGTATTTTGTATCTTTGACTATATGATACAGAGTATTTGTATCTTTGACTATTGATGATCCTTACCTTTGGTAACTTCACACAGAGTATTTGTATCTTTGACTATATGATAGCCTACCTTTGGTAACTTCACACAGAGTATTTGTATCTTGACTATATGATGATAACCTTTGGTAACTTCACACAGAGTATTTGTATCTTTGACTATATGACACAGAGTATTTGTATCTTTGACTATATGATACAGAGTATTTGTATCTTTGACTATATGATGATCCTTACCTTTGGTAACTTCACACAGTATTTGTATCTTTGACTATATGATGAACCTTACCTTTGGTAACTTCACACAGAGTATTTGTATCTTTGACTATATGATACAGAGTATTTGTATCTTTGACTATATGATACAGAGTATTTGTATCTTTGACTATATGATGATCCTTACCTTTGGTAACTTCACACAGAGTATTTGTATCTTTGACTATATGATACAGAGTATTTGTATCTTTGACTATATGATACAGAGTATTTGTATCTTTGACTATATGATACAGAGTATTTGTATCTTTGACTATATGATACAGAGTATTTGTATCTTTGACTATATGATACAGAGTATTTGTATCTTTGACTATATGATGAGCCTTAGCTTTGGTAACTTCACACAGAGTATTTGTATCTTTGACTATATGATGATCCTTACCTTTGGTAACTTCACACAGAGTATTTGTATCTTTGACTATATGATACAGAGTATTTGTATCTTTGACTATATGATACAGAGTATTTGTATCTTTGACTATATGATACAGAGTATTTGTATCTTTGACTATATGATACAGAGTATTTGTATCTTTGACTATATGATACAGAGTATTTGTATCTTTGACTACATGATGAGCCTTAGCTTTGGTAACTTCACACAGAGTATTTGTATCTTTGACTATATGATGATCCTTACCTTTGGTAACTTCACACAGAGTATTTGTATCTTTGACTATATGATACAGAGTATTTGTATCTTTGACTATATGATGAGCCTTACCTTTGGTAACTTCACACAGAGTATTTGTATCTTTGACTATATGATACAGAGTATTTGTATCTTTGACTATATGATGATCCTTACCTTTGGTAACTTCACACAGAGTATTTGTATCTTTGACTATATGATGATCCTTACCTTTGGTAACTTCACACAGAGTATTTGTATCTTTGACTATATGATGATCCTTACCTTTGGTAACTTCACACAGAGTATTTGTATCTTTGACTATATGATACAGAGTATTTGTATCTTTGACTATATGATGATCCTTACCTTTGGTAACTCACACAGAGTATTGACTTACTAGAGTATTTGTACTCTATAGATACAGAGTATTTGTATCTTTGACTATATGATGAGCCTTACCTTTGGTAACTTCACACAGAGTATTTGTATCTTTGACTATATGATGATCCTTACCTTTGGTAACTTCACACAGAGTATTTGTATCTTTGACTATATGATACAGAGTATTTGTATCTTTGACTATATGATGATGATCCTTACCTTTGGTAACTTCACACAGAGTATTTGTATCTTTGACTATATGATACAGAGTATTTTGTATCTTTGACTATATGATACAGAGTATTTGTATCTTTGACTATATGATGATCCTTACCTTTGGTAACTTCACACAGAGTATTTGTATCTTTGACTATATGATGATACCTTTGGTAACTCACACAGAGTATTTGTATCTTTGACTATATGATGATACAGAGTATTTGTATCTTTGACTATATGATGATCCTTACCTTTGGTAACTTCACAACAGAGTATTTGTATCTTTGACTATATGATACAGAGTATTTGTATCTTTGACTATATGACACAGATATTTGTATCTTTGACTATATGATGAGCCTTACCTTTGGTAACTTCACACAGAGTATTTGTATCTTTGACTATTTGATGATCCTTACCTTTGGTAACTTCACACAGAGTATTTGTATTTTGTATCAGAGAATTTGACTATATATGATCCTGATACAGAGTATTTGTATCTTTGACTATATGATACAGAGTATTTGTATCTTTGACTATATGACACAGAGTATTTGTATCTTTGACTATATGATGAGCCTTTGTATCTTTGGTAACTTCACACAGAGTATTTGTATCTTTGACTACATGATGATCCTTACCTTTGGTAACTTCACACAGAGTATTTGTATCTTTGACTATATGATACAGAGTATTTGTATCTTTGACTATATGATGAGCCTTACCTTTGGTAACTTCACACAGAGTATTTGTATCTTTGACTATATGATGATCCTTACCTTTGGTAACTTCACACAGAGTATTTGTATCTTTGACTATATGATGATCCTTACCTTTGGTAACTTCACACAGAGTATTTGTATCTTTGACTATATGATACAGAGTATTTGTATCTTTGACTATATGATACAGAGTATTTGTATCTTTGACTATATGATGAGCCTTACCTTTGGTAACTTCACACAGAGTATTTGTATCTTTGACTATATGATACAGAGTATTTGTATCTTTGACTATATGATGAGCCTTACCTTTGGTAACTTCACACAGAGTATTTGTATCTTTGACTATATGATGACCTTACCTTTGTAACTTCACACAGAGTATTTGTATCTTTGACTATATGAGATGAGCCTTAGCTTTGGTAACTTCACATACAGAGTATTTGTATCTTTGACTATATGATGAGCCTCACCTTTGGTAACTTCACACAGAGTATTTGTATCTTTGACTATATGATACAGAGTATTTGTATCTTTGACTATATGATGAGCCTTACCTTTGGTAACTTCACACAGAGTATTTGTATCTTTGACTATATGATGATCCTTACCTTTGGTAACTTCACACAGAGTATTTGTATCTTTGACTATATGATACAGAGTATTTGTAGTCTTTGACTATATGACACAGAGTATTTGTATCTTTGACTATATGATACTATTTGTATCTTTGACTACCTGATGAGCCTTACCTTTGGTAACTTCACACAGAGTATTTGTATCTTTGACTATATGATGAGCCTTACCTTTGGTAACTTCACACAGAGTATTTGTATCTTTGACTATATGATACAGAGTATTTGTATCTTTGACTATATGATGAGCCTTACCTTTGGTAACTTCACACAGAGTATTTGTATCTTTGACTATATGATGATCCTTACCTTTGGTAACTTCACACAGAGTATTTGTATCTTTGACTATATGATACAGAGTATTTGTATCTTTGACTATATGATACAGAGTATTTGTATCTTTGACTATATGATACAGAGTATTTGTATCTTTGACTATATGATACAGAGTATTTGTATCTTTGACTATATGATACAGAGTATTTGTATCTTTGACTATATGATACAGAGTATTTGTATCTTTGACTATATGATGATCCTTACCTTTGGTAACTTCACACAGAGTATTTGTATCTTTGACTATATGATACAGAGTATTTGTATCTTTGACTATATGATGAGCCTTACCTTTGGTAACTTCACACAGAGTATTTGTATCTTTGACTATATGATGATCCTTACCTTTGGTAACTTCACACAGAGTATTTGTATCTTTGACTATATGATACAGAGTATTTGTATCTTTGACTATATGATACAGAGTATTTGTATCTTTGACTACATGATGAGCCTTAGCTTTGGTAACTTCACACAGAGTATTTGTATCTTTGACTATATGATGATCCTTACCTTTGGTAACTTCACACAGAGTATTTGTATCTTTGACTATATGATACAGAGTATTTGTATCTTTGACTATATGATACAGAGTATATCACACAGAGTATTTGTATCTTTGACTATATGATGATCCTTACCTTTGGTAACTTCACACAGAGTATTTGTATCTTTGACTATATGATGATCCTTACCTTTGGTAACTTCACACAGAGTATTTGTATCTTTGACTATATGATACAGAGTATTTGTATCTTTGACTATATGATACAGAGTAGAGTATTTGTATCTTTGACTATATGATGAGCCTTACCTTTGGTAACTTCACACAGAGTATTTGTATCTTTGACTATATGATGAGCCTTACCTTTGGTAACTTCACACAGAGTATTTGTATCTTTGACTATATGATGAGCCTTACCTTTGGTAACTTCACACAGAGTATTTGTATCTTTGACTATATGATACAGAGTAATTTGTATCTTTGACTATATGACACAGAGTATTTGTATCTTTGACTATATGATACAGAGTATTTGTATCTTTGACTACTGATGATCCTTACAGAGTATTTGGTAACTTCACACAGAGTATTTGTATCTTTGACTATATGATGATCCTTACCTTTGGTAACTTCACACAGAGTATTTGTATCTTTGACTATATGATGATCCTTACCTTTGGTAACTTCACACAGAGTATTTGTATCTTTGACTATATGATACAGAGTATTTGTATCTTTGACTATATGATACAGAGTATTTGTATCTTTGACTATATGATGAGCCTTACCTTTGGTAACTTCACACAGAGTATTTGTATCTTTGACTATATGATGATCCTTACCTTTGGTAACTTCACACAGAGTATTTGTATCTTTGACTATATGATGAGCCTTAGCTTTGGTAACTTCACACAGAGTATTTGTATCTTTGACTATATGATGATCCTTACCTTTGGTAACTTCACACAGAGTATTTGTATCTTTGACTATATGATACAGAGTATTTGTATCTTTGACTATATGATACAGAGTATTTGTATCTTTGACTATATGATGATCCTTACCTTTGGTAACTTCACACAGAGTATTTGTATCTTTGACTATATGATACAGAGTATTTGTATCTTTGACTATATGATGAGAGTATTTGTATCTTTGACTATATGACACAGAGTATTTGTATCTTTGACTATATGATGATCCTTACCTTTGGTAACTTCACACAGAGTATTTGTATCTTTGACTATATGATGAGCCTTACCTTTGGTAACTTCACACAGAGTATTTGTATCTTTGACTATATGATGAGCCTTAGCTTTGGTAACTTCACACAGAGTATTTGTATCTTTGACTATATGATGATCCTTACCTTTGGTAACTTCACACAGAGTATTTGTATCTTTGACTATATGATACAGAGTATTTGTATCTTTGACTACATGATGAGCCTATATTTGAACATCACACAGAGTATTTGTATCTTTGACTATATGATGAGCCTTAGCTTTGGTAACTTCACACAGAGTATTTGTATCTTTGACTATATGATAGCCTTACTTTGGTTAACTGCAACTATGTATTTGTACAGAGTATTTGTATCTTTGACTATATGATACAGAGTATTTGTATCTTTGACTATATGATCAGAGTAACTTCACACATCTTTGACTTTGACTATATGATGAACAGAGTATTTGGTAACTTCACACAGAGTATTTGTATCCTTTGACTATGATCCTTACCTTTGTATTTGACTTCCTGATACAGAGTATTTGTATCTTTGACTACATGAGATATTTGTATATTTGTATCTTTGACTATATGATACAGAGTATTTGTATCTTTGACTATATGATACAGAGTATTTGTATCTTTGACTATATGATGAGCCTTACCTTTGGTAACTTCACACAGAGTATTTGTATCTTTGACTATATGATGATCCTTACCTTTGGTAACTTCACACAGAGTATTTGTATCTTTGACTATATGATACAGAGTATTTGTATCTTTGACTATATGATGAGCCTTGATCCTTTGGTAACTTCACACAGAGTATTTGTATCTTTGACTATATGATACAGAGTATTTGTATCTTTGACTATATGATGAGCCTTACCTTTGGTAACTTCACACAGAGTATTTGTATCTTTGACTATATGATGATCCTTACCTTTGGTAACTTCACACAGAGTATTTGTATCTTTGACTATATGATACAGAGTATTTGTATCTTTGACTATATGATACAGAGTATTTGTATCTTTGACTATATGATGAGCCTTACCTTTGGTAACTTCACACAGAGTATTTGTATCTTTGACTATATGATACAGAGTATTTGTATCTTTGACTATATGATACAGAGTATTTGTATCTTTGACTACATGATGAGCCTTAGCTTTGGTAACTTCACACAGACTATTTGTATCTTTGACTATATGATGAGCCTTACTTTGGTAACACACAGAGTATTTGTATCTTTGACTATATGATGATCCTTACCTTTGGTAACTTCACACAGAGTATTTGTATCTTTGACTATATGATACAGAGTATTTGTATCTTTGACTATATGATGAGCCTTACCTTTGGTAACTTCACACAGAGTATTTGTATCTTTGACTATATGATACAGAGTATTTGTATCTTTGACTACATGATGAGCCTTAGCTTTGGTAACTTCACACAGAGTATTTGTATCTTTGACTATATGATGAGCCTTACCTTTGGTAACTTCACACAGAGTATTTGTATCTTTGACTATATGATGAGCCTTACCTTTGGTAACTTCACACAGAGTATTTGTATCTTTGACTATATGATACAGAGTATTTGTATCTTTGACTATATGATGAGCCTTACCTTTGGTAACTTCACACAGAGTATTTGTATCTTTGACTATATGATACAGAGTATTTGTATCTTTGACTATATGATGAGCCTTACCTTTGGTAACTTCACACAGAGTATTTGTATCTTTGACTATATGATACAGAGTATTTGTATCTTTGACTATATGATGAGCCTTACCTTTGGTAACTTCACACAGAGTATTTGTATCTTTGACTATATGATACAGAGTATTTGTATCTTTGACTATATGATGATCCTTACCTTTGGTAACTTCACACAGAGTATTTGTATCTTTGACTATATGATACAGAGTATTTGTATATGACACAGAGTTTGACTATATGATGATGGCCTTACCTTTGGTAACTTCACACAGAGTATTTGTATCTTTGACTATATGATACAGAGTGTATTTGTATCTTTGACTATATGATGATCCTTACCTTTGGTAACTTCACACAGAGTATTTGTATCTTTGACTATATGATACAGAGTATTTGTATCTTTGACTATATGACACAGAGTATTTGTATCTTTGACTATATGATACAGAGTATTTGTATCTTTGACTACTTCACACAGAGTATTTGTATCTTTGACTATATGATGAGCCTTACCTTTGGTAACTTCACACAGAGTATTTGTATCTTTGACTATATGATGATCCTTACCTTTGGTAACTTCACACAGAGTATTTGTATCTTTGACTATATGATGAGCCTTACCTTTGGTAACTTCACACAGATATTTGTATTTGACTATCTTGACTATATAACTTCCACAGAGCCTTATCCTTTGGTACTATATGACACAGAGTATTTGTATCTTTGACTATATGACACAGAGTATTTGTATCTTTGACTATATGATGATCCTTACCTTTGGTAACTTCACACAGAGTATTTGTATCTTTGACTATATGACACAGAGTATTTGTATCTTTGACTATATGATGAGCCTTACCTTTGGTAACTTCACACAGAGTATTTGTATCTTTGACTATATGACACAGAGTATTTGTATCTTTGACTATATGATGAGCCTTACCTTTGGTAACTTCACACAGAGTATTTGTATCTTTGTCCCATACACCATCAGGTAGACAATGGATGAAGTCCAGGGCTGGGGAGTAGCCAGAGATACACCTAACTCTACACGATTTGTCTGTCTCATAGGTACAGTTCTCAAGGGATCCCTTGTTAACGGTACTGGGGCATGTAGTCACTAAAATAAAACAAATCGATACACTGATAACTTCTATAACAACTATACATAACTACAAGAAATTTCAATACTTTGAACCACAAAAAGCTATTTTCTTTTTATTAAAAAAGGTTTTTGTCAATTATTATTATTTTATATAGAATATCTAAACGAAATGATCCGAACGATTTACTCGATTTCTGTCAGTTGTGATTATACAAGAAACTCTTTTCAAATGATTTACTTCATAAAACATTAAAACAAATTTCAATGTGGTTTTCGTAATAAAAAAAACTATTATTACAATAATGAAGTAAAACTCAAACAAATATATATTTCTTGGAGAATTACGAAATGAAAACTACGGTCAACCCTAGGTTCCATGTTTAAACCAAGGTCTATTTACATCAAATATGCAAAATTACCAAAAGATATATGCCTCAATACCTGTATATATTTATTATAAAAATGTCACTTTAGATCTCGTCGTATTTTGCTAAAAGATAAATGTTAGGGACAAGATAAATGTTAGGGACATGATAAGTACAATGTATAAGGTGAACGTGTTAAAGTCACACAGACTATCATTATTTAGGGACATGATAAGTACAATGTATAAGGTGAACGTGTTAAAGCCACACAGACTATCATTATTTAGGGACATGATAAGTACAATGTATAAGGTGAACGTGTTAAAGCCACACAGACTATCATTATTTAGGGACATGATAAGTACAATGTATAAGATGAACGTGTTAAAGCCACACAGACTATCATTATTTAGGGACATGATAAGTACAATGTATAAGGTGAACGTGTTAAAGCCACACAGACTATCATTATTTAGGGACATGATAAGTACAATGTATAAGGTGAACGTGTTAAAGCCACACAGACTATCATTATTTAGGGACATGATAAGTACAATGTATTAGGTGAACGTGTTAAAGCCACACAGACTATCATTATTTAGGGACATGATAAGTACAATGTATAAGGTGAACGTGTTAAAGCCACACAGACTATCATTATTTAGGGACATGATAAGTACAATGTATAAGGTGAACGTGTTAAAGCCACACAGACTATCATTATTTAGGGACATGATAAGTACAATGTATAGGTGAACGTGTTAAAGCCACACAGACTATCATTATTTAGGGACATGATAAGTACAATGTATAGGTGAACGTGTTAAAGCCACACAGACTATCATTTATTTAGGGACATGATAAGTACAATGTATAAGGTGAACGTGTTAAAGCCACACAGACTATCATTATTTAGGGACATGATAAGTACAATGTATAAGGTGAACGTGTTAAAGCCACACAGACTATCATTATTTAGGGACATGATAAGTACAATGTATAAGGTGAACGTGTTAAAGCCACACAGACTATCATTATTTAGGGACATGATAAGTACAATGTATTAGGTGAACGTGTTAAAGCCACACAGACTATCATTATTTAGGGACATGATAAGTACAATGTATTAGGTGAACGTGTTAAAGCCACACAGACTATCATTATTTAGGGACATGATAAGTACAATGTATTAGGTGAACGTGTTAAAGCCACACAGACTATCATTATTTAGGGACATGATAAGTACAATGTATAAGGTGAACGTGTTAAAGCCACACAGACTATCATTATTTAGGGACATGATAAGTACAATGTATAAGGTGAACGTGTTAAAGCCACACAGACTATCATTATTTAGGGACATGATAAGTACAATGTATAAGGTGAACGTGTTAAAGCCACACAGACTATCATTATTTAGGGACATGATAAGTACAATGTATAAGGTGAACGTGTTAAAGCCACACAGACTATCATTATTTAGGGACATGATAAGTACAATGTATAAGGTGAACGTGTTAAAGCCACACAGACTATCATTATTTAGGGACATGATAAGTACAATGTATAAGGTGAACGTGTTAAAGCCACACAGACTATCATTATTTAGGGACATGATAAGTACAATGTATAAGGTGAACGTGTTAAAGCCACACAGACTATCATTATTTAGGGACATGATAAGTACAATGTATAAGGTGAACGTGTTAAAGCCACACAGACTATCATTATTTAGGGACATGATAAGTACAATGTATAAGGTGAACGTGTTAAAGCCACACAGACTATCATTATTTAGGGACATGATAAGTACAATGTATTAAGGTGAACGTGTTAAAGCCACACAGACTATCATTATTTAGGGACATGATAAGTACAATGTATAAGGTGAACGTGTTAAAGCCACACAGACTATCATTATTTAGGGACATGATAAGTACAATGTATAAGGTGAACGTGTTAAAGCCACACAGACTATCATTATTTAGGGACATGATAAGTACAATGTATAAGGTGAACGTGTTAAAGCCACACAGACTATCATTATTTAGGGACATGATAAGTACAATGTATAAGGTGAACGTGTTAAAGCCACACAGACTATCATTATTTAGGGACATGATAAGTACAATGTATAAGGTGAACGTGTTAAAGCCACACAGACTATCATTATTTAGGGACATGATAAGTACAATGTATAAGGTGAACGTGTTAAAAGCCACACAGACTATCATTATTTAGGGACATGATAAGTACAATGTATAAGGTGAACGTGTTAAAGCCACACAGACTATCATTATTTAGGGACATGATAAGTACAATGTATAAGGTGAACGTGTTAAAGCCACACAGACTATCATTATTTAGGGACATGATAAGTACAATGTATAAGGTGAACGTGTTAAAGCCACACAGACTATCATTATTTAGGGACATGATAAGTACAATGTATAAGGTGAACGTGTTAAAGCCACACAGACTATCATTATTTAGGGACATGATAAGTACATGTATAAGGTGAACGTGTTAAAGCACACAGTATCATTAGGGACATGATAAGTACAATGTATAGGTGAACGTGTTAAAGCCACACAGACTATCATTATTTAGGGACATGATAAGTACAATGTATAAGGTGAACGTGTTAAAGCCACACAGACTATCATTATTTAGGGACATGATAAGTACAATGTATAAGGTGAACGTGTTAAAGCCACACAGACTATCATTATTTAGGGACATGATAAGTACAATGTATTAGGTGAACGTGTTAAAGCCACACAGACTATCATTATTTAGGGACATGATAAGTACAATGTATTAGGTGAACGTGTTAAAGCCACACAGACTATCATTATTTAGGGACATGATAAGTACAATGTATAAGGTGAACGTGTTAAAGCCACACAGACTATCATTATTTAGGGACATGATAAGTACAATGTATAAGGTGAACGTGTTAAAGCCACACAGACTATCATTATTTAGGGACATGATAAGTACAATGTATTAGGTGAACGTGTTAAAGCCACACAGACTATCATTATTTAGGGACATGATAAGTACAATGTATAAGGTGAACGTGTTAAAGCCACACAGACTATCATTATTTAGGGACATGATAAGTACAATGTATAAGGTGAACGTAAAGCCACACAGACTATCATTATTTAGGACATGATAAGTACAATGTATAAACGTGTTAAAGCCACACAGACTATCATTATTTAGGGACATGATAAGTACAATGTATAAGGTGAACGTGTTAAAGCCACACAGACTATCATTATTTAGGGACATGATAAGTACAATGTATAAAGTGTAAGTGGGAACATGTGTTTTAAAGCCACACAGACTATCATTATTTAGGGACATGATAAGTACAATGTATAAGGTGAACGTGTTAAAGCCACACAGACTATCATTATTTAGGGACATGATAAGTACAATGTATAAGGTGAACGTGTTAAAGCCACACAGACTATCATTATTTAGGGACATGATAAGTACAATGTATAAGGTGAACGTGTTAAAGCCACACAGACTATCATTATTTAGGGACATGATAAGTACAATGTATAAGGTGAACGTGTTAAAGCCACACAGACTATCATTATTTAGGGACATGATAAGTACAATGTATAAGGTGAACGTGTTAAAGCCACACAGACTATCATTATTTAGGGACATGATAAGTACAATGTATAAGGTGAACGTGTTAAAGCCACACAGACTATCATTATTTAGGGACATGATAAGTACAATGTATAAGGTGAACGTGTTAAAGCCACACAGACTATCATTATTTAGGGACATGATAAGTACAATGTATAAGGTGAACGTGTTAAAGCCACACAGACTATCATTATTTAGGGACATGATAAGTACAATGTATAAGGTGAACGTGTTAAAGCCACACAGACTATCATTATTTAGGGACATGATAAGTACAATGTATTAAGGTGAACGTGTTAAAGCCACACAGACTATCATTATTTAGGGACATGATAAGTACAATGTATTAGGTGAACGTGTTAAAGCCACACAGACTATCATTATTTAGGGACATGATAAGTACAATGTATTAGGTGAACGTGTTAAAGCCACACAGACTATCATTATTTAGGGACATGATAAGTACAATGTATAAGGTGAACGTGTTAAAGCCACACAGACTATCATTATTTAGGGACATGATAAGTACAATGTATAAGGTGAACGTGTTAAAGCCACACAGACTATCATTATTTAGGGACATGATAAGTACAATGTATAAGGTGAACGTGTTAAAGCCACACAGACTATCATTATTTAGGGACATGATAAGTACAATGTATAAGGTGAACGTGTTAAAGCCACACAGACTATCATTATTTAGGGACATGATAAGTACAATGTATAAGGTGAACGTGTTAAAGCCACACAGACTATCATTATTTAGGGACATGATAAGTACAATGTATAAGGTGAACGTGTTAAAGCCACACAGACTATCATTATTTAGGGACATGATAAGTACAATGTATTAGGTGAACGTGTTAAAGCCACACAGACTATCATTATTTAGGGACATGATAAGTACAATGTATTAGGTGAACGTGTTAAAGCCACACAGACTATCATTATTTAGGGACATGATAAGTACAATGTATAAGGTGAACGTGTTAAAGCCACACAGACTATCATTATTTAGGGACATGATAAGTACAATGTATTAGGTGAACGTGTTAAAGCCACACAGACTATCATTATTTAGGGACATGATAAGTACAATGTATAAGGTGAACGTGTTAAAGCCACACAGACTATCATTATTTAGGGACATGATAAGTACAATGTATTAGGTGAATGTTTTAAGTGTTAAAGCCACACAGACTATCATTATTTAGGGACATGATAAGTACAATGTATTAGGTGAACGTGTTAAAGCCACACAGACTATCATTATTTAGGGACATGATAAGTACAATGTATAAGGTGAACGTGTTAAAGCCACACAGACTATCATTATTTAGGGACATGATAAGTACAATGTATAAGGTGAACGTGTTAAAGCCACACAGACTATCATTATTTAGGGACATGATAAGTACAATGTATTAGGTGAATGTTTTAAGTCACATACGTCTTTATGACGCTTCATCGCTATCAAAAAATTATTACATTTTAGTGTTCGAATTTTTCTGTTTAACACAAATACAAATAATACATTATATGAATAGTTCTATGTTTTAATGTACATACATAATGGTATCTAGCAATATTCCTTTCTTTCTATATAAACTAATTCATATACAGTTATATATTTTTTCTTCCGGTATAAAACTATGATATCTTGTTATAACTTTCACATGAAATAATACATACATAATGATATCATAATTCCTTTGGTACCAAATGAGGTGTATATACTAAAATGCATTTTCTTTATCTTCAACAACATAATAAATCTATTTTTGCTGTTTATTGTAATATCAAAGGTCCTTTGGAGATTTTAACAAAACAATCGAAATTATACCATACATAAAAGCCAGTAAAGGAGTTAGCGTAATTGGGGTGAATAAAATGTAGCGGCCAGACCGGGATTCGAACTCAGGACCTCCGAACACTAGCCGGATGCTCTACTGACTGAGCTACCTGATCACTAGTGATCGACTATGTGTAGTCCTGTTACACTAATATTAGTATTACATTATTCTACACTAATGGAGGAATGTCACTACAAACTTTATACATTAACCATCACCAACTCAATAAGTTTAAAGTATACTCATATTCCCACACCTTTTCAAATCACAAAACATACCAAGTACAACTGAAAATGTCACTGTGATTTTAACATCTGGGTATATATGAAGGGAAACAATAACATATGAACGCGAATTGGTACTGCAAATGATTCAAAACTGAAAATAAATTTCTGATATATACCAATGATCGGTTTACAAATAGTCTGAACGTTTTGATCCCAGGCTCCGTCGGGAAGACAATATATTCTGTCATAAGCTGCTTTGAAGTTAGTGTTACACCTGACGGAACATGAATCACCGGCGTCATATGAACAGGACTGTAGGATTCCATTAGCAATTGCAGAATTACATTTCACCTCTGCAAACAACGGCAAAAATGAAAATGTCAAAACGTATTAGAACACAACAGTGGATCCATGTGCTGAAACTTTTGGACTATCTAGGTAATAGTGATTACTACTTCTCAACAGAAATGTTTGGTATTACTGTGACGGTATTGTTTTATAAATGTTTGTACTAGTGTGATGGTATTAGTTTTATAAATGTTTTATTACTGGTATTGTTTTATAATTTTATGTTTGTGTATTAGTGTGACGGTATTGTTTTATAAATGTTTTATAAATGTTTGGTACTAGTGTGACGGTATTGTTTTATAAATGTTTGTATTGTGTGACGGTATTGTTTTATAAATGTTTTATAAATGGTACATATTGTGTGACGGTATTGTTTTATAAAAATGTTTGGTAAATTTGTACTATGTATTGTTTATATGTTTGGTACGTGTATTGTTTTATAAATGTTTGGTACTAGTGTGACGGTATTGTTTTATAAATGTTTGGTATTGTATGACGGTATTGTTTTAAAATGTTTGGTACGGTATTGTTTTATTGTTTTATTTGTGTGAATTGTTTTAAATTTTGGTACTAGTACTAGTGGTACTAGTGTGACGGTATTGTTTTATAAATGTTTGGTACTAGTGTTGACTAGTGTGACGGTATTGTTTTATAAATGTTTGGTACTAGTGTGACGGTATTGTTTTATAAATGTTTTATTGACGTATTGTTTTATAAATCTTTGGTACTAGTGTGACGTATTGTTTTATAAATGTTTGGTATTAGTGTGACGGTATTGTTTTTTAAATGACGGTATTGTTTTATTAATGTTTTATAAATGTTTGGTACTAGTGTGACGGTATTGTTTTATAAATGTTTGGTATTAGTGTGACGGTATTGTTTTATAAATGGTTTGTACAAAAATGTTTGGTACTAGTGTGACGTATTGTTTTATAAATGTTTGGTATTAGTGTGACGGTATTGTTTTATAAATTTTGGTATAGTGTGACGTATTGTTTTATAAATGTTTTACAAATGTTTGGTACTAGTGTGACGTATTGTTTTATAAATGTTTGGTATTAGTGTGACGGTATTGTTTTACAAATATTTGGTACTAGTGTGACGGTATTGTTTTATAAATGTTTGGTATAGTTGACGTATTGTTTTATAAATGTTTGGTACTAGTACGTATTGACATATTGTTTTATAAATGTTTGGTACTAGTGTGACGTATTGTTTTATATAATGTTTGGTACTAGTGTACGTATTGTGTGAATGGGACGTATTGTTTTTATAAATGTTTGGTATTTGTTTGGTACTAGTGTGACGGTATTGTTTTATAAATGTTTGGTATTAGTGTGACGGTATTGTTTTATAAATTTTTTATAAATTTTTGGTATTTGTGTGACGGTATTGTTTTATAAATCTTTGGTACTAGTGTGACGTATTAATGTTTTAGAAATGTCTGGTACTAGTGTGACGGTATTGTTTTATGAACATGCCCTGATACTTGAATGTTTTGTAAAGAAATAGTAAATTGAAACTAGGCAATGACCTGGATTACATGGCAATGCATATATTTATTCTCGCATAGCAAACTATATGTGTGGATGGTGAATATGAGAAAAATTGCGTTGGTAATGTATGTGTACACACTGTTCATTGTAATGGAAATCGCATCGGTACGATATTATGTATTACTTATAGCATTGTTCGGGTTTCTGTAGTAGCACTTTTAACTTCGTTTTAATAGTCCAGAGCTTGATCCGTCTGTTTTAGGACAATCCACGTTACAAACCTTTCTTCTGTTTAATACAATAGAGAGGTACTGATTCATGTAAATAAGATGATCCTTCCTATAAGAGTTTGTATGTTGGAATGGAAGTCCACAGGCCAATCAGTGCTTTACCTATTCCCATATTTGTTAAGTATCTAATGACGTCAGACGAATAAGCTATTTTTCTTTGTCTGCTACATGTTCATAGACATTATTACTCAGAAACCAGGAAACTAGGTTTTAATAAAGTTTTACATAATCTATCTAAATCGGGTATCGAAAACAAAACGAAATAACAGGAAAGGAAAGCATTGATGATTACTTTAGCGATAACTATCTAATATTTATGTATGATTTGTATATGATTTTCAGATTTTAATCCAATGAATTTCAGAACCAACACCAATGAACACACCAAAACCGTTTGGTATACAAGTGATTTTGCCATGCAAAAAAAGCTGTCTCAACAATATCTAATAATGCATATCACAAAACTAAAATTTTAATCCGCTTCAGAGGCATGCTAAAACTAACATTGTATTGTGCTACCCTCGCTTGCTGTGACATCATAGTACAAATAAAATTGTGTGTATATTTGAAAGTTAAGGCATTTAATGGAATGATCATATATCATGTCATGAATTTTACCTTATACATAATGTATTCCTACTTTTGGGAAAATTTTGGATTCGGGTATACCAACTTTTAAGTAAAACGGATTCAAGTATATTCAATTAATCCGGACATGTAGATTTTAAAACGAAACAACTTTTAAACAAGATCTCTTGATCTTAAATTAATGCAACATCTACAATATTGCCACCTAAATAATAAAAGAAAACCCATAATAATCGACTGAATTATTTGATTTGCGAGGCATATTGCTTAAACTGTCACATACACTGACTATCCGTGCATGACCACTCGATTTACTGTTGGTCATCGTCCATTGATTATAGCTATTCATGGTTCGTTTATCATTTTAGTTTCTGCCGATTTCCAAGTCACAACAAAATAGGTGATAAAGAGTGGTGAACACACACACAAAAGTGACGGATGTGAAGGCCTTTATTAACTAGCACAGAAATAGAGATAGCAGCCAACTATCATATGTTAAGAGTGTCTATCAATGGAGTGGTATTAATCGTGTTTGTTAAAGGAATAGTTAAGTTATGGTGAAGATTGATATTAGAAGGCAAACATTTAATGGTGTATTAGAATTAAGATACAATGTATAAATGAGTGTGTATGTACTGCTGCGTAAATGTCTTATTTTTTGTGATATCAAGAAATAAGAATCTGTAATTGTAAATGTGTAACATATATTTAATATTCCTTCAATTGTTTTCATGAAGCAGATATTTTCTACATAAAGTTTTTTTTCAGTAACTTATACTAATTTCAGAAAATTAGTTATGGAAGATAAACATATATTTTTGTTGCCATTATAACTCATTCCAGAGAATACGTATTAATTTACATGAATTTCTATTAATTCTTGCCACCAACGTTTTACCATTTCCAGAAAAACACCAAGAAAGCGAAATAAATTAACTAATACAAAGCATGTTTGCTAACCAAAGAACAAAATGATTTGGAAAGAGGTTTAGTAACCTAGATGTTATAAGCTTACTTGGTACACAGAGTTGTCCCAATGGCGTGCTCCACTGTCCACTATTCAGACAAACTACCTGCTCTAGATACGGCTTCTTCTGGAGATTGGCGGGACAGGCCCAGCCACACATCTCGCCCGCCTTGCCCTGACAATTCAGTAGGGTACCAGCGGGCATGGTCGTGTTACATACCTTCTCTGTAAAATAGATCATCACAGAGTTGTACATGTGTAGTCAAATATGTAACATATATGGCAAATCTATTTAATATGCAATGCATGAGTTTGCCAGTGTGATAATTTTGTATGTTATTAGTATAATATGAATGTTTTAACCGTTTCTGATTGGCTGGGCCGGCTGTAAAACCCATTTGCCAATACATCCTTCAAATGCAAGGTTCGTGTAAATTTGTACTAATTTCATACGATTTGATAAATCTTGTCTTGAAGTTCTAAATGTTTGCCCTCTAGGCCGCGGATAAAATTGTACAACTTGTTTCATAATATCGCATATGAAGATAGAAATATATATGTGAGTATATATAACGATTGTGCATATAAATTATTTGATCAACGTCTAGTATGCGTTAAAAGGACATGAACCTTAAATAAGTTGTTCTGTATGCTTAGAAATGGTTTTCAGATGTTTATTGAATATTTTATTACAATGATTGGTTATCTAAAACGACAGGAAAACGTGGGGAATACCTACCTCAAAAATGATAACAAGAGGCCCAGAGGGCCTGTATCGCTCACCTGGTTTGTAATGCCAAGTTATGTTCCGAATACAGGTTCATTGTTTCTTTTTAAAAGGAATTTTAATATTTACCTCTATTTTCCCTATTAGGCCCCGCCTCTCCTGCCCCCGGGGGGTCAGAGCCAAAATTTATACAAACTCTATTCCCCTTTCCCCAATGATGTTACTGGCCAAATTTGAGTACCATCTATGAAATACCCTATGAGTAGTAGTGATTAAAAGGATTTACCTTTAATTTCCCCTATTGAGCCCTATCCCTCCTGCCCCCGGGGGGTCAGAGCCTAAATTTATACAAGTTCTGTTCCCTTCCCCCATGGATGTTTGTGGCCAAATTTGGTTACAATAAATGCAGAACTCTAGGACAAGTAGCGATTTACAGAATTTTCCTCTAATTCCCCTATTGGGCCCCGCCCCTTCTGCCCCCGAGGAGTTAGATCCAAAGTTCTGTTCCCCTTCCCCAAAGAATGTTTGTGGCCAAATTTGGTTACAATCCATGCAGAACTCTAGGACAAGTAGCAATGTATAGGATTTACCTCTATTTCCCCTATTGGGCCCCGCCCCTCCTGCCCCCATGGGGTCAGAGCCAAAATTTATACATTTTCTGTTCCCCTTCCCTCATGGATGTTTGTGACCAAATTTGGTTACAATCCATGCAAAACTCTAGACTAGTAGCGATTTAAAGGAAATGTTGATGGACAGACGGACGGACGACGGATGCCGCACCATGACATAAGCTCACCGGCCCTTCGGGCCAGGTGAGCTAAAATAGACCGTCATATTCTATTTTTGGAACACAAAACGAAAGCTGGCCGAAAGCGAGGTTATAATGAACAACAAACTTGCTGACATGACAAGGAATATTTGTTTTCCACATTTTAAGATTATTTTCTAATTTACGATGGTTGACAAATGAGGTTTAAACCATATTTGTTATAAAAAATTGTATTTAGCGTAAGAATTATAAGTCAAAACTCAAACGAGACTTTTCATTCGATAGGGCACCGCGAAGTGAGGTTATTGACTTATTGTACATATGTACAGCACGCAAGTATAAAGTGGGGAGTTGCTCCCGTCTCTTGCATTTCAGCGATCCATTTATATTTACCTACTTTCCAAATCGCGCATGTAACTGACTCTTGGCGTACACTGTTTTCTATCAGAATTCGTTTGTGTTCGCTTCACCCACGTTTTTGACCTACCATTTTGTTTACGTATGTGCAGTGCATTGTGGGAGGTCACTAAAGTTCATCACTACTATACTATCGTTACAAAATTCGACCGGACCGGTTCAAAATACAGAAAGATGGAATTTCCATTATAATTATTTCATTTGACACATTTGCACAATAACTGATATATATTACTTAGTAAGGTATCTGATACGTTTCAAATATGTATTTTACTCAAATTTACATGGTTTATTTAGGTTCATGTCCCTTTAATAAATATTCTCAGATACTGGCAATATCATGGTCCTAATTGTTGTTATTTTCGTGAATAGTTATTGAGTTATTTGGATACCAATCAGATATCTGCGTATATCCCATGTAAATAGTTTTTACATCAGGTACTAATATAAAGTGTAACAGAGAATCTTCATCTCACGGCCTGGAAATAATACAAGAGGGTGCTTGATCAAACGGAATCAGAGTAAAAAATATGTGCGATAAAATTCACGTAAAGTTAGAGGAACATTGTTAATCATACAGGACACAAAATTAATCTCCACGACAAAATCACAACACACAACATCAAAAGGTAAGTGTGTGAGCCATCAGAAGCGGTACCTTCTGGGTACGTTACTGGCGCATGAACTGTGGTCCTAGGTAAATGCGTGGTTTTAATTGTTGTAGGTTGACTAGTTGTTGTTGTTGATGTTGTTGTTGTTGTTGTTGTTGTTGTTGTTGTTGTTGTTGATGGTTTGGCTTTAGAAAACAATTATTTGTTTTTAAATAAGCAAGTAAAATATTGTTTTAAAAAATCCTGTTATATTTAAACATTTATATGAAATTAAATCAATTAATTGTAATTTAAAAGTGAAGATAACAGAAAGTTCAATGTTTAGTATACCATGATGTGATACATAATTTATCGTTAAAGCTTGCTATATAGATGCATGTAAAAAGTTTCCAATTCCATAAACCAATAAGATTTTTACTGGAAATTACGACATACTATATTTTATAATTCGTGAATTTGTCAAATGTCAACAGAAAATAATGGGAATCTTTTTCTGAAAGTGCGTTACATTAAAATCAGCCTGAAAAGGATATTAGCAGTGCGTTTTTCAAACCGAAAAGATTCCTTTAATTGAAGAATAAATGCAGATTTTGTTTGTGTAAAAACATGTTTTACTGTGAGTATGCTATAAGAAGAAGCTAGGCTTACCTATACAGAGAGTGTCTGTAGGATGATCCCAGAACATCGAGGGAGTACAAGTTAAGATATTTACATTGGGGTTCTTCATAAATCTATCGGATATACAACTGTATCCACAAGACGTCCCGCTGCGGGCTGTACAACCGGGGTTCAGTTGGCCATTGGGGATCGTCATTGGGCATGTCGGTGGAGCTAGGAAGATTGAAAGTGAAAGGAATAAAATACCACAATAAAACAACCATTGTTACGTGCCTACAAATTATTTTGTGCAATACGAGTGATTTTATGTAAAACTTGAGGCTGAGTATTGCTCGTTTAGCAATTTTATTACATTTCAATTCAATATTATATAGAAAGATTCAACCCAAGTCTCACAAAAAATAACTTTTATTATATAAAATGATGTTGTTATAAATGAACACGTGACAAACCAGAGAGGAATGACCCTATGTTACTTAATATGAGAAATATTTCGGATGTATAGGTAAATCTCAGTAGTCTTTACACAATTCTAATTAAAAACGTAACTACTGACGGACCAAAACTCACCTGTGTTAAAAAGTTTTAAACTTACCAATAACACATGTAACTATCTGTTGCATGCACGCAGATACCTGGCATCTGGGATTAAATCTTCAGTGCTTACAGTAGAGTAAAAACCCTATCCATGATGTACCTTAACGTGTTTGATAACTAGACATACAATGGTACATTAACCGAGAGTACACCTACCTGTGGTACATGTTGATTGTGTGGTCTGGTCCAGGTATAGGTTGTCAGGACACCCACATACTCTGCCGCTCGGCTTAGAAAAGCAGTAGTGGGAGCAACCACCGTTTCCTTGGCTACACTGGGTATTTACTGTAATCATAAATATGGTTAGTAAACAACACAAACAGTCATCCAGACAAACATTATTTTCATTTCAATAACAACTTTTAGTAACTTATAAATTTTAGATTTTGAAACCCAAACGTTCTAGACATGAAATGACAATCAATATGATTTCATATTTTTTTCATATATATATTTTATCACTAAAGCTATTTCATTCCTATTAGCAATAGTTGCACATAACAACGTTCTTCATCTTTGTCGGAAGAAGGAACAACAATCACATACACATCTGCATACTGCGCGCCATTCCAACAAGAGCAGTAAATGTAACCTTCATTGCCAACATTTAACATGATCACAAGAAAAAGTACCTGGTTGTGTGTTTGCTGTTGGGACGATATCTACTGAATCAATGGCGCCAAATTCTGGCTGGTCGTCCATGAAAGCTGCCAGTTGCTTGGTATTTATATTGACTTTGGTTATTTTGCTGTAAAGATAGAGTAGACAACTTTAACAACTACAAAGTGATCAGAGGATATGCAGAGTTCGGTGTTATATTCTTTTCACAATGAAAGTTGTTTTAAACGAAAATTGCCGACACACACAATGAGTAATATTCGGCAGAGGAACGCACAGTAAATGTTGTTTATTCTAATGTTTGAGGATGATTAAATTTTTATCATTATAAATGAAAAGTGACCTTTTTATGCAATCTATCAAGATTTCGTGTTTGCCCCTTGTAAAATCACATCTATTACACAACCAAAAGCATTCGTGTAGTCTAAGTGATAACGACATTAGGCTTGTTTGTGACATAACTCTAAGTCAGCATCCACATTGAAGTAATGGGGGATTCCAACAGAAAAAAATAGGTATCTGGTTTGATAGAATCTTTCATCTCCTTTCGCGTGAGACGGGATCATCTAAACCCGAGGGATACAGGGAGTCTTTGATATCTTTAGAATCTTATCTTATGTTCTCACCACAAAAAGGGTGAATTAATATTTTCTCTTATTTCATGCATCACTTTCGTGTTTCTAAAAATGTCAGAAATGCAAGAAAGGATGATATGATCTGAATGAATTGTCGTCCTCGCCGTTAGCGTTACGTCATTGTACTGTTGTCGGGACGTTGTGCCACTGTTAACTTGTCGCGACGTCATACGATTGTTGAAAATGTGTAAAGATCTAATGTAGCTGGTCTTTATCCTGGAGTGAGATTGAAAAAATATCACATCTGTAATACTTCGGATATCCCTGTCCGGGATAAGAGAAAATCCTGTTGGATAAACCTACTGTCTATTGTATCCGACGTAGTACAGGAAACCGTCAGAGACCAGTAGATCCACCACATCAGACGTCATGTCCTTTCTCAGTAGACTCCGTGCGTTAGTGTTCAGGTCGATGTACTCGATCTTATCCTGGTCCGTGAAGGAATCAGCCCAATATAGGACATTGTCTGTAATAAAGAGGCAAATATAATGCAAAAATAACTACCAATCTCGATATAACAAGCATAGGACATTGTCTGAGACTAAAGAAGCAAATATAATGCAAAAATAACTACAAATCTCGATATAACAAACAAAGGACATTGTCCGAGACTAAAGGTGCAAATATATAATGCAAAAATAGCTAAAAATCTCAATATAACAAACATAGAAATTGTCTGACACTAAAGGGGCAAATATAATGCAAAAATAACTACAAATCTCGATATAACAAACATAGAAATTGTCTGAGACAAAAGGGGCAAATATAATTCAAAAACAGCTACAAATCTCGATATAACAAACATAGAAATTGTCTGACACTAAAGGGGCAAATATAATGCAAAAATAACTACAAATCTCGATATAACAAACATAGAAATTGTCTGAGACTGAAGGTGCAAATATATAATGCAAAAATAACTACAAATCTCGATATAACAAACATAGAAATTGTCTGAGACTAAAGGGGCAAATGTTTAATGCAAAAATAACTACAAATCTCGATACAACAAGAATAGGACATTGCCTGAGACTAAAGAAGCAAATATAATGCAAAAATAACTACAAATCTCGATATAACAAACAAAGGACATTGTCCGAGACTAAAGGTGCAAATATATAATGCAAAAATAACTACAAATCTCGATATAACAAACAAAGGACATTGTCCGAGACTAAAGGTGCAAATATATAATGCAAAAATAGCTACAAATATCGATATAACAAACATAGGACATTGTCTGAGACTAATGGGGCAAATAAAATGCAATAATAACTAAAACTATCGATATAACAAACGTAGAAAGTGTCTGACACTAAAGGGGCAAATAAAATGCAATAATAACTAAAACTATCGATATAACAAACGTAGAAAGTGTCTGACACTAAAGGGGCAAATATAATGCAAAAATAACTACAAATCTCGATATAACAAACATAGAAATTGTCTGAGACAAAAGGGGCAAATATAATGCAAAAATAACTACAAATCTCGATATAACAAACATAGAAATTGTCTGAGGCTAAAGGGGCAAATATAATGCAAAAACAGCTACAAATCTCGATATAACAAACATAGAAATTGTCTGAGACAAAAGGGGCAAATATAATGCAAAAATAACTACAAATCTCGATATAACAAACATAGAAATTGTCTGAGGCTAAAGGGGCAAATATAATGCAAAAACAACTACAAATCTCGATATAACAAACATAGAAATTGTCTGAGGCTAAAGGGGCAAATATAATGCAAAAACAGCTACAAATCTCGATATAACAAACATATAAATTGTCTGAGGCTAAAGGGGCAAATATAATGCAAAAACAACTACAAATCTCGATATAACAAACATAGAAATTGTCTGAGGCTAAAGGGGCAAATATAATGCAAAAACAACTACAAATCTCGATATAACAAACATAGAAATTGTCTGAGGCTAAAGGGGCAAATATAATGCAAAAACAACTACAAATCTCGATATAACAAACATAGGACATTGTCTGAGGCTAAAGGGGCAAATATAATGCAAAAACAGCTACAAATCTCGATATAACAACAATTACATAAGACATGGTCTGTTACAACTACAAATCTCAATTCAGTAAGTACGGTGTCGGTAACACAATGGTACCTTATCTCACACAGGATAGACTACGGAGAAGGTAATTTTATCGTGTTGTGTAATGGGGCTAAAGCCTTATCTCACACAGGATAGACTACGGAGAAGGTAATTTTATCGTGTTGTGTAATGGGGCTAAAGCCTTATCTCACACAGGATAGACTACGGAGAAGGTAATTTTATCGTGTCGTGTAATGGGGCTAAAACCTTATCTCACACAGGATAGACTACGGAGAAGGTAATTTTATCGTGTCGTGTAATGGGGCTAAAACCTTATCTCACACAGGATAGACTACGGAGAAGGTAATTTTATCGTGTCGTGTAATGGGGCTAAAACCTTATCTCACACAGGATAGACTACGGAGAAGGTAATTTTATCGTGTTGTGTAATGGGGCTAAAGCCTTATCTCACACAGGATAGACTACGGAGAAGGTAATTTTATCGTGTTGTGTAATGGGGCTAAAGCCTTATCTCACACAGGATAGACTACGGAGAAGGTAATTTTATCGTGTCGTGTAATGGGGCTAAAACCTTATCTCACACAGGATAGACTACGGAGAAGGTAATTTTATCGTGTCGTGTAATGGGGCTAAAGCCTTATCTCACACAGGATAGACTACGGAGAAGGTAATTTTATCGTGTTGTGTAATGGGGCTAAAGCCTTATCTCACACAGGATAGACTACGGAGAAGGTAATTTTATCGTGTCGTGTAATGGGGCTAAAGCCTTATCTCACACAGGATAGACTACGGAGAAGGTAATTTTATCGTGTTGTGTAATGGGGCTAAAGCCTTATCTCACACAGGATAGACTACGGAGAAGGTAATTTTATCGTGTCGTGTAATGGGGCTAAAACCTTATCTCACACAGGATAGACTACGGAGAAGGCAATTTTATCGTGTCGTGTAATGGGGCTAAAACCTTATCTCACACAGGATAGACTACGGAGAAGGTAATTTTATCGTGTCGTGTAATGGGGCTAAAACCTTATCTCACACAGGATAGACTACGGAGAAGGCAATTTTATCGTGTCGTGTAATGGGGCTAAAACCTTATCTCACACAGGATAGACTACGGAGAAGGTAATTTTATCGTGTCGTGTAATGGGGCTAAACCTTATCTCACACAGGATAGACTACGGAGAAGGTAATTTTATCGTGTCGTGTAATGGGGCTAAAGCCTTATCTCACACAGGATAGACTACGGAGAAGGTAATTTTATCGTGTTGTGTAATGGGGCTAAAGCCTTATCTCACACAGGATAGACTACGGAGAAGGTAATTTTATCGTGTCGTGTAATGGGGCTAAAGCCTTATCTCACACAGGATAGACTACGGAGAAGGTAATTTTATCGTGTTGTGTAATGGGGCTAAAGCCTTATCTCACACAGGATAGACTACGGAGAAGGTAATTTTATCGTGTTGTGTAATGGGGCTAAAGCCTTATCTCACACAGGATAGACTACGGAGAAGGTAATTTTATCGTGTTGTGTAATGGGGCTAAAGCCTTATCTCACACAGGATAGACTACGGAGAAGGTAATTTTATCGTGTTGTGTAATGGGGCTAAAACCTTATCTCACACAGGATAGACTACGGAGAAGGTAATTTTATCGTGTCGTGTAATGGGGCTAAAGCCTTATCTCACACAGGATAGACTACGGAGAAGGTAATTTTATCGTGTCGTGTAATGGGGCTAAAGCCTTATCTCACACAGGATAGACTACGGAGAAGGTAATTTTATCGTGTCGTGTAATGGGGCTAAAACCTTATCTCACACAGGATAGACTACGGAGAAGGTAATTTTATCGTGTCGTGTAATGGGGCTAAACCCTTATCTCACTCAGGATAGACTACGGAGAAGGTAATTTTATCGCGTCGTGTAATGGGGCTAAAACAACAAAATGTTAGTCTAACAGGTTCTTTACCGATTTGTTAAATCACTTTGATCTAGAGAAAGTGTTCACTTAAGTTGAATAATGTAGTTTGACAAAGAAGATTATGGGTCTTACTTTGATAGTCAATAGTCAGGCCGAGAGGTGTTCCGCCAGATTGGGTGAAATTGACGATAGTCTGGATGTTGGTTCCATCAGTGTCCGCACGTGCTATATAGACTTGTGCTCCATGGGAATTATAATAAATATATCTGCAAAAATTAACACACTTTTTTAAACATCTTTTTGGAAGATTTCATTTACAAAGTTGATATTTGGGACTAGTTTTAGAAACATATCTTAACATTAAATTATCCCTAAGAAAGCATTACAGAAATTAAGGAGCCTTTCGTGCAATTTGTAATGCCTTCCTATGGAGAAATCCAGTTGGACCTATCGGACATGATCACCTGCTACTGAGTGCACATAATCAAACAATCACTTTCCTTCCGAGAACTAACATGAATAATCGTTTACATCGCTCTTTCCTATAACGCTCGTGAGAATTAGTAATGGTTTGCCGACCTAGCCAATGATAGACCACGTTTTGGACAGAATGACAGGCGACGTTTCGGACAGAATGACAGACGACGTTTCGGACAGAATGACAGACGACGTTTCGGACAGAATGATAGACGACGTTTCGGACAGAATGACAGAAGACGTTTCGGACAGAATAACAGACGACGTTTCGGACAGAATGACAGACGACGTTTTGGACAGAAGGACAGACGACGTTTCGGACTTCCCATTGGAGCTTTTGATATCAATTAACATCAAACAATTCTATTTTTATATACAGAATTCTGTTGTAACCACTTTTATTTGAGGTAAATATACTAAAATGCTAATTGATATGTTGATCAGGGCCAGGAATTAATTTAATTCAACACATATACACAAACAGTGTACTATATAACATGAATTGTCGTTGTGTATAAAATGTTCGATATTTTTTTCACGGTTCCTAATGAACCGTAAATACAATAACAACGAATCATGTTTTAGAAAACACTATTATTATTGTTCTATCGGCGAACCACGAATATTTCTACCCATGAAATTATTTGAAAGTTCTAAACCAGGAAAGAATGTACCCACGAATATATCATGGTATTCAGTATTCCAAAAGTGAAATCTGTCTCACAAAGCCACCACGACAAACAACGGTCTAATGTGATATGCTTGCCAAGACTGGAGACATACACATGGGAGAAGGGACATACTCACCCTTTTTTGGGATCGATTGCAATACCACCAGGGTAGTGGAGCTTAGTTATAAGTTGTTTGGTCTCATTCTGCGCTAACTTTGGCTTCATCACAGCAATATAGCCTTTATCTAGTTCTTTAGAATGGGATACTGTGTAGAATAACTGGCCGGTGGTGAAGTCAATCGCAAACCGATCAGCATATGTTTCACCTAAAACATTCATTCAAACTAATGTCAGCATTGACTCCAACATGTAGCGATAGATTAGAATCTCATCGTCAATATCAGGACTGTAACATAGAATCACACGTGTCCTTAACATAACACAATTTTGTAATGATAGCTTTACGCTACAACAATCCTTTATAAAGAGTTGAACTACTCCTTCAACACGGCCTAAAGTCATAAAAGCAACAATGGTTAAAACTCAAGTAATATGCGCAGGGATATGCATTACACGTTCGTATGACTTGCACGTGGTCGTATGAATACTTGTTATATTCCGTTTATTTTGTACATGATAATACATAATGTATATGATTTAACCAGTATTCAAGAAGCATCGCGTTGATATAATGGAAATAAACTGTAAGACTTTTGTGCAATGCAAATAAAAGATGGTTGTGTAATATTCCAATAGATAATATAAAGTATTCAGTATATGAACAATGTCTTTATACCAATGAACACAATCTCAACACTACGTATATGCTGGATTCTTAAAAGTCAGAAATGGGATGCCGTGAATGTATCAATATCGACGTTAGTAGCAGTTACATAGTATGAATTCAATCAAGTAAAAACCTCACATAGGTTTTAAGAAGACTTGAAATTTCTTTATAAAATCAAAAGCTTCATAATAAAACAGCAATGGCAAGGATTGTCAATACGAAAATTCTCTTTTGGTCAATAATTTTAAAACGTATTCTGTTTACGAACAGGTTCTTGTTCTTTGTTCACTTACCCCCGACACCTAGAAGTTTTTGATTAACAGTTCCGTCCAAAGTTCCTCGTCTGATGGATTTACTGCCGACTTCTGTCCAGTACAACATGTTGTCATGGTGACCGTATCGCGCCATGGCAGGAGTCATCAAATTATTGATGGGTAAACTTACGATCCTCTTTCCATCATTTGATATTTGGATGATACGATCATGTAAAAGGTCAGTCACTAACATGAAGTTGTTGGTCATCGGAACTGGAAAATAATCATAACGCATCCTAAGTCATAATGGTGTTGTTGTTGTGTACATTGGCGTTAAACCTTAAGTGTTACAGCTTGAGAAATGAGATACCAAAAGACGTTTTTATTTTGGCTTGTAACAGTCTATAGTCCAGACTATCTTCAGATATTCTGATTTAGATTGGAAAACCCAGTTGCCACCTAGAGAAGAAGGCCATTAGCAGAATGTTAGCAAAGACTAACCATTCATTCAGCAATCACAGCTACATCTGGAAATCTAAATTATATTGTGTCGATGAATGTTAACACTAATAACACAAACAAAAGTAAGACACAGACAGTGAGTATCATAACACTTCTTCTTTATGTGCACTTGATGGTTGGTGCCAACGCATCACCTACAACAAACCCTATGGTTGTCAGTTCCTGGTGCTGGCCATAGAGGGAATATAGGCACAGGTATTGGAGGATTAAATCACTGGCGACGTATTCAATTTACGGCCGTTTTATCACTAAAAGAGCGCATTATAATATACCATTATTCCAATATCCGTATCGGTTAACTTTGAAGTAGTATTAGCTGCCTTGCACAATAAACTTACTACACTAGTCCGATATTGACATGAAATGTTTTGAGAAAACTAATGTCGGTGGAGATGGGAGCAGCTGTAGTATCAGGCTTTGAACACGACAACATTGAATTATTACAGAATTGTCGGTGTGAGATCATACCGTAAGGAAATCATAAACCCACCTGCTTTGCACGATCTGTTATTTACTGGATCCAGTGTTCGTCCAAAGTCACACATACATGAAACCTCTTTACCTTTCCGGAAACACAAGTCATCGCAACCTCCATTGCCAACCTTACAGGGATCTGAGATCAAAGGAAAAGTATGAAAGTAATAACAAACCATTTTATTTGTCTGATTGGTAAAACAAGTTATCACCCCAAAACGAGAAAAATGGCTCCAAAGTAAGCAATGTCTGTTTTTATATACTAGATTATTTCTAGAACTTATTCAAGACTTAACACGTCTTAATTTTATACTTAAAACTTAATATGTCTTATTGCATTGTACGTTTGATATGTCTTATTGCATTGTACGTTTGATATGTCTTATTGCATTGTACGTTTGATATGTCTTATTGCATTGTACGTTTGATATGTCTTATTGCATTGTACGTTTGATATGTCTCATTGCATTGTACGTTTAATATGCCTTATTGCATTGTACGTTTGATATGTCTTATTGCATTGTACGTTTGATATGTCTTATTGCATTGTACGTTTGATATGTCTTATTGCATTGTACGTTTGATATGTCTTATTGCATTGTACGTTTGATATGTCTCATTGCATTGTACGTTTGATATGTCTTATTGCATTGTACGTTTGATATGTCTCATTGCATTGTACGTTTGATATGTCTTATTGCATTGTACGTTTGATATGTCTCATTGCATTGTACGTTTGATATGTCTTATTGCATTGTACGTTTGATATGTCTTATTGCATTGTACGTTTGATATGTCTTATTGCATTGTACGTTTGATATGTCTTATTGCATTGTACGTTTGATATGTCTCATTGCATTGTACGTTTGTTGATTATGTCTTATTGCATTGTACGTTTGATATGTCTCATTGCATTGTACGTTTGATATGTCTTATTGCATTGTACGTTTGATATGTCTCATTGCATTGTTACGTTTGATATGTCTTATTGCATTGTACGTTTGATATGTCTTATTGCATTGTACGTTTGATATGTCTTATTGCATTGTACGTTTGATATGTCTTATTGCATTGTACGTTTGATATGTCTTATTGCATTGTATATGTCGCATTTTTGATATGTCTTATTGCATTGTACGTTTGATATGTCTTATTGATTGCATATGCATTGTACGTTTGATATGTCTTATTGCATTGTACGTTTGATATGTCTTATTGCATTGTACGTTTGATATGTCTTATTGCATTGTACGTTTGATATGTCTTATTGCATTGTACGTTTGATATGTCTTATTGCATTGTACGTTTGATATGTTTTATTGCATTGTACGTTTGATATGTCTTATTGCATTGTACGTTTGATATGTCTTATTGCATTGTACGTTTGATATGTCTTATTGCATTGTACGTTTGATATGTCTTATTGCATTGTACGTTTGATATGTCTTATTGCATTGTACGTTTGATATGTCTTATTGCATTGTACGTTTGATATGTCTTATTGCATTGTACGTTTGATATGTCTCATTGCATTGTACGTTTGATATGTCTTATTGCATTGTACGTTTGATATGTCTATTGCATTGTACGTTTGTCTTATTGCATTGTACGTTTGATATGTCTTATTGCATTGTACGTTTGATATGTCTATTGCATTGTACGTTTGATATGTCTCATTGCATTGTACGTTTGATATGTCTTATTGCATTGTACGTTTGATATGTCTCATTGCATTGTACGTTTGATATGTCTTATTGCATTGTACGTTTGATATGTCTCATTGCATTGTACGTTTGATATGTCTTATTGCATTGTACGTTTGATATGTTGTTGTACGTTTATTGCATTGATGTACGTTTGATATGTCTTATTGCATTGTACATATGTGCATTGTACGTTTGATATGTCTTATTGCATTGTACGTTTGATATGTCTTATTGCATTGTACGTTTGATATGATTGTCTTATTGCATTGTACGTTTGATATGTCTTATTGCATTGTACGTTTGATATGTCTTATTGCATTGTACGTTTGATATGTCTTATTGCATTGTACGTTTGATATGTCTTATTGCATTGTACGTTTGATATGTCTTATTGCATTGTACGTTTGATATGTCTCATTGCATTGTACGTTTGATATGTCTTATTGCATTGTACGTTTGATATGTCTTATTGCATTGTACGTTTGATATGTCTCATTGCATTGTACGTTTGATATGTCTTATTGCATTGTACGTTTGATATGTCTTATTGCATTGTACGTTTGATATGTCTTATTGCATTGTACGTTTGATATGTCTTATTGCATTGTACGTTTGATATGTCTTATTGCATTGTACGTTTGATATGTCTTATTGCATTGTACGTTTGATATGTCTCATTGCATTGTACGTTTGATATGTCTCATTGCATTGTACGTTTGATATGTCTCATTGCATTGTACGTTTGATATGTCTTATTGCATTGTACGTTTGATATGTCTCATTGCATTGTACGTTTGATATGTCTTATTGCATTGTACGTTTGATATGTCTCATTGCATTGTACGTTTGATATGTCTTATTGCATTGTACGTTTGATATGTCTCATTGCATTGTACGTTTGATATGTCTTATTGCATTGTACGTTTGATATGTCTTATTGCATTGTACGTTTGATATTCTTATTGCATTGTTGTACGTTTGATATGTCTTATTGCATTGTACGTTTGATATGTCTTATTGCATTGTACGTTTGATATGTCTTATTGCATTGTACGTTTGATATGTCTTATTGCATTGTACGTTTGATATGTCTTATTGCATTGTACGTTTGATATGTCTTATTGCATTGTACGTTTGATATGTCTTATTGCATTGTACGTTTGATATGTCTTATTGCATTGTACGTTTGATATGTCTTATTGCATTGTACGTTTGATATGTCTTATTGCATTGTACGTTTGATATGTCTCATATTGCATTGTACGTTTGATATGTCTTATTGCATTGTACGTTTGATATGTCTTATTGCATTGTACGTTTGATATGTCTTATTGCATTGTACGTTTGATATGTCTCATTGCATTGTACGTTTGATATGTCTTATTGCATTGTACGTTTGATATGTCTTATTGCATTGTACGTTTGATATGTCTTATTGCATTGTACGTTTGATATGTCTTTTGCATTGTACGTTTGATATGTCTTATTGCATTGTACGTTTGATATGTCTTATTGCATTGTACGTTTGATATGTCTCTTATTGCATTGTACGTTTGATATGTCTTATTGCATTGTACGTTTGATATGTCTATTGCATTGTTTGATATGTCTTATTGCATTGTACGTTTGATATGTCTTATTGCATTGTACGTTTGATATGTCTTATTGCATTGTACGTTTGATATGTCTTATTGCATTGTACGTTTGATATGTCTCATTGCATTGTACGTTGTACGTTTATATGTCTTATTGCATTGTACGTTTGATATGTCTTATTGCATTGTACGTTTGATATGTCTTATTGCATTGTACGTTTGATATGTCTTATTGCATTGTACGTTTGATATGTCTCATTGCATTGTACGTTTGATATGTTTTATTGCATTGTACGTTTGATATGTCTTATTGCATTGTACGTTTGATATGTCTTATTGCATTGTACGTTTGATATGTCTTATTGCATTGTACGTTTTGATATGTCTTATTGCATTGTACGTTTGATATGTCTTATTGCATTGTACGTTTGATATGTCTTATTGCATTGTACGTTTGATATGTCTTATTGCATTGTACGTTTGATATGTCTTATTGCATTGTACGTTTGATATGTCTCATTGCATTGTACGTTTGATATGTCTTATTGCATTGTACGTTTGATATGTCTTATTGCATTGTACGTTTGATATGTCTTATTGCATTGTACGTTTGATATGTCTCATTGCATTGTACGTTTGATATGTCTTATTGCATTGTACGTTTGATATGTCTTATTGCATTGTACGTTTGATATGTCTTATTGCATTGTACGTTTGATATGTCTTATTGCATTGTACGTTTGATATGTCTTATTGCATTGTACGTTTGATATGTCTTATTGCATTGTACGTTTGATATGTCTTATTGCATTGTACGTTTGATATGTCTCATTGCATTGTACGTTTGATATGTCTTATTGCATTGTACGTTTGATATGTCTCATTGCATTGTACGTTTGATATGTCTTATTGCATTGTACGTTTGATATGTCTTATTGCATTGTACGTTTGATATGTCTCATTGCATTGTACGTTTGATATGTCTTATTGCATTGTACGTTTGATATGTCTTATTGCATTGTACGTTTGATATGTCTTATTGCATTGTACGTTTGATATGTCTCATTGCATTGTACGTTTGATATGTCTTATTGCATTGTACGTTTGATATGTCTCATTGCATTGTACGTTTGATATGTCTTATTGCATTGTACGTTTGATATGTCTTATTGCATTGTACGTTTGATATGTCTTATTGCATTGTTACGTTTTGATATGTCTTATTGCATTGTACGTTTGATATGTCTTATTGCATTGTACGTTTGATATGTCTTATTGCATTGTACGTTTGATATGTCTCATTGCATTGTACGTTTGATATGTCTTATTGCATTGTACGTTTGATATGTCTCATTGCATTGTACGTTTGATATGTCTTATTGCATTGTACGTTTGATATGTCTTATTGCATTGTACGTTTGATATGTCTTTATTGCATTGTACGTTTGATATGTCTTATTGCATTGTACGTTTGATATGTCTTATTGCATTGTACGTTTGATATGTCTTATTGCATTGTACGTTTGATATGTCTCATTGCATTGTACGTTTGATATGTCTTATTGCATTGTACGTTTGATATGTCTCATTGCATTGTACGTTTGATATGTCTTATTGCATTGTACGTTTGATATGTCTTATTAGCATTGTACGTTTGATATGTCTTATTGCATTGTACGTTTGATATGTCTTATTGCATTGTACGTTTGATATGTCTCATTGCATTGTACGTTTGATATGTCTTATTGCATTGTATTTTGATATGTCTTATTGCATTGTTTGATATGTCTTTGCATTGTATTGATATGTCTCAATTGCATTGTACGTTTGATATGTCTTATTGCATTGTACGTTTGATATGTCTTATTGCATTGTACGTTTTGATATGTCTTATTGCATTGTACGTTTGATATGTCTCATTGCATTGTACGTTTGATATGTCTTATTGCATTGTACGTTTGATATGTCTTATTGCATTGTACGTTTGATATGTCTCTTGCATTGTACGTTTGATATGTCTTATTGCATTGTACGTTTGATATGTCTTATTGCATTGTACGTTTGATATGTCTTATTTGCATTGTACGTTTGATATGTCTTATTGCATTGTACGTTTGATATGTCTTATTGCATTGTACGTTTGATATGTCTTATTGCATTGTACGTTTGATATGTCTTATTGCATTGTACGTTTGATATGTCTTATTGCATTGTACGTTTGATATCTTATTGCATTGTACGTTTGATATGTCTCATTGCATTGTACGTTTGATATGTCTTATTGCATTGTACGTTTGATATGTCTTATTGCATTGTATTTTTGATATGTCTTATTGCATTGTACGTTTGATATGTCTTATTGCATTGTACGTTTGATATGTCTTATTGCATTGTACGTTTGATATGTCTTATTGCATTGTACGTTTGATATGTCTTATTGCATTGTACGTTTGATATGTCTTATTGCATTGTACGTTTGATATGTCTCATTGCATTGTACGTTTGATATGTCTTATTGCATTGTACGTTTGATATGTCTTATTGCATTGTACGTTTGATATGTCTTATTGCATTGTACGTTTGATATGTCTTATTGCATTGTACGTTTGATATGTCTTATTGCATTGTACGTTTGATATGTCTTATTGCATTGGACGTTTGATATGTCTTATGCATTGTACGTTTGATATGTCTTATTGCATTGTACGTTTGATATGTCTTATTGCATTGTACGTTTGATATGTCTTATTGCATTGTACGTTTGATATGTCTTATTTGCGTTTGTATTAGTTTGATATGTTTTATTGCATTGTACGTTTGATATGTCTCATTGCATTGTACGTTTGATATGTCTTATTGCATTGTACGTTTGATATGTCTCATTGCATTGTACGTTTGATATGTCCATTATGCATTGTACGTTTGATATGTCTTATTGCATTGTACGTTTGATATGTCTTATTGCATTGTACGTTTGATATGTCTTATTGCATTGTACGTCTCATTGCATTGTACGTTTGATATGTCTTATTGCATTGTATATGTCTTATTGTTTCTCATTGCATTGATATGTCTTATTGCATTGTACGTTTGATATGTCTTATTGCATTGTACGTTTGATATGTCTTATTGCATTGTACGTTTGATATGTCTCTATTGCATTGTACGTTTGATATGTCTTATTGCATTGTACGTTTGATATGTCTTATTGCATTGTACGTTTGATATGTCTTATTGCATTGTACGTTTGATATGTCTTATTGCATTGTACGTTTGATATGTCTTATTGCATTGTACGTTTGATAATGTCTTATTGCATTGTACGTTTGATATGTCTCATTGCATTGGTACGTTTGATATGTCTCATTGCATTGTACGTTTGATATGTCTCATTGCATTGTACGTTTGATATGTCTCATTGCATTGTACGTTTGATATGTCTCATTGCATTGTACGTTTGATATGTCTTATTGCATTGTACGTTTGATATGTCTTATTGCATTGTACGTTTGATATGTCTTATTGCATTGTACGTTTGATATGTTCTTTTGCATTGTACGTTTGTTATGTCTCATTGCATTGTACGTTTGATATGTCTCATTGCATTGTACGTTTGATATGTCTTATTGCATTGTACGTTTGATATGTCTTATTGCATTGTACGTTTGATATGTCTTATTGCATTGTACGTTTTGATATGTCTTATTGCATTGTACGTTTGATATGTCTTATTTGCATTGTACGTTTGATATGTCTTATTGTATTGTAAGTTTTTTGATATGTCTTATTGCATTGTACGTTTGATATGTCTTATTGCATTGTACGTTTGATATGTCTTATTGCATTGTACGTTTTGATATGTCTTATTGCATTGTACGTTTGATATGTCTTATTGCATTGTACGTTTGATATGTCTTATTGCATTGTACGTTTGATATGTCTTATTGCATTGTACGTTTGATATGTCTTATTGCATTGTACGTTTGATATGTCTTATTGCATTGTACGTTTGATATGTCTTATTGCATTGTACGTTTGATATGTCTTATTGCATTGTACGTTTGATATGTCTTATTGCATTGTACGTTTGATATGTCTTATTGCATTGTACGTTTGATATGTCTTATTGCATTGTATTTTTGATATGTCTTATTGCATTGTACGTTTGATATGTCTTATTGCATTGTACGTTTGATATGTCTTATTGCATTGTACGTTTGATATGTCTTATTGCATTGTACGTTTGATATGTCTTATTGCATTGTATTTTTGATATGTCTTATTGCATTGTACGTTTGATATGTCTTATTGCATTGTACGTTTGATATGTCTTATTGCATTGTACGTTTGATATGTCTCATTGCATTGTACGTTTGATATGTCTTATTGCATTGTACGCGTTTGATATGTTTTATTGCATTGTACGTTTGATATGTCTCATTGCATTGTACGTTTGATATGTCTTATTGCATTGTACGTTTGATATGTCTTATTGCATTGTACGTTTGATATGTCTCATTGCATTGTACGTTTGATATGTCTTATTGCATTGTACGTTTGATATGTCTTATTGCATTGTACGTTTGATATGTCTCATTGCATTGTACGTTTGATATGTCTTATTGCATTGTACGTTTGATATGTCTCATTGCATTGTACGTTTGATATGTCTTATTGCATTGTACGTTTGATATGTCTCATTGCATTGTACGTTTGATATGTCTTATTGCATTGTACGTTTGATATGTCTTATTGCATTGTACGTTTGGATATGTCTTATTGCATTGTACGTTTGATATGTCTCATTGCATTGTACGTTTGATATGTCTTATTGCATTGTACGTTTGATATGTCTTATTGCATTGTACGTTTGATATGTCTCTTGCATTGTACGTTTGATATGTCTTATTGCATTGTACGTTTGATATGTCTTATTGCATTGGACGTTAATTGTACGTTTACGATATGTTTATTGCATTGTACGTTTGATATGTCTTATTGCATTGTACGTTTGAATATGTCTCATTGCATTGTACGTTTGATATGTCTCATTGCATTGTACGTTTGATATGTCTTATTGCATTGTACGTTTGATATGTCTTATTGCATTGTACGTTTGATATGTCTCATTGCATTGTACGTTTTGATATGTCTTATTGCATTGTACGTTTGATATGTCTCATTGCATTGTACGTTTGATATGTCTTATTGCATTGTACGTTTGATATGTCTCATTGCATTGTACGTTTGATATGTTTTATTGCATTGTACGTTTGATATGTCTTATTGCATTGTACGTTTGATATGTCTTATTGCATTGTACGTTTGATATGTCTCATTGCATTGTACGTTTGATATGTCTTATTGCATTGTACGTTTGATATGTCTTATTGCATTGTACGTTTGATATGTCTTATTGCATTGTACGTTTGATATGTCTCATTGCATTGTACGTTTGATATGTCTTATTGCATTGTACGTTTGATATGTCTTATTGCATTGTACGTTTGATATGTCTTATTGCATTGTACGTTTGATATGTCTTATTGTTAATTTGTTGACGTTTGATATGTCTTATTGCATTGTACGTTTGATATGTCTTTGATATGTCATTGCATTGTATTTTTGATATGTCTTATTGCATTGTACGTTTGATATGTCTTATTGCATTGTACGTTTGATATGTCTTATTGCATTGTACGTTTGATATGTCTTATTGCATTGTACGTTTGATATGTCTCATTGCATTGTACGTTTGATATGTCTTATTGCATTGTACGTTTGATATGTGCTCTATTGCATTGTACGTTTTGATATGTCTTATTGCATTGTACGTTTGTACGCTTTGTTATATGTCTTATTGCATTGTACGTTTGATATGTCATCTTATTGTTACATTGTCTTATTTGCATTGTACGTTTTTGATATGTAGAGCTTGTAATGAATTGCCTGAAGAGACTAACTGGCCTAAAGAGATTAACTTACCTGAAGAGATTAAGTAGTCTGAAGAGATTAACTGGCCTGGCGAGATAAACTGGCCTGAAGAGATAACTGGCCTTACGAGATTAACTAGCCTGAAGAGACTAACTGGCCAGAAGAGATTAACTGGTCTAAAGAGAGATTGCTGGCGTGTCGAGACTAGCTAGCATGAACAATATATGTACCTACCTGTCGTCCAGATACTCAAAGCTGATACCCATTGGTTTGGTAAGCGAAGCACTGCTTACAAGTTTGATGGGAGCAACACCTGTGAAAGACCCCTGGTAGATATTCGGATTGTCCATTTCGTACGAAATCCAAAACAGGTTACTGAAAGTATCAAAGGAACAATTGATGTTAAATGCATAAAATAAATTCTATCTTATTAGAAATAGTACGTTAAAAGATAAAGGACACGTACATGTGTTTGGTACGAAGTACTTATCCAAGGCTTGAAGGAAAATTACTTCGTAGCTCAGTTCGCTAATTTTGCAGGTCATCGATGAACGTTAACGAGTAGCCTAAGAGAAAGGAATATCGTGTCTTCACAATGAACTGACTACCTTAAGAATGTTAAGGACAAGTTTGTACTTACGCCCTGTGTGGGTCAATGGCTAGCTCCGAGACTTTAGCCGTGAATCTGTCCGAGTAGATAACCGACGAGATTCCCGTTACCACGTCCCAGGCTTTGATCTGATTCAGCTTACTGTGACACGAATACATCTTCTCACCAACCCAGTCAAACGCAATGTCTAAAACAAACAAAGTTGTCACCTTCATCCGGAAATAATTAAGAGGTTTTGCAAATTCTACCATAAGTATTCTACAAACGATACTGTGTCTTTAAGAATGAGGGGAAACGCGATCTTGTTCAATACTGTCCTCAACGTTCGACTTTATCACAGGTGTTTATATCACCGAACTTACAGTAACGTCTCAATGTCATTCGTAGTGCTACGTCTAGCCACGGAAATGTTCTAATAGACCGATTTAAAGTACAACATGCACTAGCTTGTCTGTTATTTTCTTGGAATTCTGACCATCTGTATCTATCTAAGACGACATGATTGTGGTAATGCATGGGTTCTTTTTATTGAAAAAATTAACGTTTCCTCAGTAACCATTTTTGCTTTACCAAATAATATAAGTATTGATAGACATGGGACACCGTTACGATGACATTTGACACTTACCGTCGGGATCTTCCATGTCCTGCACCACAACCCAATGTGACTTCGAACTCAGCTCAAAACGCAGGAGCTGGGTCTTGTTAGCGGTGGTTGGGTTTGAACTATTGGCTGTGTAGTACAGTAGGTTCTTAGCTACGTGTACTTGGATATGGCGCGTGTCTTTGGTGGCTGTGGTCCCCTCACAGCGGAGAGGTTTGTTTTTGGCGCTGGAGGAGAGAGCTGAGATTTCGATCATACAAATGTGAGTGCTGTTGGTTATCACGACACCCGAGTCAAACAATGGATTGGTCTCTGTAGGTAAGAAAACATATTACTAATCCCCATGTGATCTAGAGGTTTATGAAATCTTGGAAAATGCACAAAAATGATCAAACCATATCTCAAACTCCAGAACAATTTATATCTATATATTAAAGATTAGTGACAAAACATAACAAGCAAAAAATACGAAATTAAGACCAGGCCTCGATTTCTTGAAACAAAAGTGACGACTTCAGTTATTTCGATACTGTGTCTTTAAGAATGAGGGGAAACGCGATCTTGTTCAATACTGTCCTCAACGTTCGACTTTATCACAGGTGTTTATATCACCGAACTTACAGTAACGTCTCAATGTCATTCGTAGTGCTACGTCTAGCCACGGAAATGTTCTAATAGACCGATTTAAAGTACAACATGCACTAGCTTGTCTGTTATTTTCTTGGAATTCTGACCATCTGTATCTATCTAAGACGACATGATTGTGGTAATGCATGGGTTCTTTTTATTGAAAAATTAACGTTTCCTCAGTAACCATTTTTGCTTTACCAAATAATATAAGTATTGATAGACATGGGACACCGTTACGATGACATTTGACACTTACCGTCGGGATCTTCCATGTCCTGCACCACAACCCAATGTGACTTCGAACTCAGCTCAAAACGCAGGAGCTGGGTCTTGTTAGCGGTGGTTGGGTTTGAACTATTGGCTGTGTAGTACAGTAGGTTCTTAGCTACGTGTACTTGGATATGGCGCGTGTCTTTGGTGGCTGTGGTCCCCTCACAGCGGAGAGGTTTGTTTTTGGCGCTGGAGGAGAGAGCTGAGATTTCGATCATACAAATGTGAGTGCTGTTGGTTATCACGACACCCGAGTCAAACAATGGATTGGTCTCTGTAGGTAAGAAAACATATTACTAATCCCCATGTGATCTAGAGGTTTATGAAATCTTGGAAAATGCACAAAAATGATCAAACCATATCTCAAACTCCAGAACAATTTATATCTATATATTAAAGATTAGTGACAAAACATAACAAGCAAAAATACGAAATTAAGACCAGGCCTCGATTTCTTGAAACAAAAGTGACGACTTCAGTTATTTCTGTTCTGTAATATATGTTAACAATTTTGATATAAGCTTGTTTTTGACTGATGGGCCTGATTTTCGGTAAAATGAACGAATACGACAACTACCTTTTATATCTCGGCCACAATACAGAACATATGATACTAACGTCCAGCCATAGACGATATGAGAAAAACAGAAACTAATATGAATGTCATACCTAAATCGCAGTTCAGAGGAGAGAGTGAAAATGTATCGTTTGTAAATGACTTACGTATACATGAAATCCCATTTGGTTGCAGAGTATATCCATCTTTACACAAACATTTTGCCTGTGACGTATCAGTGTTCACACAGATATGATCACAAGCTTTGGTAACACAGTTGTCTGTAACAAGATTCAAGATTACTTAAAACTAAAAATAAAGGGAAAAGACAAAAAGGTATCGGATATCAATGGCCGATAACAATACCACAAATGCCCAAGCCTTATCTAGATATAACCTGATTCTTTCAAATAAATAATTCATTTCATCTTGACAATAAATTTTAACGAGTTCAATAAGAGAAATGGATACGACAATAGACAGCGTGTCCCTGTGGTGACCAGTTGTAAATACACCTATAACTTTGATATGTGTTAGTATATTTGTACATGATGGAATCACTTATTGATCAAGCATAAAATATGTGTTTAATACCGTCATAATGTCTGTCAATGGTGTCATTTATCATGCCGTGAAATATGTAGTGTTGGTTTTTTTTTTTGTTTTTTTTTATGTTTTTTTTTCTATATTTTATTCTATATGTAAATATCTGCCTATTTTTCACATTAACCAATGTATCACTCAATAATTAGGCCTACTGATACTCGGTCTGTAGAGGTTTGATGCAGTCTAATCTTCATTATGTCTGTGTACACTGATATGAATACTTACTCTGTAACCCTGTTTTCTGTACACCCGGGTTTTGAAAGCCTACAGCGTAGGGGTTGCTGGGATAGAAGGAGTGGTACGCATATCTGTCACCTGACGTCTTGTACATACACTGCATCTCGTAGTTATCGAAATTAATCAGACATATGTTGCTCTGCAAATACAACAGTATTTCGTTATTCACTGGCTCAATAGAGGAACGATTTAGCTAGGTATACAAGGGTAAAACCTACAACCCTTCAATAATGGCCAGACAAACCTCATTCTCATACCAAAAAGGATACCTCAACATTGACCGTATAGATGCAAAGCTTAAACTGCTCGGTGGTTTAAGTTTGGTTTTATGAAGTAACCAATAGTTTGAGTGTCGATCATCAGTTATTACTGGAGGGTACCACAACCGCATATTAACTTCAAAATTCAAGTTCCTTTTGACAGAATATCACAACTTTATTTCAAATTTCAAAACCTGAATCCTTAAATATCCTTCAACATATAAGGCATACCAATTAATCGTAAATATAACTATTCTGTTTCATTTTGTTTTAAATAATAAATTCTCAAAGCAAGACAGTGGTAATATTATTTCAAGCTTGATATAAAATAATGTCCAGGTTAACATGGATGTAATTAAGAGGATTTATCTATCCTCAAGCTGTAAAGGTCAATCATAAAAGCTTATTCTACAACGACTAATTGTCACTGACAATCAACCATGTATTTCAATGATCCAAAAGATCAGTAAGCGTACCTCAATGACAGCTATGGATGTAAACTCTGTGCCTACAAGTCGGCGGACAACTCTACGCCCGTTGCCATTGTAGTCCGCCGATTCCACTGTCATGCGGTAACTATCCACCCAGTAGAGTTTCTTCTCTGTCATATCTAATGCCATATCGTCAACAAAACCAAAGCTTGATGGGATAATCACTTGTCGATCTCCTCCGAGTAGGTTACTCCTTTCCATTTTACCATCCTCATAGGCCGATGACACCCAGAATAGATATCTAACGTAAAAATGTAAAACAATAACATTTGTTCTGTGGCTAAGTTCTACATTTTACCAACCAGGATGAAATTTCACAAGTCAAGTTTTATCTAGTCTATCTCTTAAACTTTAACAGAACATTTAAGACCAGACCAAAATCCAGTAACACAGTGAGGTACCACATACCACAAGAAAATTCATATAGGAACACTTAATTGGACTGCAGAAATCAGTTAACAACCGATACATGTATGTCAGATGGTTTATTCTTTTTATTTTTTTTTATTTTTCTCAATTATTGATTTAACTAAATATATACAGTATTAAGCAGCAGGGCAAGTGAAGGAGTTATGGTTAGTGAAAGAGTTACATGGTTATATAAAAGGGGTTATGGTTAGTGAAGGAGTTTTGGTTAGTGAAGGAGTTACATGGTTATATAAAAGGGGTTGTGGTTAGTGAAGGAGTTACATGGTTATATAAAAGGGTTTATGGTTAGTGAAGGAGTTATGATTAGTGAAGGAGTTATGGTCAGTGATGGAGTTATGGTTAGTGAAGGAGTTATGGTTAGTGAAGGAGTTATGGTCAGTGAAGGAGTTATGGTTAGTGAAGGAGTTATGGTTAGTGAAGGAGTTATGGTCAGTGAAGGAGTTATGGTCAGTGAAGGAGTTATGGTTAGTGAAGGAGTTATGGTCAGTGAAGGAGTTATGGAGTTTGGTTATGTGAAGGAGTTATGGTTAGTGAAGGAGTTATGGTATAGAGTATGAGTGAAGGAGTTATGGTTAGTGAAGGAGTTATGGTAGTGAAGGAGTTATGGTCAGTGAAGGAGTTATGGAAGTGAAGAGTTATGGTAGTGAAGGAGTGGAGTTATGGTAGTGAAGGAGTTATGGTCAGTGAAGGAGTTATGGTATGTGAAGGAGTTATGGTCAGTGAAGGAGTTATGGTCAGTGAAGGAGTTATGGTCAGTGAAGGAGTTATGGTTAGTGAAGGAGTTATGGTCAGTGAAGGAGTTATGGTCAGTGAAGGAGTTATGGTCAGTGAAGGAGTTATGGTCAGTGAAGGAGTTATGGTCAGTGAAGGAGTTATGGTCAGTGAAGGAGTTATGGTCAGTGAAGGAGTTATGGTCAGTGAAGGAGTTATGGTCAGTGAAGGAGTTATGGTCAGTGAAGGAGTTATGGTTAGTGAAGGAGTTATGGTTAGTGAAGGAGTTATGGTTAGGGAAGGAGTTTAGGTCAGTGAAGGAGTTATGGTCGGTGAAAGTGTTACGTACTTGCTCTCCGAGTCCAGAACCATAGCAGCAACATAGTCGACATCATCACTTAGAAGTATTTTTTTGCCGTCTGTGTTGTCCGAGTCTGCCGGGAGGACGGCAATCCAGTGTAACAGAGGATCACTCCAGTAGAGATTCCCAGAAACGAAATCGTAGTCCAGTTTACAGATGGCCCTGGACAGCCCCTCGTACAGTTTGTAGGTCTGGTTGATGGTGGATACTGTTTGGTCGTTCAGTGTCGTGGTGACGTTCTCCCATCGGTAGATACTGTTAGTATGGACATCTATAAAAAACAGTCTATTGCTGGCCGGGTCTGGCACCAGGGTCGTTATTAGAATGTTCTCCTCTAAAAACGGGTGCTGCGTACTGGCAGTGGCTGACGTCATCTCTTTGGGGTCGACGCCCTCAAACAGCTCCACGTGGCCTGGGTAGGGGAAAGGGAATAGTGACACAACGATACCTTTATTGTAGGTCATTGTGGCAGGAGCGGCTGAAAAAGACAACAATAACGACAAAGATTAGCTAAAATAGAATAACCTTTTCTTGTTCATTATGTTTCTTTCGAGAATATTTTTACTGTGAAGGAAGTGACATGCATGTTTATGACAATTTGAAAGACAGACAAATCCCAGTATCATCGGCATTTAATGCCTTTATGTTCTTCCATCAAAAAGGAAAAAATCCTAAAATTCATTAACTTATGTAATGTTTTACTATGGAAAACTTTTGAATGGAATGGTTTTACTTAGTGCATTAAAGGTGAAACCGGACGCGGATAGACGCTTTCTAGAATGTTCGGCTACATAGATCCTGACTACAAACGTATATTCCAAACATAAAGAGAAGAGCTGCAAGGCATGTTTAGTGTAATGGAGGGTTCGGAAACCAGATGTCGGGACAACAAAATGCTTTACAAATAAATCGAAAATTCTTTTTACCACCATACCATCATGGATTGGAATTGAATTCCATCTTATGCTACCTCCGTGAGTACCATTTCGCCTTCTTAGAAATACACTCTTTGGCGACTTATATAAAAATAAATAGCATCATATGATTAAGGCATACTTCGGGTATAATATTTAAGGGAGAGTTATCATAATCAGCTTCCAACATACAAACACACGAACATACCACAGTCTCTCAAAACACACGCGCGCTTCACACACACAACACACTGCATACAAGACAGACCCTGTCTATGCATAATACGTATATGTAATCAACCAAAAAATTGCAAAACAACATGTCACTCTTCAGGTCCATCTTTGGAGGTTTGTAGCAGTTCAGGGTCAAACTTTCCATCAGAACACATTGGAGGGTTTCATAGAACATGGAGGGTTTGGTTAGCAGTTGGCAGGGTCCAAACTTTCCATCAGAACATTGGAGGGTTTGGTTAGCAGTTGACAGGGTCCAAACTTTCCATCAGAACATTGGAGGGTTTGGTTAGCAGTTGACAGGGTCCAAACTTTCCATCAGAACATTGGAGGGTTTGGTTAGCAGTTAGCAGGGTCCAAACTTTCCATCAGAACATTGGAGGGTTTGGTTAGCAGTTGGCAGGGTCCAAACTTTCCATCAGAACATTGGAGGGTTTGGTTAGCAGTTGGCAGGGTCCAAACTTTCCATCAGAACATTGGAGGGTTTGGTTAGCAGTTGACAGGGTCCAAACTTTCCATCAGAACATTGGAGGGTTTGGTTAGCAGTTGACAGGGTCCAAACTTTCCATCAGAACATTGGAGGGTTTGGTTAGCAGTTGGCAGGGTCCAAACTTTCAATCAGAACATTGGAGGGTTTGGTTAGCAGTTGGCAGGGTCCAAACTTTCCATCAGAACATTGGAGGGTTTGGTTAGCAGTTGGCAGGGTCCAAACTTTCCATCAGAACATTGGAGGGTTTGGTTAGCAGTTGACAGGGTCCAAACTTTCCATCAGAACATTGGAGGGTTTGGTTAGCAGTTGACAGGGTCCAAACTTTCCATCAGAACATTGGAGGGTTTGGTTAGCAGTTGACAGGGTCCAAACTTTCCATCAGAACATTGGAGGGTTTGGTTAGCAGTTGGCAGGGTCCAAGCTTTCCATCAGAACATTGGAGGGTTTGGTTAGCAGTTGACAGGGTCCAAACTTTCCATCTGAACATTGGAGGGTTTGGTTAGCAGTTGACAGGGTTAAACAGTTCAACAACTAAACAAATGAACCTAGTAAACATGAACTCTTTTTGTCGCGAAGGCTGCGACTGGAGAGAGATAGGGATAGGACTATCATAAAGTAAAAAAATCAAAACTTTAAGAGTATGCCAAGGGGTAAGTTCTGCCTTGATCTCATAGCCTTACGTGGTTACTATGGTAACATTACTTACAAATTAAGTGGTGTATGTTCATCAGAGTGTAGAGATATGTTAGCGGGCATATACACAGTTCGTTATCATGTATTGATTTCTCTCTGTTCTTTGGGGCCCATTAACTACATACAGGTTATTTTATATTTAAAAAATAACCTGTTTCTTCTATATTAAGTGTCTATTGAGTCAGCGTTTTATTTTACTGTGTGGTTTTTGTTTTCAATTTTTGTGAGACAAATTGCGTTGTTAAATGGCGTCTGTTGTGCTGTTTTTCGTTTGGCGTATTTTGTCAAAGTTTTGAGGACTAGATTGTTCCGGGTTTTTTTCTAACAGAAAATACATATAGATTGCGCATAGTGATATTTATGACAAATGGTTGCCTGTATCATTGTCCCATAAGTTAAAATAATCATAAAATGATAAGGTCGTATTTTACTTTTGTTTATAGCACGTCATTCACAATCTTTGAAAGATTTGACGATCTGGTAGAGAACAAAAGTGTCTTAGTCATATCCTTGTCGCGTCAAATGCTGTCATGTTTTAAACCAAACAAACGGTTTTTTTTAAATATTTTTGTATATTTAATTTGTTTCGTCGAAAGTGTTCAAGTACACGGCGAAAGTGCGTAGTAGTGCTATCTAAAGTTCCTTCTACAGAGGCAAGATGAGCGACGTAAACAAATGTTATGTAAATATCATATTTATCATGTAAATCCTACCACAAAACATCACGCTTTACGTACACAGTCAGAAAAGTTCAAATTTCACATCCGCTTACGAGATCAAAAATCACATATCCCTTCTTTTTCTGAATGATTCATTAGTTCGTGAAGCCTTCGAATCCGTCAGCTTTTGCCAAGATTATTTGAGGCATTGTATTCGCGTGTGTTATATGTAGATTCCACACAAACACTTTATGTATAATACGGCTCAGACAGCTAATGACAGGAATATAAAAAAGATAATTACACTGTATATTTTTAAGATAAACAATAATATGTACACAGAGACCTCATTATATTTTGACGATATCGCAAAAAGCCATGTGTTGTTGGCTCACAACAAATGTATCTGGTCACGTGACATTTCTTATTTAGGTGTTTGAAAGTTTCGGAAAAAAATTAGAAAACAAACTGCTCTATGCTCTCTAATTTATTTTACAAATAAGAATATGATGTTTTTATTGGAAAATGAAAGTAGAAATTTCCTTAGTTAAAGATAGTAAAACCCAATGAAATCGATGTCCGCAGCGAGAGTCTATGCCTTAAAAGACTAGGGTGTTATTGCAGAACATACTCTTGTAATACTGACTTCAAATCGATCCGAAAGTATACAACGTAACTGGATGATTAAACAATCCCTGTGTTATATACTCGTGTAAAAGTCGGACGTCAGGTGTACACACTCTATACTGATTCTCGGACACAAGTGTGATCACGACCAGTTACCGACAGACTTATTAACATATGATTGTACGTCTAGAATTACACGAACCGCTTCCCTATTGTAAAACATATTCCGCCGCTACTGTACAGATATCAGGGGATATGTTTTATAACTCCTAGAACCCATATAATTACTGGTTTGTAAAACTCCGAAACGGAACCAGATGTTGACAGGTTCGCGCGCACTATGGAAATGGGTCCACAAAGTGCACTTCACTAGTTTAATAGTATTTTTAATGTTTCTTTCAATTGTGCGAAGTTAGACATTATATGTTGTTTTGGTACACAAGGCCAATCGTTACAAAGCGCATGCGCTTACACCCGAGCCAGCACTGCCGGGCATATCCTTGTACACTTATAAGATGTTTTGTAACCGTCTCGAGTGTGTCATGCGTGGTAACTATTATTAGACAAACATCATAACCAGTTGTGGTTTGTTAAACTATGTCACTTGACAGGCGAGGCAGCATGTTCCGCCTTGGCGAACCCAAAGAAACTTAAGGGTACGACTATTGTGAATATTTTGGAGACATCACGAGGTCGACCTTTCTAGGTCAAGGCAGTGCCTTACTAATGCAGACCTTTTGGAAGTGTCAACATTGACTAGATGGCAGACTTCTGTTACCCTTGTCTATCAGAGGACACACAAAGGCTCTTTCATTACTTTTAAGATATACCAATCCATCATACCCAAATCTACCAACAGTCGAGAAAGCCATAGTGTGATGTGTGGGAAATGAAAACTGCAATTCAATTCTGTTGAAAAGTAAAATAAACGCCACAATTTATTTGAAAGAAAGACTTCTGCTTGCATTTAGAATATGAAAATGTTTTCTTATAATGTAATTTTCTCTGTTTAGCGTCAAACTCTCTTTTATCAAGTTTGTAAAACGTTCAATATATGTTCTATTGTGTCGTATAAAAGTAGAATGAGAACATCGTGACGAAGGTGTCTGGACGTAACAACACGTCACGGTTCTGTCAGAATCACAACAATATTGATATTCAATTGATACACAAACATCCGAGGTCCTACGGTATATCGTGGCAAGGGACATGATATTACCTTAGACAGCTGTTTACATGTCAAACACGGATTTAGGCCGCAGGTGAAAACATTTTTTTCCTTTTGTAGATTACTAACTTAAATTTTAAGTCCATTTGACTCCCTATATACATCACATATAAGTCCTTGTTCAAAAGGCTTTTCAAAATGTATTATCACGAAACATCAGACGACGTTCTTCTCTCCTACATGTATATAAGCATTCTTACTGTGCTCCGTAATTAGCTGAAGACTTCCAACCCATCGTCATCTATCGTTGTAAGCTTTCTTTGCCATAACATGTTTTATAGGCCGCTTTGCTGTTAGACGTTTGATTCTTGATTTGTTTCATTTAATACTTTGCTTTAAAACATTTAATTGTCTTGTATTTGGTCAACATGTTGTTTGAAGAAACCATTGTCTGCAGTGTGTTGCTGTCTGTTCCTAATAATTTATATTGTGGTTCTTTGTCAATGTGGCACGTCGAACAATACGTCATCCCTTGAAGTCTACTTCGTGTATAATTCAATTTATAATTATCATTGTGATTGCTGAAAGAGTTTGATATTGGTATATTAGTTTTATTTCTGCAGAAAGCTGCCTGTAAAACAACAATGCATACGACGGCACTCCAACTGTGATAAGATGTTGAGAATGCTGCAATGGATGAGAATGATTATAAACAAAACGATGTGTCTTTTTACGAGAGGGAAAATTCTCAGTACTTGCAGCTACTGTAGACTGATTCGAGTTACATCAGATGCAGTAAGGATGCAAGACATTGAAAACCCATCTAAGAATACTCCTTTTACAATATCCTTAGCTAATAAGCGAGTAACAGAATACGGGGCAATGTCTCTGTATAAACCAAAAGAGTTAAAGAAGTAATATCAACAAGATTTTCCAGATGATCCGGCCTTCGGCTGCAACTTGCCGAAGGATAAATTGCGCTCCATTGTTCTGTATAGTTTAATATTTGTTTACTTTGTCCCGCATTACTGTTCGTATCCTATTATGTAATCGTGTTCGTTTTGTATGTCTTGATAAAGGGGCAGATCGCCTCGAAAATTTGACAATTTTGTTTTGTCCACACGGTTGATATTACTTCCTTGTCCTATATATAAACCATAGTCATATATATATGTATATAATTAAGTTTGTGAGTTCCTTACATGACTTGTACGGTTTGAGCCATTCGTTATTGTTATTTTTTTAATATATATAAATATATATGTAAACATCGGAGTAAGCACGAGAGAGACTACACTTCTTCAGCAGACAGGTACATCGACAAATGGAAATTCGAAGTAATTTGGTCTATGATTTCAACAATAGTCAATTTAGAGCACAGCCCAGGTTTCCCGATCGTAAGACAGTAATACCATGTGATTATGTCCCTTGGTTACTGTAAAACCTTGTTCTCAATGGTCCAACTTCCGTACTGTAAAACCTTGTTCTCAGTGGTCCAACTTCCGTACTGTAAAACCTTGTTCTCAGTGGTCCAACTTCCGTACTGTAAAACCTTGTTCTCAGTGGTCCAACTTCCGTACTGTAAAACCTTGTTCTCAATGGTCCAACTTCCGTACTGTAAAACCTTGTTCTCAATGGTCCAACTTCCGTACTGTAAAACCTTGTTCTCAGTGGTCCAACTTCCGTACTGTAAAACCTTGTTCTCAATGGTCCAACTTCCGTACTGTAAAACCTTGTTCTCAGTGGTCCAACTTCCGTACTGTAAAACCTTGTTCTCAATGGTCCAACTTCCGTACTGTAAAACCTTGTTCTCAATGGTCCAACTTCCGTACTGTAAAACCTTGTTCTCAATGGTCCAACTTCCGTACTGTAAAACCTTGTTCTCAATGGTCCAACTTCCGTACTGTAAAAACCTTGTTCTCAATGGTCCAACTTCCGTACTGTAAAACCTTGTTCTCAATGGTCCAACTTCCGTACTGTAAAACCTTGTTCTCAATGGTCCAACTTCCGTACTGTAAAACCTTGTTCTCAATGGTCCAACTTCCGTACTGTAAAACCTTGTTCTCAATGGTCCAACTTCCGTACTGTAAAACCTTGTTCTCCATGGTCCAACTTACGTACTGTAAAACCTTGTTCTCATGGTCCAACTTCCGTACTGTAAAACCTTGTTCTCATGGTCCAACTTCCGTACTGTAAAACCTTGTTCTCAATGGTCCAACTTCCGTACTGTAAAACCTTGTTCTCAATGGTCCAACTTCCGTACTGTAAAACCTTGTTCTCAATGGTCCAACTTCCGTACTGTAAAACCTTGTTCTCATGGTCCAACTTCCGTACTGTAAAACCTTGTTCTCAATGGTCCAACTTCCGTACTGTAAAACCTTGTTCTCAATGGTCCAACTTCCGTACTGTAAAACCTTGTTCTCAATGGTCCAACTTCCGTACTGTAAAACCTTGTTCTCAATGGTCCAACTTCCGTACTGTAAAACCTTGTTCTCAATGGTCCAACTTCCGTACTGTAAAAACCTTGTTCTCAGTGGTCCAACTTCCGTACTGTAAAACCTTGTTCTCAATGGTCCAACTTCCGTACTGTAAAACCTTGTTCTCAATGGTCCAACTTCCGTACTGTAAAACCTTGTTCTCAATGGTCCAACTTCCGTACTGTAAAACCTTGTTCTCAATGGTCCAACTTCCGTACTGTAAAACCTTGTTCTCAATGGTCCAACTTCCGTACTGTAAAACCTTGTTCTCAATGGTCCAACTTCCGTACTGTAAAACCTTGTTCTCAATGGTCCAACTTCCGTACTGTAAAACCTTGTTCTCAATGGTCCAACTTCCGTACTGTAAAACCTTGTTCTCAATGGTCCAACTTCCGTACTGTAAAACCTTGTTCTCAATGGTCCAACTTCCGTACTGTAAAACCTTGTTCTCAATGGTCCAACTTCCGTACTGTAAAACCTTGTTCTCAATGGTCCAACTTCCGTACTGTAAAACCTTGTTCTCAATGGTCCAACTTCCGTACTGTAAAACCTTGTTCTCAATGGTCCAACTTCCGTACTGTAAAACCTTGTTCTCAATGGTCCAACTTCCGTACTGTAAAACCTTGTTCTCAATGGTCCAACTTCCGTACTTAAAACCTTGTTCTCAATGGTCCAACTTCCGTACTGTAAAACCTTGTTCTCATGGTCCAACTTCCGTACTATAAAACCTTGTTCTCATGGTCCAACTTCCGTACTTAAAACCTTGTTCTCAATGGTCCAACTTCCGTACTGTAAAACCTTGTTCTCAATGGTCCAACTTCCGTACTGTAAAACCTTGTTCTCAGTGGTCCAACTTCCGTACTGTAAAACCTTGTTCTCAATGGTCCAACTTCCGTACTGTAAAACCTTGTTCTCAGTGGTCCAACTTCCGTACTGTAAAACCTTGTTCTCAGTGGTCCAACTTCCGTACTGTAAAACCTTGTTCTCAATGGTCCAACTTCCGTACTGTAAAACCTTGTTCTCAATGGTCCAACTTCCGTACTGTAAAACCTTGTTCTCAGTGGTCCAACTTCCGTACTGTAAAACCTTGTTCTCAATGGTCCAACTTCCGTACTGTAAAACCTTGTTCTCAGTGGTCCAACTTCCGTACTGTAAAACCTTGTTCTCAGTGGTCCAACTTCCGTACTGTAAAAACCTTGTTCTCAATGGTCCAACTTCCGTACTGTAAAACCTTGTTCTCAGTGGTCCAACTTCCGTACTGTAAAACCTTGTTCTCAATGGTCCAACTTCCGTACTGTAAAACCTTGTTCTCAGTGGTCCAACTTCCGTACTGTAAAACCTTGTTCTCAATGGTCCAACTTCCGTACTGTAAAACCTTGTTCTCAGTGGTCCAACTTCCGTACTGTAAAACCTTGTTCTCAGTGGTCCAACTTCCGTACTGTAAAACCTTGTTCTCAATGGTCCAACTTCCGTACTGTAAAACCTTGTTCTCAATGGTCCAACTTCCGTACTATAAAACCTTGTTCTCAATGGTCCAACTTCCGTACCATCGTGGAAGAGTCATAGTGTTCAGCTTAAGCGCAGCGAATATGACACAACCTCATTACAAAAAAAGTTTTGCTTAGAAACATCAAGAACCATCTGCCAGGACAAAAGAACATTCTTCCGTACTCATCAGACACTAATTTTCAATCATGTAAGGAACTTTAAATACACTTGCTGCTCAACGTCCGGTATCCATTCACGCAAATGTCCTGTACTTCCGGCATGTAATCAGGCGCGAACATAAATAGTCATTAGCCTTCTACAGGTTGTCCAGCTTGACATTACATGGTGTACTGCCATGTTATTATCGCCATCAGACAGGTAACCCACTTTGTTGTACGTACCACATTGGACCGTAAGATCATGGCCAAAACGTTGGTCGGTAGCCCTTACAAGCTTATGCACTTTCCGGCAGGATGGCCGTGTTATTGGTTATCCTGATGTTACCCTGATTATGTAGGAGTTCCCGGGCTTCTTCCTCTTGTTGTTGATTTGTAGCCATTTGAGGAGTAAGTAGCAAATAATGGGGCTGTATAGCTTCCCATTAAAGTAGTAACGAAATCAAAATTATAGATCAGAGTTATCAGCTAATTACTCTAAAGGAAAGCTTACAAAGTTTTACTACGCTTTAATTTTAGTTTAACATCACAAAGAAAATACTTTTTTTACGGCAATTTAACAATTTCCATTTTGTATTGCAAGAATATGTTTTGAATATTAGTTTTATGTCGTAGATACGAGAAGACTGAACAATGGATGTATGTAATCACCCTAGTACACATGTACTCCCTTAACGTTTCTTACTCCCTGTTTATCAATACCCCCTCGTCTGTACCCGTCCTTCGTAATATTTTTGTATTTGCGATATGTTACCTCACTCCTGCACTATTATTTATTACGAATATCAATATTTACCATCTCACATCTTATTGAAACATAACTATACCCTTATAGAGTCAAACTATCAAACATAGATAACCTTTTACTTGCCTAAGACATCTTCTACAGAAAAGAAAATAAACTACAAACATCCCCAAAAGACCCAAGTACTACCCTAAACAATCTGTTATGTCCAGATATGTGACGATGACGAGTCACAATGGAGATATAGACATATGTGTTCGTGTCACTCTGATGTGTGGCATAACTATATTTCTCAATTTTAACGGTTAAAATAAATGAGCTTCGACCAGTGAACTTTTTCACGCCCTACTTACTTTGGAGAGAGGTATGTATATTGAGTTTTAGTTCTACAGGTATGTAAAGTGTACCTGACTGGCGTTGATGACTTTGATATAAATGTCGTTTACGTAAAAGCTGTATTGGAAGCCTGCCAATATCAATACAAATATGTGTAACATCCAAATTATAAAACAGGATATTACTTTCAAACCCAACCACCAAGTCTAATAAAACTATCTTCATCGCAATCACCAACCTCCTCGTAAGGCAACAAAAACTCCTTATGTCGTTGTGTAATATAGAAAATCTCTTAATTCACCATTGCATAGTCATTCAACTCCCAAATGTCGCGATCAACCAAATTGCAATCATGTCGTGTCATGATTAAGATAAAAGAAAAGTATCAAACGAAGACATGTTCAAACTATTCAACCCAAAAAGTGACAAGTCGACTAAAACGAAAATGCCAACTAAATCATACATTAAGCTGGTAGCTTTTTTCAAACAAAACCATTAATAGCCTTAGTAGACAATATCATGCAGCCTGATGTGAAAGTCAGTAGTTTACTGCAAAGCGAAGAAATGTAATTAAGAAAGTTCATACAGTAACATTTTAAGTTATATCAATAGTCTAGATAAGACAGTAATGGCCAACCCTTAATATAATCATTATACATTGAATATTAGTGATTTAGTTGTAAGCTAGGTAATCTAGTATATGTATTTAGTGTTTAGCTAATCATATTATTCTATTGATAGATCGCATGTCCTTGTTATTATGAGAATAGTCTCCGCTATTTCCTGTTTCGTATCTGACAGCAAAACAGTTAAATCTAACACTTCTATTTACGGAAGTATATTATCGAATCAAATGTCGTCTATATTTTCTAAGTGCTGAACATATCCACTGAATATCAGGTTATCTGTCCTACTCTAGCAATACATGCCAAACGACATGCACATTAATATCTATTTAATTCCTTTCTTTAGAATCCAGTTGTCGTTTTTTCACAACATGACGACGCGTGTAGAGATCGACATTATTACAAAGAAATGGAAATAGTTTAATGGCTTTAGACATTACATTTTAAAACATCACGTATTTCTATTGCATACTTTAAACATTAAAACTTTTATGCGTGCAGAAAGATAAATATGTATTGCTGGAGATTTGGGGTTACTTTAGACATTACATGTATTGCTGGAGATTAAGGGTACTTTAGACAAATCGAAAAAGCGTCCCAAACACATCAGTATTCAAACAGAGGAAATTATTTCGGTGTGTGGGGTTTCTAATATTCACCTGTATTAATGCATTAACAGGTATTGATTCAATGATGTGAGTCTGGCGACTTTGGTTCATTAATGTAACAAATCAAATCGCGTGTTCACACATACAAACGACAGACATTAAATCTAAAGCATACATTGTATTTGATGTTAAGTTTGTTCAGACACCAGATACATCATACCTCTGTCACATGTACTGGATATTTAATTGAAATGTAAACAATACAGTATATTCTATACCGAAAAGTCAATACAGGCTCCGAGTTTAAACTAGTAAACATAACGAATAATTTTGAATGCATTTATTCATGTAGAAATAACATTTTGGCATTTCGTTCGCTTATCTACGATTTCATTAACATTTCAAATGTTTAAATCCTTTAATAAATGTAAAGAAGAAAAAAAATGTAGAAACCGAAAGGTAAGGTTTATAATTGTTTAAAAAAAACCACCTCAATATGTTTCTTCTGTGGTTTAAAAACCAAAGAGTTGGGACTTTGTTTGTATATCGTCATGTAATATCTAAATTTAGGTCTGTAACGTAACACGGTCCGGAAAAGTTCGGAATATTGATCATCTGTACCAGAACTAATCACCGGATACCTGTACTTCTCCCCCGAGTTAACAACAATACGTGATATCCAGGTATATTCATTATATATTTATATAATACTGTCGACTGGTGGGGAAACATACAAAGTCTAAATGCTGGGAGACAAACATTTATAAAAAATTATAGTGCACCTTCAGTCTGTGTTGTGAGTTGATGTAAGCTAGGTTTTATATCCTAACCCAGGTTTTAAACCTTTATAATCTGTAAGCTACATAGCCAGTTCATGCCGATATTAAGTATTTATAGCTTCAGCACCTGAAGTTAGAGTCAATGTTCTGGGTCAGATCGATCGCCAGTAACAGTGAACAACACAAGACGTTATGCAGAAATACACAGGTGGACATCTGTAGCCACCAGTACAGATTCTCTGGCCTTGAGTCTCTCCTACATTCACTTGACATATGATCTTCGAAAGACTTCCATGTATCAGAGTTAATAGCAGTAGGATGTTGGTGGGTTGGTGGTCAACGTAGAGGGATTTACATAGGCAGTCTCTATTTTCAGTAATAGCAGAATATTGAATATTCTTAATCAATTTAAGCATTAACACTCAACTGTAATACGTCATTGGGATGCATTCCACAGAATATGTTTATAACACATTTGACTTGATGTTAATTATTTTCATAATCAACGCATCCAGCATGGCTTTGCCAGTCGAGACAGTTTCGTCGATTTAAAAATGAGATACACCTCACCATAAAAAGTTTTGCGAATTGATAATTTATGTCAATGGATAAAGAGTCAAAACACATCGTGTTCTTTGATGATGATTGATGATGATCGTGATTTGATGAACGCAATCATAAATATATTGATTTCATTTATGACCACCCCCACCCCCCATATTCAATATATATTCATTTCCAAAAGATATTTTAGAAATTAACTCGTGTGACCTTGAAATGTAGGCCAATGTTTCGTTTTTAAACACATTTTGATAAATTGACTGTACTGCTAATGGCAGAAACCTAGACTCTACAGCGCCCAAACTAAATGTCTTTTCAAAATCCATGTTTATATATATATATATGCACATGTAATACTTTAACCCAATTTAGCTCGAATTTCATTGGTCCAAATAAGCTGAAAAAGAACAAAATCTGCAAATAAACTTCTTGTAATTTTTAACATCAGAATTCAAAGCTATCAATTATTCAACATTCTTGAGTATTGACTCAGTAAATATCTGTTTTACAGGTAAATATATACCCTTAATTAACTACAGGTAAGTGGTGAATATGTAACTCTCGTTTGTAGTTGTGTTTCTTTGGGTTTTATTAGTTTAACGTCCTATTAACAGCCAGGTTCATTTAAGGACGTGCCAGGTTTACTGGTGAAGGAAAGCCGGAGTACCCAGGATTCGAACTCCACCGATGCCCTCTATATGTTTCTTTGGTAAACAACCTTTGGTACAATATTATACGGCCAGCAACAATCAAAATATGACTAACCAACATGTTCCAACACACATACAATTAAATGGTTTAAATCTGCATGAATTCCACGAAAACAATTCAAACTTTCAAACTTCTCTGCTCACTATCTGAGTTTAAACACATTCATAGCAAAATGGATAATGTGGTATAATATATCAATCGATATGTCAGAAAATTATATCCTCACCTAGATGGGCTTATAATACCAAGGGTGAAGTTTGAATGCCACGTACTATAGGGGAATGAGCTTTGACAAGCTTTTTATTCATTACTATTTAATGGTCAAAATAGGAGTACAGTGACCTGACTGGTGTGCGTGATACACAGTCTTAACTAGGCGGAGGGGGTACAAATAACAAATAAGAAGTCCCAGTGCTTTTTAAAATAGGAGATAAAAACAGGATGAGCTTTTACTGAAATATAGGCCAAGTTCAAAATATAGGTCAACGTAACCTTGTTTTTTTCTTACAAGTAGGTCAATATATCAAATCATAGGTCATGGTGACCTAATTTTGATACGTCTCATAACGACTAACCACGCTAGGCTTAAACATCAAGTTTGAATTGGCAGACTTTGCAATATTCTTAAGCTTTATAGGAAATATATTGGATACTCATTTAGTGGCTTGTCCAAAATTAACTGTTATTTTTTCCCCAAAACTAATATGGTGTTAGTAGCGTTTTCTTGTTTATCTTTCCATAGCCTTGATAAGCCATCAATAATTCATAATTTAGCAATGGTTCGTAATGAAATAAGGTTTAAGATACCGAATTAAATAATACTTCAACAAAACATCAATATTAGACATCGTTCAAATCGTTAGTTCGCTGTCCACAAATATTCCGATGCTGAAAATCTTAATCAAACATTGTTTAAAAAGTATAACATAATTTCAGATAAACAAAATACCCTGAAGTTGATGAAAGCTTACACATTATAAACCTGTATGCTCGCCTTGCATAATTACAATAGGGACAGAGCCATATATACTCCATCAGTTTGTTCACGTTTCTTTAGATAAATATTCTAACGTTAAAGATCTCGAGCATATTTGTATTATGATATCTAAGTACTGTAAAGTCGATAAGCCCTCAGACTTTTGACTGATTCAAAAAAGTTAAAGGCACAAACCTCTCCCATATTTGGCTATGGGTAATCATTGACTTGTCATAAAGAATTCATTGAAACATTGAAATACGTACACTGATGTTTTGAATACAATTTAGCTGCATTTTTCGTTTCTTCATTATCATAAAGGAAACTTTGACGGGATACATTTATGGGAGATGAAGATTAAAACAATCAAAGTTATTCCATGCTGTGCCAAACTTCCTGGTTTAAAGTTAAGACGTAACACTATTACACAGAGTTATAAAATCACCTATCGATCTCGATCTGTCGGATATTGGCGATACTATGAAACGGTATTAACTGTTTTCATCTAAAATCAAAATTCCATGAAGCAGACAATATATATGGATGTGTATTCATCGTTTTGGATTACATTTTGTCAACTGACCCTTAACTATATGCTATTGGTTTATTTTACCTATACGTGCTTTTTTGACATGCACTAGACATAATCGTATAAACAATATAATTGTACACAATGAGTCCAGTCAGCCTATCCCAGGTGTATAATACTCGACTATAAAAAACGTGGATCTTTGGAATGGGTATTTTCAATACCAAGAATCTACTTCAAATAGCATACGTAAAATACATTTGTACAATACCTACAAGTTGTATCGTATGTTGTAAGTCTGTTGGATATGGAATCGCATGTGCGATGGTCTGTTATACCACTGCTACAGTCGGAAACATGTCAGTACAAATCTGTATTGTCAATAATGAAGCTTGATGGTACAACAACGACAATGTCCTCGCCAGATTTGCTATTTGTGTAACGTAAACAAGGTTTAAATAGCCATACTGATCCTGTTGAGCTTATTTATAAAGGAATCAAGCCCTGGTCCTCTGGTCATGTCTGGCGTAGTAACAGGTTACATTTTGTGGCCAGACCATATATAACATGGTTAAACACACAAGGACACCAACCTCTGTTGAAGGTATTCCTACATTACTTGTGAGAATGGTAGTCTTCTCCTTCAAACTTCTCTAGATTTTACAAATGAATAGTATTACAACAAATACAATGCACAATATAGTACATTTGGTTTTATTATATGAGTGAACTTTAATGTACACCTAATTTCTTCACAGAAAAGGGAACATGACTATACCTTTACGTAACCGCAATTCTTTACATAGTAATACCTGTGTTTCAGGACTCAAAAGCAATATCAACCTATAGGTGTCCCGGCATATATATAGTGATGTCCGGAATATGGAAAATCTCCCGGTTTTCGAGTTGAAATCATAATAAACCATTGTGTAGACACATTTTATAAAATGAAAATAGGTTTCTAGCCGATTTTAAGTTTTTCTGTATATCAAAACATGGACTACAGGCTACGGAAAACTTTGGATTTCAAGCTGAAATCAGTGAATGTATCTTGTGATCAACGGATTGCAAAAATTTAAAAAATGACGAACATCTATAAGATAGACTGACTGGTATAACAAACAATAAAATAATATCTTAATAATCCCAGCAATAACCATTAATTAAGCAGGAGCAATGATCTGATAGGTAAGATGCCCATTTTGTGCGATAAACAGTAACTTATGTTGTTTTGTTGTTGTGCTACACAATTTTCAAAACTGGCTGTGAATCGCTAGATCAGTAATATTTACGAATCCATCTTAGCATTCCCTGTAATAATATTCTCCTTGAAACTGATCGACATCACAGGAGAAGATGCATCGTGTTATTGTGTTTATTGTTCGTGATTATCGAGAAAGAATTCCACTATTCCCCTAAATGTGGATGTGATGAAATTACTAAAATAAAACATCTTTGATCTGATCTACAATTATATCAAAAGTCCCAACAGTTTACAAACTGCAATATATCCCCATATATATAATAATATTCGTGCCCTGAGCAATTTGGCCTTTTTTAAGAAAATTGATGTTCGAATTGAACATGACGACTTTATAGATATGTAAACTTGTTTTCTCTCTTTTTTATCATTTTGTGGTGTCTATATCATTGTATACAGAATACAGGTGGCATCACGTTATACAGTACAGTGTCCAAGTCGATCAATAAACTCATAATATCTTAATATGACGTATCAAAGCCTGCTGTGGTTTCTGGGATGACATTTTGCATAATGGATATTGTAGACTGTTTAAAATAGCATTAATGAAAGTCAGAAGTGGGAAGTGGTGAAATACAAGATGGAATGTGTCTACTCAAACGGTTTTCATAACAATAGTTAGAACAAGGGCAATCTCCGTGATATTGCTGATAAAAAGAGTCAGGGTACTTTGGTGCAAGGTATAGGTCAAAATGTAGGTCACTGTGAACTACAAATGGTATCAAAATATTAAACTTATCATTAAGTATTCCATTGGTAAACAATATTTATTGATTCATTTCAGATATATTTAAAAGATCAAAATAAGTGTTGGAAAGCTATCTTTGGTTAAATGTATGGTATTGAGATCATCAATGACAATGACAGTTTTATTATCATAAACTGAAGTTTACAGTGCAGAGAGTTCCATACGGTACCTAAATAGATAGATCGTACGTTTACCACTGGAGATAAATCCCAACCGACAAAACAACTGTTTCCATGACATCAGTTGATTGCTGGAGTGTTTGTGACTTTGTATATACATCTTCACCAAGTCATCTGGTCATATCCCATTTCATGTTACTTAAAAATATTGAAGACGCTGGTTTTAGTGTTATGACGACTGTTGATATTGCTTTCTATATGGGTAATTTGATATTTCTATGGTAATTAGTAAGGATGTATTTTTGTTTGGCATTGAACTCCTAAATAAACCCTAGAGTTTTAGGCGATACACGTAACCGGTTAATGCCATAAACCCTAGAGTTTTAGGCGATACACGTAACCGGTTAATGCCAGTCTCTTTATACCCGAGTGTACAAAGATTCCCCGATTATGTAACATGTCTATTAGCTGTCATTATATATGTAAGACGTAATTACGGCGAGCTGGTAAATTTAGATTTTAAAGCTTATCGTGAAACAAAAAGGTTTATTAAATCCTTTGTTTCTTTCTTCTATTTTAATAGACATCATCAACAGCATCCCTTTGACATAAAAAAGAATTTAATCAAAACATATCTACACGTTTTATTTATCAGTACATTTTTCCTAAATACACTCTAGTATATTACACTTTAATTAGACATTGCGTTATTAATACAAAAATGGGCGTGGTGTAAATATTTTATATATACATGATACTATCAGTAAATATTATCTGTCAGTACAATGTAATTATGGGTATTTTTAGCAGACACCGAAATAACGACATTTTAAGCAGGTATATCATTAGAAATGGTCATTCTTGTAAAAACCCATGGTACTATATTCACAAAATGTTTTGTTAAGGCATTGTATCATAAATATCCAATTTTTGTTTAGTAATATTGTCTAACTTTCGTTTAGACACTTTTAATCATAAATATCCATCTTTTGTTTTAATAATATTTTAAAGCAACCAACTTATTACTTAAACATTGTATCATAGATATCATATTTTATATATACATAATACTATCAGTAAATATTATCTGTCAGTACAATGTAATTATGGGTATTTTTAGCAGACACCGAAATAACGACATTCACTATTGACATTTTAAGCAGGTATATCATTAGAAATGGTCATTCTTGTAAAAAACGCATGGTACTATATTCACAAAATGATTTGTTAAGGCATTGTATCATAAATATCCAATTTTTGTTTAGTAATATTGTCTAACTTTCGTTTAGACACTTTTAATCATAAATATCCATCTTTTGTTTTAATAATATTTTAAAGCAACCAACTTATTACTTAAACATTGTATCATAGATATCCAACTTATTACTTAGGCAATGTATCATAAATGTCCAACTTATTATTTAGGTAATGTATCATAAATATACAACTTATTGCTTAGGCAATGTATCATAGATATCCAACTTATTACTTAGGCATTGTATCATAAATATCCAACTTATTACTTAGGCATTGTATCATAAATATCCAACTTATTATTTAGGCATTGTATCATAAATATCCAACTTATTACTTAGGCAATGTATCATAAATATCCAACTTATTACTTAGGCAATTGTATCATAAATATACAACTTATTACTTAGGCACTGTATCATAAATATCCAACTTATTACTTAGGCACTGTATCATAAATATACAACTTATTGCTTAGGCATTGTATCATAAATATCCAACTTATTACTTAGGCAATGTATCATAAATATCCAACTTATTACTTAGGCATTGTATCATAAATATCCAACTTATTACTTAGGCAATGTATCATAAATATCCAACTTATTACTTAGGCAATGTATCATAAATATCCAACTTATTACTTAGGCATTGTATCATAAATATCCAACTTATTACTTAGGCATTGTATCATAAATATCCAACTTATTACTTAGGCATTGTATCATAAATATCCAACTTATTACTTAGGCAATGTATCATAAATATCCAACTTATTACTTAGGCATTGTATCATAAATATCCAACTTATTACTTAGGCATTGTATCATAAATATACAACTTATTACTTAGGCATTGTATCATAAATATCCAACTTATTACTTAGGCAATGTATCATAAATATCCAACTTATTACTTAGGCATTGTATCATAAATATCCAACTTATTACTTAGGCAATGTATCATAAATATCCAACTTATTACTTAGGCATTGTATCATAAATATCCAACTTATTACTTAGGCATTGTATCATAGATATCCAACTTATTACTTAGGCATTGTATCATAAATATCCAACTTATTACTTAGGCATTGTATCATAAATATCCAACTTATTACTTAGGCAATGTATCATAAATATCCAACTTATTACTTAGGCATTGTATCATAAATATCCAACTTATTACTTAGGCATTGTATCATAAATATCCAACTTATTACTTAGGCAATGTATCATATAAACTATCAACTTATTATACTTAGGCATTGTATCATAAATATCCAACTTATTACTTAGGCATTGTATCATAAATATCCAACTTATTACTTAGGCAATGTATCATAAATATCCAACTTATTACTTAGGCATGTGTATCATAAATATCCAACTTATTACTTAGGCAATGTATCATAAATATCCAACTTATTACTTAGGCAATGTATCATAAATATCAACTTATTACTTAGGCAATGTATCATAAATATCCAACTTATATTACTTAGCATGTATCATAAATATCCAACTTATTACTTAGGCATTGTATCATAAATATCCAACTTATTACTTAGGCATTGTATCATAAATATCCAACTTATTACTTAGGCAATGTATCATAAATATCCAACTTATTACTTAGGCATTGTATCATAAATATCCAACTTATTACTTAGGCAATGTATCATAAATATCCAACTTATTACTTAGGCATTGTATCATAAATATCCAACTTATTACTTAGGCAATGTATCATAAATATCCAACTTATTACTTAGGCATTGTATCATAAATATCCAACTTATTACTTAGGCACTGTATCATAAATATCCAACTTATTGCTTAGGCACTGTATCATAAATATCCAACTTATTACTTAGGCATGTATCATAAATATACAATTATTACTTAGGCATCATAAATATCCAACTTATTACTTAGGCAATATCATAAATATCCAACTTATTACTTAGGCATTGTATCATAAATATCCAACTTATTACTTAGGCATGTATCATAAATATCCAACTTATTACTTAGGCATGTATCATAAATATCCAACTTATTACTTAGGCATGTACTAATATCCAACTTATTACTAGGCATTGTATCATAAATATCCAACTTATTACTTAGGCATTGTATCATAATATCAACTTATTACTTAGGCATGTATCATAAATATCCAACTTATTACTTAGGCATGTATCATAAATATCCAACTTATTACTTAGGCATTGTATCATAAATATCCAACTTATTACTTAGGCATTGTATCATAAATATCCAACTTATTACTTAGGCACTGTATCATAGATATCCAACTTATTACTTAGGCATTGTATCATAAATATCCAACTTATTACTTAGGCATTGTATCATAAATATCCAACTTATTACTTAGGCATTGTATCATAAATATCCAACTTATTACTTAGGCATTGTATCATAAATATCCAACTTATTACTTAGGCATTGTATCATAAATATCCAACTTATTACTTAGGCATTGTATCATAAAATATCCAACTTATTATTAGGCATTGTATCATAAATATCCAACTTATTACTTTAGGCATGTATCATAAATATCCAACTTATTACTTAGGCATTGTATCATAAATATCCAACTTATTACTTAGGCAATGTATCATAAATATCCAACTTATTACTTAGGCATTGTATCATAAATATCCAACTTATTACTTAGGCATTGTATCATAAATATCCAACTTATTACTTAGGCAATGTATCATAAATATCCAACTTATTACTTAGGCAATGTATCATAAATATCCAACTTATTACTTAGGCATTGTATCATAAATATCCAACTTATTACTTAGGCATGTATCATAAATATCCAACTTATTACTTAGGCAATGTATCATAAATATCCAACTTTATTACTAAGGCATTGTATCATAAATATCCAACTTATTACTTAGGCATTGTATCATAAATATCCAACTTATTACTTAGGCATTGTATCATAAATATCCAACTTATTACTTAGGCATTGTATCATAAATATCCAACTTATTACTTAGGCAATGTATCATAAATATCCAACTTATTACTTAGGCATTGTATCATAAATATCCAACTTATTACTTAGGCAATGTATCATAAATATCCAAATTATTACTTAGGCATTGTATCATAAATATCCAACTTATTACTTAGGCATTGTATCGTAAAACATCCAACTTATTACTTAGGCAATGTATCATAAATATCCAACTTATTACTTAGGCACTGTATCATAAATATCCAACTTATTACTTAGGCATTGTATCATAAATATCCAACTTATTGCTTAGGCACTGTATCATAAATATCCAACTTATTGCTTAGGCATTGTATCATAAATATCCAACTTATTACTTAGGCATTGTATCATAAATATCCAACTTATTACTTAGGCATTGTATCATAGATATCCAACTTATTGTTTAGGCATTGTATCATAAATATCCAACTTATTACTTAGGCATTGAATCATAATTATCCAACTTATTGCTTAGGCATTGTATCATAGATATCAAACTTATTGCTTTGGCATTGTATCATAAATATCCAACTTATTACTTAGGCACTGTATCATAAATATCCAACTTATTACTTAGGCATTGTATCATAAATATCCAACTTATTACTTAGGCATTGTATCATAAATATCCAACTTATTGCTTAGGCATTGTATCATAAATATCCAACTTATTACTTAGGCATTGTATCATAAATATCCAACTTATTACTTAGGCATTGTATCATAAATATCCAACTTATTGCTTAGGCATTGTATCATAGATATCCAACTTATTACTTAGGCATTGTATCATAAATATCCAACTTACTACTTAGCCGTTGTATCATAAATATCCAACATATTACTTAGGCATTGTATCATAACACGTTGTATTATGAGGATCCAACGTTCGTTTTAAGACATTGTATCATAAATATCCTATTTTTGTTTTGTGATTTTGTATCATGTCTTTTTACGTTTGTTTAGACACTTTGTATCAGGAATATTAATTTTTTGTTTGGTTGTTTGGACATATTGTATTATGATGATCCCACTTTTGTTTAGTGACATTGTGTTATAAATAAGCAACGTTTTATTTTCAAGAAATCTATTTATACATATCCGATAATTCGACGGTAGACCATTTACTTATCTAAATGATTTTTGAAGGGTTTGTATTTCTTAGTGGAAGACATGGAAAATAGTAGTTGGACACCATGGAGCTGTTAGTGCCGTCTAGGTTGGCTGATAGGATGATCAACAAAACTAATTGTGATTCTGTGTAAGAAGTGAACTATAATACGCTACAGTTCGAATAATTCCTTTTTTTACAATTGTGAGTAGGTACCTGTAACTGTGTGCTAATTTAGGTAGCAGGTTACGGTATGGTAGCTGTATATATGTGTAGCCCTCGGTATTGAAGAATACACATACGTGTAAACATGTCTTTATTTAACAAAGGTATCTATTTCTCCAGGGTAGACTTTGTTTTATTGTCGTTTGAATAAATTTGTTCAGTAAAACCGTGACATAAGATCTGTTTCTACGTGAAGGATGTTGAGCTCAATCGGCCAGTGTATAGACAATGTAAATACTATTGAACCTGATAGAACAGGTCATTCCTCCGTATATTGTATACCAAGTAGTTATAAATAGATTGATCACGATGTCATGGGTGGCAATGTAGCCAATGAAAACAGGCTGTGTTTTTTAGGTTTTGGGAAGACTAAACAGACCATATGTTAAACCTATATTATATACACCCTTGGAATGACACAAGCTTGGTAAATTATATGGCCATGCATGGTCTACGACGAGTTCCGCTTTCTTGATTTACGTCTTATATAAACTGTACGAGTAAAATGTTTTACTGGGTTCTACATAAAACATTAGGTAGCATTAATTAAGGGGTATGGTCTGTCTGTACCTGGTAGCTACTCTTTGGTGATCAATATTGAGCTTTTGTTTGGTAGATAGGATTTCATAATTCCTGTAGTAGAGTATACAATGTACCTACTATAACCAGTCATTACTAAATCCTAGTCTAGATCTTACAATCGATTGGGAACCAGTTCCCTGTAATTGGCTATGGTGTTTTCGTAGTAAGGGCTTGGCTAATAAAGGGATATAGACGATTTCATAACATTGAAAAGTTGACGTTTGAATTCGTTGACAAGCAAAGTTGACAGCAATATCACTTTCTGATCACATTACTGCGTCAATAGGAAACAGGTGTAGGTTGACATATCTACATCAGTTACATAAATGTTACCGTGGAACCGTGTCACCCACAAATCAATCCAGTCACCACATATTATATATCAATTGGTATTTACAGGATTAACATATATAACTTGTCAAGCCGACAATTTTGTTATGCGGAATAAAAGAGCCTTCTATTCTCGTAACATATGTGCGCTAGCTGACATGGTATTGATACTGTGAACAATGTACACATCACGACATTTCTCAGATAAATTAGACGTACATATCTATCCACTTATATAGCAGCAACTGACATATAAATTAAGGCTAAGAGAACGAACATCGGGTTCATTGCACATGCACACACACATACAAAACACACGCATGACCGTTCGACCACACCCGTATCATCCCCATACACAAACTCCACTCACCTGGGGTTTGTTGAGCTGCAGCAATCCCCAGCATCAGGTAAATTATTCCTAGTGGACAGGCCATCATGGCCAGTTTGTCCGAAACGTTCGCCATACCTGTACCGTGTACACAGGTAAATGGTTGACTGTGTCTCGCTCTCGACACAATTATATTGTTATTACGGTGAGGTCACGGCTGACAGATTTTCACCTGTGTCGGGTAGTTCGCTTTTCGAATGGCCGTGTTTTCAATGACTGGTATCCCCGTCAATGTAATTCAAATCGTATTAACCTGAACTCGGGTATAGGTAAGGTAAACATCATTATTCATTAACCAGATTGGTCACGTTTAGCTCTCCTTCGTTCTTTAGTTAGCGAGTGCTGTCGATGTTAAGGTGATTGTGTGATCAGAAATATACATGCATACATATATGAAACGAAATATACATACATGCGTGCTAAATTTACGGGTAATATACAGACTGCGGCCATATACAGTGTAAGTATTACACACGTACGTGTAAGATAGATATTATGCGTTTAAGGTAAAACAACACACGTTATAACTAATTAAGAATGGATAGTCTATTTTACACAAATGATTAAAAATCGATAAAGAAGCGAGAAGATGTACCTACTAGGAACCGGGCATGAATAACGATCAATATTTTGATTTACAGTGAAATGACCAATATACATGTAACTAGCAGGTTATTAAAATAAATGAGAATGAATTAGTTTCCCCTTGACATTTATCTTCATATGAACCTGACTGTTGGTGTTTCCTTGGCATTCATACTCATATGACCCTGACTGTTGGTGTTTCCTTGGCATTCATACTCATATGACACTGACTGTTGGTGCTTCCTTGGTATTCATTCTCATATGGCCCTGACTGGTGGTTTTTCTCCTTGACATACTTGCAAATATTAACCTGACTGTTGTTGTTTCCTTGACATTCATCCTCATATGACCTTGACTGTTGGTGTTTCCTTGACATTTATGCAAACATGAACCTAACATGAACCTAACATTTATGCAAAAATGACCCATAGACAAATACAAATCCAAGAATCAACTTGATGTTAAGAAAAAAAGTGCACTGGGCAAAACCATCTTTCCAATATCTATAATTGTTATAATATTATCGGAAAAGACTGCCGCATGACTAGAAGAAAATAAAGTAAAATATAGTAAGTACATTTGGTACACATTCGGAAACAACTGTGATAAAACAACACTCCGTCATATATTATACATAAGCATTGGGTTAGTTTTGGTTGATCATGTGGGTAAATGACGATGCTGTGCACCAACAAAATCAGTATTTATTCTGATTATGAAATGTTATTGAGAGATCCTGCTTCAAATACAGAGAAGTCCAACAATACTTTGAGGACCTGTGATCCAACGTACAGACAAACAAACAGATGGTGATTAAAATAATTGAGGAGGTAAAGTAAACAGCCTCCTAGCGTCACGTGACTGGGTAGATAAAGTAAACATCTTCCCTGTGTCATGTGACTGGAGGTCTGATCAGCCAATAAAAAACAACTCGCTAGACGCTTTACTGTGTAATTGCACATATATGTTTGTCAGATTATCCTATACATCACAAAGTCGTCCTTGTTAATTTTACATAATCGTTAACAAATCGGCGTGTGCGTCAAGTATGCAAGAAGGCAGTAGGCTTACCAAACACAATACCATTGAATTAAATCATTCAAACACTTCCAAATGCAGTTTGAGAAAAATTTGTCGTAACTTACACTAGGACAAGTTATAGATATGTTTAAGCTCTTGTTTCAAGTGCCTCTTTATCGGCTAAACAATGATTAATCTTATTTTTTAATTTGCAACATTTGGTAGGACAGTGTTAACAGCATCCATAATTGAGTCTCGACCGTCTCGCTGAGTCTCGACCGTCTCGCTGAGTCTCGACCGTCTTGCTGAGTCTCGACTGTCTTATTCTCGACCGTCTTGCTGAGTCTCGACCGCCTTGCTGAGTCTCGACCGCCTTGCTGAGTCTCGACCGTCTTGCTGAGTCTCGATCGTCTTGTTCTCGACCGCCTTGCTGAGTCTCGACCATCTTGCTGAGTCTCTACTGTACGGAGTTTAGACCCTCTTGCCTTTGGACGTATATTACCATACAACGTCTTGTCGCTATCAGTGAGGTCGAGGGGACAAAGAACTGAATTGGATAAAACAACAAAAAATGTTATGTATCAAACAAATACGAAACAATGTCAACAAAAACGTGCAACAGATTAGCATCCATTGATTCATAGAAAAGTCGATAATATTTATAGTAACATTTAAAACCATTTTAATGTTTCGAAACACTCTTGATTATAGATAGAGGCCCAGCGACAAGTTTACGATACATCTCGTTTTAGTTTTAACATCTCGCATAATAATACAAAAGACAAACAAGATCAAATAGGCCGCTTCGTATAATCGTCATAAAACTATTGTACACACTCAAACAATCTTGTAAAATGAATAACATTGATTGTTGTAAAAGTGTGACAGTCCATGCATGCCCAACGCAATTTAAGGTTTACTTTTCAAAATGGACTCAATATATAAGTGCTATAATGTGTTCTAGAGAATAAGCACCAATACCAGTACATAGGACTATATCTAGGTAGCGTTTTATGGTCCCTGATCAGGAACGTGCTCAATATAATGTAGAATATAGAGATTCAGTCATGCATCACTCGTCAAGCCTGGTATCATCGACTGATTTCAAATGTTCTAGGTGTCGTGGTTATACAAGTATATCAATCTATTTATAACATATTAGTCGGTGTTAAAAAGTAGAACAAACTTGTACGAATGGAAAGTTTGCTGCTTGGCCACAGTCTGTTAAGTCATAGAGTAAGATCATTTGTCTAGGTACCTGGCTGTCATAAGGTCTAGTCTTATTAAAATTCCGGATCAGCCAGTATAGGGTGACACCTCTATCATGAAGTAATGGGGATACCTTTTTGTGATATCGTCTATTCATGTACGCGATGCAAATTTAAATTTTTTAAGCAGATTTCTATCGGCAACATTTTGAGGCATAAAAAGGTAATTTGATTTGAAACTCATGAACTCGATCCCACAGCAGTATTACTACCCATCTCAGCAACATCCTGTTCCAGACGCTACAATAGCGGCATTCACACAAAGTTTGTTACTCCTTTTAATTTAGGACTGTTGTCTCTTTCTCAAAAATAAAAAAAAAATTAAATGAAGAGAAGATATAAATCTCCACATCCACAGGCTATTGGGCCGGGATGTGATGGCCAAAAGGTAATGCTATATGGCTTATCCAGTGTCATGACGGCAACAGAACGCATATACACTGTAACCCACTTCATTCATTATCAAAATAATCAAAATACAGATATTCATAGATATATCTTATGTAAATAAAATCAGTTGTTCATTAAAGAAAGGGAATTCTGTTTGATTAACATTAACTGTAACACGACTGTAGCCGGCTCTACTTACACAATCGATTCAAATGTGAACTGAGCACACCGAAACATGTAAAGAAATAATGGACATGTCTCGATATCATCCTGATGTCTAGATTACCCAAATCTGTCTAAACTTCAAGGTGGTACCTCCTAGAACGAATAATCATACCCTGCCTCCACTCCGTTCCCGGCAGGGTATGAATTCCACCCCGTTGCCGCTAGTGTTGCAAGCCCCGATGTGATCCACATCGGGCACTTTGAGACTGATAAAAATATATTTTTCGGGTATTATCCTTATGTAACTGTATTGTTCTGACAACTATGATCAATATTCAATTCACAAACCTTTCGATTATAATCTTTCATCAACTATTAGTGGTAAAATCGACGGCAAACACAACACATGTATAATTCTGTTCAAATACGCCGCCATGTTTGATTTACCGGAAACCGTGACGAAATGAAACAAATATGTTTAAAAGTTTTAAAAAGCCAACAAACTAAGAATAAATATGGTGAAACTGAACAAATGTAAGTATTATTAAGAATTAAGCAAAAAAAGAATTTTTAAAGTTCATGTTAAAAACTTTGTAACATTTATTTCTTTCGTAGTGAAAATTTGTAGGTCATTCCATATATGGTACTAGGTGCCATATTTGGAGCGCGAGACTTTCTAACGAGAAGCATCATGGCGGCCAAGTGAGCCGTGTCGGAGATGTGAGCCATTCAAAAGTGCTTCAAAACATAATTTTGACAAGGAGGTGGGTAAATAAATAATCATTTTATGTTAAAAATGTTTGATTTTGTTGAATTTAATTAAAAAATTACATGACACACATGAAATGCAACATTTTCACCGCTGGATGTTTTGCAACACTACGGGCAATGGGACGGAATCGTAGCTCTGACGACGACCATATGTCAGAAATCTTCCGTCCGTCGTTCAGAGCTACGTCATCGCAGGTGGTACCTCCTACACCAACACCTGACTTTATTAACAGGAACAAACCCTAGAATACCCATCCACCTTTGGTTTCTACACTCAATCTAGGGAATGTAAGGATCCAGCAATGGATAGAATGATAACCTGAAGATTAAAAATTCTTATTGTAAAAACACCCCGTTGGGTTCGTTAATATCAGCGAAGGTGAAGGTAATTAACCATTACTGAAAAGACTGTGATATCCTCCATGGTTGATGGAGTTGCGATTTTAAGACAAAAGACTAGTTTTGGTAGGTTACGAGGATATCCAGATTTTAGAATGATGATACGAGTCATTTTTAGAGCGAAGCAATTATTCTAACAGCATAGACGATTTGTTCACCAAAGATGATGTTGAAGTTGGTCAGAAATTCATTCATTTTACAGCTGTATTATCAGAGAATTTCCTGGGCTTTAGCACCAGTTTGTTTAACATTAACATATTGAAGGAAAGACACAGACACAAGACAAATGAAGTGTCACAGTTTGGGAGTAGGAACGTAATGGTTATCGGCGTAATACTCGATAATCTGGCGTGGTGTAAAACATTGTTTCATATGATATGGTGTAGTATGATGTAAAACTATGGTGTTAGTAACACAGTTTTTATCTAATAACAAATTTCTGGTTAAAACATATGATATCCTCTACACCAAACTCTGTACATATATATCGTATGATAAACATCAAAAACCCCTGCAATCATAAAATATTTCGACATGTTTCCACTCATTATCTTGTTCATTTTCAAACAATTCAAGTTTTAGCACAAACAACACTATCTGATAATTTGTTCCACACCAATGCTATTCGTTATGAAAACCCTTTTTCTCTTCATAAGCGTCCATTATTGTGGGTAAAGGAATTTTTCCTGTATAACCGGACCGAATGGAAACCTCTTTACACATTTTCAAAAATCTTGTAATCGGTGAGCAAACTGTATCATATCTCCTCTCGCTATCTCCTGAAAGTTAATTTTGACAACTGTGTGTATTTTCGTCTTTCTGGGACTTCTCATGATAACACAAAATCTTTTGCTGCCTAATAAAATACATATCTGGTACAGCGCTCAGACCTGTAGGTTATATAGATATATGCATCGCATCGAAGAGCCTTAATTTCACAAAGTATTATATATACACTCTCATATAGCTGCGCTGTCCCCCAAATACAGCTTGATCTATGTTTTCATGTTTGAATTTGCTAAGCATTTTTGGTTATTGAATTGTTAAGTTGATTTGCATATTTTAACATCATCATTTGAAGTCGTCATTTGCATTTAAAAGTCAAAAAAAAGAATAAGTTATATTTTTTATTTATTCATCTTTTGGTGCAAGATACTTATCCGATGATTTTTAACTTCAAACTTAAATTTTCTCACTTATTTTGCGGAAATTTATTACAGCGCTCAGACCTGTAGGTATATATATATATATATGTATGCATCGAACCAAACTGCCTTTATTTCACAAAGTAGTATATACAGTCTAAAATAGCTGCAAACAGCCGCCAAATACAGCTTGATCAAAGTTTTCATGCTTGGATTTGCTAAGCAATTTTGGCTGTTGAATTTTTAAGTGTTAAGGTGGTATGCGACACATTTAACGTTATCATTTGAAGTCGAGATGATTTTTTAAACTTCCGAAATTTATTTGCATCTCTGACAGTGCTCATACATAATGCCAATTGTTCTAACCATTGATCGAGTTAATTAGTGGTGATCAACTGTTTCAGAATAATTAAAGGGAATGCTTATTTTGTATATTTATCTTGGAATTGACGTGTTCCTTCATTAAGTTAACCTATACAAGATTCTGTCAGTTCGACTGTTAAAAGGGAGATAACTAGTATAATGGAATAATTTCATATATATCTAGTGCTACTGGTTAACTTTATATAAAATTTACTGTAAAAGTATAACTGTATAGGGTTACTGGTTAACTTTATATACAATTTACTGTAAAAGTATAACTGTATAGGGTTACTGGTTAACTTTATATACAATTTACTGTAAAAGTATAACTGTATAGGGTTACTGGTTAACTTTATATACAATTTACTGTAAAAGTATAACGGTATAGGGTTACTGGTTAACTTTATATACAATTTACTGTAAAAGTATAACTGTATAGGGTTACTGGTTAACTTTATATACAATTTACTGTAAAAGTATAACTGTATAGGGTTACTGGTTAACTTTATAGACAAGTTACTGTAAAAGTATAACTGTATAGGGTTACTGGTTAACTTTATAGACAAGTTACTGTAAAAGTATAACTGTATAGGGTTACTGGTTAACTTTATATACAAGTTACTGTAAAAGGATAACTGTATAGGGTTACTGGTTAACTTTATATACAATTTACTATAAAAGTATAACTATATAGGGTTACTGGTTAACTTTATATACAATTTACTGTAAAAGTATAACGGTATAGGGTTACTGGTTAACTTTATATACAATTTACTGTAAAAGTATAATGGTATAGGGTTACTGGTTAACTTTATATACAGTTTATATACAATTTACTGTAAAAGTATAACTGTATAGGGTTACTGGTTAACTTTATATAAAATTTACTATAAAAGTATAACTGTATAGGGTTACTGGTTAACTTTATAGACAAGTTACTGTAAAAGTATAACTGTATAGGGTTACTGGTTAACTTTATATACAAGTTACTGTAAAAGTATAACTGTATAGGGTTACTGGTTAACTTTATATACAATTTACTATAAAAGTATAACTATATAGGGTTACTGGTTAACTTTATATACAATTTACTGTAAAAGTATAACGGTATAGGGTTACTGGTTAACTTTATATACAATTTACTGTAAAAGTATAACGGTATAGGGTTACTGGTTAACTTAATATACAATTTACTGTTAAAGTATAACTATATAGGGTTACTGGTTAACTTTATAGACAAATTACATGAATATGAGATCATTGCATGGTTTCGACGTTGAAAGAGTACATAGTTCTCGTTTAGTATGATGATCGTTGTAAACAATAGCATGATCAGGTGTAAAAGTATTTCTATATTACTATATGTACCCTACACCCACTTTAGTTCATCTTTCACATAACACAACCATTCACTTCCATTTTCAACCATACCACGATAAGATACAATTGTCCGTAATTTTGTAATTTTATCCAATATCTGAATATTCTTATTTTTCTAATAATTTCCATCTATCTAGTTCTTGATAAATCATGGAATTTGGACTAGGTTTTTAACCCCTAATATACTTTTACAGTAACTCAAATGCAAAACCCCTCAAAATGCATCATACTTTTAAAATTTCATTAACATAAGTGTCAAATACATCAAGTTAAGTTCCAATATTAATATCATGTAGTTCAACTGAATGACAACCATCTTTTTAAAAAAAAACTCATCAAATATTTAAATATAATGAAAACATCTGAGGAGATAAAAAAATCTTCGAATCGACGTAATTTGATAAACTTCATTAAATCTAACAACATTTTACATCATTACATAACGATAGAATAAAACTTAACATTTTACCCACAATGCCTTCCTTACATTATGTGTACCATAAATTTGCCTGTCAATGTAATCAAATGCTTTTTATATTCAATAAAACAGCAATATAACTTCTTTTTTTCAGTGATTTACGTATAATGTTGTGTAAAGCAAACATTGCATCTATGATTGAGTGTCCTTTTCCGATTGAGCATTTGTTACTTTTGAGTAGGCGACTTCAACGTCATCAATCTTACATTTAATATAGTTTTTAATAAATCGAAAACAACTTACCAAAATCATTCCTCTATAATTATTTTCATCGTTTCTGTCATCTTTCTCAAATACAGAAATACTATTCCCAACATATCAAGCCTGAGGGTAATATCTGAAAATAAAAAATATTGTAATACAACAAGACTTGTACAATTATATCATTACATAACTTGTCCGTCCAGAAGCCTTTGATTTGATTTGCAGTATTTATCGATAATTTCAGTTTCAGAAACATATTCATCTGATTATTTAAAGATTACATTAGTTTTTCTTTTCTTCGTGTTCTCTCAAAGAATTAATTGCCACACCATCCCCCTCGTGTACAATTGAGGGAAGTTTACTGAAATAATTAAAGAAATATGTTAAGTAAGAATACCAATAACATTTAACTTTCTCTTTTTGAATTGGCGCTTTTTGGTACACATTTCACTGTTCTGATTTATATAAGAGTTTCAATTTCAACTCTATTTTATGATAAATGTTTTTATATACATGTATATGTACAAATATTCCTTTATATGCATTTTTATATTTGATAAATTTGTTTTTATATGCTTCATTAAACCATGGTTTGTCTTCAACATGTACGTATACTACTGCCTTAGATGATTATTTCATTTCAACCAATTTTATTGAAATTGAGGATTGGGCGACAGCCAAGTATATATAGTTAAGGTTCTTACCAATCATACAAGGACCCAGTATCACATTATATAGAAATGTCTGTATTTCATCATTATAAAAAACCTGCAACCGAGAACAATCATTACAGATAGCTATGTATAGGCCTACATATAGCTACTTGCGATGTTGTCAGCCGAAGAGCATGAAAAGTCAAGATATACTCCGATGGTCGTGATTAAATATACATATGTACCCACAATCTAAAAATAACACAAAATCGATTGATTCAAATTAATGTCAGCTTTACTTACGAAATACCCGGACTACTTTTGATTTCCGTAGCTAACCAAACAGACCAAAAGACAACCAGTGAGACAGAAGATGTAAGGATAAAGCAGCTTCTCATTTGGAATACTGCAGTGTGTGAGTGAATAGTTTTCATTTGTTTACTCTCTTAAGTGAAATGTACAAATAGTTGGTTGCCAGCTAGATTACATTTTGTATATATACAGGTACAGACATTGGATGTTAGTCTAGTAAAGGCAGACACATAACAGGTGGGCTTCTTATAAGATGATAGACCTACATTGTAACTACAGACATTGATGGTATTATTATTTGTACATTCTAAGCCTATTTTATATAAATAAGGTACATGTTTATAACAGCCACATGTACACGACCTATGGGTAGGATTATACATGTATACGTATGTGCGTGTGATCATGTGTGCATTATATATCTTTAGGCCGTACATTCACTCGTGTCTTGTTTCAATTCAAAGTATAAATATATCTTCAATAGATAATTGGATTTGCCATTTGCGCACTCAAACGCAATGCTACAAAAGACATTAAATTAGATTAAATCTGATTTAAGATATACATTGGTAATATGTGTATGACTTGGATTATATGATAGCTGTGTCTATAAAATTTAAAGTAAAATATAAATGATCAATCTTGTAGACACAATGGCTTACCTTTCTCCGTCAGCTCCACCCCCATCTTATGAGGAGGCTGTGACTTCAGGGTCATATATACCACAGACTTCATCCGTCCTACCAGGTCAGTTGAGTTATTATAATAATACAAGTATAGGAGAAACTAACCTTTCATATATGCCATCGTCTTAACTGGAGAATGTGTAAAAATAATTCAATTTCTACATACTGAATCTCGATCATTCTTTTCATTAATCTGAATTTGATGCTAATTTGCAATTTAATTTGTACTGTCTTTTATCCTTCTCTACAATTCCAAGAGAACACTAGTTCTCCAGTTATATCAATGTTAAAAATGACTGCATGGGCAACAAAATTACAGGAAGGAGTGGCTTTCATACCACAGACATAGTTCTTCAGTAGGATTAAAAATATATAACTGATGTATTTTTTCAGCTGATTCTTATTCTGTTTATTTCATAGGCGATGTGCCCCCTCCATATGTCTACAACAATTTTGTCTCGGACGACCCTTCTACATCACAAGGATCATCAGCTGGGGGCACAGGGGCAGGAATCTTTGTTGTTCAACCTCCTTCAGCACCAAGACAAAATCAAACGGACCCCATCCCTCCAAAACCAAGTACTCCTCAACCTGCTGCAAATAGGAACAATAATCCCAACTCTACCCCTGTTTCAGGTTCTCAGCCCAACAACCAAAGGCCAAGGGTTAGAAGAGATTCTTTCAGTGACAAGAATCGTCTCCGCGATTTTTTCAGAGAGGTAAGCTATTTTCTATGGTGTTTTTCAGAACTCAAAATATTTACAACTTCCAACATATTTCAGCTATCCTACTTGATAATTAGTTGGGCTTTTCCACATTTTGTTGAGTTTTAAGATGCTGCACCGCTGACAAATGGTTATTTTCTCTATCAAAAACAGGAGCAGACGGATTAGTATTTTTCAGTCACAAAAGTTACACCATTACCACCAAAGCATCAGCTTCTTATTTTACTTTGATATAAAAATAGTAAAAATAATTACATTGTAATAGCGTGCCGAGACCATTCCATTGCACTATGCCTCATATGAAATAAAGTACTGATTGTGCATTCAGCAAAAGCAAAACAAATAATTCTATATGTAGTTTTGTGTTAATTAGACACATAAATGTATATACAATTAAACATCATTTATTTTTCAAATGATAAGTGGTGGAGCATCTTTAAATAAGATGAATTTGTGTTCTAAACTTTCTGTTAAAAGACAGGTTATCATTTTGATAGGAGAATCTTACTAATTACCTCTCTGTTACAGATGTATCTGATACTGGCAGTACAGATGGGATGTGCACTAGTTTTCGGGGCTGGAATGTTTAGCAAGTGAGTTATCTCCCTTTTTAATGCGTTATTCGTGTTATTTGATTATTGATGAGTCCCATTATTGGTTGTTGTTTTTATTTTAGGTCATCTGATCCAAAGTTTCAGGATAATCTACATTCATCATACTTCATTTAGAGCGTTCGCCTTTCATCAATGTGTAAATGTTTTATTCAAACAACTTCTTCTAAATAACCGAAAGGCTAATGGTCCTGATATTGAATCTATGGTGGGCTGGAATGAAGGGCTATCACGTTTGTCCATTTGAATGAACTTGACCTTTATTCAAGATCATGGATAAAATAAACTAAAATTTTCAAAAACAACTTCTTGTCAGTAATTAAGAACAAGTGGGCTGATGATAGGCCTATATCATGCCGGGATGATGGCTACCAAGTTTGTTCAAACGAATGACCATAACCTCCATTCAAGGTCACAGGGGTCAAATAGGTTGAATCTTTGAAGAGACTCAACTGTAACTAATAGGGTTGTTGACCTGACCTATTGGTATGTAGCTTGTTGATAGGCAATCAAGGTTGTTCAAATGAATGACCTTGGTCTTCATTAAAAGTTACTCTTTAGGTCATGTCAGGATGAACTATAGTCATCGTGCTAGTTATTGGTCGAAACTGGAAAATCTTTAAGATTATTTTGGACCTACATTATGCACCATTAACTCCAGGCAGCAGGCGTGAGATGAGCATCACTGTATTGGCTAGCAGATCTAGACCTGTCTTTCAACTAATTAGGCAATGACATGAAATTGATATTACCATTCTTACAAAATGTTTATCGCTATGGTAATAATTAAAATTCCATGTACATAGTTTACTTGTAATTGTTTATTGTAGCTTGTTATGTTCTTATTCGGGTTTTGTGTGATATTGAACAAACGGGAGATAGTTTGAAAGTAATTCTAGCTATGTTGTAAATATAAGCTTTTACGTCGTAACGATTTGGAAAAGTTAGTACTGATATATAATTATTTGAAAAAAAGCCTGATGACTATAACCAACTTTATATTTTGTTGTAATATTATATATGGGCCATGAAAGAACATAATCTGTTCTTAAAAAACAACCGTAGGTCAGAAGGCTGATACCATGTGCTTGCATAATATAAATTTAGTACATGTATAATACATGCTATCATATAAATTCAAACTCTTAGTGTCTTTTCTATATTTTCAGTGAACACATCAAGGGCCATATTAAAAATGAAATCCCCGCCTACCGCGGTGTGGCCATGTAAGTACACCTAGAAATAGGTTTGTTTACCTCTCAATATGTGTGTCTGTTTTCCTGTCTGTCTGTCTGTCTGTCTGTCTGTCTATCAATTTATCTATCAATTTCGTTTTTGTCGTTAGCGTAAATATGATTAAAGAAAGTGGACTTCGTGTCATTGGTTAAGGTCATTAGGTTGTACGTTAAGGTGATTGGGTCATAGGTTAAGGTCATTGGATCAACAGTTTTAGTAATTATTTACATCTCTAAACCTTTTTTTTACATTAGTACACTATATTGCGAAGTCGGGTGGCCAGTAGATTATACTAAGACTTAATGGTTATGAACAGCTAAGGTAATTTAAAGAAAGCCTCCCCTGTTTGTGATATGCTATGTTATTGTCTATATGTTTTGGGAGGCTGAGGTATATTTGTGCTGTGTTTGTTTTTGGTTGTATTAGTTTAACATTCTAAAAACAGCCAGGGTAATTTAAGAACATGCCAGGTTTGTTGATGGAGAAAGGCCAGAGTACCTGGAGAAAAACTAGAGAGGTAATACATTTTATAGTGCCATACATATATCACTGAAAGATGCCATCAAACATCACACCCTACCCGGTCACATTATACCGACAATAGGCGAAACAGTTGTTTCTCAGCCTAATACTAAGTGTGAAGCAGGAGCAGAATGAACTACCAATGTTTTATAGACTGTGTAGCGTCTCCGTAGAAATGGTTCCCAAAGGCAGTATCAAATGAATTCAGGAATTGAGGCTACATGATCTTAGGTCTAATAATAACACGTTTTACCTTATCCCACAACGTGAGCAGTCAAGGTCACTAATGTAAAATCCCTACTCATTTTTTGAATCTCTTTACTTTGTTTATATACAGTGGCCTAACTATTCCTGTGATGTTTTTTACCTGGACCATGGGAGAAATAAGGAAAAGGAACAAAACTGTAGCACTTATCTTCTTGGTCATTTTTGTAAGTAAACATTTTTTACCTATTATATCAGATTTATATATAGAATTGTTTTTATATGTGTTTAGATATCTTCATATGATTGGCTATTGAAATTTCCATGTCCATCTCTCTGTAAAAACAATCATGTTCCTAGAAATTTTCAGAAAATACTGAGGAATTTTTTATCAAATTTCCACATAGTTCCACAAACTGTTAACATATAATTATTTGCTCATTACCAGATAGTATGGGTCATTCATATCGCTTTTCACCCCTTTTCTGTTGTCTCTCGACCTTCTGTCCGTTCATTCATCTGTTCTTTAAAAAATAATACTTACCATGTTAGTTTATTATTTTAGACAGCCCTCTATGACACCCTATGTCTGACAAATGTAGCCTCTCCTAATGGATGCATTGTAGGACTGATCAGAAAACAACATGGCCGACAGCAAACTTGAATTTTGAAATTTTTATTCAGAAAGTTTTAAGAGATCTTCCTCAAATTCAATATTTAGGGCCTTCATGGTCCTTAGCTGTGCATGGCATTTTGGAACAAATCAAAACACAACATGTTGGGCAGAAGTTATATTTGATTTTATAATTCAAGTGTTCTGCTGCTATGCAATATTTATTAGAAGATTCCCTGTGGGTATTAAAGGAAGTGGAAAAGTGAAGGGGAAATGAGATAAGAGATCCTATATTTATCTATTGTCTGACATAGATCATTCTATGGTGGGCGCAAAGATCACTCTTGGATATGTTTATGTTGGTTTACAGTTACTGAGTATACTAGTGGTGTATGTATGTTATGTTTGTTTTCAGAGCCTGGTTCTTACGTATGGAATAATGGCTCTCTCCTGGTAAGTATCAGTGATGATATACACCTGTTCTAGGATAGCATATATAACAGATAGATACTAACATGTATATCGTCCAAGCCAAATTCATTATAAGTAAAGAAAAATGTATTCAATTACCTTCTTTATTTTGTTATTTTTAATTGGTTCATTAAATACTAGTCCGCTAAACCTGCCTATATTATTTAACTTTTTTATTTATATATATTTTATCTTATATAATAAAAATGACCTATTATATAGCCAGGTTTAGCGGACTAATTAAATACTACATAAATGTTTGAATTTACGTTAACGCCTGAAAAAAATCATCTCGGTTCTACTATAAAATGTTTATCCTCTTGACATTTTGTTTCGGTTCATGTTCACACATTGTTATTGTCTGTCTCTAGTGGGTCTGGAAGCCTAATACCACTGTATTGGGTTGGAATATGCTGTGCTCATTCTATACTTATGCAAATATTCCTTCGTCAGGAAAAGGCAAGTATCATTAGATACAATAGACAAATGAGTCATTGATTATCATCCCTTATAGAAATATGATAGACCAATGTACTGATGATTATCTCCCTTTATTGAACCTCTTAATTATGAAAACAAAACCTTTGATGCTACCCTACTTAAAGAGACATTAAGCAAAGTGCATGTGTCATTGAGTAAAATACATACTATGACGTGAGTAATTTATATCAATTATTGTGCAAATATGTCAAAGAAAATAATCAAAAAGGAAATCCCATCAAAATGACGGGTCGAAAATGTGAGTGAAGCTAACACAAACAAATTCAGATAGAAAACGGCGCGCGATTGGGCGAGGAGGTAAATATAGATGGATCGCCGCAGTTGAGGAGACGGTAGCTATTTTCCACTTCATAATTCATTGCGAGATATCATGTGCAGCTAAGATAAGAATCTCCCTTCGCGGGACACCGTCGAATACAAACTTCTGTTTAATTTTCTATTTATGTTATTCTAATGCTAAAAACCAGATGTATTATTTTAACAAATATGAAGAAATATGGCTCATACTTCATATTTCAATGTTCGTAAATCTGAAAAGCTTCTAAGGATATTGTAAACTAATGCTCCTTACCATGTCACTGATTATCCGAAAGTTCCATTTAGCGGAACGTCCGGATGGAATAGGTTCGTTCAATGGTACATTCACGGTCCTTTCGCGTTCTAAAACGCAAAATCCAACATGGCGGGCAACAGCCTGGCATTATACGAGTGGTATATATAAATGATATTGGAAATGCTATGCTTCATATATACAATGCTAACAACGATAATTACACTTTCATCAGTCATTGTCGTAGTGTTTGTTAATGAAAACGCACTTTTCTCGGTTGTAATATGAGAAGTTTTGTCGTAATTTCTGCAAAACATATGCAATTACAAGTGCACCGTAGCCAGATTTGTAAAAAGGACTCAGAAGTGCGAAGAAACCCTAAAATACATTTCCATTATATAGAAGTGTTTTGTTGAAATTGGACTAAGTACGGGGCGCCAAATGGCGCACTTGTGATTTTGTACACGAAATCCAATTTTGTGTAGACAAAAATGAACTTTGTTCAACAAAAATCAGTTCAGATTAACAAAACAACATATTACATATATTATATTTTATATTATAACATATCACAAAAATAAGTTTTGTTATGCAAACAATCTTTCAATGGACAAAAGTCATGACGAAATTCAATTTGGTGAACACAAAATTGACAAAATTACTTTTGTCTTACAAAAAAGGTTTTTTATAATAACTTCATTTCAGCAATGATAAAAACGAATCTTGTTAAACAAAATTATCTTTCAGTGGACAAAAATCAATTTTTGTTATGACAAATTTCATTTTGTGGACAGAATTCATTTTCGTCTCGACAGAATTTACTTTCGTCAGTTAAGTATTCAAATGAGTCCATGTTTCACCTTTACTTGTAAGCTGCTAACCGATTGGTTGAAACGCTTACAGTTCGCTCATTCTTTGGCGAAGAGTAACCAGAGATGGAAGTTGTGATAGCGAACGAATATTTGTTGAAAATGTACGTAATCATTACGTTTCTGACAATTCATGTGCATTTCCCTTGAAAGGCTATTTTGCATAGAGTATCCATTTCTGTATGTACGTAATCTGCCTGTACTTGATATCGTAACCTTCCTCCCTTTCTACTAGGCCTAATAAATGATATTCCAGAGCATGCGCCTTTCACAAGAAGTAAATTAAACATTCACAAGAATGAAACGGATGATACAAACACATGTGCGTGCAGCCTATTCATTATGTAAGAACACGTTGGTTTAAGACCGTGTGCGCGTGCCATACCAACGGTCACTATATCCAATGAGAGGCCCCGTTACAAAATCGTGATGAGACAGTTCATTTGCATATATCTATATTTGGATTCGTTGAGAAAATTGACTTTTGTGACAGAAATTTGAAATTTGTGTTCAATTTTCACTTTTGTCAAACAAAACTCAATCTCGCCCACAAAAATGACTTTTGTATAGACAAAATTGAATTTTGTGTTCAATTTTCACTTTTTCACAAAACTCAATTTCGTTCACAAAAATGAATTTTGTCATGACAGAAATGAATTTTGTGTAGACAAAAATGAATTTTGTGTGGTGGAAGATAATTTTATAAGACGAAAATGATTTCGTTATGACACAATTCAATTTTTTGTGTACACAAAATTGATTTTTATTACATAAAGATAAAGTCCCAATCGGTGCCCCGTACTAGGATATGTTTCAACAGCGAACATATTGATTCCAGCTTGGAACCCTCAAAGAAGACGTGTCAGACGAACCGGTTCGTTCCAGCGAAACGTCGCGTTCCATTGTAACGGAACGTCGGGACCGTTCCGGAAAAAAACCGGAAAGTTACGCTAAATGGAGCACGCTGATTATTATTCATGATAGCCTCGCTTTTGACCAGCTTTCGTTTTGTGTTCCAAAAAATCATATGACAGTCTATTTTTGAAAATTCCCCATGTTTTCTTGACGTTTTATATAACAAATCATTGTAATGAAATCATCAGTACATATCTGAAAATCATATCGTAACATACAGAACAACTTATTGTGGGTTGAAGCCCTTTAACTGAGTTATTCCTTTTTCAGATTACCTTTACTCTGGTATCTGGGATGATCTTTACTTTAGTGACAGTTGTTATTTTGACTGGGATCTCCATTACGATCCTGGGCCCGGTAAGTACTGTTATTAGATGTCAAACTGTCAAACTGACCGCTTGTAATTCATACCACTATGTCTATCAGGTGATTTGTTTCTTAGTGAAATAATTAATTGATATACAGTAAAGTTTCGCGCCTATTTCTCAGAGCCTACTGAAGGGATTTTTTCTTCAATTTCGTATGTAGGTTCCTCTATGGCCCTAATTGTGCATTTTGCATTTTGGCACTGATTGATAAATGAAATGGTGGACAGGCCGCCATCTCGGATTTTGATTGCTGAAGTTCGTTACTGCTCTTTCTCAGGAAATACTAAAGGGATCTGTCTCAATTTTCATATGTCAGCTTCTCGTGGACCTTAGTTGTGCCTATTGGGTTTTGGGGCCGAACACCAACAAGATGGTCACCAGGCAGCTATCTTTGAATTTGATAGTTGAATTTTCTGACTGCTATTGCTCATATATTGAAATTTGTGACTGATCAGACTATATGGCCAACAGACAGCCATCTTGGATTTTGATCATTGCAGTTTGTTACTGATATTTCTCAGAAAGAATAAAAGGAATCTCTCTGACATTCCATATGATAACATTTATGTTCTTTTTTTTATCTATAGATTGTCAGTTACATTTTGAGAATGAAAAGAAAACAGTTGCTGTTATATTGGATTTTGTCATTTTCTCAGAAAGTGCTGAAGAGGTCTATCTTCTTCAAAACATTCTTGTATGGTCTTCTTGGTCTTGAGTTCTGTATATCCATGTTGGAACCAATCCAAGCACAACATGGTAGAAAGTGGCCAAATTAAATTTGACAATTGAAGTGTGTGTTTGGTAAACACACTTTAATGTGAAGTTTCCCGATATACATATTTTATATATTGTAATATGTATAATTATTGTAATTCTATATGCGTTTTGCATTCGGAATAACATGAATTGAATCGAACAAATTCAATATTTCAAAGGAAGCCTGGAACTGAGAGAAATGCAGACAAAAGACCCCTCTTTCTTTTGTTTGACATAGATAATGACATAATGGGCACCAAGATCCATTTGGAATATTTTATGTTTGGATATTGCATAAAAAGATCATTATTAAGTGTCAAGCTCTGTGTATTCTTTGACACACTTCATTATTGTGTATTCTTTTCTTTCAATTTCACTCATACACGTATATATTCAGTGACTGTTATACAAAGAATGGTTTACCTTATAGATCCCAGATTGTCCTTTAGGAGGAGTTACTGCCCTTGGTTTTTGTTGGGTAAGTGTTGAAGTGCCATTATGTATGTATTAAGGACCATGTATTGTTTGTCCGAAGCATCCTTGACTAAAAGGGGATTAAATTTATATGAACTAAAAGATTTTGGCCCCTATGTGTTGAGTGAATGGGGCCCAGTTTAGGAAAATTTGCAATATCTTTACAAACCAAAGGGTTTGGGCCCCGATAAACTTGGTGAATGGGACGTATTTTGTAATTTTTTTACGTTCTTTTTTAGATGACGGAATGAAAAGTCACCCTTGAAAATATTTGGTTTATATTTGGTTAGTAACATCTGGGGGTCTTCGTTTGTATATACCAAGAACTTTGAATCACTCCATATAGCAATATTGAGTTTTAAAAGTTAAACTCTTCATCTATATGATATCGCATGTTTGTATAAGATGGGTTCAAGCTTTTCATTTGACATCTTAGCTTTTTGTTTCCTTTTACAGTGGGTGATGATCTTCACCTGGGTGATGATAGATGACAGAAAGAAGCATGGTCACAGGCCGGACCAGGCTGTGGCTTTGCAGCCGTTTTTCTTCGCTGGGGTCATTTATCTACCTTTAATTCTTCTTGCAATTTTTTTCTGTAAATTTGAATGGAAAAAATACAAATAAGACACGTTGTTTCATGATGTAACGAAAACCTTTCAATGTGTTCTGTTGAAGAGGTATCATCTTAGTATAGAAATAAATAAATCTCTACTGACCACTGGTAACTGTAATTACTGTAATCTCTACTGACCACTGGTAACTGTAATTACTGTAATCTCTACTGACCACTGGTAACTGTAATTACTGTGATCTCTACTGACCACTGGTAACTGTTAATTACTGTAATCTCTACTGACCACTGGTAATTGTAATTACTGTGATCTCTACTGACCACTGGTAACTGTTATTACTGTGATCTCTACTGACCACTGGTAACTGTAATTACTGTAATCTTTACTGACCACTGGTAACTGTCATTACTGTAATCTCTACTGACCACTAGTAACTGTAATTACTGTGATCTCTACTGACCACTGGTAACTGTTAATAACTGTGATATCCACTGACCACTGGTAACTGTAATTACTGTGATCTCTACTGACCACTGGTAAGTGTAATTACTGTAATCTCTACTGACCACTGGTAACTGTTAATTACTGTGATCTCTACTGACCACTGGTAACTGTAATTACTGTGATCTCTACTGACCACTGGTAACTGTCATTACTGTAATCTCTACTGACCACTGGTAACTAATTAATGTGATCTCTACTGACCACTGGTAACTGTAATTACTGTGATCTCTACTGGTAATATTTGGTTTGTATGGCAAATAGATAAATCCGTTATAAAATATATACAAAGCAAAGTCGGTGGAGAATGAATGTTATGTGTTAAGCCGGCCGACAGCCTCGTGGCCTTTGGCCTCTTGTTATTGATATGAGCTAAACGTATATCCGTGTCTGATTTGACACGCGTACAGTACGTGTGAAGGCTTACAATGTAACGTACAGATACATGTACAAATGTACCCCTACACAGTTCGAATTCTCTACACGTGTTCTACATGAAGTTGTAGGTATACTCGTACATATGGAACGCCATAGCTGTCTCATATGGTTCAAATATACTATATGAATTTGTGTTCTCATTATATTGTATGATTTTGTCATTTTATGATTTGATCTTATCAATATATGGTATTATTTTATCTATATTTGATTTGATTTGACCAATATATCATTTGCTTCTATCACTATTTTATTTTCATTTGTCATGGTATTATTGTCTTTTATCATTATATCAATCGATGTTATCACTATTTGATTTGGTGACACATATATTCGGTTTACATCTACCATTGTTTTATTTGGTGTTATTATTGTATTATTTTCATTTATCTTTATATTATTTGATTTCATCTTTATTTGATTTGATTTCATCTTTATTTGAAGTATAACCATATAATGGAAAAGTATAACCATACAATGGAAAAGTATAACCATATAATGGAAAAGTATCATCATATAATGGAAAAGTATAACCATACAATGGGAAAGTATCATCATATTATGGAAAAGTATAACCATATAATGGAAAAGTATCATCATATAATGGAAAAGTATAACCATACAATGAAAAAGTATCATCATATAATGGAAAAGTATAACCATATAATGGAAAAGTATCATCATATAATGGAAAAGTATAACCATATAATGGAAAAGTATCACCATACAATGGAAAAGTATAACCATATAATGGAAAAGTATCATCATATAATGGAAAAGTATAACCATACAATGGAAAAGTATCATCATATAATGGAAAAGTATAACCATACAATGAAAAAGTATAACCATACAATGGAAAAGTATAACCATACAATGAAAAAGTAGAATCATACAATGGAAAAGTATAACCATATAATGGAAAAGTATAACCATATAATGGAGAAGTATAACCATATAAAGTATCTATATAATAAAATAATGATGTTTGGGAATAATGTAAAGTAGAATCATACAATAGTAAAATCAAATTAAATAAAGATGAAATCAAATCAAATAAAGATGAAATCAAATAATATAACGATAAATGAAAATAATACAATAATAACACCAAATAAAACAATGGTAGATGTAAATCATATAAATATGTCACCAAATCAAATAATGGTGAAATCGATTGATATAGTGATACAAGAAAATATTACCATGACAAATGAAAATAAAACAATAATAAAAACAAATCATATATTGATCATATCAAATCAAATATAGATAAAATGATACCATATATTGATAAGATCAAATTATATAATGATAAAACCATATTATATTACGAAAACACAAATTCAAACAGTATTTTTGAACATACGAGACAGCTATGGCGTTCCATACGTACATTGCAAACATTTACATCATTCATTCCATTTTCATATAGATACAAGTACTAATTAATTGCGTTTAAAAATATGTACATGTAAATGCCAAATCTCACCTATTCCCCGTGTTCAGACTCGTCATATTAATGATTTTTAAATTTCACGAATTTATTTACAAATCTCCCGAGTCTTTTTTGCGTTCTTCGTATATTGATGATATTTAACATAACAAGAAGAATATTATGCAGCGTGTCTGTAATAACATTTTTATATCTTTATTATCTGTTTTAGCTATTTTCTTGTGTAATCTTTCAGTTGTCGTGGATTCTTTCTAAAATAATGCTTTTGACATTCTGTAAGACAGTTTCGTTAATATTTGAATTGCTTTCGCAGAAAGCATAGTAACTACAAACATATATAGGATATATGTTTCTGATAATAAGAAACAAAAAGTGATAATCACATTAAGTTTTGAAATGTCATTTAAATACGGATATTTCAGAACGTTTTCACAGATAGGAAACATATATACATCCAAAAGAGATATAAAATGCAATACAATACACTTTAGTCATATTTTTTTTTATTTCATAGATGTTATGATAATCGCTTCTACACGAAGCGGTAAACGTTATATCATATCCGGATCGTCAAAGCATCTCACCGGCATTTGGTTCTATTTTTAGTGGCTAACGTTAGCGAAAGTGGGTCCTGCTAACGATTAACGCAAACGATTGTAAACGCGACTAACGATTAGCGATTGCTAACGCAAACGATAACGATTAACGATAAACGATTGCTAACGCAAACGATAACGATTAACGATAAACGATTGCTAACGCTAACGATTGCTAACGGAAATAACGCAAACGCAAACGAAACGCAAATTTGGGAACGTTAAACGGTTCAGGTACTGTAATTGCCATTACTGTAATCTCTACTGACCACTGGTAACTGTAATTACTGTAATCTCTACTGACCACTGGTAACTGCCATTATTGTAATCTCCACTTTCCACTGGTAACTGTAATTACTGTGATCTCTACTGACCACTGGTAACTGTAATTACTGTGATCTCTACTGACCACTGGTAACTGTAATTACTGTGATTTCTACTGAATACTGGTAACTGTAATTACTGTGATCTCTACTGACCACTGGTAATTGTTAATTACTGTAATCTCTACTGACCACTGGTAACTGTAATTACTGTGATCTCTACTGACCACTGGTAACTGTAATTACTGTGATCTCTACTGACCACTGGTAACTGTAATTAATGTGATCTCTACTGAATACTGGTAACTGTAATTACTGTAATCTCTACTGACCACTGGTAACTGTAATTACTGTGATCTCTACTGACCACTGGTAACTGTAATTACTGTGATCTCTACTGACCACTGGTAACTGTAATTAATGTGATCTCTACTGAATACTGGTAACTGTAATTACTGTAATCTCTACTGACCACTGGTAACTGTAATTACTGTGATCTCTACTGACCACTGGTAACTGTAATCTCTACTGACCACTGGTAACTGTAATTACTGTGATCTCTACTGACCACTGGTAACTGTAATTACTGTAATCTCTACTGACCACTGGTAATTGTTAATTACTGTAATCTCTACTGACCACTGGTAACTGTAATTACTGTGATCTCTACTGACCACTGGTAACTGTTATTACTGTAATCAGTCTACTGACCACTGGTAATTGTAATTACTGTGATCTCCACTGACCACTGATAACTGTAATTACTGTGTTCTCTACTGACCACTGGTAACTGTAATATCTGTGATCTCCTCTGACCACTGGTAACAGTTAATTACTGAAAGAATGCCAAATGTCACAGGTAATTGTTATTGATTGTTGTCTCATTGTTGCCACTTATTATTTACACATTTAGACATTATTCTTTATTTTAGACATTGATATAGCCATTTTCACGTTTGTTAAGCATATACTTTTTGTGTTATTTGAGCTATAATCAGAGACTGTAGCCAACAATGATATTTTTTCACTGAGTATTTGTATTATTTAAATTCAGATCTCCACAGAGTATATAATAGATATGAGTTTGTTTTTTTGTATTGTCAATGATATTTTTATACCAGTACTATATGAAATATTGGTTTTGTTTATTACAACATTATTATCGTTGTTTCATTGGCTAGCAATTAATATTTCTATGTATGAAAGAATCTTATTTAAAAGATCCAAAGTACCGAAAGATGATATTTGTTACATAGTTCCTGAAACTCCTAACATAGATATCTTTGTTCGTTTTATTGTAGAGGTTTGTTCTTTGTTTCATATTCTTCAATCTGCAATACTCTGGTGAGCTATAAATGTATCATTATGATACCTGTCAAATATCAGTGATATTTAGCCTACGATGTTTTCTATAATATCTGTACATAAATGAATTTACCAATAGTGCTATATTTATAATGCCAAGTCTCATTTGTGAGGTTTTCTTATACAACTGCATTGTGTGTTATCTCAAGTTCACGATTTGACCATTCCCTAGGCAGTGTTTTCAGTTCAGACCAATGATTCTGTGACAAACTTTAGGGAGACTTTAGGACAGATGGATATGGTTGTAGTATGGAAACCACTTAATATCATAATGGTTAATATCACATTCTGCTTAATATCATACAGATTAATGATGTACCATTTTTTTTCTCTATATATTCTTTTTATTACATTCAGCTTTTGCAGGGTTTTTTCACAATTTGAATAGAAGGGTATATATAAGTGTCACCTTAAAAGTAACTGACTACCGTATTTCATATAATAAATTACTTTCTTACTCCTCTGTTACTATATATAAGTCTCTGTCTTCTGACTTTTTTAATATGCCATTAGTACTCTAAAGTGTCGCCCATCTGTTGATTAAAACATCCCCAGCAGATCCGCTTCTGACAGTGACGATGTTCCAAGCTTATGATAATCAGAACATCTATGGACAGACACACATGTCTCGATCTGTATGATATACTTCATTGGTACAAATGCCTTTATATTTATTATTAAATCTAAAAAATGAACAATTGTTGCCTGTTTTTGAGGTTTTTACACTTTGCTATACCAATCGTACAACTATTTTACACAATTATTAGAGTAAAACTGTGATATCAATATATATCTAACCTTTATATTGTATTTTGTACTGCTAAGTTGTTAATAAAATGTTATCCATTTTGAAATGGTGTATTTATTTTGTTACCTTTGATGTTGATGTATGACCTCTAATAACGGTCTATTGACATTCTTGTGGGTAGAAATGCATATGTGCATACGTTAGCAAAGACAATGGATCGAAAGAGTGGGCAGAAATGCATATGTGCATACGTTAGCAAAGACAATGGATCGAAAGAGTAGGAAGAAATGCATATGTGCATACGTTAGCAAAGACAATGGATCGAAAGAGTGGGAAGAAATGCATATGTGCATAAAGCGTTTCTACAGTCACTATACTATACAGTGTATCGGGTATGTGTTTACTTACTCCCATAACATGAGTCTACTGGTCAGCCGTTTTTTTATCGGACGTTATTTTGCTGACTGTCGATACGACGTAATGTTCCCAAAGTGTCTCGTCGTGCTATACCTCTAACATTGTTGGAGTAGTGTTTACTGTAATATCTTATGCCAAATCCTGATCAATAAACTAATTTAAAGTCAGTCCCCTAATGCATCGTATGATCGGCATGGTTTTCCCTTTCAAAATTTCTGCAAGGAAGTTTTGCGTTTATTGGTTTATTGATACTGTCATTTTCATGTTCCGGGAACACAATATATCCTGATGGTGTCATTGTGATGTAGTTGAAAATGGATAATGATTTTAGAGCTACAAAACTGCAAACAGAAATATATAAATAATATAAATTTTCAGATAGAAATGGGCTTCGTGGAAATCTCGTGGCATCTTGATTTTTTTCTTTACTAAACTTAATTACTTTAGACCTGTTATGCATAAGGTGACGCTACCCAAATTAGAATACTTTTTGAAGATAATTGTAAAAACTTTCTATCAAGTGTTTTGATACAAATAGATGCCTTCAGCTCTTGTAAGCGGTGCATATATGTGTAAATAGAGAGCTTTGAAGCATGCCTGGTTCAGCACTGCGTTTCACCAGGTTCGAGTACCCAAAATATAGGTTGATGAATAAATATTCAGACGTGATAAAAAATTGAAAATAAAAGGTTGAGGAGATACACTAATAATATTAATTCTAGATGTATTATTAAATATTAAGATATTTTGCTGATAATTGTACCATACCAGATATGTTTGGAGATGGTTAATGAAGGCTTTGCCTGATGCCAAATCCATTTGAATCTTATTTGTAATAGCATTTGTTGAAATCGAAAAGTTATTATTTATACAAAAATGTTATTGGGACTTATTTTTGCCAACCTTAATAATAGAAAGCTTTAGACAAAGAAACATATCTAAATTTCGGTTATCTGCTCATGATTTGAATAAAGAGAGGGGAGATACAGAATATACACCTAGGAATCAGAGAGTGTGGTTATTTTGCGATGATGATATTAAGGATGAATTCCATTTCGCTATCAAATGTAAAGTGTATGAATGTTTCAAAAATGAAAATAATGAAATTTTGAAAAACTCCGGGAAATGACGTCGTGCGACAACCCTAAAAACAACATATATTTTAAAATAAGAAAAAGAAATGCTGAATGGAATATTTTTGAAAGACATGTGACTTGAATAAACTAAAAAATGTCTGAACTTTCTTTTAAAATGAATTCAATCATTTTTTATTATGCATGGGCATTTATTAATCAAACTTTTTTAGAAGGTGTTCCGTTTTGGGTACTCAAATCTGCTGAAACATACAAATGTAGGCTGGACCGGGCATGCTTCCAAGCCCTGTATTTATAAATATATGCACTGCAAGTAGAAAAATCATGAAATTAATAATAAAAGCATCTATTTGTGGAATGTTAAGAAAAAAATCTGGATTCAACCACAAGTAAGAAAATTTTTACAGTTATCTTCAAAAGGTGTTCCAATTTGGGTAGCGTCACGTAAGAGAGCTTCGCAGCAATTCTTATTGCAACCAGGTTAAACATGAAGTTTATATGTATCATAATATTTGTCACATGTATACGTAGACATTTTGTTAGAGGGATGGCACATGATGATTGGAAAAGCAATTTCTATAAATTTTACAGGATAGAAAAAAAAAGAAAAAAAAAGAAGTCATTTCTATTACTCTTCTTTATTGTCCTTGTACGTTCAAAGACCAATTTAACTTAACCAGAAACGTTAAGATAATGCCTTCTGGTGGTAGGGACGAATATTGGTACGATAATCGATCAATCTTACCAAAATATTTGCAAAGACGAATATATCAGATATATCTGCATCCTTGATATGCAAAAATGTACATGAAAACAGAAACATGACCAAATATTACAAATATTGACAACTCCGCCATTAATTAAGACGTACTGGCGGCATGTTTCCCTATGTGCCTAGGGATTTGAATCCTCTTTTCTCCTGAATAGTTAAATATAGAATGGTAACTTTGATATGTTATTTTCGGATGGTGAAGACAGATTTTTGAATAGAAAACATAATATTTTAACTTATAGATTAATAAAAAACAAAATGCACTTTCGGGTTTGAATCTAACACTTTCGGTGGTAAAAAAACCGGATAACATTGCTCATTTTCATGTTTTGAAAAGTCATATTTAATCAGCTTAGCGGAAACACTGGTCACATCATGTAAGACCACATCCTCGATATTCCAGGGGTTCCGATCACTTACGATCTCTACAGCCCTGGACTATATCATAGTAAAACTGGAGGCAACAGAACAGAACAGGTAATTTAGTCATTTGATGTACATCAAAAGAGCCGTATAGGAGATTTCAGAAAAGATGGCGTGACGTCACAGAAAGTTTACATCCGGGTCCTCAAAGGTACAAACACAGTATGGCGACTAATAAAAGCAATAACAGATACGTACATCGCTATGGCGTGCCGCACGTTGCAAAATTCAATAAGTAAAAACATTTGTGCAAAAAAAAGGTGTTTGTAATATATCGTTATATGTGTTCATTATTTTTAATTTGTGTGTGTGAAAAAAATATTTGTGTGTATTTTTTTTATATTTGTGTGTGAAAAAAATGGTTTGTGTGTAAAAAATACATTTGTGTGTGATTTTGTTTTATATTTGTTTGAACAAAATTTCTTTGTGTGTGTGTGTGAAAAATACATTTGTGTATTTGTTTTATTTTGTGTGTGAAAAAATGGTTTGTGTGTAAAAAACATGTTTGTGTGTGATGTTGTTTTATGTTTGTGTGTGAAAATCACACATAAATATATATTTTTACACACAAATATATTTTTCACACACACACAAAAATTATTGAACAAAAATTTTATTTTTACATAGAAGTATTTAAAAAAAAATACACAAACATTTATGGTTTTTACACAGAAATTAAACATATTGAACACATATAACGATATATTACAAAACTTTTTTTTTTCTTTACACATTTTATCTTACTTATTGAATTTTGCAACGTTCGGCACGCCATACATCGCTGCTACACAATCGATACTTTGACAAAAGTATACACATTCATACTTGCAAATTCCGATTTTAAAATTGTTTTTTTTATATTGTTTTAGATGTTACAGACATTTATATTTTTGTATTTACAATTGTTTATTGCTGAATATATTTATGTAGATTTACATCAGTTGGTAGTAGACTAAAGGTTACACCCTTGTGCACACGAAGTGCACGAGGTTTAGACCACAGGTAGACACGGAGTGCACGAGGTTTAGACTACAGGTAGACGCGGAGTGCACAAGATTTAGCCTACAGGTAGACACGGAGTGCACTACGTGTGAACACGGTGTCCACAACAGATGGACATCGTGTCCAGGTACATTGAGACCTAGACAGACAAGGTGATGTGTTACAGTTAGGGATCGGGGAAGAATAAGTTCTTCAATTTGAAATAATATATAATTATAATTTTTAAGTGTTTATCTTTTTTTTTAAATTACAACATCTACAATTTAATGTACAGTATATACAACTTTATAAAACGATAGTTTTTAAGTATACGTGAATAAAACCTTCTCACTACAAAAGTAATAAAGATTAATTTATATTCAATAAGTATATGCCTATTTAATTTTATATCAGTAGTTTCCATTTCATATCTTAAATTGTCTATATTACGTTTTCAAAAGTCAATGTTTTATGGGTAAATTGCATGAAATATATATATATATATATATATATATATATAAATATATAATTTACATGAAATAGTAAATACAAGCATTTTCACAAGTCAAAAACAACTTTGAATTGCAGAAAAAAAACCAGTCCTATTGTGCGTTTGAGACACTTTTTCTTTTATAATAAGCTATCAGTAATACAATCATATACCGGGTAATACATAGCTTTTAAATAAAAAGATTTGGTGCCTATCAATCAGTTGTCTAGCGATACCCTTGTAGATCGTCTTTCATTAAAATATATACACTTTTATAAATGTTTTCTTGCTATTTTTAAGTTCTAAAAGTATTGTACGTAAAAATAGCTTAATTACATATTCTTTATTAAAAACTGCACGTCTTTGAAAGATCATGCAGATTCATACTACAAAAGATGTAGAATTTAATGGGTTTTTTTTTTTATTTTATCTCATTTACTACATATGCAGTACAGAACTGTACATGTATTAAATATGCACTATGAAAAATGTGATGAAAAACATTACTAGTGCTGCTTGCTGATGAACTTAGGTGGAAATAATTTCAAAATAGTAGCTATATTCCCACTATATAGTTACTTTTAACATCCATGCTGGTTTATATTTATTTGTAAATTAAATAACTAAAAAAATAGTAGCTATGTTCAAAATGTCTTTACTTTTTGTCCATTCTGATATATATTTATTAAAAATGAAATTTATTTAACTAATGTATTTAAAAGTAGTAGTAGCTGTGTTCAAAATGTAATTACTTTTTGTGTCCATTCTGATATATATTCATTAAAAACTATCAACATAAAGTACAAACCCGTAAAAGTTGGAAGTTTTATGAAACAGTCTATAACCTTACCTGTAATTATCTGCTATTGTTCTATCTTTCACACCTAGTCTCACCTGGCCAACAAAATACCTTACCTGTATACCTCAAAATTCAGAATGTTGGCTAAGTGAGAAGACACCATTAAATCCACTTCAAACTTTATGACGTTCTCCACTAATTGGTGGCTAGTCTACCTACAAGTACCCAATTCAGCTTGTGTTGATTCTTAATTACCGGTACACACAATATGTTTCTACGGCGGCACAGAAGTGACACGAAAAATATTTTTTTTAATGTAGGACAAAAAAAAAAGATTTTATGTAGAGTGAAAAACATTTTTTTCTTTTACGTGCTCACGTAAAACTTATTACGTGAGCACGTAAAACTTATTACGTGAGCACGTAAAACGTTTACGTGCTCACGTAAAACAGTTTGCGTAAGACAAGAAATATTTTTTTATGTATGGTGAAAAATAATTTTTTTATATAGGACGAAAAATGTTTTTTTTTAATGTAAGACAAAAAATATTTTTTTATGTAAGGTGAAATATATTTTTTTCTTTTACGTGCTCACGTAATACTACGGAGCCCGCGAAGGGACATGGAAATATATTTATTAATCCGTGCACACGGTTTGTCAATCCGTCCGCACGGTTTGTCAATCCGTTCGCACGGATTACTAATCCGTGCACACGGTTTGTCAATCCGTGCACACGGTTTGTCAATCCGTGCACACGGTTTGTCAATCCGTCCGCACGGTTTGTCAATCCGTTCGCACGGATTACTAATCCGTGCACACGGTTTGTCAATCCGTGCACACGGTTTGTCAATCCGTGCACACGGTTTGTCAATCCGTGCGCACGGATTACTAATCCGTGCACACGGTTTACTAATCCGTGCACACGGTTTGTCAATCCGTCCACACGGTTTGTCAATTCGTTCGCACACGGTTTACTAATCCGTGCAATTCGGAATCAAAAAAAAGTTTACGTGCACGTAATTACTTATACGGAGCCCGCGAAGGGACATGGAAATATATTTATTTTAATCCGTGCACACGGTTTGTCAATCCGTCCGCACGGTTTGTCAATCCGTTCGCACGGATTACTAATCCGTGCACACGGTTTGTCAATCCGTGCACACGGTTTGTCAATCCGTGCACACGGTTTGTCAATCCGTCCGCACGGTTTGTCAATCCGTTCGCACGGATTACTAATCCGTGCACACGGTTTGTCAATCCGTGCACACGGTTTGTCAATCCGTGCACACGGTTTGTCAATCCGTGCGCACGGATTACTAATCCGTGCACACGGTTACTAATCCGTGCACACGGTTTGCCAATCCGTCCACACGGTTTGTCAATTCGTTCGCACGGATTACTAATCCGTGCACACGGTTTGTGAATCCGTGCACACGGTTAACTAATCCGTGCACACGGTTGTGTCAATCCGTGCACACGGTTTACCAATCCGTGCACACGGTTTGTCAATCCGTCCGCACGGTTTACTAATCCGTGCACACGGTTTGACAATCTGTCCGCACGGTTTACCAATCCGCCTATAATTAGAATAGATCTATGCACTGGGATTACTATCTTCACTGGACAAGGGTTCAATTCAATACTTAGGGTTTACACGGACTTGTATTAAGGATTACACGGTCATATAAGGTAAGGACATGCTACTTTCTCTTATTTAACCTTTTTGGTCAATTCTTTGTATTATTTTGTTAGGGAGAATAGCTGTATTCTACTTCTTACTTCGTGTTAATGTCATCAAAATGATGTGAGAAAACATACCAGGTGTACAATTGTCACGTTTTTCTTCGAGTTTATACGACGTTCTTATACAATATTGTTAGAAGATAATGGCTTATAATTAAATCCAGATTTTGGGGATACATATGATAAAATGTGGTATTACAGTGTACTGTCTGAAGTTTATGCAAAATATTGTATTTTTTCTGTTACAGGTATGGATGACGGATGTACATGTATGCCATTGGACAAGCGATATTTCGTCAAATAATCATAACTTTAGTTTTGATGTGGAATATGTACATTGGTCATTGGGATAAAATCCTTTAAGTCCTTTTAGCAACCCAAAGTTTCTGCAAGCTTAAAATACCCCTATAGATATTATCCACGGTGATACAACGGGCTTAATAAACTGTTAAGTACAGTGTAGATAATTGTCAGAAATAATGAGTGATCTTAGTTCCTGACCAATGAAGGGACTGTCTTCACGGATAAACTTAAATTAATTGAAATGCGACGTATTTAAATTTAAAGTAATCCTGAAATTTTGTGTAAATTCAAGTGAATATAAGACATCGTTTTAAATAGATGGAACAACGTCTTAGAATGTGACGTGACAGTCGGGGAAAACTGTGTACGTTCGATATATGAGCAGTGCCTTATTATGCCATAGCCATCGAAAAGAAAGTTTCGAACTGGCAATTTATATAATTAGGGGCAGCATGCCAGCTGACGCCTGATTCACAGGGACATGAGAATTAGTTACACTTTATATAACCATGGACACACCAGAGTGCCCACAGACCATTTTAGATGTTTTAGAGGCTAGATAAAAAAATAGGTAAAAATCATACTCTATAGTTTGGTATCAGTGTCTTAGTAACTCGGGCTACCTTGCTTGTCGGGACATTACTCGGTTGTCTGACCGGTTGGGGCCCTACTGTTTATGTTGTCATTATTCAAGAATGCTACATATGTAATATCAATACCTATAATTCATTCTAAAGTTGCCGTAGCTATCATATCATTTCTAAACGCGTGCAAAATACAGAAGCCTAAGAATTAGTTAAAGGAGAGTGGCCAAGTGGTTCAGATTTCCTGACATATTACCACACTACCTCTGGATCGCGAGTTCAAAACTTTCTTCCCTATGTATACAACTGTATACATTACAAAGAGGTATGATTTTTACCGATTTTAATCTAGACCCTTAAAACATATAATATGCATTGCCATCCAAAAGGTCTGTTACAAGTGTGTCTAGATTCTGTATAAAATAGTTTTGACAAAAATCCATGTGTAACAAAACTTTTGGAGGACAGTGTATGTCCAATATTACGAGTTTAAGCACATATGGACCATCAAGTCCCTGTGGTCAAGGATTACGTCCTTATAGAAAACAACCAACTGTACTGTATTATTAAAACAGAGGAATATTAGTTAGCTATTGAGTTCTATAATTAAAGTCTAGGTTCTCATATAACACTAGATAGAACAAAAATGGGTCCTTCTGCTCAAACTCCAACCAGGGTAGCTATATTGAAATAAAAAAACCTGAAATTCTAATATTTTACCTATTCATTATCAAAATTGATATTTTGAACTTAAATCTCAATATGAATTTCCAAATTCATATGGTTATCTAGGAATAATTGCCTGTCAGAAAACATTTTTACTTTTGAAATTCATAATTAGCCAGCCAATCAGCGGCCGGGGTTAAATTTTATCCTGGGCTCGTATACACAGGGGCCATTTCGAAGGTTTTTTTTTTCATTTTGTTGGTTGTTCCCTACTGTGGTTCACATCGTGTACAAGAGAAATCGCTGTAGTGTGTGGTGTATAGATAGGAGGCTGCGAAGAATCACTTCATATTATAGATTGACGAAATACAAGCACGAGTTTCATGTTTTCCCATTATTCAGTCAATATCCTATCTTTAAAGCTGACAATGCAAGTTAAAAACATGCATTTGAAATTAAAAAAAAAATATATTAGCGAAATATTTTTTCAAAAATTGTTTCTGAGACATCCCCTAGTTATGACAGTGTGGTATCTAAGGAAGTGGCAGCCATTTTTCTTTTGCTCTTCTTAGTAACCTTCACTGGCACAACCCCCTATATAAAGCACGGGCCACTTGACACACGTGTGTCATTCTAAACATGTCTTGTCTCAGATACACATGCCCCGATATTGCAAATAACAATGTCAAATTGAAAATAAACACTGCACTCACCTGACAATATTTCATTGATGTAATAGATGAAAGTGTTGTCAGCTATATCCCAACATATGTCCAATACGAACTAATAAAAACACTTCAATATACAACAAGTTTTACACGTACATGTACATCGACACGTGTGTGTCCTTGATAGTTGTCGCTCGCTCGGGTCAGGTACGTAGTCACGTGTACATGGTCAGTTGAGTGCATCGAGTACAATGATATACGTGGAGATATGTGGACGGATTATTGTTTGGATTTCTATTCACTTGCGTTGGAATTTTATTTTGAGAAACATCTAAAATGACAGCTAAGAGGAGTTGACATGTTTTCTTGCTAACAAAAGTCCCATATAGTTTTACAGGTGAGGGATTTGTTTACCTATTTGTAGGTGATATATACTGTGGACTGCTAGGCGTATGGGTACACGAATGAGCGCACGTGTGTCGATTCACGCGCTTTATATAGGGGTCGGTGAGTCGTCGGAATGTAAAACAAAAATGGCTGTCCTCAACTGGGGAATGTCTCATAAACGATTCTTGGACAACGAGTATACTTGTTTTAAAAAAAATCATTTTAATAATTTTTAACTTGCATTGTCAGCTTTAACAAAGCACATCATAATTTCTACAAGATAACTTATTAATCTTTACTCATCCTCGATAACTCAGTGGTTAATATGACTGTTTTCATATCGACCGTGGATATATCGTCAGTGATAGCAACCCATGGAGTATCGAGGATGACCGCCCCTCACTGGGCATCCTTTTTTTGCGCTTAACCATGCAGGTAAATTGAGGTTCTTGGAATTCTCAAAATCTTACATTTTCTCCCTTTAAATGTTTTGCATATACAGCAATAATGACCATATAATAATGTAGAAAGCAATGTCATTTACAACGGCTAACAAACCAAAACCAAATCTGACGCCGACGCCAAGGCGATTCCACAAAACAAGGAATGTGTACCTAAATACTCTATGGTGTTTTACCAAATTCTGTAAAACATTGCTGCACACAACGATGTGTATGGTACATGTATATATTTAAAAAAAAAAAAAAAAAAAAAAAAAAAAAACATATATTTGTGCCTTTCTGTGTTAATTAAGTCATATGTGCCTGTATATAAAGAATAACACAGTGCTTGGGATTTTGAGCACAGGTATTCGTCACATCTCCTCTGTATTCGCCAATGTTATCCACTCCTACTTGAAAGTACACGCACCTCATGTTTCGAAATTTGTTACAACGCTCAGCCGAAAAAGTTCAAAGAATATTACAAAAATAACATTGAAGCTAGTCCGAACTGTCTTTATAAGGTCGCAGCCCTTCGTACATGAAAATAAAGAAAAAACACACTCTTCAAAATTCAATCCTACACACTGACAGCTTCAGTTTGCGGCCGCCATTTTTTTATCCACTGTAAAAAAATCTCATCAGCGGGAATGCGATGTTTGAAGTCAGCTCATTATATAATCAAGCGATTCAAAGCCTTTTAAGATCCGACGAACGTGATCTTCATCCGACAGAAGCTCAGTGCTGTTGCTCTTTATTTGCAAGCGTTCAAGTGATATCCTAACGTCCAATATAATCACCTGACCAAAAACGGCATATCTGTTACGGAAATAAAAGATTCTTTCTTCTCTTATGTGGGTTTCCTTCTCAAATGGGGATTTTGGGACAAGGATAGTGTGTGAATATATATGGATAAAAAATAAACAAAAAATTCGGCTCCGTTATTTCCATAAATTGAACTTTTAAACATTGCATAATTTATGCTTACTGAAGCCTTCGGTCATATTACCAAACTTGATATCGTCTTTAGACGTCACATTGTCAGATTGGTTCCCAGTCGTCAGTAAGCCCAACACAGGGATCTGATAATTAGTTACAGTTTATAGAAATACAGGTTACAAGAGTCGTTGTTGTTGCATACAGAATATATTCCACAGGGTGAGTTACTTGTTAAAAGTTACGAGCTTGAACTCGAGTATGGAAAACATTGTATGACCTGTGTCTACCACAATACGTTTTAAAGGTCTAAATCTTACATTTGTCTTATACATGTACACCATGTAGAGTATGATTCCAGCCGATTTATTATATAAATCTATACAACGACTGAAAATGGTTATACATGTCTATAAACTAATTAATTTGCAGATGCCTTTGAGCTCCAACATTCGGACGAGGACAACTGTACAATTTTAAAAGTGAACGAATCCATGTACAGGTTGATGTTAAGAAACAAACAATATATTGTGTCCATTTAATACTAGATTATTGCACATGTATTTCACCACTATATGAAGACGGACCATGTTACAACTCATTTAAATATTGCTAATGTAAATATTTTCATGTGTACAGGTCAGCATACATACACTGATTATACATGTAACAAAAAATGTGAAAACGTAGCCAAAACAAATCGATCTATTGTGACAATCAATCAACTATCATTTGTAAAATAATGAGATACATTTGTGTATCAGTCAGCGTATATACATGGTTTTTTTTATTAAAGTCAACAATAAATCCATGGAAAATATCCCGTTTGACATAAAACCCCAAAACATGTACCTTTTCGAAACACCTTTTATTTTAAAAAATAGGAATATAAAACGAGACTGATAATTTTTGTAGAGTTGCAAAAGTTAATTAACACTACACTTATCATCATCTTCTGAACAATTTAGATAAAATGTGTTCACCTTCATAACGAGGGTCGTCTTATGCTTTCCGCCTCGTTGTAATCATCGTGCGTTAGTTGACTATCACTGTGTCAGACGAAAAAACAGCTCAATGAATATTTTCTTCACACGTAGTTTTAAAGAAACATTTTTTTTTAATGGCAGTGTTTATTGGTCTTTGGTCCAATTAGTGACAGTCGCGCGATGTCTTTCACCTCGAGTTCGAAACCTATGTAGAGTGGGCAGTTGTCAGGATTTTGAAACATATCGATGGTTTTCTCCCAATACTCTGGCTTTATTTTTTCTCTCGATAAGACTCGTCCTTTTATAGCCCTGTCTGATCTTATCCTTGATCACCAGACGAGCGTGACATTATTTTAAGGACAATTAATAATATGGTTAACTAATCAATGTCAGATTTTAGATAGAGCCATTTTAGCATCACATTGAAACACAGTCAACCGGTATTCTTCTTAAAAACTTTGGTATCGTTTTACCACATGTATGTCGTCTCTCCGTTGAGCTACACAATAATATTTGACTACTTTTTCCCGTAATGGAAGCACGTGTCATTGTTTTTGAATTGCCGTCAACTGGAATATAAAGAAGAAATTGTCTATTGGATGAAGTACATATATACATGCGTTGTGTATATTTTTTAATATTACTCTTTACTCTGTGATCTAATTATTTAAAATGTGAACATCGACTTCTAAGCATACTTACAACATGTCGTTAACTTCATACTTACAAATTGAAAATAATAAATAATCTGTAGGCATCAATTAAAAAAACACATTAAACGTTTTGTAAGATACATGTTTATAGGTCTCCGTTGTATTATCCATTAATTAAACCTAGATTTCCTTACCTCATGTTGCCGCCGTGCCCTCTATAATCAATTGACTCGAAGGTAGTCGATGGTTCAATGTTCAATGTACACGTCACGGTTTAATAATATATCAAATAGACAAACCGTGTGCACGGATTAGTAAACCGTGCGGACGGATTGACAAACCGTGTGCACGGATTAGTAAACCGTGCGGACGGATTGACAAACCGTGTGCACGGATTCACAAACCGTGTGCACGGATTGGCAAACCGTGTGCACGGATTGGCAAACCGTGTGCACGGATTAGTAAACCGTGTGTACAGATTGACAAACCGTGTGCACGGATTAGTAATCCGTGCGAACGGATTGACAAACCGTGTGCACGGATTGACAAACCGTGTGTACGGATTGGTAAACCGTGTGCACGGATTCACAAACCGTGTGCACGGATTAGTAAACCGTGTGCACGGATTAGTAAACCGTGCGCACGGATTGACAAACCGTGTGCACGGATTGGTAAACCGTGTGCACGGATTCACAAACCGTGTGCACGGATTCACAAACCGTCTGCACGGATTAGTAATCCGTGCGGACGGATTGACAAACCGTGTGCACGGATTAATAAATATATTTCCATGTCCCTTCGCGGGCTCCGTAGTTTTACGTGAGCACATAAAAGAAAAAAATAATTTTTCACCCTACACAAAATACATATTTTTTGTGTCCTACATTAAAAAAAATATTGTTCTTGTCACTTCTGTGCCGCCGTATGTTTCTGATCACAACCCCGCAAGTTATCTTGACCGTATATTGCGTCATGGTCCAATAATTATAACTTGTCAAGCATACAGGTAAGCCACAGTATCCAGCTATACAGGTGCCTCAATGTGACCATCGATAGATGGCCAGTATGGCAAGCCGTTTTGATATTTAATACATAATAGCTTAAGTTAAAAAGTTATTTAGCTTAAGTTGAAAAGATTTCAACTTAAGTTAAAAAGATTTCAACTTAAGTTAAAAAAACTAACATAATCAAACTTTTTTTTAACTTAAGTTGAAATCTTTTCAGCTTAAGCTGAAGTCTTTTTAACTTAAGTTAAATAACGTGATAATGCAAAATAATCTTTTCTAGCTGAAGTTGAAAAGATTGTTGCACTATGATAATGCAAAAAGAATTTGTCTTAAGTTAGATTTCTCATTTTTGCATTAACACTTATTTCAACTTAAGATAAAAAATATATCGATCGCTGTTCCAATATTGTGATCATGCAAAAAAAAAAGTCAAGTCAACCGTGAAATCGCCAGTCTAGGATAGTACATAGTGCTAGTGTTAGAATTCTGTTGACGCCATAGTGATTCTATACTTAGTAGATTTGGTATTATACATAGTTCTAGTCTATCACTAACGTGATAGCTAGATAGTGCTCATAGTGTTAGACTAGTGCTAGATAGTGATTCATTAGGATTTATCAGTGCTGTTTCTTGGATTATATTTGTGTGTTCTTATTCGTGGATATTTTATAGTGTTCTTAGTGTTTTTAGTGTTTTTATTCCTGGATATTAATGCTATAGTGTCAGTGTTTGATTCGGTGGATTGTGTAATTCTTAGGAGTTTACTAGTATCGGAGACCATTCCAGCAGCTAGACACAGCTAAGTACCCATACTAACAAACCCTTAGTCTAACTCATTTTTCTCCTCATCACACTGATAACTACATATAACACACAATATCATTATGGGGGGAACAGGTCATAGTTCTCAAACCCAACCCCAGGGACGGGAATTTTAGGCCCTATAAGGGGATTAGTCAAAATCAGGCCCGGGGGGACATTCAATCCCATGCGGGGACATCCCGGGTGACCTTTCTGCCCTCGGGGGTTATCTTGCTAGTGTGCCTTACGGCACTCCAAGTCCAGGGGGCCCTAGTCCTAACAAGGGTAGCGGGGCTAGCATTCACCCCCTATAAATCTAACAGGCCCCTTAATGGGAAAAGACATAGCCCCCGGGGGAGGACAACACGCACACGCACAACAAAACAACAGCACAGCAACAGACCACTTATTAAGGGAGTCATATACAACATACCACACCATTTCAAGACAAACACCTTCCTCAGTCCAACAATCAGTAGGGCGACACGTCTAGTTAACTACAAAGGGGAAACAACAACATCGGTCCTACTCCTGGGCGACGGATCGATGATGGAGCTCACCAGGGCCATACTCAGTCAGCGACATCTGGCGGATGGGATTCGCGCCCTCGTCACAGCAACCGACCGTAGGAAAACGCTACGAGAGGTCGAAACCGAGACCGAGACTTTAATACAACGAACAACTTAAACTTTACGTTATTAAATATATGTGGTATAAAATCGAAGATCAATTTACCAGAATTTTCTGACTACTTAAGATCACATGATATTCTTGTATTTGTTGAAAGTAAAACAGATGACTTGGATGTATTACAGATACCATCTGAGTATGAGTATGTTGCTAAGAATCGCTCAAAAGCGAAAAAAAAGTCTGGCGGTATAGTTGTTGTGTATAAAAAGGAATTGAAACCTTTTCTACATTTTTATAAAAACTGATTCTGAGTATGTACAGTGGGTTAAACTGTCCAAAGATGTTCTTTGTGTTGAAAATGATATTATAATAGGATGTACATATATCCCCCCCGAAAACTCTAAATATTCGTCTATAAATGCATTCGACGAAATAGAGGATGAAATGAAAGAACTCCAAAAGTCGACATGTAAGGTAGCTTTACTTGGTGATTTTAATGCTAAAACCAAAGCTCTACAAGATTTCATAGAACCAGACAATTCTCTAATGAATATGTTAGATATTGAAGAAAATGAAGAATGTTCTTAGTTATATGTATGACTTCGAGAAACTTACCCAACAGGATGTACCCTTATTGAGATCAAGTCAATGCAAGTGTAATGTTAACAATTTTGGCTATAAGTTACTGCAATTGTGTAAACAAAATAATATGTACATTGCAAATGGAAGAGTCGGAAGGGATAAATCTGTTGGAAAAACTACTTGTAATATATCAAATGATGAAACGAAGAAGGCTAATTTTAAGAATATAAAAAAATTGTTTTAAATGATACCATGATGAAATTTTACTTTTGTGCTTCACATGTGATTTTTAACATAGTTTTAATATGTATAACAATGAGGATTTTTAACTCCATGTACATTTTCATAAGTGTCTCATAAGCCGATATCGGCTGGGCATCAAAAAATTACTTGTACATTTATTTTATCAATGGCTGTATATTTTTACGATGCGTGACACTAAAATAAAATATTGATTGATTGATTGATTGATTGATTGATTGATTGATTTATTGATTGTATAATTGCTATAATATTGTAATTAGACCGATATAACAACATGATTTGTACTATAAATGCCGTTTTCAATACGTAATTTAGTCGTCAAATCTTGAGAAACTGGGCGATACACAAATTTGCCAGTGGAGCAGCGTAAATGTCCTTTTTGTCCGGATAAAGTGGAAGACGAACCCCATTTTCTCTGTGACTGCCCTGTTTATAGTGATATCAGACTATATCTGTTCGAAAAAGCAGCGAATTGTAACAGTAATTTTAATGAGCTCACTTCAATTGAAAAGTTGTTTTATTTATTCTGTGAAAATGAGCTTCAATTTCTATTATCTAAAACAATATATCAAATGATGAAACGAAGAAGGCTAATTTTAAGAATATAAAAAAATTGTTTTAAATGATACCATGATGAAATTTTACTTTTGTGCTTCACATGTGATTTTTAACATAGTTTTAATATGTATAACAATGAGGATTTTTAACTCCATGTACATTTTCATAAGTGTCTCATAAGCCGATATCGGCTGGGCATCAAAAAATTACTTGTACATTTATTTTATCAATGGCTGTATATTTTTACGATGCGTGACACTAAAATAAAATATTGATTGATTGATTGATTGATTGATTGATTGTATAATTGCTATAATATTGTAATTAGACCGATATAACAACATGATTTGTACTATAAATGCCGTTTTCAATACGTAATTTAGTCGTCTTGTGTACGGAGTATAGCCATTTCAAAATAACATGTGTACGGAGTATAGCAGGGAAGGTTTACGGAGTATAGCAAGTTTAAAACATTTTACCGAAACAGGGGATATCGCATGCAATTTTAATTTATCCGTCCATTTGTCTGTTACATTTTCTTAAATTCGCTCTCCAAGATTACCTGTTTTGCTCGTACGGTTTATTCAACATTTATCTGACTTATAATAAGGCACAACAGTGTCATGTATTCCAATAACACCATGGGGAATTTTAAGTTCCCTTCCGTATAAGAATACATACAAAATATAAATACACGAACATACCGCAGTCTCCCAAAACATGCACCTCGCACTTCACCCACGATACGCACTGCATACACGGAAGACCGTCCTTACATGACCATTGCTGTTTAAAGGACGTTAAAATAATCTAACAAACAAGCAAACATACAAAAAAAGCAATATCCATGTATAACTTTCATAGTCATGTATAGCAATAAAACCAAATCGCTCCTGTCATGGCACCCCTAGGCACACGGGGATAAGTCCATCCTTTGTATGCATCGCCCCATACCACAAACATATATATATGATATTAGAAAGCTTAGCAACTTCGCCATTTTTAGCTCACCTGGCCCGAAGGGCCGGTGAGCTTATGTCATGGCGTCCGTCGTCCGTCGTCCGTCCGTCCGTCAACATTTCCTTTAAATCACAAGCATCCTTGGGGTAGGGGGAACAGAACTTGTATAAATTTTGGCTCTGACCCCCCGGGGGCAGGAAGGGCGGGGTCGGCTTATTCCAGGTTTTCGAGTACTACTGCGCTCTGGCCCTAAAACAGACATCTATCTGTCATTATGTCTAAGTCTGGTGTTATGGCCAGAGTATCTCGGGCTAGGGTGCCGTATTAACACATGTGTAAACAGGATCGTCAATATGAAGCAAACAAACCGAATTAATCAATTGAATGACGTAAATATAGATTAAATCATTGTTACTATCACGCTATACTCCATACACCATAATAACAATTTTAGCTAGTATCCGTACACCCCACAGCTATAAGCCGTACACTGATTTCGCCTTATAAAACGAATATCTAAACATCATTGAAGAAACCCAGGTTACCGACATTTTGTATTAATAAATATATATGTATATCCTTTTAAGTAAGAGAGGTGAACTGGGTTAAAACCATATAATCATTTCAAAATAAACGAAAATATGTGAGTAACCTAAATTTTTAGCAGGTACAAACCATATATCTTAACAGATTATTCAATAAAGACGCATTAAAATTCCACAAGTTTTACATTTAATCTAATTCGAATGTTTTCTGAAACGACGAGACCAGGATAGAGTCTGCATACTTGTGCTGTATAATTAAAAACAATGACTGAATCATTCCCTGTCATGCTGTATTTTTGAGCTGTCGCTTCGAGTCCGGTGTACCGATGATAGACGGTGACCTATACAAATAACACGCAAATCTTCTCAGATTCTCAGATCCCTGTGGTATAACCGATCGGTTTGTTTGATATGTTGTGCCAGCAGTCCTCATGCTTTAGTAGTGTCATGCAAATGTGTCACGTGATTTGTGTACCTGTTCGTGCACCTGTACGTTCTTTATGTTCGCATTCACGCACTGGACAGGGACGGCTGGACATCGTTTTTCATTGCTATACACATGCCTTTACCACACTTAGGCAGATTAAAGTGGCGGACACGTTCTCTTCAAACGTAAGTTATTCTGTGTGATTTATGATTAATACCATGAAATTTCTGAAAAACGACAAGAGTCACGAAAGCGCTTGGGAGAAGCTTTTTCTTTTTTTTTTCTTAAGCGATACTGTGGCGTCCGGCGTCCGTCCATCAACAATCGACTTCTTCCCATAATCACTCACCGGAATTCACAAAATTTGAATGATAGCATCCTTCTCATCAATTAAATGTAGAAACCGGTAGATATAGAAATATAGACAGACACATTCAAAAATGTTGTGATAATGATGACATTGAAGACGAGTACCATTTCATAATTAAATGCAATAATTACTTAGTTATTAGAAACCGTTTTATCAAAAAATATTATCATAATAATCCTAGCATGGCCAAATTTATTCAACCTCTGGAAACAAGGAATAATAAAGAATTATCTAATTTAGGAAAATTTATAGTTTTGGCCATGAACAAAAGAATAAATACTGTTTGAAACAAATGTAGAAACACTCTCTACACTAGCGTAGCGGTCGTGCACGTGTTGGGTGTATCTGTACTATTTATGTGTGTCTGTGTGTTAAATATCTATGTTATTGTATATTGTAAGTTTTGTTGCACTGTATATATTCATGCACTTTTTCTGATGAACCGTAAGATTCAAGGAATAAAAGAATTGAATCCTTATGGATTACTGACTGTAATGATGGGGCTGACCCCCCGCGACTTGAGGGGCGGGGTCAAAAGGGATCAATTTGGCTGTTACCATATAAGCATGGGATATCACTCTTAATGCAATGGTAGCATCCTTATAGAGTGGGGATTCAAAATTGTACAAATGAGATCAATGAACACACGGGGGCCTGAGGGGCGGGGTCAAAAGGGATAAATTTATCTATTTCCATGTAAACGACTTCTTCTGTAGGTAAGCATGAGAGAGCACCAAAAATGCAATGGTAGCATCCTTATAGTGTGAGGATTCAAAATTGTACAAATGATGGGCTGACCCCCGGGAGCCAGGGGGGCGGGGTCAAAATGGATCAATTTGGCTTTTATCGTATAAACTACTTCTTCTCTGTAACTTACCATGGGATAGCACTCATAATGCAATGGTAGCATCCTTATAGGATGGGGATTAAAATAGTATAAAAAGATGGGGTTGACTCCCCGTCATATAAACGACTTCTGCTCTGAAACTAAGCATGGAAGAGCACTCATCATGCAATGGTAGCATCCTTGTAGAGTGGGGATTCAAAATTGTACAAATGACGAGGCTGATCCCATGGGGACTGATCGTGGGTGGCAGGGTCAAAAGGGGTCACTTGGCTATTTCCTATAAACGACTTCTCAGAAACTATGCACGGGATAGCACTCTTAATTCAATAGCAGCATCCATATACGGTGGGATTCAAAATTGCACAAATGATAGGGCTGACCCCCGGGGGCTTGGAGGCGGGGCCAAAAGGGTGAATTAGGCTACTTTTTCATATAAATTACTTCCTCTCTGACAATATGTATTGGATAGGATATTCCTATGGTATATATATCATCATTATATGGTTTGGATTTAAAAACAAACAAATCGTGGGTCAATTCGCTAATTATCTAATTTTCTAATTGTAAGATAAATACTCTAAAAAAACAGGTGAGAGACACAAGACGTCTGGATATATATATGCTGTTAGTTTGAAATTCATGCCAGGTCTTAAACTATTCTTAGACGTTTATTGGGAATATGGGGCATTTTAAGGGTCTAAATTTAAAAAAAAATAGAAACGTTCTGAACTAATTTCCAGATCCTCCACAGGGATCTGAGAATTAGTCACAGTTTAGACCAGAGTGCCCTAAGACATATTTAGACGTTTTAAAGGTCTAAATCAGAAATCGGTATTTCTCGTATCCCTGTGTGATCCCCGTGATGTGGTGAGTTGACCACTTTTCACTAACCGGTCGTAGTATCCTACTGACTGGATTAATATGCTGGTCACGTGGCACGAGGACTATTGTTGGTTCTGAATTTGGCGCCAGATCTCTGCCCACTTCTCAGATTTTCTCTGACGATACTGCACGCTCTTTGCTACCTATCCAAGATTCATCATGGAACTCTTCGTTGCGCTCTTCCTGGCATTGGAGGTGATCCTTCAGTGTCTAGGCAAGTTTGTGTACTGTGGCAAGGTATGTAACGTTCGTTTTTATTCCTAGTCCAGACTAAAGTTTTAAGTTATTTTCTTATTTAAAACATTTTTTATCTGTGTAAGAACAATGGGATCGGGAACAAGTTATTTCAACTTATGAAGCCTTCTCATATTCACGGCAATATATATATAATAGATGATTCTGATTTTAAAAATATTTTAATATTAATAAAGTAATAATTACACTTAAAGTGAATAGTCGGGCAAAGAAAACCAGTCTAAATGCGTTGATTGGCCTTCCAAAAGTTCTCACATATTAATACGACGGTCAAGTTCTGCTTAGTTTCCCAGTTCTGGCCATTAAAGTAAAGAAAAGTTGAAAGCATTGAAAGCGAGGCTGCGTGGAAATGGTCTGTGCTTTTTTCTTAATTATACATTCAAACTCGTATAGTAAAGATACTGTACATGTATAAATACTTTCCAACTTCTAAAGGTTGTAAAGCCTGTTAGGTATACTTACTATTACCACAGGCATTTGACTCTATAGACATTTTGCTCTCTTTATGTAATATTGTACAGTATCATACATATATATATGGAGAAAATGTCTATAGAGCCAAACGCCTGTGCTATTACTATAACTTTAATTCCACTTAGCGAATGATTGAAATAGGTGGCTGATGTAATTTTGATGCTGAATATTGTTAGTTATATGTAATAAATAAGGAGATTGACAATATATCATAGTATACATGTAAACTTTAGATAGAGCTCTGTTAAAGGTACAATATAGGTAACTTTTCAGTTTTTAGGTCACCTGAGACGAAGGCTCAAGTGACCTATTCTAATCGCCTTTTGTCCGTCGTCGTCCGTCGTGCGTCGTATGGCGATAAACAAATTACTTTTTCGACTTCTTCTCCAAAACTACTGAACCAAATTTGTTGAAATTTTGCAGATTTTATAGCCAAAGGTCCACCAAAATTGTGAATTATATGGTCCCAGCCCCCTAGGGGCCTGAGGGGTGGGGCCAAAAGGGTCAAATAGGCTAAAACTTCAAAAATCTTCTTCTGAAATTCCAGAAATGGCAGAATCAAATACTTAAAGGTCTCAAGGCCCTCTACAAAAATTGTGAATTACATGACTCTGGGGTCTCAGGTTTCCCCCTGGGGAGGGGGTTAAGTTTACTATAGTTTATGTAGTGAAAACACATTTTGGAGCATTATTTGGTCATTTATAATAGAAAATTAGTTAAATGTTGTCAGAATTATCCCTATGAAATGGCCATTGAATCCTATTAACAAATTTTCCATGACCGACTCCTAGGAGCCTTTAGCGGTGGGGCCAAAAGGGGTCAAATAGGCTTAAACTTCAAAAATCTTCTTCTGGAACTGGTAGAATCAAATACGCTTCATAGATGGAGAGGTCTTAAGGTCCTTTACGAAAATTGTGAATTATATGACCCTGGGGTTTCATGTTTCCCCCTGGGGAGGGGGGTCAAATTTACTATAGTTTATATAGGAAAAACACATTTATGAATGTTATTTGCTTATTTTTCATAGGAAATTAGCCAAACTGGGTTAGATTTTTTGCCTGTGACAGCATTTTATCGTCATATCCATATCGGTCCTGACCGACCCCAAGGGCCTTAGGGGCGGGGCCAAAAGGGGTCAAATAGGCTAAAACTTCAAAAATCTTCTTCTGAATTCACAGATTTGATGGAACCAGATACTCTTCATAGATTGGAAGGTCATAAGGCCCTTTACAAAAATTGTGAATTGCATGGCCCTCGGATCTCAGACTTTCCCCTGGGGAAGGGTCAAATTTACTATAGTTTATATAGGAAAAATACATTTATGAACATTATTTGCTTAGTTTTAATAGGAAATGAGTCAAACTGGGTTAGAATTATTAGCCATGAAATAGCATTTTAACACCATATCCATATTGGTCTTGGCTGACCCCAGGGACCAGAGGGGCGGGGCCAAAATGTCTGCTTCTGAATTCACAGGTTTGATGGAACCAAATACTCTTCATAGATTAAATAGTGAAATTTATAAAATCACTGACACTGACTGACTTCTAGTTTGGTTTTGTTGTTTAACGTTGGCAAAGCAAATTGGAATTTTAAGCATAAGGTTTGGTAACATAATACACTATCAAAATAAAAATTCTAATACGAAGGTTCAACTTTAAAGTTTATTCTGATTCATAAATACTTTTAACAGATTTGAACCAACTTTGCAATGCTCTTTCTGTAGCAGCACTCGGGTGAAGGCCTCTTTGGCCTTTTTTTTTTTTTTTTTTTGTAATCGCAAACATTTACAAGAAAATTGCCACGTTCTCTAGATCCCTGCATAAAATGTTGACTAAAACTGGGTAATACGTTACTGACACCAAATGTGAAGTCATTTAAAAAATATGAAATAATTAATGAGGCCCACAATAAATTCACGGAAACTCCGGAAAACATTTTCTTGGCCCGATCGATATACTAGAAGCTACAATGTATAGGCTAAAGGCACATACCACAGGAGCTGACGTTCTGTCAATAATATATAGTATAAAAAATATAAAAAATACCCCTATATACTATATAAAATAGGATGAAGGTGTTTTTTTTATATTTATACTATACCCCTGTCACCCCTTTTAATATAAATTTGTGAAAAATTATGTGATAGCTTATGTAGTGCCTGTACTTATAATTACTGACAACTGTGATGCTTTAGTTTTAATTTCTGTTATATATACAATATACTTTGTTTTGTCGAAATACAAGCTCGACCGAGCTTATGTTACCATGTTTTTATATATTCGACACTAAATAAAGTTTCTTGTATCTTGTATCTTGTATACATAAGTCATTATATAAAATAGTATATATAGAGGTATTTTTTATATATATTTCAACTATCTATTATTGACAGAACGTCAAACTCCAGTGAACATACGAAACGCTTCCGTAATTGTCGTGACCCGATCAACTTCGCACGGGAAAAACAAACATTTTAGATGTGTAAGTCTAAACACAGGGACCTAACACAAATTTATAGTCAATAGTATATACATGTTTTATGGTATCAGTTATTTCTTTTTAAAGTTATAGGTGCCGTATTTTTCATACTCACGAATCAAGATGAGTTTTTAATATGTTATTCATCACCAAAAGTAACCATCATTTTGAGAATTACACTACTTTCTATCCATAGGTTTTTATTTTACAAGCACATATAAGAGCTGAAAATGATTTTTGGCAGTACTGTCAAAAATCATTATATTTGTATTTATAGTGAATTGAAATGAGTACATACAGTCAGACCATGAAGCCAAATTGTGGTCTACAATTTCATTTCACAATTAGTAATTGTAAAATTATAATTGCAGGTATGTTTCCATCTAAACATACATAACGCTTAAAATACAACAACTTTACAGTATGTGTTGAAGCTAATATTTATAAGACATCTGAAGTCATTTGAATGACTTGCACAGCTTAATTCGTCAAACCTTGTGGTTTTCAATAGATTGATAAAGAAAAAATAACATATCAAATTTTTTGTCCAGTTACGGCACATATAACTTTAATGTTAGATATGCGTCACTGATATGTAGAGCCCGTTTATAAAAACAACTCGGATACAAAAAATATGTCTGTTTTTCTCTACCGTAGAGTTCATACCCTTAATACTATAATACATATATAGGGGTCAAAGAAGTAATATCAACAGGATTTTCCAGATGACACGAGATCCAATCAAACGTAAGTCTGTTGGATACGTATTACTTCAAATGGTAAATATGGGACAAGGAAGTAATTCCAACCAAATACATTGTTGTTGGTTAGATATTTGTGCCAGGTCCCTGTGGCCCTATCTACGAAACTCTTCGGCAATTGTCGGTTTAGCAATTGTGACTGTTTCAAGATGGCAGACATGTTAACAAACTTGAACTACAAGACAATCTTTGACCGTTCGATATGGTAGGTTTATCTGCACGGAATAATGTCATAGTACTTGTTTTTCATCTTTATTCTAGATCGTTTGTACAATGTTCGATCATTGTAAATGTTTGCGATTACAAAGATGAATGAATAATAACGTACATAGATTTGGTCTTTAAATTGTGATACATACAAGATGTAGGACAGGTAAATTGTACACGGTTTCAGAAACGCACAAACTGCTTCGATTAAATACAAAAAAAATACGATAATGTACATACATCCTGTAATGTAGTTGTGTAACGTTACGTGCTGGTGTTTTTTCCTTGTATTGCAGTGTCAACTCTCAACACTACATAGATACAATTGTATGTTCACCAACTCTCAACACTACATAGATACAATTGTATGTTCACCAACTCTCAACACTACAATTGTATGTTCACCAACTCTCAACACTACATAGATACAATTGTATGTTCACCAACCTCAACACTACACAGATACAATTGTATGTTCACCAACTCTCAACACTACACAGATACAATTGTATGTTCACCAACTCTCAACACTACACAGATACAATTGTATGTTCACCAACGCTCAACACTAGTCTACACAGATACAATTGTATGTTCACCAACTCTCAACACTACACAGATACAATTGTATGTTCACCAACTCTCAACACTACATAGATACAATTGTATGTTCACCAACGCTCAACACTACACAGATACAATTGTATGTTCACCAACTCTCAACACTTCACAGATACAATTGTATGTTCACCAACTCTCAACACTACATAGATACAATTGTATGTTCACCAACTCTCAACACTTCACAGATACAATTGTATGTTCACCAACTCTCAACACTACATAGATACAATTGTATGTTCACCAACTCTCAACACTACATAGATACAATTGTATGTTCACCAACTCTCAACACTTCACAGATACAATTGTATGTTCACCAACTCTCAACACTTCACAGATACAATTGTATGTTCACCAACTCTCAACACTACATAGATACAATTGTATGTTCACCAACTCTCAACACTACATAGATACAATTGTATGTTCACCAGCGAAATATAGAAGTACTATAGAGTCAGTTCATATAAGTATTGTACAACTGTGATATCCCGCCATTGAGAAATCAATTTGGGGAAAAAAACCGCGACTACAAGTCAATTCCCCCTACATGTATATGCAAATCACATGATCGTTTTTTTATCTAGACCCCTAAAACGTTTAAAAATGGTCTTGGGGTACTCTGGTGGGTCCATGATTATATATAATCTGTAACTAATTCTCAGATCCCTGTGATGTAAATAACAGGAACAGCTTCCTAGACAAATGAAATAGGTTTATAAGGTCACTCATCATTTGCCATGTGTCCTTCACCTAGGGAATGTGTATCCAGCTTGGTATGTATGCAAGCATATATGTATAGGGTTTCGATAAATTAACAGCAATGGATTCTCCCCATTTCAAAGAAATCCAAAGAAAATCTTGATATTATCCATGTGTTTTTTCATAATATTACACACGACCGGTATAAATCTAAAGCAATTGTCGATGTTTGTCGTGTTTTTATTATCTTATCTGAACTTCTGTCGTTCTTGTTCTTTGCAGGTTGTGTTTTACACTTCCTTCCGCAGTTTGGTTGACCGGGTTGCGACGTCGCTCGCAGTGGTGGTTAGCCGTGGGCTTTCTCTTGCGGAGGCTGTGGTAAGATTTTAGATGTAAAATTCATTATTCCCTACCGTGAAAAAGCTTTCAGGTCACGTGAGAGAGACTTAACCTAATCGCCTTCTGTTTGTATAGCGATAAACAATTTATATCTTCGACGACTTCTCCTTAACCACTTAACCAAATTCATAAGAAATTTGTAGAAGCCTCTCATGGCCAAAGGTCAACCAAATAGTTCACAATTTGTAATTACCCCCCCCCCCCCCCCCATGGAGTCCCTAGGGAACTTATTGTGTGTGTGTGTGTGTTTTTTTGTTTTTTTTTTTTTACAATACAAATATTTTATTCCCCCAGCTGTATATGATGTGTATAGAGCTACCAGAGCTGGGTACCCTGAGGTCAACTCCTCGAACAATATTGTCCTCCAAAGCATGCACCAATACAAATATAATTTTTACAGATAAATTTTGAAAGCCATTTTAGTTGAAGGGACATGCATATGTAACTTTTTGCAGAAAACAAATCAAGAAAATTACATGTGTATTGAGTATTCTGATAACAATAATTTGGAATTTATTGTTTTTGATTAATGTTTGTAGTAGAACTAGAGAGAATGTAATGTTTGTATCAACAAACAAAAAATAGAAAAAAGACACACACACATAGAAAGAATTATAGACAATACACAAACAAACCAAAAAGAATTCAAATCATACATATTTAAGTACTACAACATAAAACATCATACAAACATTGATTGGCATATTTCAAGAACTATTCAAAAATGTATTTCCAATTGATCCATATTTGATCAAATTTCTCAATACACCTATTTGGTATTGACAGCTTTTTTTTCCAACATCATATTTTGTAAACAAAAACTCCATCAAACCTTCCATATTTATGTTTTTATTTGTTGTTATATTTTTTCATGATACAGGAAAAAATACAAAACTTCATAATTTATTATAGAATATCAAAATTGAGTGGTATTGACAAATTTTCAGTCTCACCAAAGAGTACTGTATCTAATTTAAATTCCACAACATTATTAGTTTTTACATATATTTTTCTTTTCATATCTTGCCATATTTGGAAAGATTTTTGACAATACCAAAACATGTACTGTTTCTAATTTAAATTCCATAACATAATTAGTTTTTTAACATTATTAGTTTTTACATATATTTTTCTTTTCATATCTTGCCATATTTGGAAAGATTTTTGACAATACCAAAATATGTGTTCTTTGGTTTCAACTTCTGTATTACAGATATTACATAATTTATTTCAGAAATATTTTAAATTTTTAAGTAATTATTCAAAGGGAGTATACGGTGTTGTAGTCTATACTGGAACCATTGTATTGATGTATCTTTGGTAACTTTGAAAAGGTATTTTTATATTTGTTCTTTTCCTGTGTATACATGTTTCTAAAGACGTGCTTGTTGCCTCCATTTCCACTCTGTTACCAAGCATTTATTTTTTTCAATCAGACAAAAATACGTTAAGTTTACATCCCTTAATACTTTTAAATAAAATATGAATATGACTAGGTATGAATGGTCTATCTAGTTTATTTAACAAGTTAAGGTTATATTCAGATTCTTACATATTTTCTTGATACATTTCTAACTTAATAAGTTATTCTTCTTCTGGGTCTTCTTTTTCTGCCGGGACTTTGACCATTTTCTCAAACTTTAAGTCGGATCGCCATGAAATTTCGTAAGGTCATTTCTGGTGACCTGCAGATGTGTCGACCGGTTTAATTTTTTTTGACCAGCATCAAAGATGTTTAAATCAAATTCTAAATTTTTAAAGTGAAAAATACCATAATTGTGAGTAAAATAACAAATTTTGTCACGGTTTCAAATTTTCTAAAACCAGTAAGAGTTATCTCTCTTTATTCACTGCTCAGCAGGGATCCGTTAGCAAGTTCATTTTTATTGTTTTTAAGTTATAGATTGTATTGTTACTAGCGGCTAAAATTATTTTGAGGTCTTTTTTTGTGCAACTTTTATAGACCAGTAACCACGATGGCCGCCATGGAATACAATAGGTCAAAATTGAGCAAAAGGAACATGGCTGAGAACACAAATCTAAAACAATATTTGCAGAAGTTATTTGTGCCATGGTTCCTTTCATATACATATTATGTATGTGTAGGAAGAATAAGGATAATCTGCGCTCGGGATCAAAAAATGTACGTACAGTTTTTAAAAATAAATTGTGACGTACAAATAAATATTGTTCTTTGCCCTCAAGTTGATTACTAGTATATCCATATCCTTCATATTCACATACTCACGAGTCTTTCATATTCATAAATGATATCATTTTTTTCATAAACCTTGAACATATCTGGCCAATATTTCAGCCATATTCTCTCTTGTATATCTGCTGAATATTTTGTAATATGCGCCTATACTTGTTTACTGAACTGTGTACTTGTGATCTTGCAGGTTGTGTACGCTACCTGCTGCTGCCGAGGAGAGGTTTTCCCTGTCCCTGCTGCTGACCAGCCTAGCTCCAGCTCTGTTGTCCCCGCAGTACCAGTCCCAGCATCACCTGTTCCTATCCGCAGATCTGGTCGTGCCACCCGCAGACCAGCTTGGCATAAGGATTATGTTATGTGATGTCATATATAATGTATTGTAATGTAATATCCTTTATCTGTTTGTCCATGGAATGATGTTGCTTGAGGATGTGGTAACCCCTCAAAAATCGTCCCAATTCCTGTCCCTCACCCAAAAATGTATACAGTAGTATACACCATTAATTGGTTGTTCATTCCAACATCTAAGATCAGTCCCCATTTAGGTGATTTGGTAATTTCCTCCCAAATTCCGTTCCATACTTTTGTACCCTAAACGAAGAAGGGACATTGTTTTTGCTCCGTTTCGAATTACTATTATTACAACTTAAGGTTGTTTGAGGTACATTTTTGTAAGATTTTTTGGGATACGGAATGCATTCAGTGATATGGTTATGTGGTAGGTTGTGAGGAACACATGAACACGTGTAGTGATACAACTTCCGGTTATTTGAGGTATATCATGTAATGCTATAAGGTTTTGACAGACATACTCTTTGGAGTGTGCATAAAGGTTTTTTTTCCAGGATTGCATTCAAAGATGGCTGCCAGTGTCCACTTTTTAAATTCTTGAAAAATTTCTGAAATTTTGGTCTATTGGTATTGTAAATTGGTATACAATATATATAGTTTTAAGGTTTAAAGTTTTTGTGGGACACTGAACTCATGCAGTGATCCCAATAAGGTGTTAATTGAAATACATCACAAAATATTGAGGACGCTGACCACTTAGCAGTGACCCAATTATTGTTATTTGAGGTATAACTTAAGATTTTGAGGACACTGACCACTTAGTGACCCAATTATTGTTATTTGAGGTATAACTTAAGATTTTGAGGACACTGACCACTTAGCAGTGACCCAATTATTGTTATTTGAGGTATAACTTAAGATCTTGAGGACACTGACCACTTAGCAGTGACCCAATTATTGTTATTTGAGGTATAACTTAAGATCTTGAGGACACTGACCACTTAGCAGTGATACGACTGCAATACTTGGTAAATCACAGGATTTTGAGGATACTGACCACTTGCAGTGACCCAATTATTGTTATTTGAGGTATAACTTACTTGAGATCTTGAGGACACTGACCACTTGCAGTGATACGACTGCAATACTTGGTAAATCACAGGATTTTGAGGATACTGACCACTTGCAGTGACCCAATTATTGTTATTTGAGGTATAACTTACTTAAGATCTTGAGGACACTGACCACTTGCAGTGATACAACTGCAATACTTGGTAAATCACAGGATTTTGAGGATTATACTGACCACTTGCAGTGACCCAATTATTGTTATGAGATAGAACTTGCGATCCTGAGAACACTGACCACTTAGCAGTGACCCAATTATTGTTATTTGAGGTATAACTTAAGATCTTGAGGACACTGACCACTTGCAGTGATACGACTGCAATACTTGGTAAATCACAGGATTTTGAGGATACTGACCACTTGCAGTGACCCAATTATTGTTATTTGAGGTATAACTTAAGATTTTGAGGACACTGACCACTTGCAGTGATACGACTGCAATACTTGGTAAATCACAGGATTTTGAGGATACTGACCACTTGCAGTGACCCAATTATTGTTATTTGAGGTATAACTTACTTAAGATTTTAAGGACACTGACCACTTGCAGTGATACGACTGCAATACTTGGTAAATCACAGGATTTTGAGGATACTGACCACTTGCAGTGACCCAATTATTGTTATTTGAGGTATAACTTACTTAAGATTTTAAGGACACTGACCACTTGCAGTGATACGACTGCAATACTTGGTAAATCACAGGATTTTGAGGATACTGACCACTTGCAGTGACCCAATTATTGTTATTTGAGGTATAACTTACTTAAGATTTTAAGGACACTGACCACTTGCAGTGATACGACTGCAATACTTGGTAAATCACAGGATTTTGAGGATACTGACCACTTGCAGTGACCCAATTATTGTTATTTGAGGTATAACTTACTTAAGATCTTGAGGACACTGACCACTTGCAGTGATACGACTGCAATACTTGGTAAATCACAGGATTTTGAGGATACTGACCACTTGCAGTGATACGACTGCAATACTTGGTAAATCACAGGATTTTGAGGATACTGACCATTTGCAGTGACCCAATTATTGTTATTTGAGGTATAACTTAAGATTTTGAGGACACTGAACACTTGCAGTGATACGACTGCAATGCTTTAATTTTGACTCAACTGAAGTGTACAGAAAGTAGTTAATAGGAATATTTCGTCCCTGTCCCTAACAATACTCACATTACCCTACCCATATACCCTAGCACAATTAAGCATGCATTTAGTAAATAACATTCTAACCGCTACTTTCTATATGTACACTTGCAGTTGACCAAATTAACAGCCAGCGTCATCGGTGAAGAAATGCCGTTGACCAGCAATGAGTGCCAGGTAACTGCCCCACGTGGGATTTGAACTGGTCATCAAAAGGTGAAAGGTCCCTAATTAAAATACAGGAGACCATAAAGTCATTTAACAACCTTGGCTCCATTGAAAAAGGAAATGAATTTTTTTTCAAGATGGCGATTTTTGTGCCCATCGTTGAAAATGTATTTTAAAGTACACATGGTAAGGACAATGTCAGGATCGTTTTAGACATGTTGCGTTGATAGATAGAAGATGGTGGTCAGGGTAGGCATCTTTGATTTCGGATCAATCCAAAAAATAGCATATGTTTGAAATCATGTCCGGATAATTTCAGACAAGTATTACTAAATCATACTAGTAGAAGTAGTTTTAAATAATGGACACTGTAGTGGCCATCTTGGATTTTGCATAGGCCCGGAAAAAAACACTTGGTTGGGACCATATTGGAAATTTAGGCAAGTTTCTGCGAAATTGTTAGGTTATCCTGACCTTTCAGGTCGACCTTATAAAGTATCACATTTAAGTATCTAAGGTATCTAAAGTAACCATTTGCCCTTGCATCCCCCTCCCTCCCCGTTCCTGCACAATGCCATCTAAATCCAGGACAACAGGTAGAGAAGTTGTAGAATTAAATTGTATGAATAAAAATGGAATGAAAGTTAGAAAGAAAGTTTGTAAGAAAGTTTGTAAGAGAAGAAAGTTTGTAAGAAAGTTTGTAAGAAAGTTTGTAAGAAAGTTGAAGAAGTTAGAAAGAATTGAAGAAAGTTAGAAAGTAAAGTTGAAGAAAGTTGTAAAGTTGAGTTGTAAAGTTAAAGGTTGTAAAAGTTAAAGTTAGAAAGAAAGTTAGAAGTTGTAGAAAGTTGAAGAAAGTTTGTAAGAAAGTTAGAAAGAAAGTTTGTAAGAAAGTTTGTAAGAAAGTTTGTAAGAAAGTTAGAAAGAAAGTTTGTAAGAAAGTTTGAAAGAAAGTTTGTAAGAAAGTTAGAAAGAAAGTTTGTAAGAAAGTTTGTAAGAAAGTTTGTAAGAAAGTTTGTAAGAAAGTTTGTAAGAAAGTTTGTAAGAAAGTTAGAAAGAAAGTTTGTAAGGAAGTTTGTAAGAAAGTTGATGAAAGTTTGTAAGAAAGCTTATGAAAGTTTGAAAAAATGTTTCTAAGAAAGTTTGTAAGAAAGTTAGAAAGAAAGTTAGTTAGAAAGATCGTTAGTGTTAACGTGTGACGAATGAAAGCCCCCCTGTGAGGGGACATCTGTTTATATTTAAAAGGCTGACCCCAAGGCCCCAACCTTGGCAGCTTTCAAATGTATAAATGTTCTGGGGTATTAAAATTGTGTTTTTATGAAAAATGAAAAAAAAAAAACCCCAAAAAAAAAAAAAAAAATGAAAAAAAAAAACAAAAAAAAAAAAAAAAAAAAAAAAAAAAAAAAAAAAAAAACAAAAACAAAAAAAATAAAAAAAAAAAAAAATAAAAAAAAAGTTTATATTGTAAATAAAAATGTAAATATTGTAAATAAAAAAATTCACAATGGCAATACATGACATGATCCTGATGTCATACTAATTTCAAATATTTTCATATTTTTCAGGATAGTGATACCATGAAGATATGCGACAACCATCAGGACAGTGACACTAGATAGCAAACGTTCTTTGATAGCGACCCATAATGCTTAGCAGAGCATCTGGACCAGGATAGTGACATGGCCACACAGATAGAATCAGTGTCATGACAACCATCAGGATAGAGACAACCACCAGGATAGTGACAACCATCAATATTGAGAACCATCAGAATAATGACACCCGATGGCAGACGTAATGGTGACTAGTAGTGATTAGCAGAGCTCCATTCAGGTACATTTACTATTAAAAACTTATATTAAAAAAAGCTATAATTGAATTGTAAAATTAAACTACAGTGTTATTGCAACTGCATGTGTGTATTTTGTGCCCATCACCATCAAGTGGTGGGTCATTCAAATTATCTTTTATCCTTGGACCAGTGCCGTTCGTCGAAATACTTAGGTATCACTATGTCTGCACTGTCGTCGTCTGGGAAATGGTTTCTGTGCGATAACTTAAATATTTAATGTCCGATTTCAATCAAAGGTTCATTGCTTTATATCGATAAGATCTCAGACGAGTTCGATAATTGTCAAAATCTGTCAATATTTACAAGAGTTACGGGACCTTAAAATTGTCAAAATAGATAAATCCATGGTTTCCACTCAATAGCTTTAGTATTTATTGTCTAATTTCAACCATTTGGTATATTGCTTTTTATCAATGTGATCTCGGATGAGTTCAATAATTGTCAAAATCCATCAATATTTCCAAGAGTTATGGGACTTTAAAATTGTCAAAACAGATAAATCCATGGTTTTCACTTGATAACTTTGGTATTGTCCAATTTCAACCAAAGGAGTAGATATGATAGGACCAGTATTTGGCCTTAATTTTTCAGGCCGAAAAAAATAACTCTGATCCCCATCTATTTCATATCAATAAATACTCTCATACTTGCCATTCATTAAAACATATTTTTTTATAACCATGTACACGATGTGTCCCACCTATGACGTCATCAAATTGATGATTTTCCTCTTCTCGCCAAATTTTGCTAGAAATTCATCATCTTTAGGTTAGAAAAGGCTTGAAATGGATTTGGCCGCCACCTTGGAGCAACTTTACATTTTGCATGGATATGCGTAAATACACGATACACAACGTGTGAAAATCTCTTTCTGCTCCACGAAGGCGGCCACATTCATTTTTAGAGAAAACCACTCAAAAAGTATGATTTTTCAAGGATTTTTGTGAAAAATGGCGGGAAACTGCATGTTGATGACGTCATAGTGAACATAATTGGCACATGCGGGATATTTTCGAGATGTAATGTGTTAGCAAATGTATTCAGCTGTTATATGGCAAAATATGTTGTTCTTTACTGGAGAATTAATTTTGAGGCCATATTCGAGTCTTAACGTACCTTCTCCTTTGGTATATTGATTAATAAGATCTGGGAGTGGTTTGATACTGGTCCAAATCCATCCATATTTGCAAGAGTTACGGGACTTGATAACTTCACCTAATAATTAACAATATTTTCAACTGTAAATAACTATTTTTGTGATGCTGTGCAGGCGACACATCCACTTCCGTGGAATTCTTGTGTCCATTGATAATTTATCAAAACTACAAAGGGATCTCTCTCAATTTTCATGCAAGAATAAAGGTTTCCCTAGTACCCTTGTTGAGCACATTGCATATTGGGGCTCATATGTCTAAAATAGCTAACAGACAGCTAATTTGAATTTGAATAGTTAAGTTTGTAACCACTGGGTTCAATCAGATCATATGTTTTTCACCAAACTAACTGATTTCACTTTTTCTCCCCAAATGGCAGCTGCAGTATCTTTTGGTGATCTACAAGGTTCATAACTCTTCTAAGTGGCTGTTCACCCCCAAGAAAAGGAAGTTTTATTATTGTAACTGTTGTTGGCAATTCAAAATAATTGGCATCTTAGGATTGTGATGATCACCATGATAGTGACAACCAGTATATCGACAACCATCAGGATTATAGTGACACCATCAAAAAAATGACAACCATCAGGATTATAGTGACACCATCAAAAAAATGACAACCATCAGGATAGTGATGCCCGATGGCAGACGTTCCGTGATGGTGACCATTAGTGATTAGCAGAGCTCCAAACAGGTACATTTACTATAAAACCTCATGTGTAAAGCTTACATCTAATTGTAAAGTTAAATTGCAGTTTTATTGCTCATGTTATTTCGAATCAACATACTATCTGTATATATGTTTCCCTAGTACCCTTGTTGAGTAGTAATTTGGGGAAAAAATGTCTGCCAAGTAGCTAACATGCAGCTATCTTTTATTAGTGGAATTTTGTAACCGCAATCTTTAAAAGAAACTATAAACATGTCATATCATGATTTCCACTTTACTGAATGATTTCACTATTTCTCTCCAATGACAGCTGCAGTATCTTGACCACTTTTGGGGTTCTGCAAGGCACTGGACTCATTGGCTGTTCAATCCAAGACAAGGAAGTTTTAGTTTGGCGACTCTTGTTGGCAAACCCAAAACAGTAGGCATCGGAGAAAAGTGATACCATCAAGTTAGTGACATCCGTGAGGATAGTGACCACCATGAGGTTAGTGGAAACCATCAGAATAGTAAGAGCCAGGGTCATGTAAGGATGCGCCAGGTTTGTTGGTGGAGGAAAGCCGGAGTACCCGGGGAAAAATCACCGGCCAGTGGTCAGTACCTGGCAACTGCCCCACATGGGATTCGAACCCATAGCCATAACCATCAGGAATTTGACAACCATGAAGATAGTGACACCATTGGATCGTAACAACCACCAGGATAGTGACAACCCAAATGGCAACTCCAGTATCTGCGCACCTCATTTGGTGCCTGGCTCTTATCTCATCTCAAAAGAAGGAAGTCTGGTGACTCCTGTTGACAATCCAAAATGTTCGATAGTGATACCATCAAGATAGTGTCAATTATCAGGATAGTGACACCCGATGGCAGACGATCCCTGATAAATAGTGATTGGCAGATACCGGTACCTTTCCATTCAGGTACTGTTATGAAATTTAGTAAATTAAATCAAAGTCAATTTCTTTTTTTCACTCATTAAAGAGAGATAAAGATGTTAATGAATTATTAAACTTTAAGGTCAATACTTGAGTTATACACACTATCAATACGAACTGAATACCACTAATGGATCTGCTCTGGTGAGGTTTCCGTCTCGTTGAAGTCTCGATTCATCTTTAATTAAAGATTTTTAAAAACTAAGTTTCACCATTTAATTTGTAGCAAGTTGCTATATAAAAATATGTTACGAAGTGGACTTCTTTTTGTTGTAAATTTTTCATATATGAGTTTGATTTGGCGGCCATTTTGAAAACGTGCATTTTTTACATTTTAAATTTGTAGAGAGGTGAAATTTCACCTTTTTAGCTTCAATAGTTTTACTTAACTTGTCAGTGCAACAACAGTTTTAGATATATTGAGTTAATTTTTGTTGTAAATCGGTTTGGTATGATCACTGAGATGTCAATGATAAGCATTTAAGGGGGAGATTATAACATATTGGTCTTTATTTTTTACATTTTAGTGAAAGATCAACTTCTTTTAATTTTTTACAAGAAAAGCTGAAAAATAACACATTTTGTAATTGGACAAAACATCAAACACACTGACCCCCTGTTTTTATGATGGTTTTAGAAACAACTTTGAGCTGCAAAATCTTAGAAAAAGTCAGTCATCAGAACTTTTTCTGGGAAGCGTTCAATCTGGCAAAAACGAGGTATTTTCATCTTCAAAATTTAGGGGGTAGGGGGGACATACACAGCTGTTCTGAGCAAAAATATGGGTTGACAGTGTGTTATTATTTTTGCTTTAAAACAAACTTTGGTTTTGTCAATTTCATGAATATTAAACTTATCAGACAACTAATTTGCAAAATATTGCTTTAGATTATCGTTTGTATAGTCAGACAAATTTTACTTTTAACCAGAGCAGATCCTTAATACCAGGATCGATTTAATAAAAAAAGTTTTCACACTAGTGCCAAAATCATTTACGAAATATTTCATTGAATTTTGTTACTCTGGGATGTTCCACCGCCGACAGAGCATAAACGATACCCATTATTATTTGAACGGTAAATGATAGCTATAGTAAATGATGTATGTATGTCTCTAATACAAAAATACATATTAAATCATTTATTTTGCTTTTGGTACATGCAAAATCAATGCTTCATTCGATATAAGGCATAGTGCCATGGATTTCTTTCGGGACAAAATTGATTATTTTTAATATTTTTCTATTGAAATAAAAAAAGAAGCTCAAACTTTTCAATGGTGGTAATTGTGTAAGTAACTTTTGTAACTGAAGAAAAATACTAATTCATCTGCTCCTGTTTTTGATAGAGAAAAAATACTGTATGTCAGCGGTGGATCATTTTTATGTTTTTAGCAACTAGATCATATCAGTATGATGGTAGAAGGAGAAAACTATTTTTGATAAAGAGACTTATCTAGTGAACTAGTGTCAAGGGAGACAAAAGATTTTTAGCACGTTTATTCTTATAAAAGACGAATGCCTTTTTTCATCATAACAGAAACCTCCCATCATTTGAAAATAAAGTCTTAAGGTTAAGAATATACATTATAATTATATTTATTTATTCTAAAAAATCTAACATTGCACAACTGAAGATAACAAATTCAAATTCTTGTCTCTGATTTCAAATTACATTGACTTATATTTTCCAAATAATTCAGAATTTCATATTCTAAAAATGACACATTTAGTAATGTTATGTTTTAGCCTATGAAGGCCAGAAGGGTCATTTTTTGCTCTTGCAATAACAAGTATGTTTTGAAAAATAATTCTTGATCATAATCTTTGGAAAAATCGTCATTGTGTGGCCTGTTTTTGGGTAATTTCTTTTTTTTCCAAATTTCATTTTATATTATTCAATTAATGAATATAGAAAAGTAAAGTTCTTTAATCCTTTTACTCACTCTGCAAGACATTGACGAAAAACCTCCCAAATGACAGGACACAAACGACTAGACGGGACTGACATGGGAGGCGCGTACGAACTGACCCTATCACTAAAACTACTAATTCACATTCTCACTCCAAAGGACTTAATTTCTATAATCTTTAGTCAATAATTTTAAGATAAACTTCAAAAATTATATTTTTGTATTTTTGAAAATATTGTCCTTTTACACATACTGGCTTGAGCTGTTATGACCATCTGCCTTGTAGACCAGAAAATAGCATTGAAAAAAGTGTGGTAATAAAATAATCATTGAAAAATCAATAGGGTATGGAATAAGATTTAGTAAGATAGATCAATTTGAAACTATACTGTCTTAATTTGTCGTTGATAACAAATTCAATTAAGGAGTTATCTCACTTTATTTCTAAATATCACCTACAGGTACTGTAGATGTCACCAGTACATAAGTGACCTACAGGTACTGTAGATGTCATCAGTACGTAAGTGAACAAAAAATCAAAATTATGGGATTTATGAATTTTATTTTGAAACAAATACGTGTACATTGTATATCATTTTTATATGGGGCAAATAAGTAATTCTAACAGTGTGGACAAAAGATTGTTGAATTTTCAAGGCGATCTGTCCCTTTGTCTATAAGGATCCAGTGTTATATGGAAAATAACTGTTGATATTACTTCCTTGACCAATATTATTTTTATGTATGGTTTCAAAAGAATTAAAGCACTTATGCATCTGTTAAGAATCATCAAGCGTCTACAAAAATCACGAGTTTTCTATGTATGTATTGCATTTTTTGTCTTTGTGTGACCAGAAACATATATATGGGCCATTTTTAGATTGGCAGATGTACTTCTGTATAGGCTAACGATATATATGCTCTTTAAATATGCTCTTAAATAGTTAAATATAGGAGAATAACTTTGATATGTTATAAAAGTTCAATAATTTTCAGATAGTTTTAGTAGACTTTGGAAATAAAAAAATAACATTTTAACTTACATACAATAATGTAATACAAAATGCACTTCCGGTTTTGAATGTCTGACTGTCTAAAATTAAAGTATAATTTTCTTATTTTCATGCTTTCAAAAATCATGACTATGATATGTTTAATCTTTGTATTGATGCAAAACTATGAATTAAAGTTAGCCGAGGGAAAATGCCTTTAATGTATAAACCAGAGGTCCATCTTATGTCAACAAAAACATATGTTTCTGGTGTGACAATGTTTTATGTTACAATATTGTCAGAAGGTTTTCCAGAGTTTTTACTATGTTGGTCTTATCTCTGGTTTTTAACCTTGGATATGAATACATGAGTATTATATCATTGTACATTTGTATCAGCAAGATTTGAACCCCATCTTTGCTGCTTCTCATTTATAATGCTGACTAGAAATGTAAAGCAATTACAATACTTGTGTGACAACCAATTTTTTATAATTATGTCATTAATAAATTATCATTTAACCTAATTAATAAATTATCATTTTAATAAGATCATTAATGAATTATCATTTTATCAACATCAAATAGATTCAAACGTCAAATCCTATTTAAAGATGCTCCACCGCTGACAAATGGTATTTTTTCACTATCAAAAACAGAAGCAGACGATTTAGTATTTTTCTTCAGTTACAAAAGTTACTTACTTCACACCATTACCACCTTTGAAAAGTTTGAGCTTTTAATTTTACTTCAAGTTAAAAATATGAAAAATAATTAATTGTATCCCGAAAAAATTCTGTGGCACTATATCCTATATGGAATGAAGTACTGATTGCGCAAGCACTTAAGGCGAAATAAATTATTTTATATTATTTTTTTTGGTGTTAATTAGGCATGAATAGACAGGATTAATTACAAATTATTGTTCAAATGATGAACATCATTTATGCTCTGTCGGCAGTGAAGCATCTTTAATCGAGGGGAACAATCATAATATTCTCAAGTTGTAAACCAGTCCAACAACTTCAATTATTTAATACAGAATTAGATTTATTAGAAGGGTATACATATCTAGGTATATTATTTAATACAGAATTAGATTTATTAGAAGGGTATACATATCTAGGTATATTATTTAATACAGAATTAGATTTATTAGAAGGGTATACATATCTAGGTATATTATTTAATACAGAATTAGATTTATTAGAAGGGTATACATATCTAGGTATATTATTTAATACAGAATTAGATTTATTAGAAGGGTATACATATCTAGGTATATATACATTTTTTATTTTGATGTTAGCTTTTTTAAAGCAAGGAAACTGCCGAAAAAGCAAGTAAATCTATTTGCTATCTAAAAGAAACTTATCTATTCCTGTTGATATTCAATTCACTTGTAATGCCAGTTCTTTTGAAAATGTATCCATACAAAGTGTGAAGATTTGAAAATACAAATGTTATAGAAAAAGACATTTGCAATTTTGTAAAGGCATCCTTAAATCAAGAAAGTGTACAAACAATTTCATGCTCTTTGGCGAGCTTGCTATTGAAATAAAATGCAGAATTATGTTTTGCACAACCTTATAACATTAAGTGAATGATCAAGTAACTTTTGTAAATTCTTTTAAATCAATGTCACATGTTAAAGATATTAGATCAATTAACTTTTGTAAATTCTTTTAAAGTAATGTCACATGTTAAAGATATTAGATCAATTAACTTTTGTAAATTCTTTTAAATTAATGTCACATGTTAAAGATATTTTATCCAGAGCTGACTTAAAGTAATGTTTGAATATATATAATCAAATAGCTAGTTTACAAAAGATGAATTTAAGACCAATTCATCAATTTATTCAGAAACTGTATTACGATATTGACACAGTTTGACATAGTAAAGTATTTTATTAGAACTTAATGAAATGATAGCAAAATTATGTATACATTTAGAACCGCTTATATTAATCTACATGAAGAATCATGAATCGAAGACAGTTTCCTATTCTGCAAAATGAGAGAAATTGTAATTTATGTAAATCAACATTGGCAATGTATTTTATCTTTTTAAAATGAGCACAGGAATCAGTAATGTTTTAAGAAATAAATCTTATTCTAAAATAAATGCACTAATACTTATTCAAGTCAAGAACTAATGCAAGGAAAGTTCAATATATTTAATGGTAAAACCTAGATACAAATGGCAGATTCTTAGAAAATTTATGTAAACTAATTCAAAATCAATCTTTATCAAGTGGCCTTTCTGACCTAATTCATTACCTGTTAAGTGCTCTTGATTACTTTTCAATTATATATGTACATGTATATATGCTAAGAGCACTAATATTTTGATTGCTTTATGCCATATATCACATACTTATTACAAAAATTTGACTTCTTACATACTTTTATGAGTCAGAGAGAATAAATAAACCTTGAATCCTGCACTTAATCACTGGTCAGTTGAAGTTTCAGTGGCAGATTATTTGACCAATGAAATCTGACTACATGTCAGGTACTGCTCATTTTTAAGGGCCGAACAAGAACGTTAAGCCCAATCCATCAATCAAAGGGCCCCGCTTGTCTCAGCCTGCAGATAACTTTTCAAGAGATATCCATTGTACGGCTAAATTAGGAAATATATATTAATTCCAACACTTGTTGTTTAATAACCCACCCATATATATATATGTATGCATTTTTTGTCTTTATGTACGACAAGTTTATAGGTTACACTATTGTCAAAAGTTTTTCTAGAGGTGGTTTATTTTCCTGTGTTACAGTTTTTTATCTCTGGTTTTTAACCTTGGACATGAATACTAGATACAATATTATATTATCAGCGGCAGATTATTTGACCAATGAAATCTGAAAACGAGATAACCATTGTAAAGTGATTATGAAATTTACCAACATAACTTATTAATTATTTAATACCCCCTCCCCCCTTCCCCTACATGTAATGACTCCCATCCCATTTATATCTAAGGGTTTTCTATATGTACATGTATGTACTGCATAATTGCAAGTTTTTAGGTAACACTATTGTCAGAAGGTTTTCTAGAGTTTTTTTCTGTATTAATTACAGTTTTATCTCTGGTTTTTAACCCTCAGACATGAATACAAGAGTATAATTGTATCAATAAGATTTGTACCCCATATTTGCTGCTTCTCTTTTATATGGTAAACTATTGTCATGATTTCCAGAGTTTTTTTTCTGTATTGCAGTTTTTTATCTCTGGTTTTTAAACCTCAGACATGAATACAAGAGTATTGTATCATTGAATCAGCAAGATTTGTACCCCATATTTGCTGCTTCTCTATTATATGGTAAACTATTGTCGGGTTTTCCAGAGTTTTTTTCTTCTGTATTACAGTTTTATCTCTGGTTTTTAACCCTGGACATGAATACAAAAGTGATATATCATTGTATCAGAAAGATTTGTACTCCATCTTTGCTGCTTTTCATTTATATATCTATATGTATGTACTTCATATTTTTGTCTTTGTGTATGACAACTTTTGTCGTTACACTAATGTCAGAAGGTTTTCCAGAGGTTTTTTTCTGTATCACAGTTTTATCTCTGGTTTTTTATTTCGGACATCAATACAAAAGATTATATTGTATCAATGTGTCTACATATACCGCATGTGGGGGGCATTGTCACTTCCCAGTCTGCAGATAACTTTTCAAGAAAAAGCCATTGTACGGTGATTAAGAAATTTGTATTTTAATTTCATTACTTATTAACCCACACTTATGACTCGCGTCCTAATTTAATGCTAGTTTATATATATTTAGGAAGTGCTTACTATATGTGTTTACTGAATTAGTTTTGTCTTTGTGTGCGACAACTTTTGTGGTTACACTATTGTCAGAAAAGTTTTCCAGAGTTTTTTTTTTTCTCTGTATTACAGTTTTTTCTCTGGTTTTTAACCCTGGATATGAATACAAGAGTAATATATCCTTGCATCAGCAAGATGGCAAGATGTATGTTATACCCCATCTTTGCTGCTTCTCATTTATATTTCTATATGCATGTACTACATATTTTTCTTTGTGTATGACAACTTTTTATGTTTCACTATTTTCAGAAAGTTTTCCAGAGTTTTTTCTGTGTTACAGATTTATCTCTGGTTTTTAGCCCTGGTCATGAAAACATGTACACGATATATCTTGTATCAGCAAGATAACTTTTTATGTTTCACTATTTTCAGAAAGTTTTCCAGAGTTTTTTCTGTGTTACAGTTTTATCTCTGGTTTTTAGCCCTGGTCATGAATACATTTACACGATATATCTTGTATCAGCAAGATGGCAAGATTTGAACCCCATCTTTGCTGTTTCTCATTTATAACGTAATGCAATTACAATACTTGTATGACAACCAATTTTTGATGATAACTACGTCATCAAATAAATGACCATTTCAACATCAATTTGATTATGTTGTCTTTAATTGCAGTGAGTTAAAGCAGCAAACGAGCTGCAGGTTCTAATCAGGGTCAGGTTAAGGCCAAATAAAAAAATATTCTTGTTTCTGGTAACACCCTTGAATTTTTTTATATACATTTTTTTCCCCTCTTCATCCCAGTTTCTTGCAGTAAAGAAAACTGAAATAGACTTTATTCAACCTTATATAAACCATGGATTTGATTTCCCGGTTATTATTGGTGTCTTAAATTTACAGCATTTGTACCCACATTCCTAATTTTGTGCAAAACCAAACAAAATTGAGGTTGTTATATGTTTGCTTGAGGACAAAACTGATAAAAAGTTTTTGAGTAGGCTCTAATTTTATAGAGTTGGTCGGGTTACCGGAAACACAAATATTTTTTGTATGGCCTAACATAAATAATCAGAAAATTAACCATGTCCGTTTTAAATTTAGAATTACGCCAAATTCGCATCATAGTCTTTACCAACAATTCAATGCTAATTATACACTTATTCAAAGATTAGGCAATTGGCTTTGACTTTGTTGTGCTCTTTGGGCGAGATGACTTCGTACACGAAAAAAATAATTCCAACATCTTTTCCCAACTAGACAATATCTATTTAGTCCGTTGAGATTCACTTCCAAGATTCTCGGGTACCAGTATCTCGAACTTTCTTTAACTTAGACTTCTCCATAGGAAATCTTAAGTTAAAAAAAAATCTGTAATGCTTTCCTATGCAGAACTTAAAAGTTAAGGAAAGGAAATCCTTGAATTTAAGGAATGTCCATGAAACGATCTGGAAGAAACAATTTGATTGGCAAATTTAAAAGGTCACCAGAACGTGACCCCTAACTAATGTTGATGCAAGGGGACATAACCCATGATGGATCATGAAATTAATAATATAGATGCTGTGACCATATGTACCTGAAATACTTTAATGTAAAGTTTGAAAGATAACCGGTCTGGTGTGTATCGACTAGTTACTTTGGAAAGCTGATTATACCAGTTTGTGAACAGAAATGGACAAATCCTGAACTGTATTAAACCACATGAGAGTATTGAAGCAAGAAGAAGAAAATGGTATGGTAAGCAAGTATGTGAAACAGTGATTATTCCAAAATATAAAATAACAGATGTATGCAATATTATACGCTGTTTCCTGAAATTGTGGATATTTTGCTGACAATTTTATAATAAAGCAACTAAAAGTGGTTAACAATAACAATTCTTTTTTTTTTCTTTTTTTAATTTTTGATTTTCCAAACAATGTTTTAACAAAGACTACATTTGCCACGTATGTCCGTAAACAATTTACATTTTCGACTTCTTCTCCAAAACTGCTGAAGCAATTTCAATGAAATTTTGCACAAACCTTCTAAGGCATAAGGCCAATCAAAATTGTGAATTATATGGTCCCCACCCCCCAGGGGGCTGTGGGAGGGGCCAAAAGGGGTAAAATTGAGTAAAATTTCAAAAATCTTCTTCTCTACTCACAGATGTGGTAGAATCAAATACTCTTCATAGATAGAAAGGTCTTAAGGTCCTTTACAAAAATTGTGAATTATATGACCCTGGGGTCTCTAGTTTCTCCCTGGGGAGGAGGTTAAGTTTACTATAGTTTATATTGGGAAAACACATTTTTGAGCATTATTTGGTCATTTGTAATAGGAAATGAGTCAAATGTTGTCAGAATTATCATTATGAGATGGCCATTTAATCCTATTAACAAATTTTCTATGACTGACCCCCAGGGGCCTTAGGGGCGGGGTCAAAAGGGGTCAAATAGGCTAAAATTTCAAAAATCTTCTTCTGAAATTCTGGAAATGGTAGAATCAAATACTTTTCATAAATAGAAAGGTCTTAAGGTCCTTTACAAAAATTGTGAATTATATGACCCTGGGTCTCATGTTTCCCCTTGGGGAGAGGGTCAAGTTTACTATAGTTTATATAGGGAAAACACATTTATGAGCATTTTTTGCTCAATTTTCATAGGAAACGAGTCAAACTTGGTTAGAATTATTAGCCTGAGATAGCATTTTAACATCATTTCCATATTGGTCCTGGCCGACCCCCTGGGGGCAAAGGGGCGGGGCCAAAAGGGGTCAAATAGGCTAAAACTTCAAAAATATTTCTTCTAAAATTCTGGAAATGGTAGAATTAAATACACTTTATAGATGAAAAGGTCTTAAAGTTTGTTTTATTAAAATTGTAAATTATATGACCCTGGGTCTCATGTTTCCCCTTGGGGAGGGGGTCAAGTTTACTATAGTTTATATAGGAAAAACACATTAATGAGCATTTTTTGCTCGATTTTCATAGGAAATGAGTCAAACTTGGTTAGAATTATTAGCCTGAGATAGCATTTTAATATCATATCAACATTGGTCCTGGCCGACCCCCTGGAGGCAGAGGGGCGAGGCTAAAAAAGTGTCAAATAGGCTAAAACTTCAAAAATCTTCTAAAATTCTGGAAATAGTATAATCAAATAATTACAGATTGAAAGATCTTAAGGTGTTTTATAAAAATTGTGAATTATATGACCTTGGGGTCTCACGTTACCCCCTGGGGAGGGGTCAAGTTTGCTTTAGTTTATATAGGAAAAACATATTTGTGAACATTATTTTCCCAATTTTCATAGGAAATTAGTCAAACTTGCTTTGAATTATTAGCCTAAGATATAGCATTTTAACATCCATATCCGTCCTCGATGACCCCCTGGGGAACCAGAGGGGCAGGACCAAACAGGGTCAAAATGATTAAAATTTCAAAAAATACCTCTAAGTTCACAGGTTTGATGGAAGCAAATACTCTTCATAGTCTAAAAAGTCTAATTTATAAATCACTGACCAACTTCAAGGCCAAGCATATAGTGTTTATATGGGTCTTTAATTTGTTTTATTATATATTCTAACTCAGGTGACCGTTAAGGCCCATGGGCCTCTTGTTTTATTTATGAAAAGGGGACAGGGGGGTAAGAAAAAAACAGATGGGGAGGGGGGAAGGAGGTTAAGGGGGATAAGGGTATGAAGAGGGATGGAACATGTATATAAACTAATAAATTAACAATTAACATAAGAGATAGAAAAGGGGAAAAAGGACAGAAAATGGATATCACTTCACAGATCTATACAAATGTATACATAGTGCAAGCATGACACATGGAAAAACATGTATAAATAAACAATAACAATTCAATTTAATCACAAGAAACTGCGGTGTAAATCTCAATGAAATTAGGTTATTTTGTCATAAAGACCATTTATTTAGGTAATTCTAATACTGCTTAGTTGACCTTTACCTGGAATAAAGTTATTTTGAAATATTGTGCTCAGCATATACATGTGGGTTTGTATCGTCACTGGTTTTTGAAGTTCGTGTTCCTTTTTAGGCACATCAGTTTTAATGTTATGTTTTAAGCTCTAAACATCAAAATGGTTGAAAATGATACTAGAATTCATGAGGAGTGAGTCTAATACAAGCAGAAATGTAGCTAATTGACATAAGCAAATAACAAATAAACGCCAAATCCATGCAAGAAATCAGAATAATTCTCCTGAAATATACAGCTTAGACTCAAATTATTATGATACACTTGGTTTGTAATAAGTTATGTTATGAATACAAGTTCATTTTTTCTTTTCTAGTTGTTCCCCTTCCCCCAAGGATGTTTCTGGCCAAATTTGGTGACAATCCATGCAGAACTCTAGCTAGTACCCTCCTTGGGTCTAGAGCCAAAATTTATACATATTCTGTTCCCTTTCTCCCAAGGATCTTTCTTAAGGTTAAAATTAGGTAACAATCTGCATTCCATTCAGAACTCTGACTAGTAGCAATTTAAAAGATTCACCTCTATTTCCCCTATTAGGCCCGCCCCTCCTGCCCCCCTGGGTGTCAGAGCCCAAATTTGTACAAACTCTATCCCCCTTCCCCCAAGGTCTGGCCAAATTTGGTTAGAATCCATGCAGAACTCTATGACAAGCAGCTATTTAAAGGAAATGTTGATGGACGGATGCTGCACCATACATAAGCTCACCTGGTCCAAAGGGCTGCCCTTGGGGTTTAGACCCAAAATATATACAAAGTCTATTCCCGCCGCAGTAGACATGATAAGCTAACCAGCCCTTTGGGCCAGGCGATCTAAAAAACTTTAGAAATTCGGAACTTAATTTATCTTGAGTAAGTATAGTATTATAATATAAAGTATCCATTGCAGTTATAGTTTTAAGTCTTAAGTATGTATGCTGACTGAAAGTACATGATAAAAAAGATAAAACTTTCCATTTGCTAAGTACTACCATAATAATTGTAACCATGTGTGTTTTTAATTGAAGCCATCTTTAGTGACCTTAGGCCTAGCTACTTAATGCATCAAAATCAAATCTAACCACATAATCTGATATCCTTTAAACGTCCAGCAAGTTTTGGATTGGGGTTTAATTTTGTCAATATTTATATACCCGGGTATACAAATGAATGGAAAATTGTGGAAAATATGCATACTTAAGTTATGACAATGTATTACTGCACAAAGGACCATGTTACAGATCTTGGATCTATCTTGTCAACTTCCGAGGAGAATACTTCTACCTAGATGTCAATGGTAAATCTTAATGTCTGGTCTACAACTAATGCAGATAGGGTATTAGGTACCAGCCAAATTCCAACCAGGAAACCAATATGTACTAGCCCTAAAACAAGAGGCCCAGAGGGCCTGTATCACTCACCTGGTTTGTAATGCCAAGTTATGTTCTGAATACAGGTTCATTGTTTCTTTTCTATAGGAATTTAAATATTTACCTCTATTTCCCCTATCAGGCCCGGCCCCTCCTGCCCCCGGGGGGTTCAGAGCCAAAATATATACAAACTCTGGTCCCCTTCCCCCAAGGATGTTTCTGGCCAAATTTGATTAGAATTCATTCAAAAATCTATGACAAGTAGCAATTTAAAGGATTTACCTCTATTTCCCCTATTGGACCCCACCCCTCCAACCCCCCCCCCAGGGGGGGGGGGGGGTGACAGAGGCCAAAATTTATACAAAATCTGTTCCCTTTCCCCTAGGATGTTTCTAGTCAAATTTGGTTAGAATCCATGCAGAACTCTATGACTAGTAGTAATTTCAAGGATTTACCTCTATTCCCCCTATTGGGCCCTGCCCCTCCTGCCCCCTGGGGGTCAGAGCCAAAATCTATGTAAACTCTGTTCCCCTTCCCCCAAGGATGTTTCTGACCAGATTTTGTTAGAATCCATGCAGAACTCTGTGATTAGTAGTGTTTTAAAGGAAATGTTGACGGACGGAAGACAGACAGACTGACGACAGACACAGCGCCATGACATAAGCTCTTTAGTTAACAAGAAGGCGTTCATGATTGAGCCTATTTCAATAAGGTCAAGGTCATGAATTCATTTAAACGAGGTGTAATATTGACACATTAAAACATTTCAGCCTATTTGATCCCTGCGACAATAAATGAAGGTCAAGGTCATTCAGATGAATAAACTTTTAAAGTCTTCAATCCCTGCATACAGGTATAATATTAGGTCTCTTTGACTTCTACATATTTATAGTCTGTAAAATTCAAAGAAGCTCCACCGCTGACAAATGGTATTTTTTCACTATTAAAAACAGGAGCAGATGATTTAGTATTTTTAGCTCACCTGGCCCGAAGGGCCAGTGAGCTTATGGCTCACCTGGCCCGAAGGGCCAGTGAGCTTATGTCATGGCGCAGCGTCCGTCGTTTGTCCGTCCGTCCGTCGTCCGTCAGTCTGTCGTCCGTCCGTCCGTCAACATTTCCTATAAATCGCTACTTGTCATAGAGTTCTGCATGAATTGTAACCAAATTTGGCCACAAACATCCTTGGGGGAAGGGGAACAGGACTTGTATAAACTTTGGCTCTGACCCCCCGGGGGCAGGAGGGGCGGGGCCAAATAGGGAAAATAAAGGTAAATCCTATAAAACGCTACTTGTCCTAGAGTTCTGCATGGATTGTAACCAAATTTGGCCACAAACATCCTTGGGAGAAGGGGAACAGAACTTGTATAAAGTTTGGCTCTGACCCCCCGTGGGCAGGAGGGGCGGGGCCCAATAGGGAAATTAAAGGTAAATCCTATAAAACGCTACTTGTCCTAGAGTTCTGAATGGATTGTAACCAAATTTGGCCACAAACATCCTTTGGGGATGGGGAACAGAACTTGTATAAGTTTTGGCTCTGACCCCCTGGGGGCAGGAGGGGCGGGGCCCAATAAGGGAAATAGAGGTAAATCCTATAAATTGCTACTTGTCCTAGAGTTCTGCATGGATTGTAACCAAATTTGGCCACAAACATCCTTGGGGGAAGGGGAACAGAACTTGTATAAATTTTGGCTCTGACACCCTGGGAGCAGGAGGGGCGGGGCCCAATAGGGGAAATAGAGGTAATCTTATAAATTGCTACTTGTCCTAGAGTTCTGCATGGATTGTAACCAAATTTGACCACAAACATCCTTGGGGGAAGGGAAACAGAACTTGTATAAATTTTGGCTCTGACACCCTGGGGGCAGGAGGGGCGGGGCCCAATAAGGGAAATAGAGGTAATCTTATAAATTGCTACTTGTCCTAGAGTTCTGCATGGATTGTAACCAAATTTGACCACAAACATCCTTGGGGGAAGGGAAACAGAACTTGTATAAATTTTGGCTCTGATCCCCTGGGGGCAGGAGGGGCGGGGCCCAATAGGGGGAATAGAGGTAAATCGCTTATTGTCATATAGTTCTGCATTGATTGTAACCAAATTTGGCCTAGAAACATCCTTGGTTTTAACAGAATTTGTATAAATTTTGGCTTAGACCCCCTGTAGCAGAAAGAGTGGGCCCCAATAGGGGAATTCAGAAAAGAAACAATGAACTTTTATTCAGAACATTCCTAGGCATTACAAACCAGGTGAGCGATACAGGCCCTCTGGGCCTCTTGTTCTTCAGTTACAAAAGTTACTAACTTAATACTGTTACCACCATTGAAATGTTTGAGCTTCTAATTTTTTGTTTAAATTAAAAATATAAAAAATAATTAATTGCGTCCTGAAAAAATTCTGTGGCACTACATCCTATATGGAATGAAGTACTGATAGCCCATGCACCAAAGGCAAAATAAATTATTTAATTAATATTATTTTTTGTGTTCATTAGACATATATATATACCTGATTAAACACCAATTATTGTTCAAATGATGAATATCATTTATGTTCTGTCGGCGGTGGAGCATCTTTAAGAATTTTCAACCATTTAAAGGCCCACTACTTTTCTGAAACGGCTTTTCATTTTTAAAATGGGAATGTAAAACGAGATCGATGATTTTGAAGAGTCGCAAAAGTTATTAACTTACTGTTAATACTACACTTATCATTAGCTTCTGAACAATATAATTAAAATAAATAAAATGTTAATTTTCATAACGCGGGTCGTCTTATGTTTCCCGCCATCGTCCTAAATACCGTCCGGTAGTTGAATGTCACTGCGGCAGACGGCAAAACAGCGAAATGAATCTCCACAGTTATCATAACTTACGCAGAAAATTTTGCATATGTTTGGTATTGTTACCTCATCTTATGCCATCGATATGTATGTTCTTATGTTATTAATGATGTTTTCAAGAAACCTTTAAATTTTGCACCGGAAAGGTAGTGGGCCTTTAATCTTTGTGATCTTGATGTCATTTACATGACCAACATGTTACAGAGTCAATATCATATATCTAGGACTCTCATTTTACATTACAGAGTCAATATCATATACTAGGACTCTCATTTTACATTACAGAGTCAATATCATATATCTAGGACTCTCATTTTACAAGATGTTCAGATTATTTATTTAATAAATATGTGTCCATGTCTCTTAATAGTTATTGATAAGAACCTGTGTTAAATATTTCAGACCATTTGACTCCTGTGACGTTGAATGAAGGTAAAATTTTGTTAAATTTAAACAAACTTGGTTACCCTTCATCTCAGGATGTCTCAAGCCCATGGTCTGTTTTCTAGGCCCCTTGACTTCATTATTGACAAGAAGTTGTTTAACAGTTTTTACCTATTTGACCCCTATGACCTCAAATAGTCAAGGTAATTGATTTGAACAAACTTGGTAACTCTTTATCCCTGCATGCTACTATTGCAATATGAGTAGAGCTTTCCTAGGAATTTTGATTACCTAACAATAATTTTAAGATAGATCAATGTTCTCAATGCAATAAATCCAAACACACAATGATTTCATATTTGTCCCTGCAAATTGTACTAATGACTTATGTATATGACTTCATAAATAATCACTTTTATTACAAGTTTCAATTTTGTTTTTGTACTTTCGTCAGTATTGTTCGTATAAGGATACACTGAATTCAAATATTTAGAAGGTAAAAAAGATGGAGTTTTTTAGGGCTGTGGTGGTCATGTGGTTTCCTATGTGGGGTAGATGCCAAGTATAGTACAAGATACTCATACATTTTTTTTTTTTTTTGTATTTGGTGGATGAACTGATGAAAATATATAACAGTCAAGTGATTTTTTTCAGAAAATACGAGATTTGAAAAAATTATTAAAAAATTTGGATAAACAGAGAAAGGGACGATAGTTGCCATATCAGAATTTTTACCCCCGCCTCGAATAAAGTTTTTTTAGCTCACCTGGTTCAAAGGATCATGGTGAGCTAATGCGATACAACAGCATCCAGCTGGCCAGATTTTAACAAAATTTAACTTATAGCATCCTTATGGGCTACTGAATGAAAATTGTACAAATGGTCGGGCTGACCCCACCAGGGGCCTGAGGGGCAGGGTCAAATGGGGTCAAATTGGCAATTTTCATATAAACAACTTTGACTTCTTTGAAACTAAGCAGGTGATAGCACTCATAATGCAATGGAAGCATCATTATAGGGTGGGGATTCAAAATTTTACAAATGATGAGGCTGACCCCCCAGGGGCCTGTGGGGTGGGGCAAAAAGGGGTCAAATTGGCGATTTCATATAAATAACTTCTTCTCCGAAACTAAGCAGGTGATAGCACTCATAATGCAATGGAAGCATCATTATAGGATGGGGATTCAAAATTTTACAAATGATGAGGCTGACCCCCCAGGGGCCTGTGGGGTGGGGCCAAAAGGGGTCAAATTGGCTATTTCATATAAACCACTTCTTCTCCGAAACTAAGCAGGTGATAACAAAATTTAACTTATAGCATCCTTATGGGCTACTGAATGAAAATTGTACAAATGGTCGGGCTGACCCCACCAGGGGCCTGAGGGGCAGGGTCAAATGGGGTCAAATTGGCAATTTTCATATAAACAACTTTGACTTCTTTGAAACTAAGCAGGTGATAGCACTCATAATGCAATGGTAGCACCATTATAGGGTGGGGATTCAAAGTTGTACAAATGATGGTGCTGAAACCATGGGGTCCTAAGGGCCCGTGCCAAAAGGGGTCAAATTGGCTATTTCATATAAACGACTTCTTCTCTGAAACTTAGTATTGGATAGCACTCATAATGCAATGGTAGCATCCTGATAGGGTAGGGATTCAAAATTATACAAATGATGAGGCTGGCCCCCAGGGGCCTGTTGGAGTGGGCCAAAAGGGGTCAAATTGGCAATTTTGATATATAAACAACTTAAAATCTTCTCCAAAACTAAGCAGGTGATAACTAGCACTCATAAAGCAATGGTAGCATCATTATAGGATGGGGATTCAAAGTTGTACAAATGATGGTGCTAACCCCCCAGGGGCCTGTGAGTGTGGGCCAAAAGGGGTCAAATTGGCAATTTTCATATAAACGACTTCTCTGAAACTAGGCATTTGATAGCACTCACAATGCAATGGTAGCATCCTTATAGGGTAGGGATTCAAAACTGTACAAATGAGGGGGCCAACCCCTGGTGGCCAAAGGGGCAGGACCAAAAGGGGTTAAATTGTCTAATCCCTATATAAACGACTTCTTCTCTAAAACTATGCATTGCATAGCACCCACAATGCAATGGTAGCATCATTATAGGATGGGAATTCAAAATTGTACAAATGATGGTGCTGAACCCCCCGGGGGCCTGTGGGTTGGGTCAAAGGGGGTCAAATTGGCAATTTTCTAATAAACGACTTCTCTGAAACTAAGCATTGGACAGCACTCATAATGCAAATTCAATGGTAGCATTCTTATGGGGCAGTAGGAATTCAAAATTGTACAAATGATGGGGCTGACCCTCGTGCCCTGTTTGGCGGGCCCAAAAGGGGTCAAATTGGCTATTTCATAAAAACGACTTCTTCTCTGAAAATGCAAATTCAATGGTAGCATCCTTATAGGGTAGGGATTCAAAACTGTACAAATGATGTGGCTGACCCCCCAGGGGCCTGTGGGGTGGGGCCATTAGGGGTCAAATTGGCTATTTCCTTTAAACGGCTTCTTCTCTGAAACTAAGCATTGGATAGCCCTCACAACGTTGTCATCTATATATGATATGGGACGGCGTGCGCGACCAATCAAACGGCGCGTTTGACCTTGCCCTAAAAGAGGCTATTTTCAGCAACAAGATGGCTGCAGAGTCTGAAGCGATGACCGGCGAATGGTATTTATTTAACACTCTTATTATATTTCCGTTGTCCATACTTTGTTTTAGTCTAAATATATACATATTAAGAACATGCAAACCAGTGTAGAAAACTAGATGCTCTTTAAAGTGATAATTTTTGTAATTAAAATTAAGTTTTTGTATGATGGTCATAAATGCATGTATAGCTCATATATATCCTACATGCTATTGTAGGACAGGGGTTATCTCCCCTTGCATAGCTCTCCTCTGTTAGGAGTTAATTAATTGCAGTGATAGGCAAGTTGCAATGCCAGCATGGGTGATTCTTTGCAAAGACCACAACGATGGAAGATCGGCCTAAAAGGTTACAAAAACTAGCTAGAACACTTGGTCCTCCCAAATCTGTTCTTGAGCCAGACATATTAATGGCAGATAACCAGAATATTCTTTCGGATGAAGAGTCCGAGGCGGACTTCTCAGGTGAACCCGAAGCGCACGTGGCCCCACCACAAGGGCAGCGCGATGAACTTGAAATTGAAGAATCAACGAGGTCTACTCCGAATCAAAATAGACTTTTACCACGACCTGTGGGTAAAAAAGCAATTAATTCAAGATCAATAACACCCCACGTGGACCCCCCTCAACATGACCTTGAAATGGCCACGATGGCCTCTGAACTCCGGGCGCTAAAAATGGAGGAAGAAAAACTCAAAATGCGGAAAGAAATAGCAGAAAGAATTGCGGGTTATCAATCACACCAACTTTCCCTAAATGAGACTGGTGATGATCATGGACATAGGCCCGATGGATTCCACGTGGTACAACCTCGAGCTCATTCAGTGAAAGCTAGCCACCAGGTAGAGGGAGACACAATACACAAAAACCAAGGTGAGAATGATTTCGTGAACATTATGCGACAATTATTATTCAGAGACACACAACCTAGTAAAAAGTCATCGCCGTATAAAATCACCGACTTCATTTGGGAAGACCCCACTATGAAATCTGAGAATAGTGATACCATAACAATTAGCACCGAAGGCAATGTGAAGGTCAGCAAAAAAGTAAAACCAGACATACAAAATATCTCGGTTGAGCAATGGGGATATGGTTGTATTGCAATATTATTGCACATGCTTGACTCCAAGGAGATAGATAATGCAGGCATGTTTGATTACCTAAAGTACACTCAAAACACCCTGCGTTACTTTCATAGATACCAACGAGTAAGTGTATTAGCATACGACAAAGAATATCGCGAGGCTCAGAAGAAAGAAGGTTTTAAGTGGTCATCGTCTCGAAGGGACATACAAGATTTCCAATTGGTATTGAAAACAACCAAAGGCAGTTCAGAAGTTTTATCTACGCCCACTAATAGTAAACGCAGAAAAGGCCCGTTCCTTCCGAATTGAAAGGAGATTTGTCGTCGTTTCAACGTGGAATCGTGCGACAGATCGCTAACAAATTGTAGAATGGCGCATAATTGTAGTTTGTGTTTTTTGAGGGACCATCCTGCAACAATACACCCTACAGGTACTCATTCCATGGATTCAAAAAAGTAGATTTGGGCCCGGGCCCAGTTACGGACAATACCCCTGGTGATATATATTAGAGGGCCCCTACGTATTGAAGAGTGGTCTAGGCTTTTAGATGAGGATGATTTCGACCGTGACTACATTTTGGAAGGTGTGAAACATGGATTTAAATTACTAGAATCAAATCTAGAGTCAATTTCCACAGTAGAGGCAGACAATTATTCATCCTGCACAAAATACGTCGATTTAGTTGATGTGCAAACAACATTCTAGGTTTTCGTTTCTTTTCTTTTTATTGCTTGCAAACGCTACCTCTCCTTGAGGTAGAGTAAAGACCTATAATGTCTCCAAAGACATCAGAAACAGATTTCTGTCAAACATGTGTTGTTGTTTTTCGGAAGTAGGTAGTAGTTCGTAAGAGCGGAGCCGGAGGAACTAAAGAGTTCCGGAAAGTCTGACGGCACACTCCCGGCCCATTGCTGTCATAGCAATATATATAAAGTTCAGAGTTCGAACTATAAAGATTAAGACAATAAAATCAATAATTCAACAGTTCAATAGTTCTAAATTCACATACATCAGCACACTTAACATCCAGGCGAAAGTTTAACGCGAGTGAAAATGAGTGATGTCCATTTCGAATAGCAATCTAACATTCAAGTATCAGCAAGAGCGTGAATTATCTATCCACTTAACGTTTACGAAACACTGAACAAGTAAACAAGTTCTGAAACTGGTCTCACAAATGTCGTTCGGTTGTCTTTCCGGATGATCATGACTTCAACCTTTCTGACTAATCCGTCGCTGCTTGGAAATGTCTTTACGACACGCCCAATGGGCCACTGTCTCCGATGGACACACGCGTCCTTCAGCAGAATGACATCATCGGGTTTCAGGTTGTCAGACGTGTGTTGCCATTTCTGTCTAATCTGCAGTTGATCCAGATATTCACGAGAGAACCTCTTCCAAAAGTCATTGGCAAGAACTTGGACTGCGCACCACTGTGCTTTGTACATGTCTTTCAAAGTCAAGTCACCGAAAGGCTCGTGAGGGGTGCCGACCTTTAGGGTAAGCAATGCGGATGGGGTAAGAATACTGGGATGTTCCGGGTCCGACGACACTTGGGCGATAGGTCTGCTGTTGATTATGGCTGCTACCTCGTACATCAGAGTCGACAGAACATCATGGGTGAGGCACTTGTTCTTCGGTTGGAGAAGCATAGAATCGAGGATACGTCTGGCCATCCCGATCATGCGTTCCCAGACTCCTCCCATATGAGAAGAATGGGGGGAGTTGAAGACCCATGTGACTCCGGTCTGATAGAGGTGTTCCTTGATAACGCCATCCTCAACGTTGAAAGCATCGATTTTCAGGTGGTCTGTTGAACCGACGAAGTTGGTTCCGCGATCGGAATGGAACTGGCACACATCTCCGCGAGTGGAGGTAAATCTGCGCAGTGCGTTGATGAAAGAACTCGAGCTCATGTCCTCCAAGATTTCAATGTGGACTGCTCTTGTAGATAGGCAAGTAAATAAGGCTGCCCAGCGCTTGGAGTTAGCGGCACCTCCTCTTGTGCGTCTAGTTATCACATGCCAGGGTCCAAAGACATCTACACCAACGTAGGTGAATGGCGCAGATGGTGTTATGCGACTAACCGGCAGGTCCGCCATCTTCTGAGTACCCATGGTTCCTCTGAGCTTACGGCAGGTAACGCATACGCGGATGCACGAGGAGACCAGTCCCTTTCCTCCTACAATCCAATAACCGGAGGACCTAACGGCGCCCTCGGTAAGATGTCTGCCCTGATGTTGTACCTTTTGATGACAGTGGCGTACGATGAGAAGACCGACATGGCACCCTTTAGGGATGATGAGTGGATTGGGTTCGACTAACGCGGTCGACTCGGTGATTTTGTTCAACCGGCCTCCAACGCGAAGGAGTCCATCTTCGTCAAGATACGGAGTCAAGGTGAGTATAGGGCTATCGCGAGGAAGAGAATTTCCTGCTTGAAGGCGTTTGATCTCCTTGGAGAAGTGGTTTCTTTGGACATGGATAAGAATGAGTCGTTTCGCCTCTTCCTTAAAGTTCGATTCTTTGTGCTTAGAGCACTGGTGCCAGCCATTGCACGATTTGCGGGGTTGCTTGAATGATCTGGCAAGGTGAATGAGGTAGGAGAAACTTCTGAGAAGTGAATCCCATTCTGAGTATTTCTCGAAGAGAGAAGTAAGGTTAAACGGTTGATTGAGTGTTACAGAACCTTTAGCCACTTGTATCTCCAGTCGGACATCTTTATCAGACTCGGGGTTGACGAGCGGGAATGTTCCCTTTTCATCGGTAGTAATCTCATCGGAGTTCTGGTGAAGAAATTTTGGGCCGTTCAACCAAAGGCTCTTTGACAGCTTGTAAGCCGGGATTGAACGAGTTCCATCGTCCGCTGGGTTGACATTCGTGTTGACATATGTCCACTGCTCCGGTTCAGTAGAGCTTCTTATCTTCTGGACGCGGTTTGCCACATACACATAAAATCTCCTTGCCGAATTACAGATGTAGCCAAGGACTATCTGGCTATCAGTGTACATCCTCACCTTGTCGAAGTCAATACCAAGGTTCGCAATAACGGTGTTCTTCAGTTGTGTGGCAAGTACCGCTGCGCACAGTTCGAGACGGGGAATCGTTTGTCCTCCAGATGGTGCAAGATTGGCCTTTCCAAGCAAGAAAGAAACTTCGATTTTTCCATCCTGAGTGAAGCTACGCATAAAGGCTGCGGCTGCGACAGCTTCTGACGACGCATCGGAGAATACATGTAGCTCCTTTGTCAACGTTCCCGTGACACCAGTTCCGTAGCATCGAGGAATGTTCAAGGCCTCAAGGTCCTTTAAGGAAGACCTCCATTGTAGCCATTCCTTCTCCAGGTTCGAAGGTAAAGGGTCGTCCCAGGAAATGGTGAGATCCATTATGTGCCTGAAGAACATCTTGCCTTTGATCGTGATAGGCGCCAGTAGACCGAGTGGGTCATAAAGACCTCCAATAGACGACAGAACTCCTCTTTTGGTAAATGGCTTCTCTTCGTCTGACACCTTGCATGTGAATGAATCCAAGGTGACGTTCCAGAAGATGCCCAGGCTACGTTGAAGTGGGGCATTATCAGTCAGAGAGCTAAGGTCCTTAAGGTTCTCAGCGAGGTCTTCAGATGGGAAAGACTTCATCAATTCGGGGCTGTTCGAAGAGATTTTGTGTAGACGTAAACGTCCTCCTTCCCATAAGGCTTTCTGGGTCCTCTTTAGGATATCAGTTGCAGATTTCGCATCTGGCAAAGACAAAAGACCGTCGTCTACGTAAAAGTTTTCGCGAACAAAGTCCGAGACATCTTCCCCGTGTTCTTTCTTTACGGAATCAGCCGCCTTGCGTAGACCGTAGGTTGCAATAGCTGGTGATGGGGAGTTTCCGAAAGTGTGGACTTTCATGCGGTACTCGACTATGTCCTCATCGAGGTCGTTATCCTTGTGCCACAAGAATCTGAGTAAGTCCCTGTCATCTTCTTTCACGTAGAAGCAATGGAACATTTGCTGAATGTCGGCCATAAATGCAATGGGTTCCCTGCGGAATCTCATGAGGATAGCAAGAAGGCTGTTCGCAAGGTCGGGTCCTTTCAGAAGCGAGTCATTTAAGGAGACGCCTTGGTATTTGGCTGAAGAATCGAAGACAACCCGAAGAGAATCTGGTTTCTTGGCGTGGTATATGCCAAAGATTGGCAGGTACCATCTTTCTTTGGTAGGATTTGTGTTTGGCGCCAGTTCCGCGTGTCCCTTTTCCAGTATTTTGGCCATGAACTGTACGAAGTGATCTTTCTTTCTGGTGTTCTTTCTAAGGCTGGCGGTTAAGGACTTCGCTCTCTTCATGGCTTCGTTACGATTATTTGGAAGAGCTTGGTGCTGAGGTCGTAAGGGAAGTGGAGCCTCCCAGTGTCCATTTTCGTTCTTCGTCATTTCTTTGTCCATGATATTGAGGAATTGATGGTCCTCTATCGATAGTCCTCTTGATTCATCTTCAATAGTCCTCTCAAAAAGGCAGTTTTCTAACTGGGCTGTTTCCTTCGCTTTGAAGAAGTTGGAACATGGTTTGAAGACAGACGCACGACCGTTGACGAGTAATCTGGTTTTGTTGACGTTAATTACATTTGACCCATGCGTTTCTCCCCCACATGGTTGTCCGATAAGTATCCAACCCAGGCCTAACTTCTGTGCAAATGGGGTGTTCTTGGGGCCTAAGCGTTGATCCAGCACCCGGTGGGCGTCGATCATATCCCTGCCAATAAGAATTGAGATAGGCACATCATCGTGGAGGCATGGAATCTGGCTTGCTATGTCGAGTAAGTGGCTGTAGTGCTCGGCAATATCCGGGATAGGGATTTCTTCTTTGTTGTTGGGTATATCGTTACATTCGATGAGGGAGGGGAGATCCATTTTGGTGTGGCCGTCCACAGATTCGGCCACGTAGCCTCCAGCTCTTCTTCCGGACATTGTGAACGCTCCTGCGCATGACGATAGGGTATACTCGATCTCGGTTCCTTTCTCGCAGAAACAGTCAAAGAACTCTGAAGTGGCGAGAGTCTTATTGCTCTGGTCATCAACTATTGCATAGAAGTATTTGGAGTCTTCAGGTGACGTACGATGGTAAACCTTTATAAGCACTATTTTTGCGCAAGATCTTCCGGAGAATTCTTCACAGTTTACAGTGGTACAATTAGTATGGACTTCCGTAGAACTGGTAGGTTTGGCAGCTGTAGTGGATATGCTGGCAGACATGGCCTCTGTACAATGCAGGGCCGTACAGTGTCTCTTGCTCTGGCACTTCTGACAGGTTACTGATGACTCCGTGCAGTCCTTAGCAATATGTGAGTTAACAGCGCAACATCTGAAGCATATGCCTTTCGTCTTCATAAACTTCTTCCGCTCTTCTATGGGTTTCTTCTGAAAAGCTTTACAGTCGTTAAGGCTATGTGATGTATTGTGAAGAGGACAGAGTACTTCTGCCTTTTGACTGACCTCTGTCTTGTGAACCGTGATGGTTTTCGACTGGTAGGATGTTGGGGGGTTCTTTTTCTTCTCTGGAATAACTGTGGTCTTGTTTTCTGGCTTCATTGAATAATCAAAGCTCGGGGCATTAGCTCTGAAGGCTTGATCGCAAATATAGTCAACAAATGTGGAAAACGGGGGGTATAACACACCTTTCTGCTTCTTATACTTGCTGGCATGTGCTGTCCATTTGTTCTGTAAATAGGTGGGCAGTTTTGCGACGATGGGATTAACTCCAGCTGAAGAGTCATAAAATGCCATGAGGCTCCTATAACTATCCTGTTCCTTGATAGACTGGATCTCTCCCAGGAGGTCCGCTAGTTCGTACAGTCGCTTCGAGTCATTACTTGCTATTTTAGGCATAGCAACGAGTTTCTGCCTGAGGGATAGTTCAACGAGTTCAGGGGCTCCATAACGCTGTTCCAGTCTAGACCATATCTTGGTCAGTGCAAGGTTTGGGTTCGTAGCATTGGCTATACGCAGGCTCTCTGCATGACGTCGTGAATCAGCTCCTAGGTATTTTACTAAGAGGTCGATTTCTTCATCGGCACTAAGGTTCATGTCCTCTGTTATATTTTTAAAGGAGGCCTTCCAGGTTAGGTAGGTTTCTGCTTTGTCATTAAAGCTGGATAGTCGGTGTAACAGAAGATCCTTTTTCATCAAAGACCTGCTGATATCTTTCAGAGTGTTATCTCCGAGTGGTGTCCCATTAACTGGATTACAGTACTCCTGGTACTTTGATGCAGGTGTATGAGGCTCTATAGGATCATTGGAGTTGGGTCCCTTGTCGTTCCTATATACACTACGCTGGTGGTTTTGTTGGGTTTCATTTGGGGTGTCATGATCAGCAAACATATCTGGGGGAGGGATATAACAAGGCGTAAACTCTGGGGCCTGAGGTCGTAGACTTGGTATAGAACGTTCATTGTGAGGAAAGTCATTCAACGAACTTACAGTGGGTACTAGCTTATTTCTGAGGTTTGGATTAGGACGAGGGGTCTGAACATAGTGAAGTGGTGTAGGATTTAACGGCATGTGGTTGTCGAGAAATTGTTCAACTTTATGGTGCGATGAAAGCTCTTCTGAAGGAACGTCAATGCTTGGTGAGGACTGGTTTTCCTGAAAATATTCATCCATTACTCTTAGCTCGGCGGCGGCCTCTGTGTATTCTCTTTCTGTTTTAATTATTTTGAGTTGGGCATGTTTCTCGGCTGCTTCTCTTTCTATTAGGGCCTCTTTCTCGGCGAACTCGAGTCTGACCTTTGCGGCTTCAGCTTTCACCTTTGTACGAAGGTATGTGGAGCTTACGTCTGATCGGTTTGATATCTGTGATCTATGTGATCTGTGTGTTCTTTGAGTGGATTTGCGCGATGAACATATAGATTCTTTATCATTTCGTTGTAGGGGTGTTTCGGGGCATTTCTTTTGTAGGGGTTTGTCCAAATAGGGTTTCAATGACGATTTCTCTTGCAGGATTAACTCCTTTCTGGCTCTCATTGTTTCAAATATAGGCACTAAGTTCGCGATAGCTTTCTTCTGTACGAGTTCTTTTCAGGAAGTGCATGAGCTCTGTGGAGAGGGTTTCATATTCTGTAAAACTTTCTTGGATTTTTTCAACGGAGGAAGTGGTGTCGTTGAGAAGGGTGTCGAGGGTACTCCTCATTACCAGAAGGCGTGATATATATCTTTCAAACCTAGTTTTGTACAACTCCTTACCTTCAGTGGTAAGATTTCTGACTCTGGTTTCTGTATTTTCTGTCATCTTTCTGTTTTGTCCTGTTCTGCTGTCTGGGGATTCTGTAGGTCTTTACTGTGCAAACAACATTCTAGGTTTTCGTTTCTTTTCTTTTTATTGCTTGCAAACGCTACCTCTCCTTGAGGTAGAGTAAAGACCTATAATGTCTCCAAAGACATCAGAAACAGATTTCTGTCAAACATGTGTTGTTGTTTTTCCATAAGCCGGAAGTAGGTAGTAGTTCGTAAGAGCGGAGCCGGAGGAACTAAAGAGTTCCGGAAAGTCTGACGGCACAGTTGAAAAGCAGATTAAACATGAACTCTTACATGGCAACTATAAAGTGACTGCGTCAAAACCGACTATTATTAGTGCTTTAGGGGCCATCCCAAAGTCATCTTCTAAAGTACGCCTAATTCATGATGCCAGTAGACCATCTAAATTATCACTAAATGACCACATTTTATCGGATTGTTCATGCGAGTATATGGATTTACGGGAGGCCACGAAGCATATCACCCCGGGGTGTTATATGGCTAAAGTAGACCTTAGTAACGCGTATAGATCTGTTCCAATTCATCCACCCAACTACACAGCTACAGGGTTAAAATGGACTTTCTCTGGTGAAACCCAACCCACTTATATGTATGACTGTAGACTTCCCTTTGGCGTTTCGAAAAGTCCACAGATATTCCAGCGCCTTAGTAGCGCAGTATGCCGTATATTAAAAAGTAAATATGGCTTCAGGGTAATATCTTACCTTGATGACTTTCTGATCATGGAACATTCATTTGACAGATGCCTTCAGGCCTTAAACACCCTCATCAGAGTATTACGTAAACTCGGTTTTTCTATAAACTGGTCAAAAGTAGAAGGACCAACCACGCGGATTCGTTTTCTGGGAATAGTCATCGACAGTGAAACCATGACATTTTCATTACCGCAGGATAAGCTAAATCATTTTGCTTGTCTGTTACAATCGTATGTATCGAAAAAGCGTGCTAGTAAAAAACAATTAGAAACTCTATGTGGAAAATTAAGCTGGGCAGCTCAGGTAATATGTGGTGGCCGAACTTTTCTCCGTCGTATTATTAGTATGAAAAACGCAATGGCTGATACTCATCATAAAGCCCTTCTGTCTCCAGGATTTTTTAAGGATTTGGAGTGGTGGTTGTCTTTTCTACACTTTTTCAATGGGACACAGCAAATCCTGAATTCAAAGCCAGTTACCTCCCTTCAATCAGACGCATGTGATAAAGGTGCAGGCGCATACTACAATGGAGACTATTACTATGTTAACTGGGAGCTAGACATGCCCCCTATCTACAGAGAACACATAAATATCAAAGAACCAGTTGCCATATATCTTGCTATCTGTCGCTGGTGTCATTTGCTTAAAAATCAACATGTTGTTATATATACTGACAATAAAACGGCGGCGTCATGGATTAACAAAGGATCCTCTCGAAATGAACTCTGTATGTTTATATTGCGAATTTTATTTTGGTTTTGCGCATGTTATAACTTTACATTGAAATGTGTGTATTTTCCTGGAGACCAAAATGTCATTGCAGACACGTGTTCTAGACTTCACGAAAATGGAAAACTTAGCTTACTATACCAGTTGTTACCATCTTTACAACTTGATCAATTTAATGTTCATGAACTGACAACTCACATGTCACAAAACTTTTTCATCAATAGGTGGTATGTCAGAGACTGTGCTTATGGAAACAGCAGAGCTACTAAAAAGCAAGGCGTGGGCTGATTCCACCAGTAGAACTTATTCCACACACTGGAGATGCTACACAGCTTTTTGTGACAGGTACAAGTATAATCCAGTGCCAGCATCATCAGATGTGCTTCAGGTGGCTTACCTAATAACAGTGAAACAGTTGAAATATCATACCATTCGCCAATATATGAACATCATATCGCACATTCATCGTGTTTCAGGATTTTCGAATCCGATTCCAGGAGATTACCATTTGCACCAGGTGTTAATGGGTGCAAAAAGGGTTTTGGGATTAAGTCAGACCCCAGTGGATGCTATTACACCTCAACTTTTGTTTAGAATAAGATCCTCACTCAACTGGAAGGATCTTGGAGACATTTCATTTTGGTGCGCATGTTTGACAGCTTTTTTTTGGCTTCTGAGACCAGGAAATATTGTGGTACATTCTCGTTTTAATCCGCACCGTGATCTACGTAGACTAGATTTACTAGCATGTTCTTGGGGTTATATTTTGCAACTTAGATGGTCCAAAACGATACAATACAGGGAAAGAGTAGCAGAGGTTTTCTTACCAAAACTTTCAGCAGACAGTGATTTGTGTCCAGCCAAAGCTCTTCAAATGCTTCTGGCCAAGTCCATATCTGCAGACCCTTTGGGCCCATTGTTTCAGCAATTGGATGGATCTGCTTTGACTTATAAAAACTTTCGTGATAAGTTGCATACCTGCCTCACCTTAGCAGGAATAGACCCGTCCAATATCAAGGGTCACTCCTTTCGTAGGGGTGGGGCTTCCTGGCTTGCTAAAATGGGGATCCCCCTTGACATGATTAAAAACATTGGTATGTGGTCGAGCGACGCAGTGCATCGGTATATAGAACCTGATTTTAGTGCAAAACTCAAAACAGTACAGCAATTTGTTTGTTCTGCTGCTTCATGTGCATGATAGGTTATTATAATACCAGTGTTATACAATCTTGTATTTAGTAAGCTTAATATTATTGTTAAATTGGTGCTGATTGCAATTACATATTTTTCCCTAGCTATGGCAAGCCGTTTTGATATTTAATACATAATAGCTTAAGTTAAAAAGTTATTTAGCTTAAGTTAAAAAGATTTTAGCTTAAGCTAAAAAGATTTCAGCTTAAGTTAAAAAACTTACATAATCAAAGTTTTTTTTACTTAAGTTGAAATCTTTCTAACTTAAGTGGAAATCTTTTCAGCTTAAGCTGAAATCTTTTTAGCTTAAGCTAAAATCTTTTTAACTTAAGTTAAATAACGTGATAATGCAAAATACTCTTTTCTAACTTAAGTTGAAAAGATAGTTGCACTATGATAATGCAAAAAGAATTTGTCTTAAGTTAGATTTCTCATTTTTGCATAACACTTATTTTAACTTAAGTGTAAAAACATATCGATCGCACTTCCATCGAAATTGTGATCATGCAAAAAATGTGAAGTCAACCGTGAAATCGCCTTTGGACTAGTCCAATATACTCATTCAATGAAAACACTCCATACATAACAGCCAATCACAGTCGCCGTTTCGAAACTGCTTTGCATGCGATGACAACTGCCTAACAAGATGGCGGCTCCCAATATTTATATGCCGAATACCAATTGCACGTTGCATTTTTCTGTTAATTGATAAGTTAAATGTTCATTTAGCACATTCTCCTGTTGCTCATCTAAAAAATTGCATTTGTTAAAAAGTCATATTAGACCAGCTACAATTAATCACTGAAAAGTTTTTTTTAACTTAAGTAGAAAAGTTTTTTTTAACTTAAGCTGAAAAGTTTTTTTAACTTAAGTAGAAAAGTTTTTTAACGTAAGTTGAAAAGATTTTAACTTAAGCTGAAAAGTTTTTTTAACTTAAGTAGAAAAGTTTTTTAACTTAAGCTGAAAAGTTTTTTTTAACTGAAGTAGAAAAGTTTTTTAACTTAAGCTGAAAAGTTTTTTCAACTTAAGCAGAAAAGTTTTTTAACTTAAGCTGAAAAGTTTTTTTAACTTAAGTAGAAACGTTTTTGAACTTAAGCTGAAAAGATTTTAACTTAAGCTGAAAAGTTTTTTTAACTTAAGTAGAAAAGTTTTTTAACTTAAGCTGAAAAGTTTTTTTAACTTAAGTAGAAAAGTTTTTTAACTTAAGCTGAAAATTTTTTTTTTAACTGAAGTAGAAAAGTTTTTTAACTTAAGCTGAAAAGTTTTTTTTAACTTAAGCTGAAAAGTTTTTTTAACTTAAGTAGAAAAGTTTTTTAACGTAAGTTGAAAAGATTTTAACTTAAGCTGAAAAGTTTTTTTAACTTAAGTAGAAAAGTTTTTTAACTTAAGCTGAAAAGTTTTTTTTAACTGAAGTAGAAAAGTTTTTTAACTTAAGCTGAAAAGTTTTTTCAACTTAAGCAGAAAAGTTTTTTAACTTAAGCTGAAAAGTTTTTTTAACTTAAGTAGAAAAGTTTTTTAACTTAAGCTGAAAAGATTTTAACTTAAGCTGAAAAGTTTTTTTAACTTAAGTAGAAAAGTTTTTTAACTTAAGCTGAAAAGTTTTTTTAACTTAAGTAGAAAAGTTTTTTAACTTAAGCTGAAAAGATTTTAACTTAAGCTGAAAAGTTTTTTTAACTTAAGTAGAAAAGTTTTTTTAACTTAAGCTGAAAAGTTTTTTTTAACTTAAGTAGAAAAGTTTTTTAACTTAAGCTGAAAAGTTTTTTTTTAACTTAAGTAGAAAAGTTTTTTAACTTAAGCTGAAAAGTTTTTTTTCAACTTAAGCAGAAAAGTTTTTTTAACTTAAGCTGAAAAGTTTTTTTTAACTTAGGTAGAAAAGTTTTTGAACTTAAGCTGAAAAGTTTTTTTTTAACTTAAGTAGAAAAGTTTTTTAACTTAAGCTGAAAAGTTTTTTTAACTTAAGTAGAAACGTTTTTTAACTTAAGCTGAAAAGTTTTTTTTAACTTAAGCTGAAAAGTTTTTTTAACTTAAGTAGAAAAGTTTTTCAACTTAAGCAGAAAAGTTTTTTTAACTTAAGCTGAAAAGTTTTTTTTTAACTTAAGTAGAAAAGTTTTTTAACTTAAGCTGAAAAGTTTATTTAACTTAAGCTGAAAAGTTTTTTTTACTTAAGCTGAAAAGATTATTTAATATACACCAGGTTTTTTTAACGAAAAATTATTTATAAGACATTATTCAAATCCAGCACCTTTATTTTCTTACTAGCAAGATGGATATCTTGAAAAATAATGGAAGGCGCCATATTTACAATGTCTTCTAGGCAGAAAACATTTCTTGTTGTGGTTACCTTGAAGTAGTTGATTTGATACCGTTCAAATATTAATCTGAATTGCAGATGGTACGTCGTCGGCCATTTTGTTTTATGCAATATGGCTGTTCAAGCTTGTCGGGAACGTACAAATGGACTAGCCTAACCCATTATAAATAGAAGGGGATGGCAGGTGGAATATTGGAAATACGATATACTTATCTACAACCGGATTTTTTTTAGCTGAAGTTGAATAAGGTTTATTTGCATTATCACTTTTTTCAGCTTAAGTCAAAAAGATTTCAACTTTGTCAAAAAGTTTTTTTGACTTAAGTGAAAAAAAGTGATAATGCAAAAAAAAATTTTTAACTTAAGTTGAAATCTTTTAGCTTAGCTAAAATCTTTTTAACTTAAGCTAAAAAACTTTTTAACTTAAGCTATTATGTATTAAATATCAAAACGGCTTGCCATAGGCCAGAGGCAGAATCGTTGCCTTCTGTGTTTGTACGGCTTTATGAGAATGGGGGCAGTATTTTATATAATATGTGATTTTAGAATTGTTTCTATGGAAGTTTGTTAAGACAAACAAATATACTTTACCGTTTACATATAGGTTCATGAGTTTGAAATACATAAGTACCATTCTTATTAGATACATCAAGGACGTATAAAATCCTTGGATACATGTACATGCTTGTTGTAGAGCTTGGGCCTGGGTAAACATGTACACCGTTTCCCGGGGGGGGGGGGCAATTATTGTCATGACAGGCAGCCGTGAAGCGTAAATCAAGCATGTCTGTCACAACGTTGAATTTACCAATAATACATGTATATATTACAATCAAAATTAATTTAGATTAGGTACTTATTCAATATTGTAATATGGTATTTTATATACATAGTCAATTTAGATTAGGTACTTATTCAAAATTGTAATATGGTATTTTATATACATAGTCATGATAATCAGGTTTCTGATATATGTAAAAAGCCAGTGTAAAAAAATAAATTAATGAAAAGATATTGGATGAAATATGATATTCCAATAATCTTGAAATTAAATGTTTTAGTTAATTATACACTTGATATTTAGATTATTTTTAATTTTAATTTATAAAGCTTCATTATCAAATTCATGAAAATGCACTACCATTAAAACACTTATCCCTACTGACTAGCATTGTTGTATAACTGTATGTATTTGTGTGATGAGTACAATGTATGCATGTAGAGAGGCTGCCACCTAAGTACAGCATGCTATAAATAGACCTCCTAGGGTTGGGATAAGGTACTACATGTATACAGGTGTTGTTAGTCTGGGATACACTTGACTGAACATATTGAAGGGTGCCCAAAGAAGGCCCCAGGCTCCTGGCCCCACTCTGACAAATGTTAGGTAATTTAGATTATCATGCCCGTGTGGTTGATGGAACAGTATGAAGACCAATGCAAGTGACCATGGCAACTGCAGTCCTAGCCTAGGGGTCTATCTTTCGAGCAGGCAAATATTAAGTGTACAATATATACATGTATAGATCATACATTGTTATCACATAACTCAAATTTAGAATCTAATCAACAACTATAATCTATTGTGCTATTAATAACAATTATAAAATTCGATTCTAAAATTTTCCCTTAAAATGAAATATTTGTGTGTACATTCTTGCACGAATGTAGGTGTGTGTAAGGGTAGTGTGTGGGTGTGAGGATGGTGGTGTGTGTATGTGTGTTTTTGTGTGTGCTCGCGATGATATGTGATTCAAATGTGTACCTGTATATTGTTTTATGTGACTGTGTACTTGTGTTGTAATGTAATTATGCAAAAAGAAAAAAAAAAAAAAAAAATTAAAAAAAAACAACTATGAATCTACAGTTTAAATTGGTAGAAGTTGGATTTGTTTTGATTCTGTCTGTTGATTTGTTATCAGGCATGTGACCTACATTTTAGCGATCGGTCCTTTGAACAGTGTACTTTGATACTAAATTTTTGCTTTCTTAAGCCAATGCTTACAGGTTCCTCAATCGGTTGACACAATAAAATGTAATTTCTAATGCCGATTTTTAACGTCTATGGACGATTTCTCATTTTTCCAATGCTTTGCAACGCGCAAGGTTCCATGTAGCAAATGGATACGTATTACACATTTGACAGGATTAAAACTATTTCGCGTACCTTGCCGTTTAGAAAAGTATATTCCATACAAACATAGTTAAACATTTTATGAATAATTTATTTGTTTATGTTTATATGTCCTTGCTTTTATTATGCCCATCAATATATTCTTTTTAATCAAAATATTTTGCCGATCAAAATATCTCTTTGGCGACGATTTGCTTACACTGAAAATCTTACTCCACGCAAGGTTCATCACTTTATGCGTTCGAAAAAGAATTTCATCTTTAAACTACATATCACTAGCTAAGAAAAATAGTTTTTACTGGGAAAATGCGGACTTGAACTATCCATTGATGAGACATAACCAGAACGTGGTTTACCGTACGCTGTTAATTTGCAACGCAGTTTATTTGCTTTTGTAACTTCTAATAAACGTTCTTATCTATAAATTAAATTGTATGATGATATATATTGATACATTTTACTTAATATGTATCTATTCAAATAAACATTACAGTACGAATGATTTCCCGAAATTAACGGTAATTTTTATGTTGCAATAAATATTATGTTTCTGATCGCAATAAATATTTCTATCTGTCAAAGTCCATATAAACTGCAGAATAAATACATATTTTCTCATATCTGTGTGGCACATCATCTAGTCTGTCTGTGGTCTGGATGTAGTGGACATTTACCTGTAGTGGACACCGTGTTCACACGTAGTGCACTCCGTGTCTACCTGTAGTCTAAATCTTGTGCACTCCGTGTCTACCTGTAGGCCATCCTCGATACTCCAGGGGTTACCATAACTGACGTTATATCCACCCCTGGACTATCTCATAGTAAAACTGAAGGCAGTTCAGAATAAAATGTCTGACCAATCACAGGCCTGCAAAGATTTCCTTTGAAGACTACAGAGAGAGCGACGCCCAACATCAAAGCCACACAGTAAACCACAGTGTACCGTTATACGGCTCTTTTGATGTACATCAAAGGACTAAATTACCTGTTCTGTCCGGTTGCCTCCAGTTTTGCTATGAGATAGTCCAGGGGTGTAGAGATCGTATGTGATCGGAACCCCTGGTGTGTCGAGGATGCCTGTAGGCTAAACCTCGTGCACTCCGTGTCTACCTGTAGTCTAAACCTCGTGCACTCCGTGTCCACTCGTAGTTCACACCGTGTACACAATGTGTAACCTTTAGTCTACTACCAACATGTAGTGTTGAAGCCATGCAGCTTGCCAAGCGGTGTCGGGCCGTCACAGTACCCGTTTTTTTCTACACTGGTAGAAATCCATGTTGTGAAAAAGTTATGAATAGATAATTTATTTTGTAACGTTTCTGTTATACATGAAAAACCTATTCACAATAATACAAAATATAACGAAATGTGAACCACCTTGCCAGACCACGGCCGCTCGTGCATGGAGCCTTCGCTGGTAGATCAGGCCGCAGCCCATAGTTGGGAATTTAATAATATAAATACGTAATTACCAACACATATCTCAATAAGTACTTGTAAAAGATATATATTTCGTTCTTTTCCATGTATATCTTGCTTTAAAGGAATGCTATAAACCACTGTGTTACACTTATATGCAGGTCTACGCAATGTACATGTTTACGTAAACGTATGGCTGCCGATATCTCGAAAATTAAAATGGTGAAATCGTTCAGTTTTAATATTGTAGAGTTTTTTAATGTCAGTCGCTTTTATTCCATGGGCTGCTAGTGAAGTCTCAAATTGAAGCGATATTACTTTAAAATAATTTGAATGCATGTTAGATAGACTACATTTAGATTTATGAATACAGATCGTAATACTGTAAATGCCGACCAGGACACATTGCGCATGGCTTCGAAAATACTAAAATACTAAAAGTTTTGTTTAAAATACGATAAAAAGTAACTATAAACCATCCTCGATACTCCAGGGCTTCCGATCACTTACGGTCTCTACACCCCTGGACTATCTCGTAGTGAAATTGAAGGCAGCTCAGCGGAAAAGATTTGACCAATCACAGGCTAGCAAAGATTTCCTTTGAAGACTACAGAGAGAGCGACGCCTAACATCAGAGGCATAGTCAACCACAGTGTACCGTTATACGGCTCTTTTGATGTACATCAAATGACTAAATTACCTGTTTTATTCTGTTGCCTCCAGTTTTACTATGAGATAGTCCAGGGGTGTAGAGATCGTAAGTGATCGGAAGCCCTGGAGTATCGAGGATGCTATAAACTGACTCATTTGTATGTCATGAGCTAAAATCTAAAATTTCTAACGGAAAAAATTATCTAGAAGACGTAATTTTATGACTCTGAAAAAGGACGAAATTCGAGATCTCGGCAGTACTTAACGTAATGGCTGCCGTGCGCTTGGAGTGATCTACGAAAGCAAGCTTTAATTTGGTAATAATCACACATCTTGAGGTGTTTTTTAAGTAAGACTAAGAAAACAGTAATCGCTTATTAAAATTTCAGTACTATATTTGCGGAACTTGGAATTTAATTTGTAATTTCAAGCCGATTTTTTCAATATTCTTTCAATGTTTACACATCATGGCGACCGTATTTTCCTCGTGGCGGTCGAAAATGGAGTATAAACATCGTAAAATATATGAATACCATATGCTTATATCTATATATTATTGTTACACATTTTTATTTACACCTTTTGAAATTAAGATAAAGCAACAATTCTCGGATGGTCGTACTATTTATTACAATAAAATGTAAACAAACATCGAAGCGGCTGTGTTCCCACCATGTTAATGTGTACAGATATACAGAGCTGTACCTTTAAGCGCCCGGATGTACCTTTGTGTGACGTCATCGCCATCTTTTCTGAAATCTCCTATAAACGGTACACTGTGGTTGACTGTGTTGCTTTAATGTTAGGCGTCGCTCTCACTGTAGTCTTCAAAGGGAATCTTTGCTGCCCTGTGATTGGTCAAATGTTTTCCGCTGAGCTACCTTCAATTTCACTATGAGATAGTCCAGGGGTGTAGATATCGTAAGTGATCGGAACCCCTGGAGTATCGAGGATGATGAGACCATAATATAATGTTTATTTGTTTAAGTTTAGTATTAGTTATATTATTAGTTTACAATTAAAGTATGGGATTGAGAGATATAGCAAGTTTCTGGTTTCCAGAGACTAGTCTTGCTAAAAATTATTGTTTCTGCTTTTACATATACCACATTTCCGCATTTCTGTCCACGTCATTCTCTTTACGCTTGACAAGTATTCGAGGGATTCATCTCCCCAACCTTAGTCCAATGAAGGACTGTTTGGCATGCAGCTATGGACATTTTCGATAGTCCACAATGCTGTGATAATGCCTTCTGCATATCTGATACTGCATGATGCGATGTTGATTTTGCCACATTTGGCCACTGCCACGATCAGGATTGGAATGCCGTGGCTCCATTTGAAAGTTGAAGATCATACCAATGCACCAATCTTTCTATCTGGGATGTTTTCTTTTGCCCTTGGAACTAGGGCTGTTCTCAGCTGAGACATTGTAGTGTGATCATTATGTTTCTTCTTTCATCGATCTGCAGGAATGAGAAATAGAATAAGAAGTGTAGTACTCCAGGGGTGGTGACGGAGGTATACAAACTCCGGGGATGAGTACGGGATGGGGTCAAACCAGCAGGCGGACATATGGGGGGGTAGGGAAGTGTGATCGGCGGGTGGCGGGTATCACGTTTCACCTGGTACGTATTTGGGGCACGCTGCGTCATCGCCATCTTTGCTCTTGAAATTCTCCTATAAACGGTACACTGTGGTTGACTGTGTTGCTTTAATGTTAGGCGTCGCTCTCACTGGAGTCTTCAAAGGAAATCTGTTGCTGCCCTGTGTATTTGGTTTTCAATTTTGGTTTGTTCCGCCTGAGCTACCGTTCAATGCTTCACTATGAGATCTAGTCCGGCGCGCGATTTTGTTTTTCTTTGTAGATACGTTAAGTGATCGGAACCCTAGGCAGTATCGTCCAGTCGCGTACGGCAATGGTCATTTAAGCATTGAACGTCTTTCAGTTGGCATTCATAGCCAATATGCGCGCTTCATGGAATTTGCCTCTGTCCCGTTTGCATTCATATTGGCTATGAATGCCAACTGAAAGACGTTTAATGCTTAAATTTACATTTGATAACAATTTTATAATGAAATACCAAGGAATCTTGCATTTGTAATGAAACAATCATTCGTTATCGATGGAACAGCCATTTGAGCAGCCGTATTCCGTAATCGCTGGCGCGGCAATTGTGACGTCACAATGATAATGACGTCATTGTAAGCGCTTGAAGTTCATTGTCTATATGCCTGCCAACTGCGTTTGGTAAGGTTACATAGTGGGACTGCAGTGAAAATGTAAATATTAGAGATTGAGCGAATTTTACATTGTAATGGATCTACGTAATCTTATCTTCAAACATACAAATTATTCCGAGATGATAATTGTGATTCTATGTCCGTTTTGTTTTGCTTCTATTCAAAACACAGGTTCAGTTGATATACCACTAAGGCATAATACTGAATTTATATAAAAGTATTGTTGAAATTCCTAGACGTTAACCAGATACAGGTAGCCTAAATATATACATAATAACTGTACGTACATATACGTATAAAAGGTATTGTCATCTGACCCCATTGTATTTTTCACAAGCCTCTCACTTACAAGATAAACATGACGACGTATTCGGTATGTAACAGTTTCCGATTGATACCAACGTCGTCTGAGTACGTCAACGGAGATGGCGTGGTCGGAAACTAGTTCCGTCCAATTGTTACGTCACCTAGCAACTGATGGCGTGATCGGAAACAAGTCCCGCCCACCTCAATTCTGATTGGTTAAACGGAAATACCCGAGTGCAAGGGTGTGCTAGCTTCCAAGGGTGTGCTAGTTCGATGACTAACACACAGCTGAGAGAGGTTTTGGAAAAAGCAGGGAGCTAGTAAATTTAACAAAGTATATTTTATATAGTGTAAATAAAGTAGAGGTATATTAATATACAGAAGCAAAACAAAACGGACATAGAATCACAGTTATCATCTCAGAATAATTTGTATGCTTGAAGATAAGATTACGTAGATCGATTACAATGTAAAAGTATCTCAATCTCCAATGGCCATTGCCGTACGCGACAGGAATAGAGAGAACGTTAGCGTATGGAAGAAATATATTTTTAGTCTTATCATAGCTTTTGTATGTATCGGTATATTAAAACAGTTAAAGTATGGGATTGAGTGATATATCAAGTTTCCGGTTTCCCTCGAACTTGCCTATTTCCCTCGGCTCCGCCTCGGGAAATAGACAAGTCTCGGGAAACCAGAAACTTGCTCGGGAAACCAGAAACTTGCTATATCCCTCAACCCCATACTTTAACTGTATACTAGTACATCTAAAGAAGTCAGCCAAAGGGCAATGACTATACACTTGAAGTGCCTCTGTCTGTGATGATAATCTTATCGATGTCTAATTGAGTGATGATGTAAGTGTATATTCATGATGATAATCTTATCGATGTCTAATTGAGTGATGATGTAAGTGTATATTCATGATGATAATCTTATCGATGTCTAATTGAGTGATGATGTAAGTGTATATTCATGATGATAATCTTATCGATGTCTAATTGAGTGATGATGTAAGTGTATATTCATGATGATAATCTTATCGATGTCTTATTGAGTGATGATGTAAGTGTATATTCATGATGATAATCTTATCGATGTCTAATTGAGTGATGATGTAAGTGTATATTCATGATGATAATCTTATCGATGTCTTATTGAGTGATGATGTAAGTGTATATTCATGATGATAATCTTATCGATGTCTAATTGAGTGATGATGTAAGTGTATATTCATGATGATAATCTTATCGATGTCTAATTGAGTGATGATGTAAGTGTATATTCATGATGATAATCTTATCGATGTCTAATTGAGTGATGATGTAAGTGTATATTCATGATGATAATCTTATCGATGTCTTATTGAGTGATGATGTAAGTGTATATTCATGATGATAATCTTATCGATGTCTAATTTGAGTGATGATGTAAGTGTAATATTCATGATGATAATCTTATCGATGTCTATTGATGGATGAAGTGATGTATCATTCAAAGTTGATAATCTATTATCGATGTGATGATAATCTAATTGAGTGATGATGTAAGTATATTCATGATGATAATCTTATCGATGTCTAATTGAGTGATGGATGTAAGTGTATATTCATGATGATAATCTTATCGATGTGATTGATGATGTAAGTGTATATTCATGATGATAATCTTATCGATGTCTAATTGAGTGATGATGTAAGTGTATATTCATGATGATAATCTTATCGATGTCTAATTGAGTGATGATGTAAGTGTATATTCATGATGATAATCTTATCGATGTCTTATTGAGTGATGATGTAAGTGTATATTCATGATGATAATCTTATCGATGTCTAATTGAGTGATGATGTAAGTGTATATTCATGATGATAATCTTATCGATGTCTAATTGATGTGATGATGTCTAATAATGATGTATATTCATGATGGGATAATCCTTATCAAGGGTGTGCTTGTTCGATGAATAACACACAGCTGAGAGAGGTTGTAATAGTGTATATAAATTTAACATGATGATAATCTTATCGATAAAGTAGATGGTATATTAATATAATTAGAATGTTATCATGTAATGTATAAGATAAGATCTGATCGATTACAATGTAATTATATGATGATGTCGATGTCTAATTGAGTGATGAATCCATGTATAGTGTATATTAGCTTTTGTATGATGATATATATCTTTCCGGTTTCCCTCGATGTCTAATTGAGTGATGATATACAAAGTATACTAGTGTGTAATCATTATATTCTATGATTTATGAAGTGTAGATGTCATGATGAAACTTATCGATGTCTATAATTGTATGATGATGTAAGTTGTATATTTGCATGATGATAATCTTATCGATGTCTTTATTGAAGTGATGATGTAATGTGTTATTCAAATGATAATCTTATCGATGTTTATAAAATTTTATCTTATGATGTGATTGATGATAATCTTATCGATGTCTTATTGAGTGATGATGTAAGTGTATATTCATGATGATAATCTTATCGATGTCTTATTGAGTGATGATGTAAGTGTATATTCATGATGATGATAATCTTATCGATGTCTTATTGAGTGATGATGTAAGTGTATATTAATGATGATAATCTTATCGATGTCATTGAGTGATGATGTCTGTATATGTATGATAATCGATGTCTTAGTGATGATGTAAGTGTATGTGATAATCTTATCGATGTCTTATTGAGTGATGATGTAAGTGTATTATTCATGATGATAATCTTATCGATGTCTTATTGAGTGATGATGTAAGTGTATATTCATGATGATAATCTTATCGATGTCTAATTGAGTGATGATGTAAGTGTATATTCATGATGATAATCTTATCGATGTCTAATTGAGTGATGATGTAAGTGTATATTTCATGATGATAATCTTATCGATGTCTGAATTGAGTGATGATGTAAGTGTATATTCATGATGATAATCTTATCGATGTCTTATTGAGTGATGATGTAAGTGTATATTCATGATGATAATCTTATCGATGTCTAATTGAGTGATGATGTAAGTGTATATTCATGATGATAATCTTATCGATGTCTAATTGAGTGATGATGTAAGTGTAATTCATGATGATAATCTTATCGATGTCTAATTGAGGTGATGATTGTAAGTGTATATTAATGATGATAATCCTTATCGATGTCTAATTGAGTGATGATGTAAGTGTATATTCATGATGATTAATTCTTATCGATGTCTAATTGAGTGATGATGTAAGTGTAAAGTGATAATATTATATTTATGTCATGTTGAATGTTGATGTGAGTGGGTCTACTGGTCTATGATGATTTTTGATGAAAATGTGTCTGGTAGATATAATAATAATAATTTAATAATATATCAGGTAAATAATGATATATTGGTATGCTTAATTAATGTTGATACGAGTATGACTGATGATCATTGATGAAGCTGAATGATGTGAATGTGATGCTCATTTTTGAGGATGATGATGATCCATGAAGATGGCAACATATTGAAATCATGCTGAATATGATACGAGTGGGTGTGAGTGAGATAACCACGTAGTCTCTAGGTCCCCTTGCCGTCAGCTTCAGATTCTTTACTTGCTGAAATTTTACAATTTATCGCAACTTATAAACATATACATATATAGTAATACATATTATGGCATAAGGATAAGTACCAATATAGTATAAATTTTAATCTTATAAGCAACTGGAAAGAAAATGACATATTAAAATTGTCACAGTTATTAGTCAGCACCTTAATTTTTGTTCAGAACTGTTATTGTTAGTATAGCTTGTAAACTGAAAATTCTGTATCACATATTTTAAAAGTGTTTCATTTTGGGTAGCGTTCCAAATTTGGTAGCATCACGTTTTGCCTATCTAATTATACTCGGATTGGTATTTACCATAGAATAACAAACAGTGAATTGAGTGGCGATCATTGGTTCACTTCTTTGTTGAAGTGGCCATATTTATTAAAATTTTCATTTAACAATAATAATCTTTTAGCAGATGATATGATATTGCCATCCACCACCATTAAATCCAATGCAAGATACAATCAGAAACATGAAACAGATACATGTACATGATACATGTTATTGGCCGATATCTACCTTGTCATCATCTCGGGCCATAACTCCACAGAGGCTTCCGTGATCACTTACGATCTCTACACCCCTGATGGATTGTCTATCTCATAGTCAAAAAGATGGAGGCAACAGAGATTAAATAAACGCAGGTAATTTAGTCATTTGATCTGTACATCATAAAGTGCGTGTCAGTAAAGAGCACGAGTGTTCAATGTGTATCATGGTTTTCTGACTATGCACTCCTGATGTTAGGCGTCGCGCTCTCTATGTAGTGATTCAATCGGAAATCTTTGTCGCTATGCCTGTCCAGAATTTTTTCCCCCTGTGATTGTTTGCGTCAATATCTTTTCCGCTGAGCTGCCTTCAATTTCACTACGAGATAGTCCTGGGGTGTAGAGCCGCGCCACCCGTAAGTGATCGGAAGCCCTGGAGTATCGAGGATGGCTACCTGTAAGTGGTTAACGTATACATGTATCCGTATAACGCATACATGTATCCGTGGATTGTAGGCCTATGAACATACATGAAGTAGCTTGATATATATTTTAATGTGTTAAAATATTGCATAAGAGACAAATAAATACATATTTACTATAGATTGATCCTTGATATGAATTTATATGAACGTGTGTTTTATAAGTTTGTTTGGGATAAAGCCTGTCATTGGTTGTCATTACGGGTACTAATGGTTACAGTATGAAAAAATAGAACAAGGTACCACTTGATGTACACAAAAGCTCCGTTGGTCGGTGATGCCAAAACTAAAAATAAATGGTTTTTCACGAAATTTCACTTGATTGGTTAGATTCGTTTGGGTCAATGTGGTGGTCTCAACATTTTATATGCAATACCCGGAATAGACCACGCTTCGGGTTACATGTAGCAACAGAGCAAAGAGCTACGGCGGCTGGGCTGGTATTTGACTGAGGTTAATATTATCGCCACGTAAACAGATACTTCTGATAACTTTTGGGGTATCATGCATCTCCACTTTCAGTTGTAAAAATTGTCAGTAACTTTACTACGTCGTTTGATTTATACCCAAAATGTTTACATTTGTCAGTTTAGGTATTTAGCACGCTGGTGACTAATAATATGTTCTATATATATTAGTTGTAGTGGGTCTTTGACTTACCAGCGTGCTTAATACCTATGGTCGGATTGAAGTTCTGACTGTAAGTTACAAAGTTACAGTTATAAAGTCCAGTGTTCAGTTTAGCTGTTTTGTATACTGAGTAGTGTAACGCTAATCTTACTGTATGATTTGTATCTCTCTCTATAATTTGGTGTCCTGCACATGGACAGAACTTAACAGTGAATTTACTTACATCATAATGGTACTATTTGAAGTACCCAGAACTCATCCATACTGATTAATATATAAAAAACAAACCTGTCAAAAGGCTATACCAGGTATATGTTGGTTCGGTTTAGGTGTCCGAGTTGGTGGGTCCCTTTCTATGTTACCATAAAGATTATGGAAATTAATTCTCATTCAATTATCCTAATTTAGTAAACATATAAGACTTCTATTAGTTTGCGTATTATCGAAGTTAAAAATGATATTTGTGTAGATCAAAATGGCTAGCCATCCGTCAGCTGCACCACCGACATACGAGGAAGTAGTGAATTCAGGGGCATATTATAACACAGCTACATCAAATTTACAGAGTGAGTATGGTCAGACTAAAGTATTCCATACATCATTGAATGTCATTATAATGGGTACATACAAAAATGTACATATTACAACATTGTCATGTCATAATTGGTAGTACATGTACTACATACAACATTGTATATCTTTATAATGTGTGGACAAGTATATGTACTACAACATCGTATGTCATTATAATATGTAGACTTGTATATGTACAACATTGTACGCCATTATAATGTGTAGACTAGTATATGTAATACAACATTGTACATATTTATAATGTGTAGACAAGTATATGTACTACAACATCGTATGACATTATAATGTGTAGACTAGTATATGTACTACAACATTGTATATGTCATTATAATGTGTAGACTTGTATATGTACTAAACATTGTATGTCATTATAATGTGTTAGACTAGTATATGTACTACAACATTGTATATCTTTATAATGTGTAGATAGTATATGTACACAACATTGTATGTCATTATAATGTGTAGACTTGTATATGTACTACAACATTGTACATATTTATAATGTGTAGACTAGTATATGTACAACATTGTATGTCATTATAATGTGTAGACTAGTATATGTACTACAACATTGTATATCTTTATAATGTGTAGACTAAGTATATGTACTACTACAACATTGTATGTCAATATAATGTGTAGACTAGTATATGTACTACAACATTGTATATCTTTATAATGTGTAGACTAGTATATGTACTACAACATTGTATGTCAATATAATGTGTAGACTTGTATATGTACTACAACATTGTATATCTTTATAAATGTCTGGTACATACACTACATACAACATTGTATGTCATTATATCTTTATAATGTGTGACTATAGTATAGGTACACAACATTGTATGTCAATAAAATGTGGTGATATATATTTTGTAGACTTGTACTATGTGAATACAACATTGTATATCATATGTAAAATGGTAGATAGTATGTTTGTACTGTAATACAAACATTGTATGTCTTTACAATGTGTAGATCTATAGTTATATGTACTAAAACAACATTGTATGTGTCATTACAATGTGTGAGACTTGTATATTGTACTTACAAATTTTGTATGTCATATTACAATGTGTAGACTAGTATATGTACTAACAACATTGTATGTCAATTACCAATGTGTAGACTTGTATATGTACTACAACATTGTTATGTCATTATAATGTATGGTACATACACTACATACATCATGGTATATTCATTTATAATTTGTAGGGACTAGGATCATGTCATTGTACTACAAACATTGTGTGTCATTACTATGTGTAGACTTGTATAATGTACTAAACATTGTATGTCAATGATAAGGTGTGTAGACTAGTTATTAAGTAAACTAAAACATTGTATGTCATTATAATGTATGGGGACATACACTACAATATCAATTGTATTTATTTATAATATGTGACTAGTATTTGTTCTACAACTTTAGTAGTTGTCAGTACATTGTGTAGACTTGTATATGTACTACATACCATTGTATGTCATTATAATGTTGGTACAATACACTAATACATCATTGTAAATCTTTACTTAATATGTAGACTAGTATATGTATGTAGTGTATACACATTGTGTGTCATTACAATGTTAGACTTGTATATGTATACTTACATCATGAGTTTGTCATATTTAAATGTATGGTACATACACTACATACATCATTGTATATCTTTATAATATGTAGACTAGTATATGTAATTGTACTACAAACATTGTATGTCATTACAATGTGTAGACTTGTATATGTACTACAACATTGTATGTCATTACAATGTGTAGACTTGTATATGTACTACAACATTGTATGTCATTACAATGTGTAGACTAGTATATGTACTACAACATTGTATGTCATTACAATGTGTAGACTAGTATATGTACTACAACATTGTATGTCATTATAATGTGTAGGAGACTAGTATTTGTAATAAACATTGTATGTCTTTTTATGTGTTGTAGTCTAGTATATGTAATACAACATTGTATGTCCATTACCTAATGTGTAGACTTGTATCATGTACTACACATTGTAGTGTCATTATAATGTGTAGACTAGTTTAAGTAATAATACAGCATTGTATGTCATTATAATGTATGGTACATACAACTACATACATCATTGTATTTCTTGTATAATATGAGTAGACTAGTATATGGTACAGACAACATGTATGTTCATTACAATAGTGTTAGATACTTGTATATGTACAACATTGCGTATGTCATTATAATGTTGTAGACTAGTATATGTATCTACAACATTGTATCTATCTTATATGTGTAGGACTTGTATTGGTACCAACATTGTATGTCATTATAATGTGTAGCCTGTATTTGTTCTACAAACAGTGTATTATAATTACTAATGTGTAGACTAAGTTTAGGTACCTACAACATTGTATATCATTATAATGTGTTAGACTAGTATATGGTTACTACAACCATTGTTTATCTTTATAATGGTGTTAGATAGTAATATGTTAACTACAACAATTGCTATTATCATCTATTAAAGTGTAGCTAGTATATGTACTAAACATTGTATGTCGTTATAATGTGTAGACTTGTATATGCTACTATCAAACACTGTAGGGTGTCATTACAATGTGTAGATGTATATGTAAACATACAGCATTGTATGTCATTATAATGTATGGTATCATACACTACATACAACATTGTTATGTCATTATTGTTGGCCGAGTACTACAACATTGTATGTATTTATACTCGGGTATAATTAGATTTATGCAGTGTTTTTTTTAATTACTGTCTGTATAAACTGGGGTTGCGGCAAAGTTACTTTGGGACTTCTATTTTGTGTTTTACTGAATAAATATTATTGATGGAGAAAATAAGGAGGGATTAAGGTTTCATATTATCAAAAGCTTGTTTTGAAATTAGGCATAATCCAAATTTTTCTGTAGGTTATTGATGGTGAAACATAATAAAAATTGCATTGAAATTTTCCAACAAATCAATCTACCATCATTGTACCCACAATATTTGTTTCATTTGTTTTGTAGATGATTGTATCACCTCTGCAGAGATATCTGTAATCATTTTTTTTCTGTTTTGTAGATGATTGTTACCACCTCTGCAGAGATAATCTAGTAATTCTTTTTTTCTGTTTTTGTAGGATGATTTGTACCACCCTCCCTATGCAGAAGATAATTCTGTAATCATTTTTTTTATAATGTTTTGTAGATGATTCGTACCACCTCTGCAGAGATACTCTGTATCATTTGTTTTTTTTCTGTTTTTGTAGATGATGACCACCTCTGCAGAGATTATACTGTCAGATCCTTATTTTTCTGTTTTGTAGATGTGTGCTACCACCCTCTGCAGAGATTATCTGTAATCATTTTTTTCTGTTTTGTAGATGATGTACCACCTCTGCAGAGATTATCTGTAATCATTTTTTTTCTGTTTTGTAGATGATGTACCACCTCTGCAGAGATAGATCTGTAATCATTTTTTTTCTGTTTTGTTGATGATGTACACCCTCTTGCAGTAGATTATCTGTAATCAGTTTATTTTCTGTTTTGTAGATGAATGTACCACCTCTGCAAAGTTATATGTAATCATTTTTTTTCTGTTTTGTAGTTGATGTACCACATCTGCAGGAGATTATCTGTAATCATTATATTTTTCTGTTTTGTTAGAAGATGTACCACCTCTGCAGAGATTATCGTGTAATCATTATTTTTCTGCTTTTGCTAGATGAGACTGTACCACCCTCTGCAGAGATTATCTATAATTCATTTTTTTCTGTATTGTAGATAGATTGTACCTCCTATGCAGAGATTATCTGTAATCTTTTTTTTTTCTGTTTTTTAGATGAGGAACTACCTCCTCCTTATGTTTATGACAACTTTGTCTCAGACAACAATGTGTAGACACCCCATATGTATACAGTATCAACTGGGGGTGCACAAGAATTGTGGTGCCTCCTCCTTCTGCATGATCCCATCCCTCCAAAACCGAGTACCCCAGTACATAGACTCCTCGACCTGCAGCAAACATGATAACAACTCCACCCCAGTGTCAAATTCTAGACCACAGCCCAATACCCAAAGGGCTCGAAGACTATCCTTTAGTGACAAGAGTGTTCTCCGATTTTTTCAAACAGTAAGTATTATCAAATCAATAAGATATGTTTCATTAGCTAAAGCAGCTTTCGTACTTGAATGTTTTATAATTAATACAACCACAAATGTTTAGCATTTAATGTGTACTACAACATTGTATGTCATTATAATGTGTAGACTTGTATATGTACTACAACATTGTATATCATTATAATGTGTAGACTAGTATATGTACTACAACATTGTATGTCATTATAATGTGTAGACTAGTATATGTACTACAACATTGTATATCATTATATAATGTGTAGACTAGTATATGTACTACAACATTGTATATCATTATAATGTGTAGACTAGTATATGTACTACAACATTGTATGTCATTATAATGTGTAGACTAGTATATGTACTACAACATTGTATATCATTATAATGTGTAGACTAGTATATGTACTACAACATTGTATTCATTATAATGTGTAGACTAAGTATATGTACTCAATGTAGTGTAGACTAGTATATGTACTACAACATTGTATATCATTATAATGTGTAGACTTGTATATGTACACACAACATTGTATGTCATTTATAATGTGTAGACTAGTATATGTACTACAACATTGTATATCATTATAATGTGTAGACTAGTATATGTACTACAACATTGTATATCATTATAATGTGTAGACTAGTATATGTACTACAACATTGTGTGTCATTACAATGTGTAGACTTGTATATGTAACTACAACATTGTATGTCATTATAATGTATGGTACATACACTACATACAACATTGTATGTCATTATGATTGGCAGTACTACAACATTGTATGTATTTATTACTGGGTATAATTAGATTTATGCAGTGTTTTTAATTTATGTCTGTATAACTGGGGTTGAGGAAAGTTACTTTGGGACTTCTATTTTTGTGTTACTGAATAAATATTATTATGAGAAAATAAGCAGGGATTAAGGTATCATATTATCAAAGCTGTTTTGAATTAGCATAATCAATTTTTCTGTAAGGTTGTGGTAAACATAATAAAATTGCATTGAATTTTCCAAAAATCAATCTACCATATTGGACCCAATTATTTTTCATTTGTTTTGTAGATGATGTATCACCTCTGCAGAGATTATCTGTAATCATTTTTTTTCTGTTTTGTAGATGATGTACCACCTCTGCAGAGATAATCTGTAATTATTTTTTTCTGTTTTGTAGATGATGTACCACCTCTGCAGAGATAATCTGTAATCATTTTTTTCTGTTTTGTAGATGATGTACCACCTCTGCAGAGATAATCTGTAATCATTTTTTTTCTGTTTTGTAGATGATGTACCACCTCTGCAGAGATTATCTGTAATCATTATTTTTCTGTTTTGTAGATGATGTACCACCTCTGCAGAGATTATCTGTAATCATTTTTTTTCTGTTTTGTAGATGATGTACCACCTCTGCAGAGATTATCTGTAATCATTTTTTTTCTGTTTTGTAGATGATGTACCACCTCTGCAGAGATTATCTGTAATCATTTTTTTTCTGTTTTGTAGATGATGTACCACCTCTGCAGAGATTATCTGTAATCATTTTTTTTTCTGTTTTGTAGATGATGTACCACCTCTGCAGAGATTATCTGTAATCATTTTTTTTCTGTTTTGTAGATGATGTACCACCTCTGCAGAGATTATCTGTAATCATTATTTTTCTGTTTTGTAGATGATGTACCACCTCTGCAGAGATTATCTGTAATCATTATTTTTCTGTTTTGTAGATGATGTACCACCTCTGCAGAGATTATCTATAATCATTTTTTTCTGTATTGTAGATGATGTACCACCTCTGCAGAGATTATCTGTAATCTTTTTTTTTTTCTGTTTTTTAGATGAGGAACTACCTCCTCCTTATGTTTATGACAACTTTGTCTCAGACAACAATCTACCATCTGTAGACACCCCATATGTATCACAGGGGTCATCAACTGGGGGTGCAGGAGCAAGAATCTTTGTGGTGCCTCCTCCTTCTGCACCCACTGATCCCATCCCTCCAAAACCGAGTACCCCAGCTACATCTCCAACTCCTCGACCTGCAGCAAACAGAACCCCTGATAACAACTCCACCCCAGTGCCAAATTCTAGACCACAGCCCAATACCCAAAGGGCTCGAAGACTATCCTTTAGTGACAAGAGTGTTCTCCGAGAGTTTTTCAAACAGGTAAGTCATTATCAAATCAATAAGATATGTTTCACCATTGCCAGCTAAAGCAGCTTTCGTACTTGAATGTTTTATAATTAATACAACCACAAATGTTTTAGCATTTAATGCTCATTTATTAGAACTCCAGTAGGCTTGTAAAATGACTTCTCTCATTTTAAATCTTGAATTGTTCTGCATAATAGTGATGATCTGCAATTTAAAATCACTGGTATATAATTAAGTTTTCTTTGTTTTCATACCAAATCTGGCTTTCTGATTGGCCAATATTTTTTTTGCATACCACTATGAAAAAAAAATCCGAGAATGGCGCGAAACCCCGACGTTATTGTGACGTCACAATAGCGATGTTGATGTTGCGTATTGATTCGGAAAAAAGAATCCCTTGAAAAACCACTATAATGTTACATTTAAACATACTTCATTTTATCAAATAGAATACAAAAGTAAGTATAAGTATTGATGTCACTATTTTTTAATTTTATCGGGTTATGAAAAAAAAAATATTTGCAAACTTTTGTGAGAATCCGCTACGCGGATTCACACAGTTTGCAAACAAATTTATTTTTCATACCCCGATAAAATAAAAAAAAATAGTGACATCAATGCTTAAGTAAAAACAAGAAAATCGGGCAAATAAGACAGGGCTGTATTTGCAGCAGTTTGCAGTCAGAACCCAGTAGGAATAAAGATTTCTATATGACACTTTTAGTACATGTATATAATGGTAACTTTTGAGTAACCACAAACAAATGTTGTCACTCACATTTTTCTATCAGATAAAAAGGATGTGTTACCCCTGGTTACCACTATGGTATAGATTTGTTTACTATTGGTTGCCCCTGGTTACCACTATGGTATAGATTTGTTTACTATTGGTTGCCCCTGGTTACCACTATGGTATAGATTTGTTTACTGTTGGTTGCCCCTGGTTACCACTATGGTATAGATTTGTTTACTATTGGTTGCCCCTGGTTACCACTATGGTATAGATTTATTTACTGTTGTTACCCCTGGTTACCACTATGGTATAGATTTGTTTACTGTTGGTTGCCCCTGGTTACCACTATGGTATAGATTTATTTACTGTTGTTACCCCTGGCTACCACAAAGTTGGCGGGGGATATACAAATGGGTTCCGTCCGTCCATCTGTCTGTCCGTCCGTCTATCCGTCCGTACGAATGGTTTCCGGAGCATAACTCTAAAACCAGTAGAGATATTTCCACGAAACTTCATACACACATTGGTCTTATGGTCTAGTAGTGCCTTTTGCTATTTTTAGGTTTTCATTTTTTGTATTTTTTCCGTAACCATGGAAACATTGCTGAAAATATCATATTTTTGTACCAGGTTCGTTTCCGGAGCACAACTCTAAAACCAGAAGAGATATTTCCACGAAACTCCATAGACACATTGGTCTTATGGTCTAGTAGTGCCTTTTGCTATTTTAAGGTTTTCACTTTTTGTACTTTTTTCTGTAACCATGGAAACATTGCTGAAAATGGCAGAGTCTTGTGTAAGAATCGTTTCCGGAGCACAACTCTAAAACCAGCAGAAATATTTCCATGAAACTTCATAGACACGTCTTATGGTCTTGTAGTGCCTTTTGCTATTTTAAGGTTTTCACTTTTTGTACTTTTTTCTGTAACCATGGAAACATTGCTGAAAATGGCAGAGTCTTGTGTAAGAATCGTTTCCGGAGCACAACTCTAAAACCAGCAGAAATATTTCCATGAAACTTCATAGACACAATGTTCTTATGGTCTAGTAGTGCCTTTTGCTATTTTTAGGTTTTCATTTTTTGCACTTTTTCCGTAACCATGGAAACATTGCTGAAAATATCATATTTTTGTACCAGGTTTGTTTCCGCAGCATAACTGGAAAACCGGTTGAGAAATATGCACAGATCTCTATAGGCACATTAGTCTTATGAACTAGTAGTGCCTTTTGCTATTTTAAGGTTTTCACTTTTTGTACTTTTTTCTGTAACCATGGAAACATTGCTGAAAATGGCAGAGTCTTATGTAAGAATCGTTTCCGGAGCACAACTCTAAATCCAGCAGAGATATTTCCATGAAACTTCATAGACACATTGTTCTTATGGTCTAGTAGTGCCTTTTGCTATTTTTAGGCTTTCATTTTTTGCACTTTTTCCGTAACCATAGAAACATTGCTGAAAATATCATATTTTTTAGCAGGTTCATTTCCGGAGCATAACTCTAAAACCAGCAGAGATATTTCCACGAAACTTCATAGACACATTCTTTTTATGGTCTAGTAGTACCTTTTGCTATTTTTAGGTTTTAATTTTTTGCACTTTTTCCGTTTCCATGGAAACATTGCTGAAAATATCATGGTAAATGGTAAATGTTACTTTGCAAAACTCCACCCATCTTTGTGTATATAGTCTAATATAAAGGCTGTATACCTGATTCAACAATTGCAGCCCCGCTCTACTTGAATTATACTCCATCTTTCTTTAGCTCAACTTCCTTTTTCCTGTTTTTTTTTTATACACATAAGTATCCACAATCAAACTTACTTCAGCTTTGATATCTACATTGGCGGGGGATCTGAATGACTATGTCCTTGTTATATTTTACATGTTACACTGGTTATCTCTATGTTACAGATGTACCTGATTCTAGCAATACAGATGGGAAGTGGTTTAGCACTTGGGGCTGGAATTTATAGCAGGTTAGTTGTATATTTTAGGTCACCTGCCCGAACGACCTGTGAGCTTATGTCAAGGTGCAACGTCCGTCGTCCGTTAACTTTTCACAAAACTCCCTACTAGTCATGAATGACTTAATGGATTTTGACCAGATTTGACCTGAAGCTTCCTTGGGTGAAGGGGAACCAATTTTGTATTAACAGTGGGTCTTGTCCCAAAGGGCATGAGAGACAGGGCCCAAAAGAAAAAATATAGCCAATTCTTTAAAATCCATCTTCTTTTGTAGGAATGAAGCCAAGGTATTTGGTTCTGTTTTGGTCTGAAGCTTCCTTGGGCGAAAGGGGACCAGTTTTGTATACATGTTAGGTCAGAGCAAAACTGAAGGCTCTGTGTGACAACAGATGAGTAGGTTGTTTGGTCTTTTGATGTATATAAAAAGGGTTGAATAATGCTGCACTGTGACATATAGAGCTTTAAAGTTGGGCACCACTGTCTCTGTAATCATCAAAGGAGATCTCAGCAGGCCTATTTTTTTCTGTCATCATGCTTTGACGGTAGTTGTGTGCTGTGCACCATCTGTAAACTTTTCATTCAAGTAACTTCTGCTCAATAAATGATAGGCCCAGGGTTCTCTTATTGGGCCTGTAGCCATCCTCAATATACTCCAAGGGTCACATTGACGTTATATCCACCACCTGGACTATCTCATTGTAAAATTTGAGTCAATTCGGAAGAAAAAAAGTGACCAATCACAGGCCTGCTGAGACTTCCTTTGGAGATTACAGAGAAAGCGACATTCAATTTCAAAGCAGTGTTTTCTGAGAAGTTTAAGGGTGACAAAATATGTATTTGTTCATATGAATGACCTTGACCTTCACTTATTTAGGTCACAGGGATTGAACAGACTACACTCTTTAAAGACTTAATGTGTACTTCAGTTCTACTTTATACAAAATGAATGTATGTTCCAATGTATTAATAGCCAAATGACCGTTTAGCCTATAGGGTCTCCTGTATCCTCCTGAACTGCCTTCAGTTTTGCTATGACATGTTCCTGGGGATGGATACATCCACAGTGATAGTAACCCCAGGAGTATCAAGGAGGGCTATCTTAAGGTAGCTGTTAGATAGTTGGGTAATATATTAATTTCAGATTGAAATATGATCAGTATATAGGATATCATGCTTCTGAACATCATTTGTCTTTTGCTTTCAGTGAGCACATCAGGAACCATATAGCAGAAGATTCTACCTATTTCAATGTGGCAATGTATGTATATATAATAAAGATATAAACTTTATTTATTTTACATCTATTGAGAAACAAGTTATACATTTTATGTAAATCACTCTCGATGGCCCAGATGTAAGTGTGCTAGAGGTCTTAGTGTGGGAGGAAACCGGCGGAGTAAACCCACATAATCGGGCAGGTGACCCCTTACCTTTTCACGTCCGTGCTGGGATCGAACCCCGGCCGGCTAGGTGAAAGCCGAGCGACTTAACCACTACACCACCCGACCAGCCTATGTATCTATAATCACAGTAAGGTCTGACTGCATTGTAACTTGTATACCTTGTATTTATATAGTTGAGTTAATTCCAATACAATAGTGTGGACTTGCTTGTTTATCTGAATATATACAACATTGTGCTTGTAAACACACTTCACAATCTATACTTACCTACAGGTATAGATAATCCATACTACCGGTACATTCTATGTAAATACAGAATTGTAAAACATTCTAAAAAATTTTTTTTCAGTGGCATACTTTTTGCTGCAATATTCTTTACCTGGACCATGACAGATATAAGGAAAAAGAACAAAATTGCTGCGTTTATCTTCTTGATCATTTTTGTAAGTACATGTATACATTTTATACCTACAATATTATATTTATATACCTTCGTATGGTTGGCGATTGAAAGAAACTCTTTCGTGAACAATTGCCCACAAACCAATTTTATTAAAACTAAATGTTATTAATGTTTAAACAATATTAATGCAAACGTTGTCCAGAAGAGGTGTATAGCAGGACTTCCTTTTTTATCCAAAACGGTACTACATGTACAATTGTTCGTGAAAGAGGTCCTTTCCATGTCCATCTTTCTTTAAATATGAATTCCTGGTACAGCAACTTTTCAGAAAGTATTAAAGAATTTTTTCTCAAATTTAACACTGGATCCAAATAGTTGTACAATATTATTGAATTTTAAAATGAGGGAAGAAAGAGATTCAATTAAATAAACAAACATATTTTGAATTTTAAAATGAATTAAAAAATAAACCCAATTAAGTTAACATATATTAAATGTGCAAAGCTAGGAAAAAATGAACCCAATATGAACACATAATGTTGTTTAATTTTCAGATCACTGAAAAATAAGTTCAATATTGTATCAAAAGGAATCAAAAGGGTTAATAGAGAAAAGTAAAGCTAATGAGGTAAAATCAATCAGTCTGTTATTGAAGTAATATTAATTATTAAATGCTGAATGCAAATAGCCCACTAGCATATCTGATTGTTGAACAGTTATTGTAACAATGGTTTAAGTCTCCTAGAACATGTTTGCTATTCACAGTTTATTTACAGCTAGTCACTGTAGTGAGATGTTATTTTTTTCAGACCCTGATTTTGTCCTATGGAATAATGACAGTAGCCTGGTTAGTATTAGTGAACACTGTATGAAGATATAAACACAAAAATTGCCTGTCTGTGATTATAATTGACCAAAGATTTTGTATTGTCTTCAGGTCATCAATAACAACATAACATCAATGTGTGGAATCATGCATTACATCATATCATAATCATATGAATAATGCCCCTGGTTGTACTTTTATATGAATAATGGCCTCAAGTTGTACTTTTATATGAATAATGGCCTCAAGTTGTACTTTTATATGAATAATGGCATCAAGTTGTACTTTTATATGAATAATGGCATCAAGTTGTACTTTTATATGAATAATGGCCTCAAGTTGTACTTTTATATGAATAATGGCCTCAAGTTGTACTTTTATATGAATAATGGCATCAAGTTGTACTTTTATATGAATAATGGCATCAAGTTGTACTTTTATATGAATAATGGCCTCAAGTTGTACTTTTATATGAATAATGGCCTCAAGTTGTACTTTTATATGAATAATGGCCTAAAGTTGTACTTTTGTATGAATAATGGCCTCAAGTTGTACTTTTATATGAATAATGCCCTCAAGTTCTGCTTTTATATGAAAAATGGCCTTAAGTTCTGCTTTTATATGAAAAATGGTCGTAAGTTCTACTTTTATATGAATAATGACATAAGTTCTAATTTTATATGAATGATGCCTTCAAATAGTACTTTTATATGAATGATGCCCTCAAGTTGTACTTTTATATGAATAATGCCCTCAAGTTGTACTTTTATATGAAAAATGCCCTCAAATTATACTTTGATATGAATAATGCCCTCAAGTTCTACTTTAATATGAAAAATGTTCTCAAGTTCTTTTTTTATATGAATATTGCCCTCAAAGTTCTACTTTTGTGTGAATAATGCCCTCAAGTTGTACTTTTATATGAAAAATGACCTCAAGTTGTATTTTTATATGAATAATGCCCTAAAGTTGTACTTTTATATGAATAATACCCTCAAGTTGTACTTTTATATGAATAATGCCCTCAAGTTGTACTTTTTTTATGAATGATGCCCTCAAGTTGTTTTTATATGAAAAATGACCTCAAGTTCTACTTTTATATGAATAATGCCCTCAAATTCTAATTTCATATGAATAATGCCCTCAAGTTCTGATTTTATATGAATAATGCCCTCAAGTTGTACTTTTATATGAATAATGCTTTATTGCACATACAAGTTTTTGGTTAGCTACAAGTTCAACAAAAATATGCTATGTGAAAATGTTTTTCCAATACAAATTTTAAATTTCTGATGAGCTTGTTTCCTGATGACTAGTTCAAACACAGTGCTGTGGTGATAAAGATATGTTTTATTGTCTCTTTATAGTACTTCTAGGAGCACCATAGTATTGGTTTGGGCTGGTATTACCTGTGCTCACAGCATAATTATCCAGATATTTATTCTACAACAGAAGGTAAGTGATTGTACTGTCCTTATCTATCATGGATTATCTCCCTTATTCTGTACGACACTGCATCCTTTTTTGGTCTGCAAATTTTAAACATCATCTCCAAAGCTACTAAACCTTATTTGATGGACTTTAGTAGATACAATCTTCCCATTGTCAATGACAGTTATAACTATACAGTATCCCCTTACAGGACCTCTGTGTTGGGCCTATGTTACATTAACCCTACAGTATCCACTTACAGGACCGCTGTGTTGGGCCTACATTACATTAACCTATACAGTTTCCCCTTACAGGACCTCTGTGTTTGGCCTATGTTACATTAACCTATACAGTATACTCTCACAGGACCTCTGTGTTGGGCCTACGTTACATTAACCTATGTAGTATCCCCTCACAGGACCTCTGTGTTTGGCCTATGTTACATTAACCTATACAGTATCCCCTCACAGGACCTCTGTGTTGGGCCTACATTACATTAACCTATACAGTATCCCCTTACAGGACCTCTGTGTTTGGCCTATGTTACATTAACCTATACAGTATACTCTCACAGGACCTCTGTGTTGGGCCTACGTTACATTAACCTATGTAGTATCCCCTCACAGGACCACTGTGTTGGGCCTACGTTACATTAACCTGTACATTATCTCCTCACAGGACCTCTGTGTTGGGCCTACGTTATATTAACCTATACAGTATCCCACTTACAGGACCTCTGTGTTTGGCCTATGTTACATTAACCTATACAGTATACTCTCACAGGACCTCTGTGTTGGGCCTACGTTACATTAACCTATGTAGTATCCCCTCACAGGACCACTGTGTTGGGCCTACGTTACATTAACCTGTACATTATCTCCTCACAGGACCTCTGTGTTGGGCCTACGTTATATTAACCTATATAGTATCCCCTCACAGGACCACTGTGTTGGGCCTACGTTACATTAACCTGTTCATTATCTCCTTACAGGACCTCTGTGTTGGGCCTACGTTACATTAACCTATGTAGTATCCCCTCACAGGACCACTGTGTTGGGCCTACGTTACATTAACCTGTTCAGTATCTCCTTACAGGACCTCTGTGTTGGGCCTATGTTACATTAATCAACATTTTAAATGTATTCTAGGATTGCCTGTGTAGTTATTGAGTTCCATATGTTTTATCTTTGAACCTCTGTTAAAAAAATTTCACGAGATGCAATGTCTACTGAAACCATCACTTTATATTTTCAGATTGCCTTTACTCTAATAAATGGGATGATCTCTACGTTTGTGACAGTGGTTGGTTTGACGGGGATCACCTGTTCATTCCTTGACCCGGTAAGTAATGCTGTTGTAATGTTTAAGTCAAACCAGATTATAAACCATGCAGCCACATCCACAGCTTTTACTGGTAATCCATGGCTATGATATGTCATTATCCCCGCAAAATGTGTTTGCGGGGGTTATTGTTTTGGGCTATGTCTGTCCGTCTGTCCAAGATCCTTTTTTTCCGACTATAACTCAAAAACTGTTCAACGCAGCACCATGAAATTTTCTGAATATATCAGACAAGTGCCGTAGTTGTGCCTTTTGCTATTGCGGACCTTCCATTTTTGGATTGTTTTCCGTTACCATGGAAACACATAGTCAAAAATACCAAATTACTGTTTCCTTTTGTTTCCAGACTATAACTCCAAAACCTTTCAACACAGCTCCATGAAATTTTCTGAATATATCAGACAAGTGCCGTAGTTGTGCCTTTTGCTATTGCAGACCTTTCACTTAGTCAAAAATACCAAATTACTGTTTCCTTTTGTTTCCAGACTATAACTCCAAAACCTTTCAACGCAGCTCCATGAAATTTTCTGAATATATCAGACAAGTGCCGTAGTTGTGCCTTTTGCTATAGCAGACCTTTCATGTTAGGTGTTTTTTCTGTAACCATGGAAACTTTGTCAAAAATACTAAATTACTGTCTCCTTTTGTTTCCAGACTATAACTCCAAAACCTTTCAACGCAGCTCCATGAAATTTTCTGAATATATCAGACAAGTGCCGTAGTTGTGCCTTTTGCTATAGCAGACCTTTCATGTTAGGTGTTTTTTCTGTAACCATGGTAACTTAGTCAAAAATACTAAATTACTGTCTCCTTTTGTTTCCCGACTAAAACTCCAAAACCTTTCAATGCAGCTCCATGAAATTTTCTGAATATATCAGACAAGTGCCGTAGTTGTGCCTTTTGCTATAGCAGACCTTTCATGTTAGGTGTTTTTTCTGTAACCATGGAAACTTAGTCAAAAATACCAAATTACTGTTTCCTTTTGTTCCAGACTATAACTCCAAAACAGTTCAATGCAGCTCCATGAAATTTTCTGTATATATCAGACAAGTGCCCTGGTTGTGCCTTTTTCTGTTTGGTCCCTTCAATTTTTTGAATGTTTTCTGTTATCATGGAAACTCAGTCAAAAATACCAAATTACAGTTTCTTTTTGTTACCTGCTGTTATTTTTTTTTCAGTTTTACAGTACTTGCATACATTTAAAGTTATACTTGAATAATTGTTACTTTGTGGGTTTTATTCCAACTGCGGGGCGCGGAGGATACCGCCACGCTTTGTGGCTCCTTGTTAAATCTTTGATCCATCTCAAATTTCTATTTGTCATTGAAGTTTGTTACTCTCATTTCAGAGAAATTCTACGAGGTTAAGTTTCACAGATTTAAAATTGTATGGAAATAAATATCAATTGAATTGTTTAAGATACTGTAAGTTTTATTGTGTATATATAGAGAATACATTGTAAGTATCTTAAGGTTTATTTTGGTGCAAGACTTAGGAAAACTGAGATGATGAGGCAGAACCAAATCATCATGGCTTTCTGTGTCTAGCACATAAATAAAAACTTAAAAAAAAAGATACTAACCGTGTATTCTGTTTATCCTGCAACGATTTCCTGATAAAAGATATTCTAAACGAAAGCAAACAGTCGGTTATTTACTTTGTTTCGCTCAAAGCGAGACGTTTCTTTGATGCGCAAGAAAAGATTCATGTACTAAACCGAAAGATTGTGTACTCCTTTTTACTACTACCTTTTTATGGAAAATATATCTAAGGGCCTTCACAAACAGTTCCAGTAATTGTTCAGTATGTAATATTACTGAAACAATATGGAAATAATAGGAAAAAAAACAACAATACTGGTAATTACCCATCAAAGAATTACTTTACGATAGGTAACTTTAGCCAAGAAAAAACCACAATGCCACACAGTTTCGATATCGTAAACATGACTTAATTACAATGATTGTGACATTACTCTTTAGCAAGACTAAAGGATGTTTCATTCACCAGAAGGTTAAAATTCAGGAACACTGTAGAAAAAGTTCCATCAGATGTGGTACAAAGTCACATGATATTATTGACAGATAAAGCTTTTCGTATTGACGGATAAAGCTTTTCGTATTGACAGATAAAGCTTTTTGTATTGACAGATAAAGCATAAGATTATCTGACAGTAGTTATTTGTCAGTATGTGCGGAAGTTGCAGGATAAAATTCAACATCTGTTGAGTCATTGTAATACATAGAATGGCTTTGTTTTTCCTTCTTAGACTGAATGCGCACTGGGAGGAGTAATTGCCCTTGTCTTCAATTGGGTAAGTGTTCAGATGTTATAATGAAGTTTGTTTTATATCTCACATATAATTTTGCTTCTTTAATAGAAAAAGGCATATGGTAATTGTAATTAGCCTGGCATCTGTGTTGGTAAGGTTTTCATCTCAGAACAGATGAACCATGTCAGCTGAGAACAGATGAACTGTGCTATCTGAGAACAGATGAACCATGTCATCTGAGAACAGATGAACTGTGTCATCTTAGAACAGATGAACCGTGTCATCTTAGGACAGATGAACCTTGTCATCTTAGGACAGATGAACAGTGTCATCTTAGGACAGATGAACCATGTCTTTTGAAAACAGATGAACTGTGCCATTTGAGAAGAGATGAAACCTGTCATCCGAGAACAGATGAACCGTGTCATCTTAGGACAAATGAACCCTGTCATCTTAGGACAAATGAACCGTGTCATCTTAGGACAAATGAACCGTGTCATCTTTGGACAAATGAACAGTGTCATCTGAGAACAGATGAACTGTGTCATCTGAGAACAGATGAACTGTGTCATCTGAGAAAAGATGAAACATGTTATCTGAGAACAGATGAACCATGTCATCTGAGAACAGATGACCTATACCATTTGAGAACAAATTAACCGTGTCATCTTAGGACAGATGAACCGTGTCATCTTAGGACAGATGAACCGTGTCATCTTAGGACAGATGAACTGTGTCATCTTAGGACAGATGAACCTTGTCATCTTAGGACAGATGAACAGTGTCATCTTAGGACAGATGAACCATGTCATCTGAGAACAGATGAACCATGTCATCTGAGAACAGATGAACCATGTCATTTGAGAACAGATGAACCATGTCATCTTAGAACAGATGAACCATGTCATCTTAGAACAGATGAACCATGTCATCTTAGAACAGATGAACCATGTCATCTTAGAACAGATGAACCATGTCATCTTAGAACAGATGAACCATGTCATCTTAGGACAGATGAACAGTGTCATCTGAGAACAGATGAACCATGTCATCTTAGGACAGATGAACCATGTCATCTTAGAACAGATGAACCATGTCATCTTAGAACAGATGAACCATGTCATCTGAAACATGAATCATGTCATTGAACAGATGAACCATGTCATCTGAGAACGATGAACATGTCTAAACAGATGAACCATGTCATCTGAAAACAGATGAACCATGTCATCTGAAAACAGATGAACCATGTCATCTTAGAACAGATGAACCATGTCATGAGAAAGATGAAACATGTATGAGAACAGATGAACCATGTCATCTGAGAACAGATGACATACCATTTGAGAACAATACGTGTCATCTTAGACAGATGAACAGATCTTAGGACAGATGAACCGTGTCATCTTAGGACAGATGACTGTGTCATCTTAGGACAGATGAACCTTGTCATCTTAGGACAGATGAACAGTGTCATCTTAGGACAGATGAACCATGTCATCTGAGAACAGATGAACCATGTCATCTTAGAACAGATGAACCATGTCATTTGAGAACAGATGAACCATGTCATCTAGAACAGATGAACCATGTCATCTGAAACAGATGAACCATGTCATCTTAGAACAGATGAACCATGTCATCTTAGGACAGATGAACCATGTCATCTGAGAACAGATGAACCATGTCATCTTAGGACAGATGAACCATGTCATCTGAAAACAGATGAACCATGTCATCTTAGGACAGATGAACCATGTCATCTTAGAACAGATGAACCATGTCATCTTAGAACAGATGAACCATGTCATCTGAGAACAGATGAACCATGTCATCTGAGAACAGATGAACCATGTCATCTGAGAACAGATGAACCATGTCTCTGATGAACCATGTCATCTGAAAACAGATGAACCATGTCATCTGAAAACAGATGAACCATGTCATCTTAGAACAGATGAACCATGTCATCTGAAAACAGATGAACCATGTCATCTGAGAACAGATGAACCATGTCATCTGAGAACAGATGAACCATGTCATCTGAGAACAGATGAACCATGTCATCTGAAAACAGATGAACCATGTCATCTGAGAACAGATGAACCATGTCATCTTAGAACAGATGAACCATGTCATCTTAGAACAGATGAACCATGTCATCTGAGAACAGATGACTCATACCATCTGAGAACAGATGAACCATGTCATCTGAGAACAGATGAACCATGTCATCTGAGAACAGATGAACCATGTCATCTGAGAACAGATGAACCATGTCATCTGAGAACAGATGAACCATGTCATCTGAGAACAGATGAACCATGTCATCTGAGAACAGATGAACCATGTCATCTGAGAACAGATGAACCATGTCATCTGAGAACAGATGAACCATGTCATCTTAGAACAGATGAACCATGTCATCTTGAACAGATGAACCATGTCATCTGAGAACAGATGAACCATGTCATCTGAAAAGAGATGAACCATGTCATCTGAGAACAGATGAACCATGTCATCTGAAAACAGATGAACCATGTCATTTGAGAACAGATGAACCATGTCATCTGAAAACAGATGAACCATGTCATCTTAGAACAGATGAACCATGTCATCTGAGAACAGATGACCCATACCATCTGAGAACAGATGACCCGTATCATCTGAGAACAGATGAACCATGTCATCTGAGAACAGATGAACCATACCATCTGAGAACAGATGAACCATGTCATCTGAGAACAGATGAACCATGTCATCTGAGAACAGATGAACCATGTCATCTGAGAACAGATGAACCATGTCATCTTAGAACAGATGAACCATGTCATCTTAGAACAGATGAACCATGTCATCTGAAAACAGATGAACCATGTCATCTGAGAACAGATGAACCATGTCATCTTAGAACAGATGAACCATGTCATCTGAGAACAGATGAACCATACCATCTGAGAACAGATGAACCGTGTCATCTGAGAACAGATGAACCATGTCATCTGAGCTACAAGACCCGCGTCCATCCTTTGGAGTTTTATTCTGATAATAAATACATGTACATTGTTACTATTCAGTCAGTAATGAGAATGTCAAGGTGTTCTATAGAAAACTTTTACTATTATTTTCAGTGGGTGATTATTTTCATCTGGTGTATGGTAGATGACAGAAAGAAGTACAACCACAAACCAACGGAGGCCCCAGCTCTACAACCATTCTTATTCGGGGGCATCTTATGGTTTCCTTTGATTCTGCTTGGGATTTTGTTCTGCAAGTTTGAATGGTCAAAATATAAATAGAGCATTGTGGAGTGTTCTTTTGTATGAATTTGACAATCAAATAGATATGGTAATCGGTTACTGACATTTTACAGAGACAAATGTAATGTGTTTGTTGATAATTTCATAAGGGGCCACGGTGGCCGAGTGGTTAAGATGTACCAATATATTACCACATGCCCTCGACCTCTGGGTCGCAAGTTCGAATCCCATGTGGGGCAGTTGCCAGGTACTGACCGCTGGTCAATGGTTTTTCTCCGGGTACGCCGGCTTTCCTCCACCAACAAACCTGGCACGTCCTTAAATGACCCTGGCTGTTAATAGGACGTTAAACTAATCAAACCAAAACAAGAATGGTCAAAATATAAATAGAGCATTGTGGAGTGTTCTTTTGTATGAATTTGACAATCAAATAGATATGGTAATCGGTTACTGACATTTTACAGAGACAAATGTAATGTGTTTGTTGATAATTTCATAAGGTAACTCTTAGAAATCATCAGGTATAAGCCATCACTAGGGCCGCCAGGAACCTTAAATAGACTCATACTTTAAGTTCGAGGATGTCATGATAAAATGGCAGCCTCCTGTGGATATTTGTAACACATTTTGACATTGCAATTTTTTCGAAATGCAGGTAATTATATTAAAATAAGTGTCTTAGGTGTGTTCAATTCAATCGTTTCAAATTTTTCATTTTTGCTCACCAAAGGCTTACAAAAACTCAAAACTTAATTCTTATAATAATGGAAACTCATGACAGATCCTTTATTTATGAATTTTGCTCGCCATGAAGCATAGAAATAAAAAACCCATATGAATTGAGCTTTCATTTTAGATCTAATACATATGTAAGTACCTAAGAATCATGAAATTGACCATTTTGTATAGATACTACCATCAAAACATAACGGGAAGTTATGTAACCTTTTCGAGGCTATGATGGTTGTTGAAAATAAATTTACATTATAATAACTTTTCCGTTTAAAAAAATGTTAATTGAATTGATAAAATTAATATGTTTTCTCTCCCAAATAGATATGCTCAAAACCGGTAATTCTTGCAGGGAAACATTGTTGTGGTTATGGAAATTTTATGTATTCTTATTGTCATATTGCCACATTGTGGTTAAATTTTCCTATTTTAAGTAACAATGTTACAATTTCGACCTGCATATATTCCGCCTTTGCATATAACAGAGTTAGCTTACTTTGTGGGTAGACATCCATTGTGACATCATTCTTTTGTGGCTGAATTCACATTGTTTTCTCCAAAAAATATCATGTTGTGTTCGCAAACATATGACGTCCAAATCAAAACCTACCCGCAAGCACAGATAACTCTGTAATATGCAAATATAGAATATCATATATCATTTGCAGGGATCATTTTGGAGAGGAACTTGTGGCAATTGGCCTCTACATTTCAAAAATAACCAGTATTATTCAGGAAATTTCTGTGACTGTGAAAATCCCGAAAATGAACCTTGCGTTTTTTTCAGTCAACATAATCCCGGTACATGTATAAGGTAAACAGTAAAAGGATTTTGTTAGCATTTTTAGTCCAAAAAGGACCCATTCAAACCTGTGTAAAACAAGGGTTAATGTTCAATGGGGTTTACTAAGCATACTGGACCAGCAGGTTCACTTGACAGAAACACATTGGAGTGTTTGTCTATATTGTTTGTTGTGATAACTGTTATTGTTATTTACATCCTATTGTTGATCTGATACACATTTATACCCTTATACTTAAGCTTTAATTAACTAGGTTTAATTTTGTCTCTGAAGATTTACAATTCACAGCTGCTTACTTTTATCAAAATAGACATGAAACTGTCATTTATTGTCATTGTTTTTGATCCATGTTTTATTCCTAGAAAATGCTTTATTTTGATGAAATCCAGCATGTATTCTTTGGAACATAATTTGTTTTATAAATGATTATTTTAAATGTTTTTGCCATATTTATTTATTCTTTACTCTATAACAGACTCTGTAATACTCCTGTATACAAGCTTGTATTCCTATGTGTGCCCAACCATCAGTCCCGATTTAGACTTGTACTGTTCTGTTATACCTGTACTTGATCAGTCCTGATTTAGACTTGTATTGTTCTGTTATACCTGTACTTGATCAGTCCTGATTTAGACTTGTATTGTTCTGTTATACCTGTACTTGATCAGTCCTGATTTAGACTTGTATTGTTCTGTTATACCTGTACTTGATCAGTCCTGATTTAGACTTGTAATGTTCTGTTATACCTGTACTTGATCAGTCCCGATTTAGACTTGTATTGTTCTGTTATACCTGTACTTGATCAGTCCTGTACTTTGATCAGTCCCGATTTAGACTTGTATTGTTCTGTTATACCTGTACTTGATCAGTCCTGATTTAGACTTGTATTGTTCTGTTATACCTGTACTTGATCAGTCCTGATTTAGACTTGTATTGTTCTGTTATACCTGTACTTGATCAGTCCTGATTTAGACTTGTATTGTTCTGTTATACCTGTACTTGATCAGTCCTGATTTAGACTTGTAATGTTCTGTTATACCTGTACTTGATCAGTCCCGATTTAGACTTGTACTGTTCTGTTATACCTGTACTTGATCAGTCCCGATTTAGACTTGTATGTTCTGTTATACCTGTACTTGATCAGTCCCGATTTAGACTTGTATTGTTCTGTTATACCTGTACTTGATCAGTCCCGATTTAGACTTGTACTGTTCTGTTATACCTGTACTTGATCAGTCCGATTTAGACTTGTATGTTCTGTTATACCTGTACTTGATCAGTCCCGATTTAGACTTGTACTGTTCTGTTATACCTGTACTTGATCAGTCCTGATTTAGACTTGTATTGTTCTGTTATACCTGTACTTGATCAGTCCCGATTTAGACTTGTAATGTTCTGTTATACCTGTACTTGATCAGTCCCGATTTAGACTTGTACTGTTCTGTTATACCTGTACTTGATCAGTCCCGATTTAGACTTGTACTGTTCTGTTATACCTGTACTTGATCAGTCCCGATTTAGACTTGTATTGTTCTGTTATACCTGTACTTGATCAGTCCCGATTTAGACTTGTAATGTTCTGTTATACCTGTACTTGATCAGTCCCGATTTAGACTTGTAATGTTCTGTTATACCTGTACTTGATCAGTCCTGATTTAGACTTGTAATGTTCTGTTATACCTGTACTTGATCAGTCCCGATTTAGACTTGTATTGTTCTGTTATACCTGTACTTGATCAGTCCCGATTTAGACTTGTATTGTTCTGTTATACCTGTACTTGATCAGTCCCATGATTTAGACTTGTATTGTTTCTGTTATACCTGTACTTGATCAGTCCTGATTTAGACTTGTACTGTTCTGTTATACCTGTACTTGATCAGTCCTGATTTAGACTTGTACTGTTCTGTTATACCTGTACTTGATCAGTCCTGATTTAGACTTGTACTGTTCTGTTATACCTGTACTTGATCAGTCCTGATTTAGACTTGTATGTTCTGTTATACCTGTACTTGATCAGTCCTGATTTAGACTTGTATTGTTCTGTTATACCTGTACTTGATCAGTCCTGATTTAGACTTGTATTGTTCTGTTATACCTGTACTTGATCAGTCCTGATTTGACTTGTATGTTCTGTTATACCTGTACTTGATCAGTCCTGATTTAGACTTGTATTGTTCTGTTATACCTGTACTTGATCAGTCCTGATTTAGACTTGTATTGTTCTGTTATACCTGTACTTGATCAGTCCCGATTTAGACTTGTATTGTTCTGTTATACCTGTACTTGATCAGTCCCGATTTAGACTTGTAATGTTCTGTTATACCTGTACTTGATCAGTCCTGATTTAGACTTGTACTGTTCTGTTATACCTGTACTTGATCAGTCCTGATTTAGACTTGTACTGTTCTGTTATACCTGTTATACCTGTACTTGATCAGTCCCTGATTTAGACTTGTATTGTTCTGTTATACCTGTACTTGATCAGTCCCGATTTAGACTTGTATTGTTCTGTTATACCTGTACTTGATCAGTCCTGATTTAGACTTGTACTGTTCTGTTATACCTGTACTTGATCAGTCCTGATTTGTAATGTTCTGTTATACCTGTACTTGATCAGTCCTGATTTAGACTTGTATTGTTCTGTTATACCTGTACTTGATCAGTCCTGATTTAGACTTGTATTGTTCTGTTATACCTGTACTTGATCAGTCCTGATTTAGACTTGTATTGTTCTGTTATACCTGTACTTGATCAGTCCTGATTTAGACTTGTATTGTTCTGTTATACCTGTACTTGATCAGTCCCGATTTAGACTTGTAATGTTCTGTTATACCTGTACTTGATCAGTCCTGATTTAGACTTGTAATGTTCTGTTATACCTGTACTTGATCAGTCCCGATTTAGACTTGTAATGTTCTGTTATACCTGTACTTGATCAGTCCTGATTTAGACTTGTATTGTTCTGTTATACCTGTACTTGATCAGTCCTGATTTGTAATGTTCTGTTATACCTGTACTTGATCAGTCCTGATTTAGACTTGTATTGTTCTGTTATACCTGTACTTGATCAGTCCTGATTTAGACTTGTACTGTTCTGTTATACCTGTACTTGATCAGTCCTGATTTAGACTTGTATTGTTCTGTTATACCTGTACTTGATCAGTCCTGATTTAGACTTGTAATGTTCTGTTATACCTGTACTTGATCAGTCCTGATTTAGACTTGTATTGTTCTGTTATACCTGTACTTGATCAGTCCTGATTTAGACTTGTATTGTTCTGTTATACCTGTACTTGATCAGTCCCGATTTGTACTGTTCTGTTATACCTGTACTTGATCAGTCCTGATTTAGACTTGTATTGTTCTGTTATACCTGTACTTGATCAGTCCTGATTTAGACTTGTACTGTTCTGTTATACCTGTACTTGATCAGTCCTGATTTAGACTTGTACTGTTCTGTTATACCTGTACTTGATCAGTCCTGATTTAGACTTGTACTGTTCTGTTATACCTGTACTTGATCAGTCCCGATTTAGACTTGTACTGTTCTGTTATACCTGTACTTGATCAGTCCCGATTTAGACTTGTATTGTTCTGTTATACCTGTACTTGATCAGTCCTGATTTAGACTTGTATTGTTCTGTTATACCTGTACTTGATCAGTCCTGATTTAGACTTGTATTGTTCTGTTATAACCTGTACTTGATCAGTCCTGATTTAGACTTGTACTGTTCTGTTATACCTGTACTTGATCAGTCCTGATTTAGACTTGTATTGTTCTGTTATACCTGTACTTGATCAGTCCCGATTTAGACTTGTACTGTTCTGTTATACCTGTACTTGATCAGTCCTGATTTAGACTTGTACTGTTCTGTTATACCTGTACTTGATCAGTCCTGATTTAGACTTGTATTGTTCTGTTATACCTGTACTTGATCAGTCCTGATTTGTAATGTTCTGTTATACCTGTACTTGATCAGTCCTGATTTAGACTTGTATTGTTCTGTTATACCTGTACTTGATCAGTCCCGATTTAGACTTGTAATGTTCTGTTATACCTGTACTTGATCAGTCCCGATTTAGACTTGTATTGTTCTGTTATACCTGTACTTGATCAGTCCTGATTTAGACTTGTAATGTTCTGTTATACCTGTACTTGATCAGTCCTGATTTAGACTTGTATTGTTCTGTTATACCTGTACTTGATCAGTCCTGATTTAGACTTGTACTGTTCTGTTATACCTGTACTTGATCAGTCCTGATTTAGACGTGTACTGTTCTGTTATACCTGTACTTGATCAGTCCCGATTTAGACTTGTAATGTTCTGTTATACCTGTACTTGATCAGTCCCGATTTAGACTTGTAATGTTCTGTTATACCTGTACTTGATCAGTCCTGATTTAGACTTGTATTGTTCTGTTATACCTGTACTTGATCAGTCCTGATTTAGACTTGTATTGTTCTGTTATACCTGTACTTGATCAGTCCCGATTTAGACTTGTACTTGTTCTGTTATATACCTGTACTTGATCAGTCCTGATTTAGACTTGTATTGTTCTGTTATACCTGTACTTGATCAGTCCTGATTTAGACTTGTATTGTTCTGTTATACCTGTACTTGATCAGTCCTGATTTAGACTTGTACTGTTCTGTTATACCTGTACTTGATCAGTCCTGATTTAGACTTGTACTGTTCTGTTATACCTGTACTTGATCAGTCCTGATTTAGACTTGTATTGTTCTGTTATACCTGTACTTGATCAGTCCCGATTTAGACTTGTACTGTTCTGTTATACCTGTACTTGATCAGTCCCGATTTAGACTTGTAATGTTCTGTTATACCTGTACTTGATCAGTCCCGATTTAGACTTGTATTGTTCTGTTATACCTGTACTTGATCAGTCCTGATTTAGACTTGTATTGTTCTGTTATACCTGTACTTGATCAGTCCTGATTTAGACTTGTATTGTTCTGTTATACCTGTACTTGATCAGTCCTGATTTAGACTTGTACTGTTCTGTTATACCTGTACTTGATCAGTCCCGATTTAGACTTGTATTGTTCTGTTATACCTGTACTTGATCAGTCCTGATTTAGACTTGTAATGTTCTGTTATACCTGTACTTGATCAGTCCTGATTTAGACTTGTATTGTTCTGTTATACCTGTACTTGATCAGTCCCGATTTAGACTTGTATTGTTCTGTTATACCTGTACTTGATCAGTCCTGATTTAGACTTGTACTGTTCTGTTATACCTGTACTTGATCAGTCCTGATTTAGACTTGTATTGTTCTGTTATACCTGTACTTGATCAGTCCTGATTTCTTGTATTGTTCTGTTATACCTGTACTTGATCAGTCCTGATTTAGACTTGTATTGTTCTGTTATACCTGTACTTGATCAGTCCTGATTTAGACTTGTATTGTTCTGTTATACCTGTACTTGATCAGTCCTGATTTAGACTTGTATTGTTCTGTTATACCTGTACTTGATCAGTCCTGATTTAGACTTGTATTGTTTGTTCTGTTATACCTGTACTTGATCAGTCCTGATTTAGACTTCTGTTATACCTGTAATCAGTCCTGATTTAGACTTGTATGTTCTGTTATACCTGTACTTGATCAGTCCCGATTTAGACTTGTACTGTTCTGTTATACCTGTACTTGATCAGTCCTGATTTAGACTTGTAATGTTCTGTTATACCTGTACTTGATCAGTCCTGATTTAGACTTGTATTGTTCTGTTATACCTGTACTTGATCAGTCCTGATTTAGACTTGTATTGTTCTGTTATACCTGTACTTGATCAGTCCTGATTTAGACTTGTATTGTTCTGTTATACCTGTACTTGATCAGTCCTGATTTAGACTTGTACTGTTCTGTTATACCTGTACTTGATCAGTCCTGATTTAGACTTGTACTGTTCTGTTATACCTGTACTTGATCAGTCCTGATTTAGACTTGTATTGTTCTGTTATACCTGTACTTGATCAGTCCTGATTTAGACTTGTATTGTTCTGTTATACCTGTACTTGATCAGTCCTGATTTAGACTTGTAATGTTCTGTTATACCTGTACTTGATCAGTCCTGATTTAGACTTGTAATGTTCTGTTATACCTGTACTTGATCAGTCCTGATTTAGACTTGTATTGTTCTGTTATACCTGTACTTGATCAGTCCTGATTTAGACTTGTATTGTTCTGTTATACCTGTACTTGATCAGTCCTGATTTAGACTTGTATTGTTCTGTTATACCTGTACTTGATCAGTCCTGATTTAGACTTGTATGTTCTGTTATACCTGTACTTGATCAGTCCTGATTTAGACTTGTATTGTTCTGTTATACCTGTATATCAGTCCTGATTTAGACTTGTATTGTTCTGTTATACCTGTACTTGATCAGTCCTGATTTAGACTTGTATTGTTCTGTTATACCTGTACTTGATCAGTCCTGATTTAGACTTGTATTGTTCTGTTATACCTGTACTTGATCAGTCCTGATTTAGACTTGTACTGTTCTGTTATACCTGTACTTGATCAGTCCTGATTTAGACTTGTATTGTTCTGTTATACCTGTACTTGATCAGTCCTGATTTAGACTTGTACTGTTCTGTTATACCTGTTCTTGATCAGTCCTGATTTAGACTTGTACTGTTCTGTTATACCTGTACTTGATCAGTCCCGATTTAGACTTGTATTGTTCTGTTATACCTGTACTTGATCAGTCCCGATTTAGACTTGTATTGTTCTGTTATACCTGTACTTGATCAGTCCCGATTTAGACTTGTATTGTTCTGTTATACCTGTATCTTGATCAGTCCCGATTTAGACTTGTATTGTTCTGTTATACCTGTACTTGATCAGTCCCGATTTAGACTTGTACTGTTCTGTTATACCTGTACTTGATCAGTCCCGATTTAGACTTGTAATGTTCTGTTATACCTGTACTTGATCAGTCCTGATTTAGACTTGTACTGTTCTGTTATACCTGTACTTGATCAGTCCCGATTTAGACTTGTAATTGTTCTGTTATACCTGTACTTGATCAGTCCCGATTTACTTGATCAGTCCCGATTTAGACTTGTAATGTTCTGTTATACCTGTACTTGATCAGTCCTGATTTAGACTTGTAATGTTCTGTTATACCTGTACTTGATCAGTCCTGATTTAGACTTGTATTGTTCTGTTATACCTGTACTTGATCAGTCCCGATTTAGACTTGTGATTGTCCTGATTTGATTGTACTGTTCTGTTATACCTGTACTTGATCAGTCCTGATTTAGACTTGTATTGTTCTGTTATACCTGTACTTGATCAGTCCTGATTTAGACTTGTATTGTTCTGTTATACCTGTACTTGATCAGTCCTGATTTAGACTTGTATTGTTCTGTTATACCTGTACTTGATCAGTCCTGATTTAGACTTGTATTGTTCTGTTATACCTGTACTTGATCAGTCCCGATTTAGACTTGTATTGTTCTGTTATACCTGTACTTGATCAGTCCTGATTTAGACTTGTATTGTTCTGTTATACCTGTACTTGATCAGTCCTGATTTAGACTTGTATTGTTCTGTTATACCTGTACTTGATCAGTCCTGATTTAGACTTGTATTGTTCTGTTATACCTGTACTTGATCAGTCCTGATTTAGACTTGTATTGTTCTGTTATACCTGTACTTGATCAGTCCTGATTTAGACTTGTAATGTTCTGTTATACCTGTACTTGATCAGTCCTGATTGCTTGTATTTTCTGTTAGTACTTGATCAGTCGATTTAGACTGTATTGTTCTGTTATACCTGTACTTGATCAGTCCTGATTTAGACTTGTATTGTTCTGTTATACCTGTACTTGATCAGTCCCGATTTAGACTTGTATTGTTCTGTTATACCTGTACTTGATCAGTCCTGATTTAGACTTGTATTGTTCTGTTATACCTGTACTTGATCAGTCCCCCGATTTAGACTTGTATTGTTCTGTTATACCTGTACTTGATCAGTCCTGATTTAGACTTGTACTGTTCTGTTATACCTGTACTTGATCAGTCCTGATTTAGACTTGTACTGTTCTGTTATACCTGTACTTGATCAGTCCTGATTTAGACTTGTACTGTTCTGTTATACCTGTACTTGATCAGTCCTGATTTAGACTTGTATTGTTCTGTTATACCTGTACTTGATCAGTCCTGATTTAGACTGTATTGTTCTGTTATACCTGTACTTGATCAGTCCCGATTTAGACTTGTATTGTTCTGTTATACCTGTACTTGATCAGTCCTGATTTAGACTTGTATTGTTCTGTTATACCTGTACTTGATCAGTCCTGATTTAGACTTGTATTGTTCTGTTATACCTGTACTTGATCAGTCCTGATTTAGACTTGTATTGTTCTGTTATACCTGTACTTGATCAGTCCTGATTTAGACTTGTACTGTTCTGTTATACCTGTACTTGATCAGTCCTGATTTAGACTTGTATTGTTCTGTTATACCTGTACTTGATCAGTCCTGATTTAGACTTGTACTGTTCTGTTATACCTGTACTTGATCAGTCCTGATTTAGACTTGTATTGTTCTGTTATACCTGTACTTGATCAGTCCTGATTTAGACTTGTACTGTTCTGTTATACCTGTACTTGATCAGTCCTGATTTAGACTTGTAATGTTCTGTTATACCTGTACTTGATCAGTCCTGATTTAGACTTGTATGTTCTGTTAAACCTGTACTTGATCAGTCCTGATTTAGACTTGTACTGTTCTGTTATACCTGTACTTGATCAGTCCCGATTTAGACTTCCTGATTTAGACTTGTAATGTTCTGTTATACCTGTACTTGATCAGTCCTGATTTGTAATGTTCTGTTAACCCTGTACTTGATCAGTCCTGATTTAGACTTGTATTGTTATACCTGTACCTGAAACTTGTTTTTTATGTGATTAGTATTCGTGACTTTAGTGAGTTAGTGAGTCTATACCAAAATTAAGAAACTGTGACCTACATTTTGAACCTTTTTAAAACATACCTCCAACCAAGGGCAAAGGTAATGAACCTTTTTATTACATTGTATAAAAGTCTACCAATGTAAGATGGTTATCTGTTCCAAACTAGGTCACTATGACCTACATTTTTACCTTCAATGTAAAGTCAAGAAAAAAGTTAAGGCCCACTTCTCTACCATGATGCAATAGCACTTAGTAGTGGATACATGTACCAGTATGTGAGAGCTAAATACAACCTTTTGGCTTATAGATATTGTACTGTGGGGGACTTAAATGTAATTTGTCTATACTGTTTTGGCTATACTCCCACCCACCACCTATACATAAATGATGTTGAGGGAAGGGGTCTTATTACCGAATGTCTAATTCATACTTAGTGGGGGCTTATTACTGAACATGGCCATAGCTTTAAAAGACCTGATCAAACAGGTCTGGATATTAAGATTGAGTGGGAGCATATTAATGGTAGAATATGGTATAAACTTGTCTGATCAAATATAAATTCTTGTTAATAATGTGCAGTGTTATTACTAGATTATTCTCGTTGTATTTTAATGTAGGCCTGTACTGCTGTCTTTGTAGCTGCTGAATATTTTGATGTAATTGAATGGTGTCATATCATTGAACTCTTAGCAATAGAAGACCATATAACATTTGTGTCGTCTTATAGTATGAAGGAGTTTATGTGGTGGAGGTAGGATGTGTCCAGATCACCACTAAGGCCTTTTAGACTGTTAAATCTTGACCAATTCTCTCAATGAATATTTCTACTCATTTGATTTAAATACTCTACTATGGTAATTCTTTAAACCATGACTCGATTTTGACTTTGAGGATACAAAACTAAAACTCGATTGACTTTGAGGATACAAAGTTTGTAGATGATTTAAAACAATATAATGAAGACATGTGATACCAGCCCTGAATATCATGTAAGCTACTCCCTTTGACTTAGTTTGTGTTGTTTTAGCTCTATACACATTTTTCTGTAATGTGTTAACTAACCTGTCCTATCCCTACTTACAAGTGATGTTCAATGTCTGTTATTTTATGTGACAATCACATTATTTATAAAACAGCTGAATCAATATTTTATGTATTTTTCAATGTATTTTACAATTTCGTTAAATCAAACATGTATTTTTGAAAATTTTAAAAGTTGTGTATGACCACTCAGCTGTATACAGACCACACCTATACACGACCGTTTTATATCAGGGTCTGCAGACTGTGATATCAATATTTCTAACCTATATATTACACTTCGTATAACTTGTTAATAAACTGTTCATCTGTGACACATTTGGATTTTATTGTCTTTAGATTGCTATTAAACATAATTCAAAATATTCATCTCAATTGAAAAAAACAATATTCTTTAACACATCTTTTCTGGTCTTGATCATATCTTGTTCGACATACTTTATACATAAGAGATATTTTATGGAATGTTAGAAAATTGATTCAATCATCGTATCTTGCCTACTTTATTCAGAATCAATCAATATAACTAAGGTACAAGTAAGGTAACACTTTAAAGATACAGTTTTAAGTTTTGATTCTCATACTCACAAGGAGTTGATATTCCTACATGCAGGTCAGAAATGGTTAGATGTCGTTTGGTAACATGACAGTGATAGTAACCCCTGGAATATTGAGGATGAGATACTACTTTAAAACTATAATTTTAAGGTTTGTTTATCATGCTGACATAGATTTCAGGATTAGTTCAAGGGTCAGATATATGAAGAACCAAATATAGTAGAGGTCTTCATAGACGCTGTCGCAAGAGAGATAACTCTTGCATATAAAACATGTTTGGCTAAGCAAGTGGGGAGGAATATATTTGTCTTACTTGTACAGTTTATCTAACACATAAAAACAAAGGTGTAGCATCACACACATTACACTAGAAAGGGTAACAACATAAAGATAAATCTATATCCTCAATTATCATCACTAAAACCTGGAATGGAATTATCACCTACACTTGTATTTTCAACAAATGAATATTTTAAAGCCCATCCTCCAAATTCCAGAGGTTACCTCACACTAACGTTATAGCTACTCCTGGAACATATCATTGCAAAACTGAAGGATATGTGTGCGACAAATAATAAGACAGGTAGTTTGGTCCTTTGACATACATCAAAATAATCGAATAACAGTACAATGCATATATGGCTTAAAGTCTGGCACCGCTCTTTGCAATCTTCAAATGAAGTGGATTAGTCAGATGGTTTTCTCGTATGCATTCAGTTTCATTGTGACATAGTCCAGGGGCGATTACAACAAGAGTGATAGCAGCCACTGGAGTTTTGGGGATGAGTACAGGCTCTGCCCATGCAGGTCTCCATAGAAACCATAAGACTCGTAGATAATTTTACAAATCGGGAGTACAAAACACTAGTAAGACCATCGCTGCGTTGTCCTTGCTAGCTACATGGAACCCAACTTTACAGACGGGCAGGAAAATGTACTGCCAGTTTCTGGATTCGTGCCCAAGTCCCATGGACATTAGCCGGATACTCTGCCAACTGAGCTACGTCTCATACGATCGATCCGTTCAGAAAACGACGTTGTTCTCCCTCTGGTCGTTTTTCATCATCGCCCCTGAAGAATCCAGACATAACCCAGGTTTGGGTTTAATATCCCATTGTCAAGTACTCACATCGCTTGAAACACAAACACCAAGATGTATGATGATCAGAAAATGCAGGACCAGACTGGAGTTCTAACCGTGGGCCTCAGAATAATAGCTGGATGATCTAACGATTGAGCTTGAGTCTGTTGGGCATAAATGACGTAAGAAGAGCAGCTAGATTGTACTCAACTTGCCCTCTCTTGAACTTCAAAGAAAATAAATAAATGGCTGACCAAGATACACAAATTCAACGTCAGATGATCCTAACCCTCCTTACAAGATAAACCATCGGGCATATAGGACTCTGTCGTGTAAACATTACATTAATGACTACTTGAGTCAAAAGTCTCTATTATAATACTAGTTGATACTGTATCACCTATCAACTTCAGTCTTCAAGTCACCTGCCCTCTTCATCTATTACATTGTACGTGATGACTTCATCTCGTCCATTCGCTTTCTTACCTTGACATCAATGTGCTACCAAACCATTATCACTTCCCTGTAATGGCCTGTGTTTGACCATATAAACCTGAAACCATTATCACTTCCCTGTAATGGCCTGTGTTTGACCATATAAACCTTAAACCATTATCACTTCCCTGTGCTGGCCTGTGTTTGACCATATAAACCTGAAACCATTATCACTTCCCTGTGCTGGCCTGTGTTTGACCACATAAACCTGAAACCATTATCACTTCCCTGTGTTGGCATGGGTTTGACCACATAAACCTGAAACCATTATCACTTCCCTATACTGGCCTGTGTTTGACCATATCAACCTGAAACCATTATCACTTCCCTGTGCTGGCCTGTGTTTGACCATATAAACCTAAAACCATTATCACTTCCCTGTGCTGGCCTGTGTTTGACCATATAAACCTGAAACCATAATCACTTCCCTGTGCTGGCCTGTGTTTGACCATATAAACCTGAAACCATTATCACTTCCCTGTGCTGGCCTGTGTTTGACCATATATACCTGAAACTATTATCACTTCCCTGTAATGGCCTCTGTTTGACCATATAAACCTGAAACCATTATCACTTCCCTGTGCTGGCCTGTGTTTGACCATATAAACCTGAAACCATTATCACTTCCCTGTGCTGGCCTGTGTTTGACCATATATACCTGAAACTATTATCTGTTCCCTGTGCTGGCCTGTGATTGACCATATATACCTGAAACTATTATCTGTTCCCTGTGCTGGCCTGTGTTTGACCATATAAACCTGAAACCATATCACTTCCCTGTGCTGGCCTGTGTTTGACCATATATACCTGAAACCATTATCACTTCCCTGTGCTGGCCTGTGTTTGACCATATAAACCTGAAACCATTATCACTTCCCTGTGCTGGCCTGTGTTTGACCATATATACCTGAAACCATTATCACTTCCCTGTGCTGGCCTGTGTTTGACCATATAAACCTGAAACCATTATCACTTCCCTGTGCTGGCCTGTGTTTGACCATATAAACCTGAAACCATTATCACTTCCCTGTGCTGGCCTGTGTTTGACCATATAAACCTGAAACCATTATCACTTCCCTGTGCTGGCCTGTGTTTGACCATATAAACCTGAAACCATTATCACCTGTCCTGTGTTGACCATGGAAACCATATTACTGTGCTGGCCTGTGTTTGACCATATAAACCTGAAACCATTATCACTTCCCTGTGCTGGCCTGTGTTTGACCATATAAACCTGAAACCATTATCACTTCCCTGTGCTGGCCTGTGTTTGACCATATAAACCTGAAACCATTATCACTTCCCTGTGCTGGCCTGTGTTTGACCATATAAACCTGAAACCATTATCACTTCCCTGTGCTGGCCTGTGTTTTGACCATATATACCTGAAACCATTATCACTTCCCTGTGCTGGCCTGTGTTTGACCATATAAACCTGAAACCATTATCACTTCCCTGTGCTGGCCTGTGTTTGACCATATAAACCTGAAACCATTATCACTTCCCTGTGCTGGCCTGTGTTTGACCATATAAACCTGAAAACCATTATCACTTCCCTGTGCTGGCCTGTGTTTGACCATATAAACCTGAAACCATTATCACTTCCCTCGTGCTGGCCTGTGTTTGACCATATAAACCTGAAACCATTATCACTTCCCTGTGCTGGCCTGTGTTTGACCATATAAACCTGAAACCATTATCACTTCCCTGTGCTGGCCAATGCTGGCCTGTGTTTGACCATATAAACCTGAAACCATTATCACTTCCCTGTGCTGGCCTGTGTTTGACCATATAAACCTGAAACCATTATCACTTCCCTGTGCTGGCCTGTGTTTGACCATATAAACCTGAAACCATTATCACTTCCCTGTGCTGGCCTGTGTTTGACCATATAAACCTGAAACCATTATCACTTCCCTGTGCTGGCCTGTGTTTGACCATATAAACCTGAAACCATTATCACTTCCCTGTGCTGGCCTGTGTTTGACCATATATACCTGAAACCATTATCACTTCCCTGTGCTGGCCTGTGTTTGACCATATAAACCTGAAACCATTATCACTTCCCTGTGCTGGCCTGTGTTTGACCATATAAACCTGAAACCATTATCACTTCCCTGTGCTGGCCTGTGTTTGACCATATAAACCTGAAACCATTATCACTTCCCTGTGCTGGCCTGTGTTTGACCATATAAACCTGAAACCATTATCACTTCCCTGTGCTGGCCTGTGTTTGACCATATAAACCTGAAACCATTATCACTTCCCTGTGCTGGCCTGTGTTTGACCATATAAACCTGAAACCATTATCACTTCCCTGTGCTGGCCTGTGTTTGACCATATAAACCTGAAACCATTATCACTTCCCTGTGCTGGCCTGTGTTTGACCATATAAACCTGAAACCATTATCACTTCCCTGTGCTGGCCTGTGTTTGACCATATAAACCTGAAACCATTATCACTTCCCTGTGCTGGCCTGTGTTTGACCATATAAACCTGAAACCATTATCACTTCCCTGTGCTGGCCTGTGTTTGACCATATAAACCTGAAACCATTATCACTTCCCTGTGCTGGCCTGTGTTTGACCATATAAACCTGAAACCATTATCACTTCCCTGTGCTGGCCTGTGTTTGACCATATAAACCTGAAACCATTATCACTTCCCTGTGCTGGCCTGTGTTTGACCATATAAACCTAAAACCATTATCACTTCCCTGTGCTGGCCTGTGTTTGACCATATAAACCTGAAACCATTATCACTTCCCTGTGCTGGCCTGTGTTTGACCATATATACCTGAAACTATTATCACTTCCCTGTAATGGCCTCTGTTTGACCATATAAACCTGAAACCATTATCACTTCCCTGTGCTGGCCTGTGTTTGACCATATAAACCTGAAACCATTATCACTTCCCTGTGCTGGCCTGTGTTTGACCATATAAACCTGAAACCATTATCACTTCCCTGTGCTGGCCTGTGTTTGACCATATATACCTGAAACCATTATCACTTCCCTGTGCTGGCCTGTGTTTGACCATATAAACCTGAAACCATTATCACTTCCCTGTGCTGGCCTGTGTTTGACCATATATACCTGAAACCATTATCTGTTCCCTGTGCTGGCCTGTGTTTGACCATATAAACCTGAAACCATTATCACTTCCCTGTGCTGGCCTGTGTTTGACCATATATACCTGAAACCATTATCTGTTCCCTGTGCTGGCCTGTGTTTGACCATATAAACCTGAAACCATTATCACTTCCCTGTGCTGGCCTGTGTTTGACCATATATACCTGAAACTATTATCTGTTCCCTGTGCTGGCCTGTGTTTGACCATATAAACCTGAAACCATTATCACTTCCCTGTGCTGGCATGTGTTTGACCATATATACCTGAAAACCATTATCTGCTTCCCTGTGCGGCCTGTGTTTGACCATATAAACCTGAAACCATTATCACTTCCCTGTGCTGGCCTGTGTTTGACCATATAAACCTGAAACCATTATCACTTCCCTGTGCTGGCCTGTGTTTGACCATATAAACCTGAAACCATTATCACTTCCCTGTGCCATATATACCTGAAACTATTATCTGTTCCCTGTGCTGGCCTGTGTTTGACCATATAAACCTGAAACCATTATCACTTCCCTGTGCTGGCCTGTGTTTGACCATATAAACCTGAAACCATTATCACTTCCCTGTGCTGGCCTGTGTTTGACCTATAAACCTGAAACCATTATCACTTCCCTGTGCTGGCCTGTGTTTGACCATATATACCTGAAACCATTATCACTTCCCTGTGCTGGCCTGTGTTTGACCATATAAACCTGAAACCATTATCACTTCCCTGTGCTGGCCTGTGTTTGACCATATAAACCTGAAACCATTATCACTTCCCTGTGCTGGCCTGTGTTTGACCATATAAACCTGAAACCATTATCACTTCCCTGTGCTGGCCTGTGTTTGACCATATAAACCTGAAACCATTATCACTTCCCTGTGCTGGCCTGTGTTTGACCATATATACCTGAAACTATTATCTGTTCCCTGTGCTGGCCTGTTGATTGACCATATATACCTGAAACCATTATCACTTCCCTGTGCTGGCCTGTGTTTGACCATATAAACCTGAAACCATTATCACTTCCCTGTCTGTGCCTGTGTTTGACATCCTGAAACCATTATCCCCCTGTGCTGGCCTGTGTTTGACCATATAAACCTGAAACCATTATCTGTCCCTGTGCTGGCCTGTGTTTGACCATATAAACCTGAAACCATTATCACTTCCCTGTGCTGGCCTGTGTTTGACCATATAAACCTGAAACCATTATCACTTCCCTGTGCTGGCCTGTGTTTGACCATATAAACCTGAAACCATTATCACTTCCCTGTGCTGGCCTGTGTTTGACCATATATACCTGAAACTATTATCTGTTCCCTGTGCTGGCCTGTGTTTGACCATATAAACCTGAAACCATTATCACTTCCCTGTGCTGGCCTGTGTTTGACCATATATACCTGAAACTATTATCTGTTCCCTGTGCTGGTGGCCTGTGTTTGAATATTGCCCATATAAACCTGAAAACCATTATCACATTCCCTGTGCTGGCATGGGTTTGACCATATACCTGAAACTATTATCTGTTCCCTGTGCTGGCCTGTGTTTGACCATATATAAACCTGAAACCATTATCACTTCCCTGTGCTGGCCTGTGTTTGACCATATAAACCTGAAACCATTATCACTTCCCTGTATGGCCTGTGTTTGACCATATAAAACCTGAAACCATTATCACTTCCCTGTGCTGGCCTGTGTTTGACCATATAAACCTGAAACCATTATCACTTCCCTGTGCTGGCCTGTGTTTGACCATATAAACCTGAAATCCATTATCTGTTCCCTGTACTGGCATGTGTTTGACCATATAAACCTGAAACACCATTATCACTTCCCTGTGCTGGCCTGTGTTTGACCATATAAACCTGAAACCATTATCACTTCCCTGTAATGGCCTGTGTTTGACCATATAAACCTGAAACCATTATCACTTCCCTGTGCTGGCATGGGTTTGACCACATAAACCTGAAACCATTATCACTTCCCTGTGTGGCCTGTGATTGACCATATATACCTGAAACCATTATCTGTTCCCTGTAATGGCCTGTGTTTGACCATATAAACCTGAAACCATTATCACTTCCCTGTGCTGGCATGGGTTTGACCACATAAAACCTGAAACCATTATCACTTCCCTGTGCTGGCCTGTGATTGACCATATATACCTGAAACCATTATCACTTCCCTGTGCTGGCCTGTGTTTGACCATATAAACCTGAAACCATTATCACTTCCCAATGCTGGCCTGTGTTTGACCATATAAACCTGAAACCATTATCACTTCCCTGTGCTGGCCTGTGTTTGACCATATATACCTGAAACCAGTATCACTTCCCTGTGCTAGCCTCTGTTTGACCATATATACCTGAAACCATATCACTTCCCTGTGCTGGCCTGTGATTGACCATATTATACCTAAAAACCATTATCACTTCCCTGTGCTGGCCTGTGATTGACCATATATACCTAAAACCAGTATCACTTCCCTGTGTTAGTGTATATTTATTCACCCTATTATCAATAAGGGTGTGTCATGAATATACATATGGCTTTCTTTGTTTTTCTTTTGATAGAATCTCATTGTGTATTAACTTGTATACATTAACAGACATGAGACAATTTTAAGGTGTCATAAACAAAGTTCATATAGATTGTTTAAGATATGTCACCAGTATATATATACTAAGTTAGGTATACATGGTTAACTACTTTTAAAACTGGTTCAAGATTTTAAGGTGTCATAAACAAAGTTCATATAGATTGTTTAAGATATGTGTCCCGCTTATATCAATAAATAAAAACTTTGAAACTCTCAAGATAGCACATATGGACAATACTTGTCAGTGTAGCAATAGACAACTTATCTATAACCTTAAAATACACCTGTTACGACTTGTGTAAAACATGTGTACCCTACAGTAATAAAATGTTTTATGAAGAAACTAAGAAAAAAAAAGATACATATGTTTCATCAAGGAGCAAACTTTCTCTCCTCTACAGAAGCACACACACGTTACATAAACTGTAACTAATGCTCAGACCCCTGTGGTACAGTACGTGTGTAAGGAATATCAGTATATTGTTTGTAGTAAACTGAATTTCTGATTTCCAATCCATGCCTTACTTAATGTAGACTTGATATGGATTATACTAGGACCATCATTACATATATAATACTTATTTAGAAATCACCTGCTTAACCAATGCCGTATTCGATACTCCGGCTTTAAGTTCTGGACTTCGTCAAGCTTAAGATTCACGTGCACTGAGCATCCCATTGTTTGGTTTTTGTTAGTTTTAACGTTCTATTAAAAGCCAGGGTCATGTAAGAAGGTCATAGGTTTGCTGATAGAGGAAAGCCGGATTACCCGTAGAAAAACCACCGACCAGCAGTCAGTACCTGGCAACTGCCCCACATGGAATTCGAACCCGCATCCCAGAGGTGGAGGACTTGTGGTAATATGCACAGGGATATGAGAATTAGTTACAGATTATATAATCATGAGTATGATTTTATCGTTTTTTTATCTAGACCTCTAATACATCTAAAAATGGTCTTAGGGTACTCTGGTGGGTCCATGATTATATATAATCTGTAACTAATTCTCAGATCCCTGTGGTACAGTGTAATTTGTTGGGAATCCCATTGTGTTCATGTTTGAAATAAAAACAGAAAAAAAAAACAAAGAACAATTTAATTTCTCTTTATTTAGTAAAGAGTTAACATGGTTAGTGCACAGAAAATGAAAATAAATGCTTTGCATGAATATTATGGCAAGTATGTATACAAGGTTATCAGTTTTATACTTTATTATGCACAATAACTATTTTGACCAGAGGATAGCACGTCTGATTTACCAAGTGTCGTGATACATCAAAAACAGCAGACTTCATAACATCAATGTAAATCCACGTACATTCATACGTTCAAATGTTCTCAATCAATAATATTTAAAACCCTATCGGTCACTTTTATGTTCATGAAATCTCAATAACTATAGTAAAAAGGGCAGATTTTTCTTGTCGATAAAACTGTTATAAATCATATAAGATACAGACTAAGTATCTCTATATGTTCCCGTAACTACCAAATTGTTGGGTTTGGACCTTGTGCGACTTTCCGTCTCTAGTATTAGAGAAATTTTATTTTACAAATGAATGTTTGGATGTTGTGTGACGTGGTTGGGTAGGACGATAGATAGACAGCCTAAAGACTTGGGTAAACATGACCCTCATCATTACATAGTGAGGTAGATGGTACAAGGATGTTTATACATCCACTGTAACCCTTACTATTTACAGGGATATGCCTAGGTCATCTCGGTACTTTAAAGTCCATACTGTAGGTCCAAAGTTTTATACCAAGTGTATAAGATAATAAACAGTCTTCATAGTCTAGATGTTTAGAAGACTGCAGTTTACTTTTGTACGTCTCACTCGAAAACTGGAATGGTCTATAAACATAGCGCTCTTTACGTCTCCAGGATAGAAGCTATAAAGTCTCCAGCCTGTTGACCAAATATAGCAGAGGCTATAAGCCTATGTGACCAGGTTAAGATACTGTAGCTCATTGTCGGTGGACTCAAGGTTAAGAGTCTGTCATCTTGTCAGTAGGCCCAAGGTTAAGAGACCGTCACCTTTTCAGTAGGTCCCAGGTTAAGAAACTGTCACCTTGTCAGTAGGCTCAAGGTTATGAGACTGTCACCTTGTCAGTAGGCCCAAGGTTAAGAAACTGTCACCTCGTCAGTAGTCCCAAAGGTTAAGAAACTGTCACCTTGTCAATAGGCTCAAGTTAAGAGGCACCTTGTCAAGGTTAAGAGACTGTCACCTTGTCAATAGGCTCAAAGTTAAGAGGAGACTGTCACCTTGTCAGTAGGCCCAAGGTTAAGAAAAATGCACTGTCACCTTGTCAGTAAGAGTCCAAGGTTAAGAGACTACCAATGCAACTTGTCAGTAGGCTCAAGGTTAAGAAACTGTCACCTTGTCAGTAGGCCCAAGGTTAAGAGACTGTCACCTTGTCAGTAGGCCCAAGGTTAATAGACTGTCACCTTGTCAGTAGGCTCGAGATTAAGAAACTTTCATCTTGTCAGTATAGGCCCAAGGTTAAGAGACTGTCACCTTGTCAGTAGTAGGCCCAAGGTTAAGAAACTGTCACCTTGTCAGTAGGCCCAAGGTTAAGAGACTGTCACCTTGTCAATAGGCTCAAGGTTAAGAGACTGTCACCTTGTCAGTAGGCCCAAGGTTAAGAAACTGTCACCTTGTCAGTAAGTCCAAGGTTAAGAGACTACCAATGCAACTTGTCAGTAGGCTCAAGGTTAAGAAACTGTCACCTTGTCAGTAGCCAAGGTTAGAACTGTCACCTTGTCAGTAGGTTAAGAAACCTTGTCAGTAGTTGTCACCTTCGTAGGCCCAAGGTTAAGAAACTGTCACCTTGTCAGTAGGCCCAAGGTTAAGAAACTGTCACCTTGTCAGTAGGCCCAAGGTTAAGAGACTGTCACCTTGTCAGTAGGTCCAAGGTTAAGAGACTGTCACCTTGTCAGTAGGCCCAAGGTTAAGAGACTGTCACCTTGTCAGTAGGCCCAAGTTAAGAGATCACCTTGTCAGTAGGCCCAAGTGTCACCTTGTCAGTAGGTTAAAGAGACTGTCACCTTGTCAGTAGGCCCAAGGTTAAGAAACTGTCACCTTGTCAGTAGGCCCAAGGTTAAGAGACTGTCACCTTGTCAGTAGGCCCAAGGTTAAGAGACTGTCACCTTGTCAGTAGGCCCAAGGTTAAGAGACTGTCACCTTGTCAGTAGGCCCAAGGTTAAGAGACTGTCACCTTGTCAGTAGGCCCAAGGTTAAGAGACTGTCACCTTGTCAGTTAGGCCCAAGGTTAAGAGACTGTCACCTTGTCAGTAGGCCCAAGGTTAAGAGACTGTCACCTTGTCAGTAGGTCCAAGGTTAAGAGACTGTCACCTTGTCAGTAGGCCCAAGGTTAAGAGACTGTCACCTTGTCAGTAGGCCCAAGGTTAAGAGACTGTCACCTTGTCAGTAGGCCCAAGGTTAAGAGACTGTCACCTTGTCAGTAGGCCCAAGGTTAAGAGACTGTCACCTTGTCAGTAGGCCCAAGGTTAAGAGACTGTCACCTTGTCAGTAGGTCCAAGGTTAAGAGACTGTCACCTTGTCAGTAGGCCCAAGGTTAAGAGACTGTCACCTTGTCAGTAGGCCCAAGGTTAAGAGACTGTCACCTTGTCAATAGGCCCAAGGTTAAGATTCTGTCACCTTGTCAGTATAGGCCCAAGGTTAAGAGACTGTCACCTTGTCAGTAGGCCCAAGGTTAAGAGACTGTCACCTTGTCAGTAGGCCCAAGGTTAAGAGTCTGTCACCTTGTCAGTAGGCCCAAGGTTAAGAGTCTGTCACCTTGTCAGTAGGCCCAAGGTTATGAGACTGTCACCTTGTCAGTAGGCCCAAGGTTAAGAAACTGTCACCTTGTCAGTAGGTCAAAGGTTAAGAGACTGTCACCTTGTCAGTATAGGCTCAAGGTTTAGAAACTGTCACCTTGTCAGTAGGCTAAAGGTTTAGAAACTGTCACCTAGTCAGTATGTCCAAGGTCATTGGTTCCATGAAATCCAGTATTCAAGAAGCTACAACTCCCTGACTGGTAAGAAACCAAAGCCATTTGTAGGCTAAATTGTCTTTAAATGCTCAAAACTTAAGTTGTCTTTAAGAATTTTTAAAGAAGACTCACTATGCTTTGAAAAATGTACAGTCCAAAACAATGTATACAAAAAACATGTTTGACTCCAATTACGTACCTTTCCGTGTAATAATTTCATTCTTGAGGTTATTAGTAGGTACCTCCAATACTCGGTACAGTTAAATCAGATACAATAAATGCTACCGGGTAAATGCGATATATTAGACTTATAAATTTGATTAGATCATTGTTCCGTGAATAATTAACGACTTGTCTTGTCAGAGACGAAGGATAAAACTGGTTGGTGTTAGTGTCACAGCATTATAGGGAAGACATCTAAAGTGGAGACAACACTATAGGCGTAACATGGTCAGAAACATCAGAAATTTTAACATAAACTTTCAAACAATATTGGTTGCAGGATCGTGGCCCCATTTTAGACTTTGACATTTTAATGTTTTGTTTAGACAATCAAAAATGACGTAACATTTCGTTACGTCGTCTGTTATTGGCCTGCCTAATCCAAACGTCACATTAAAATCGCTGTACCTTGAAGACTAAGATCGTTTCATGTCCTTGGTACCGGAATACTGAGTACAAATTTAACACTGCCATTCTCCCTCTTCTTCTCTAGATCTCCATACCTTGGCACATTGCAATTTGTTACCATGGCAAAACAGTACACGTAAACAACCCTCTCTCTCTCATTGTACATACCTTCACACATTGTCACGTGTTACCATGGTAATAAAAAGCACAGAAACAACCCTCTCTCTCTCTCTCTCATTGTATATACCTTCACACATTGTCATGTGTTGCCATGGTGATACAAAGCACGTAAACAACCCTTTCGGTCACCTGTAATGTCCATAAACAATTTGGCCTGTTATTGAATTGAAAACAACAATATAAGAGATTTAACGGGCAGCAGCTGCTTGAGCTTACTGGTTCAGGCGATGAATACAATAAGTCTGTCAATAAAATATGTTATTTCCCTACCATCGGCAGTATAACGTTACAATATACAGATCGATGGATCGTGTTATGGCTAGATTCAGTTTAAAGCTTTTGTCGAATTTCAATGACATCCCATGTGTTTAGTGTGACTGTCAGCTATACTAACATGTGACATTGTATATCAATATGGCAATGTCCTCGTAATACTGTAAACAGGTTTTAACTTATTGTGACCCGTTATGTAGCACTGAAACAGCATGCGCCACACGATATCAGTAAAATACATCAAAACTATGAAGGCTCAAGTACTTTGTTATAAATGTTTAAATCAATATGATCACTTGTGCACATCATATTTTTTTTCTAAATAATCAGTTTCGTGCATTTTTGCATTTTTGAAATAGTTTTGAAAAATTAGCGAGATAACCAACAAATTACAACGTAAAATATATACGTGAATAAGTACAGGATGTTTAAAGTACGAATTTTTGACAATGGACTTAAGCACTTTACCCAACCTTATATTACATCATTCGATACCTGCAGTGTAATCAGAGATAAGTTCGCACTCGTCCTGAATCATGTGACTATGTCTGACTTAGGTAGCACATGTGTATTATAAGTTTTAATTCGCTAATCTTCTCAACAGACCTCAGAGCAATATATAAGCTATTTGATTTACTGGCCCTATATTATCGTTTACCAGTTCTAAGCCTCACACTCCTCCTCGAAAGCCTCGGCTAGTTCTGTCGGCAGTCGTAGCTCCACTTTAAAGTTGTTAGGTTTCCCTTCCTTGCTGAGCTTTTTCTTGTAAACATTAAAAGAAGCTGCTAGAGACAATGCCATTTTCCTGGCAGTGGCGTCCGAATCACAGAGAACCGCGTGACACTCCGTGGTTTTGGCACGAGACGAGAGTTCACTGACCACAATGAAGGTGAACACTTTCCAGAATTTGATATCCTGAACACCATACGAAATAAAATCTATGGGAACGAGTCCAATATTGCCCACATCTTTCACCCTGGAAGCCGCATGCTCTCTGATCTCTATCCCTTTAGACGATATAACTACATAGGTCAATGGAAGTTCCACTCTTTCATTTTCACGCAAGTCTTTCTTTAAATTACCTATCATCTTGTCGACGGGTTTCCGCACGTGCTGGAGTCCAAACAGACCTTTGGTAGCCTTTTTACCGAGATACTTGGCTACGAACACCTGAGGTAACTTCTCAACTTTGATATCACTAAGTGGCGATTCTTCGTGCTTTTTTCGGCTCTTTTTATCTGCTTTTGTCAAACGTCTTAATTTGGAGAACACAGACCCTTTAGGTTTAATGTCTTTGGAATCTTTAGAGTCTAAAGATAGTTTCCTATTTGGTGTTGTTGACTTTAAACGTTCCGTTTCCGGTTGTGCTGGTTTCGTTTCTGGTTTCCTTTGATCCGATATAGACGGGGATTTGGCATCTTTGCTGTTGTCACTTGCAGACGACTCGGCACCAAGAGACTGTGTTTCCGGGGTACTATCGTCTTCGTTCCTACTGTCGTCATTATCATCTTCCTCTGGTATGTCTAAATTTGCCGAAATCTCGACTTTGTCTAACCGTCCCAACACATCTTCATAGAATTCTGCATCCAGACTCTCACCAATGGCACTGTTGTCCTCCGTGACGGATGCCATTGCCTCAGAAGCAGACGACACTGAACTACTGTCTCCCGACATGTTATTGACTCACTCAAACGTCACAGGCCTGGAATGTTCTCATTCCAATCACCCACACATCGATTAGGTGATCTTTATGCTCCCGTAGTTCACAGATCGTGCTGTACCAGTACCCCAATAGATGACCACTACAGTTACCCAATAATAGGTAAATGACCGTCAATACTTGGTCTGGAGAAGCGAGAACTCCGGACGTGTCCCGCAGAGAAAGCCAGATCAGGTAAACACTGATTACAGGTGTGGTATTACCTGTGTGTTGTACTACGTGTATAACAGCCCCAGGTAAATGTAGCTCAGGTATGTCTAAAGGAACAGCTCAATAACAATGGAACGTATGGAAAGGCGCGCGCATACATGACTGACACACTTACCGGGCGTAGAAAGACATAAGTTAGTCGTCACGCTTGACGGAGCGCTAAGGTAAATCAGGACATTGTACTTTTTACTACACCTACACAATCACTACTACTTAGCCCACGATTATGCCCAAATATGAACTAATAATTCGTCACTGATTGCTTCATAGCTGTCGTGCTTCACTGCATTCAAGAAAGAAGACACCAAATACAATAATTCATTCTCGCTCAAGACGATTGTGTACAAACTAAATTGATTGTTCTGAGAGTCGTTGATAAAAAAGATTTATCAACGACTCCGAATCTTTCCACCGAATACCAAGTAGTCTAGAGTGCCGTGGTGTATGCAGATGGATAGGATGAGAAGAACGATTCGAATTAAACACTAGAAAAACATCAAAGAAAATATCAAGAGTGCAAATAGAATTACGTTCGTTTTTGTACTTCAAAACAACCATTTAATAGTCCCTTTCCCCTGCAAATTTGTGTCAATTTAAAAGGCGTGTTCACGAACTAATGTACGAATATGTGAGATCAGCAGAAGCCAGTAATCGAGATAATGACGTTTGTCATCTATTCCATAACAGCTCTAGATCTAGGGACATCAAGTTCCATTTACTCAGAGAAAATGACACAATATGGTATTGACGAATATGTCTGATTCTCGTCTTTGTATGGTCAAATATTTACTAATAAGTTAATTAAAGAAAATGTAACACATTCTGTGTAAGGTGCAGTCTATAAATAAGCGTAAATTATAACAACCCACTGACAAACGTGATCGTTTCGGAAGATTGCACCCGGATAAAATTGATGTCGTTAATTACATGATTACTGGATCATCATCCAAGAAATGTCCTACTCATCCAATGTACATTACAATGTAGAATTAGAAAGAGAACTAAACACAGGAAATCTATTCATGGAAGCTCTATAAAGGTAGTGTACTATAAAACGTTACAAATGTTTTCTCAAATGCATACATTCATCAGTCTATGTCATTTAGAAAACTGAAACACCTAGTGTCTGATGACTTCCGTATCTAATGTATGACCAGCCTTGTACTCAGATGATGGTGAAATACACCAACCTTACAACAACGATTGCTTCTGCTTAATTACAGAAGTTAATTGTCCTGAAAAAATACTATAACCTGATAAATCTGTTTATAATGATTAAGTCGGTTGGAAATCCACATCGTGGACAAATGGTATACACTGAGATGTACTTTCAATATACAATATAGACGTCAAATACGAACTTATGTTATTAAAGTGTATAAAGACATTACTTACTTTGTGGTTAAATATCAAATGAAAACGTGACATTTAAGGTACTGTCCAGAAGAATTTGATAATATACTGATGATCAGAAGGCCTAGTGACAACAGAACACCTAAAGCATGGTTGCCAATTGCTGTTTCTTTGTAAAAGGAATATTTGCACGCTGCCTGCGCCACGTTTTTGACATTAATCTGTCAAAAACGGTCTGTTCATCATCCAGAGCCCAGGCCTTACTGTTTTTTTCTCAATCATGTCATAATATTTCAACTACAACCGCAAACGTCTACAAGTCATATTGGAGACTATCAAGCTTTACCTATTTTTGTAAGACATTTTGCCATATCTTGAGGCCACAAAATGTTTTAAATCTGATTTATCGATTTATAAGAACTACGATTGCGAGAGTCCTCAGACACATAGAGAGTCCTCAAACACTTGTGAGATGCGATTTATAAGAACTACGATTGCGAGAGTCCTCAGACACATAGAGAGTCCTCAAACACTTGTGAGATGCCTCATACACTTGTAAGCGTCCTCAGACACTTGTGAGAGTCCTCAGACACTTGTGAGAGTCCTCAAACACTTGTGAGAGTCCTCAGACACTTGTGAGAGTCCTCAAACACTTGTGAGATGCCTCATACACTTTTGAGGGTCCTCATATACTTGCGAGAGTCCTCCGACACTTGTAAATCCTCAGACCCTTGTGAGAATCCTCAGACTGTTGGGAGAGTCCTCCGATACTAGTGGGTGGCCTCTGACCCTTGTGAGTGGCCTCAGACACTCGTGAGAGGCCTCCGACACTTTTTGGCAGCTACAGACACGCGAGAGACCTCTTGACACACGGGAGTCCTCAGAAACTTGTGGTAGACTGTTGGGAGAGTCCTCCAACAAATTTGAGAGTCCTCTGACATGTACAAGAGTCCTTGACACACTTGTGAGAGGTCTCTGACACTTGTGAATGACCTCGTACACTTGTGAAGGTCCTCAGAAACTTGTAAGAAGCTTCAGACACTTATGATTAGACACTTTTGAGAGGCCTCAGAAAACCGTGAAAGTCATAAGACACTTGTGAGAGGCCTCCGACCCTTGTGGATGGTCTCCGACCCTTGTGAATGGGCTCAGACACTTGTGAGAGTCCTCAGACACATGTGAGAGTCCTCAGACACTTGTAAGAGACCTCAGACACTTGTGAGAATCCCCAGACACTTGTGAGAGACCTCAGACACTTGTGAGTCCTCATACTCTTGTGAGAGTCCTCAGACTCTTGTGAGAGACCTCAGACAGACACTTGTGAGAGACCTAAGACACTTGTGAGAGTCCTCAGACTCTTGTGAGAGACCTCAGACAGACACACTTGTGAGAGACCTAAGACACTTGTGAGAGAGTCCTCAACACTTGTGAGAGTCCTCAAACACTTGTGAGAGAGCACTCATACACTTTTGAGGGTCCTCATATACTTGCGAGAGTCCTCCGACACTTGTAAATCCTCAGACCCTTGTGAGAATCCTCAGACTGTTGGGAGAGTCCTCCGATACTAGTGGGTGGCCTCTGACCCTTGTGAGTGGCCTCAGACACTCGTGAGAGGCCTCCGACACTTTTTGGCAGCTACAGACACGCGAGAGACCTCTTGACACACGGGAGTCCTCAGAAACTTGTGGGTAGACTGTTGGGAGAGTCCTCCAACAAATTTGAGAGTCCTCTGACATGTACAAGAGTCATTGACACACTTGTGAGAGGTCTCTGACACTTGTGAATGACCTCGTACACTTGTGAAGGTCCTCAGAAACTTGTAAGAAGCTTCAGACACTTATGATTAGACACTTTTGAGAGGCCTCAGAAAACCGTGAAAGTCATAAGACACTTGTGAGAGGCCTCCGACCCTTGTGGATGGTCTCCGACCCTTGTGAATGGGCTCAGACACTTGTGAGAGTCCTCAGACACATGTGAGAGACCTCAGACACTTGTGAGAGTCCTCAGACACTTGTAAGAGACCTCAGACACTTGTGAGAATCCCCAGACACTTGTGAGAGTGACCTCAGTGACACTCTGTGAGAGACCTCCTCCTATACTCTTGTGAGAGTCCTCAGACTCTTGTGAGAGACCTCAGACAGACACTTGTGAAGAGACCTCAGACACTTGTGAGAGTCCTCAGACACTTGTGAGAGACCTCAGACACTTGTGAGAGTCCTCAGACACTTGTGAGAGTCCTCAGACACTTGTGAGAGACCTCAGACACTTGTGAGAGACCTCAGACACTTGTGAGAGTCCTCAGACACTTGTGAGAGTCCTCAGACACTTGTGAGAGTCCTCAGACACATGTGAGAGACCTCATACACTTGTGAGAGACCTCAGACACATGTGAGAGACCTCAGACACTTGTGAGAGTCCTCATACACTTGTGAGAGTCCTCAGACACATGTGAGAGACCTCAGACACTTGTGAGAGTCCTCAGACACTTGTGAGAGTCCTCAGACACTTGTGAGAGACCTCAGACACTTGTGAGAGTCCTCAGACACTTGTGAGAGACCTCAGACACTTGTGAGAGTCCTCAGACACTTGTGAGAGTCCTCAGACACTTGTGAGAGACCTCAGACACTTGTGAGAGACCTCAGACACTTGTGAGAATCCTCAACACTTGTGACACACTTGTGAGAGACCTCAGACACTAATGTTGAGAGTCCTCAACACATGTTGTGAGAGACCTAAGACACTTGTGAGAATCCTCAGACACTGTGAGAGACCTCAGACACTTGTGAGAGTCCTCGTACACTTGTGAGAGTCCTCAGACACATGTGAGAGACCTCAGACACTTGTGAGAGACCTCATACACTTGTGAAAGTCCTCCAACATTCACAAGAGTGATCTAATTGAATTAATTATAGACAGAAAGCTGTCACAATTTTCACTTTGTACCCTTCATTCTCCATTGTCTCACAGATGTATAATCAATTTTGAAGACTGGCAAATTATGCAAGCAACATTTCCCAAATAAAACGCTTCCTTTAGTTTAATTTTTACCGTTTACGTAGTGTGGAAGTTGTATGGTCTGCGATGTTGATCATGTGATGTAACTAGAATTTCCGATATTACCGTCATAGTGGTGATTTCATGGATCTGGATCATCATATATAAGCATCCATATTCACAAATTGTATGTTTTATGAGAGTAAGTAATAGTGAAGATTACAAGAAATACAATTTTAATATGTACATATAAAATTTAACTTCCATTAAGATATTGAGAAATATTCTTGAAATTCCAGCGACTAATCCAAATATGACTTTTCTCATGACTATCCATACAAACAGAAAACACAACTCTTTTATTTTACAAATTTTTTCTTCTTTGAGATTTTATTTTAATTGTCTTGTTGAAACTGTACAAGAGTTGAGATTTACATTTGTCTTAATTTCTACAGTATCTATACAGAGAATACATCATTTACCTCAGTCATACACGACAAGCACATTTTTACATCGTTCTCATCCATACCAGACATGGGCAGTATGTCTGACCTCACTCGCTCACTTTCACAAAACTCTCTCCCTTATACATTCACGGTGAAGACACAAGATTCAGGGGCCTTTGGTATCTCATTTCTGAAGAGAAGTAAATTAAAAGTTTAAATGTGAATATCCCTACCCAAATGGTACAATTTATTAAAACTTGTTGGCCGTTACTGGTATTGTCTATGCCATTATGACGATTTTATATAAAACAGAAGGAGGCTATTTTTGGAACAGAAAAGTAGACATTACAATAAAATCTTTACAAAAAAATGGTCTATATGTTTTAAAACACTTATTCTTGGCCCCTCATTCCGTAAGCTGACAACCTTTAACTTGAACGTTTTAACATTTTACAACCTTTAGTGAACATTTTACTAGATTTGTACTAAGAGTTTGTGTGCATATTGTTTTTATAAATATAACAGTTTGTGTAGGTTTGAATAAACAATGTGTGTGGATTTTTTGATAGCCTAAAATGTTAAGAGTTTTGTATAAACAACATTCTGTAGGTTATTTGTTAACATCTTACAACCTTGTGTAGATTTTGTGTTGACATCTTACAACCTTGTGTAGGTTTTGTGTTCACATCTTACAACCTTGTGTAGGTTTTGTGTTGAGATTTTGTGTTGAGATCTTACGACCTTGTATAGGTTTTGTGTTGACATCTTACAACCTTGTGTAGGTTTTGTGTTGACATCTTACAACCTTGTGTAGAATTGATGTAAACAATTTATGACCCACATTTTATAATTCTCATGAAAATAAACAATACAACTCGTCACCAAGTTGTCTCAATATACTACCACAATCGACCCAATGAGCGCCTTTCAATTTGCAATAAATTAAAAAAAAAAAAAAAAAAAAAACCAAGAAAAACTAGGCTGGTTTTCATAATTTTAGTCTGCACTTAATTAAAGGAGAGTGAAATTGAATTTCAAAAAGGGGGAGGGGCGCTTATAGGGACAGGAGCGCTTATTGGGTCGGATACAGTAAGTAAAATAATATCTTTCATCATTTACTTAAATAAAATAAGTTTGGATTTCATTTTGATAAATCATTGTTTTAAGAAATATTTATAGTGCACATGATTGGAACTTGTGTCTTGTTTAAATATTTGGTACATTCATACGACAGGAATTTTTATGAAGTCTTGTTTACAATGAAGAAATTGATTAAATAGTTTGTTACTATTTTTTTCCTTGATATGAACATATTTATATTATATCATGAAGACTTCTTCTTGTAATAAATTTGCTAGATAATAAATTCCATCCATGTGAAACATAAATACATTGTATTATTCTCTCCCCGAATACATTTCACATTAAATATAAATAATAATCTCTCCAAGCATTTGTACACATGTTTAACATAAATAACAGTTTCTCCCCAAACTCGTATTCCTGTACATTTAATAAATAGTGTAATGCTTCTTCTGTTTGTGTACTTGTAAGAGTACATGGACCTTATACATACAGTTTACTATAAATAATACAAAAAACATAAACAGTTCATACTTTTGTATTATAATTAACACCTTTCAACCCTTATAGCAAACAACCACAGATAAAAAACAGCTATCAAATACACTTACTTATTTGTTATAAAATAATAGGCATGGATGCATAATGTTTGATAAAAATCTCCTAGTGATTCCGATCTAAGGAGGTTTAAATTTGTGCATGGTAATATATACCAGCGCTATAGTCATATAAAGAATCTGGACTTGTATATAATGTACATATATGAACACCCATAGACTATCTTTGTTCCTCATTATATTGCACATAAAATGTTGACCAATAACCTTAAGTCAACATACTGGGTGTTCTGGTACATTTCCAGGGTAACTCCTGTACATTAAATCTCTATAACATTTCAAGGATACACGTAACACTTAAAGATAAATATTCTATTTGTCAGAGATACAGTCCTATTTATAGAAGGATTTCTATTTTTGTTTAATCTTTTGGAAGAGTTATTCCTAGTTTGTACGGGCATTTCGTATCACATGCTTAAAATCAATATATAATTAAGTAAAGTTTCCCCAAAAATGTGTTATTATAATCAACTTAAGTAGGAGCACAAAACTTACCGGTAAACATGTATTTGTGAGACATAGTTTATCCATAAACTTTACAATGAAAATCCAATACAACCATACAATGGCTATCCTCAACTACATTTTACATTGTACCACTTAAGTTACAAACCAGTCCTGATGGTAACTTGTTACAGCAAGGAACAATTAGGAAACTTTGGTCAGTTTGTCATTTATTCTACCTCAGTTACGTTATTGGTTTGTATCAGTTTATTACAAGTATGGAATTTAGTAGCCCCAATAATTGTGATTCTGTTACCGAGTAATTTTAATTGTGAGCTACTGAATCTGTACATTATCTGTGTATGAAAAAGGTTTACATAACTAATATAAAACGGACCTTATATATATAATATAATCCCAACCTTGTTCATCTGTCCCTATATGTTGCCTGTATCAGGGTATTCCCCTAGACATACTGAACACTCTTAGGTAACAGATCCTCCATATCAGCTGGATATTTGACTATCTGACGATTCGGAGACAGAACACACAAACACTCCTCTAACTGGGATAAATTTAAACTAGGATGGTTTAACTATATTAATATTTGGTGTTTGACTATTTATTAATTGTAATGTTGAAAAGTTAACCATGTATTTTGTATAAGATATAAACAATGCTTTTCAATATGTGTATTGAATACAAATAACTGTTTTTCTACAATAAAATAATATTAATATGTGAAGTCCACTCGTAAATATTCTATTTTAAGGATTAATATTGAACTGATAGTTTAGTAACACAATTCACATGACAGAATGACTTGCTGTAATACCATTTTAGGTGTGTGAGGACAACGCGAGGAAGGTCACAATGATTCAACGTAACATTAACAACGAGACGTAAACACATGTCAAACATCATCTCAGGCAGTGTAATACTTATTGCAATTAAAATGGGACATCGTTTGATCCTGTCACCCACTCTACAGGGGTACCTCTGAACCTGTCATCCACTCTACAGGGGTACCTCTGAACCCATCATCCACTTTACAGGGGTACCTCTGAACCCATCATCCACTCTACAGGGGTACCTCTGAACCCATCATCCACTTTACAGGGGTACCTCTGAACCCATCATCCACTCTACAGGGGTACCTCTGAACCCATCATCCACTCTACAGGGGTACCTTTGAACCTGTCATCCACTCTACAGGGGTTACTCTGAACCCATCATCCACTCTACAGGGGTACCTCTGAACCTGTCATCCACTCTACAGGGGTTACTCTGAACCTGTCATCCACTTTACAGGGGTTATTCTGAACCTGTCTACCACTTTACAGGGGTACTTCTGAACCCTGCATCCACTCTACAGGGTTCTTCTGAACCTGTCATCCACTTTACAGGGGTACTTCTGAACCCATCATCCACTCCACAGGGGTACTTCTGAACCCTGCATCCACTCTACAGGGGTACCTCTGGACCTGTCATCCACTCTACAGGGGTTACTCTGAACCCATCATCCACTCTACAGGGGTACTTCTGAACCCTGCATCCACTCTACAGGGGTACCTCTGGACCTGTCATCCACTCTACAGGGGTACCTCTGAACCCATCATCCACTCTACAGGGGTACCTCTGAACCCATCATCCACTCTACAGGGGTACCTCTGAACCTGTCATCCACTCTACAGGGGTTACTCTGAACCCATCATCCACTCTACAGGGGTACTTCTGAACCCTGCATCCACTCTACAGGGGTACCTCTTGACCTGTCATCCACTCTACAGGGGTACCTCTGAACCCATCATCCACTCTACAGGGGTACCTCTGGACCTGTCATCCACTCTACAGGAGTACCTCTGAACCCATCATCCACTCTACAGGGGTACCTCTGAACCTGTCATCTACTCTACAGGGGTACCTCTGAACCTGCATCCACTCTACAGGGGTACCTCTGAACCCATCATCCACTCTACAGGGGTACCTCTGAACCTGTCATCCACTATACAGGGGTTACTCTGAACCTGTCATCCACTCTACAGGGGTACCTCTGAACCCATCATCCACTCTACAGGGGTACCTCTGAAACTGTCATCCACTCTACAGGGGTACCTCTGAACCCATCATCCACTCTACAGGGGTACCTCTGAACCTGTCATCCACTCTACAGGGGTACCTCTGAACCTGTCATCCACTCTACAGGGGTACCTCTGAACCTGCATCCACTCTACAGGGGTACCTCTGAACCCATCATCCACTCTACAGGGGTACCTCTGAACCTGTCATCCACTCTACAGGGGTACCTCTGAACCTGTCATCCACTCTACAGGGGTACTTCTGAACCCTGTGCATCCCACTCTACAGGGGTACCTCTGAACCCATCATCCACTCTACAGGGGTTACTCTGAACCTGTCATCCCACTCTACAGGGGTACCTCTGAACCCATCATCCACTCTACAGGGGTACCTCTGAACCCATCATCCACTCTAGAGGGGTACCTCTGAACCTGTCATCCACTCTACAGGGGTTACTCTGAACCTGTCATCCACTCTACAGGAGTACCTCTGAACCTGTCATCCGCTCTACAGGGGAACGGTTACTCTGAACCTGTCATCTACTCTACAGGGGTACCTCTGAACCCATCATCCACTCTAGAGGGGTTACTCTGAACCTGTCATCCACTCTACAGGGGTTACTCTGAACCTGTCATCCACTCTACAGGAGTACCTCTGAACCTGTCATCCGCTCTACAGGGGTACCTCTGAACCCATCATCAACTCTACAGGGGTACCTCTGAACCTGTCATCCACTCTACAGGGGTACCTCTGAACCCATCATCCACTCTACAGGGGTACTTCTGAACCCATCATCCACTTTACAGGGGTACCTCTGAACCTGTCATCCACTCTACAGGGGTTACTCTGAACCCATCATCCACTCTACAGGGGTACCTCTGAACCCATCATCCACTCTACAGGGGTACCTCTTGACCTGTCATCCACTCTACAGGGGTACCTCTGAACCCATCATCCACTCTACAGGGGTACCTCTGGACCTGTCATCCACTCTACAGGAGTACCTCTGAACCCATCATCCACTCTACAGGGGTACCTCTGAACCTGTCATCTACTCTACAGGGGTACCTCTGAACCTGCATCCACTCTACAGGGGTACCTCTGAACCCATCATCCACTCTACAGGGGTACCTCTGAACCTGTCATCCACTCTACAGGGGTTACTCTGAACCTGTCATCCACTCTACAGGGGTACCTCTGAACCCATCATCCACTCTACAGGGGTACCTCTGAACCTGTCATCCACTCTACAGGGGTACCTCTGAACCCATCATCCACTCTACAGGGGTACCTCTGAACCTGTCATCCACTCTACAGGGGTACCTCTGAACCTGTCATCCACTCTACAGGGGTACCTCTGAACCTGCATCCACTCTACAGGGGTACCTCTGAACCCATCATCCACTCTACAGGGGTACCTCTGAACCTGTCATCCACTCTACAGGGGTACCTCTGAACCTGTCATCCACTCTACAGGGGTACTTCTGAACCCTGCATCCACTCTACAGGGGTACCTCTGAACCCATCATCCACTTTACAGGGGTTACTCTGAACCTGTCATCCACTCTACAGGGGTACCTCTGAACCCATCATCCACTCTACAGGGGTACCTCTGAACCCATCATCCACTCTAGAGGGGTAACTCTGAACCTGTCATCCACTCTACAGGGGTTACTCTGAACCTGTCATCCACTCTACAGGAGTACCTCTGAACCTGTCATCCGCTCTACAGGGGAACGGTTACTCTGAACCTGTCATCTACTCTACAGGGGTACCTCTGAACCCATCATCCACTCTAGAGGGGTTACTCTGAACCTGTCATCCACTCTACAGGGGTTACTCTGAACCTGTCATCCACTCTACAGGAGTACCTCTGAACCTGTCATCCGCTCTACAGGGGTACCTCTGAACCCATCATCAACTCTACAGGGGTACCTCTGAACCTGTCATCCACTCTACAGGGGTACCTCTGAACCCATCATCCACTCTACAGGGGTACTTCTGAACCCATCATCCACTCTAGAGGGGTTACTCTGAACCTGTCATCCACTCTACAGGGGTACCTCTGGACCTGTCATCCACTCTACAGGGGTACCTCTGAACCTGTCATCCACTCTACAGGGGTACCTCTGAACCTGTCATCCACTCTACAGGGGTTATTCTGAACCCATCATCCACTCTACAGGGGTACCTCTGAACCTGTCATCCACTCTACAGGGGTTACCTCTGAACCTGTCATCCACTCTAGAGGGGTTACTCTGAACCTGTCATCCACTCTACAGGGGTACTTCTGAACCCATCATCCACTCTACAGGGGTACCTCTGAACCCTGCATCCACTCTACAGGGGTACTTCTGAACCCTGCATCCACTCTACAGGGGTACCTCTGAACCCGTTATCCACTCTACAGGGGTACCTCTGAACCTGTCATCCACTCTACAGGGGTACCTCTGAACCTGTCATCCACTCTACAGGGGTTACTCTGAACCTGTCATCCACTCTACAGGGGTACCTCTGAACCTGCATCCACTCTACAGGGGTACCTCTGAACCCATCATCCACTCTAGAGGGGTTACTCTGAACCCATCATCCACTCTACAGGGGTACCTCTGAACCTGTCATCCACTCTACAGGGGTACCTCTGAACCCATCATCCACTCTACAGGGGTACCTCTGAACCTGTCATCCACTCTAGAAGAGTTCAAATGTGTTTATTATTCGAAACATTTTAACATAATTGGAAGTCCAAGTATGCTGAAATATATTGCGAAACAGTTGAGTTGACATTTACCCCTCACCTATTCATAGTTGTCTTTGACATATCTAACAGGGCATCCCTGAACCTTCAAGGTCGTTGCTTAGCTGTCCAAGTGGTGACAAGATCTTTCCATTTTCTAATTAATATTAATTCATATAAAGGCAAGCATGGTAACATAACAGGAACTAATCACAGTCTCAACTCATAATCAAAACAGGCTTCTCAGTTTACACATGATTTTTTGATGCTTGAACACTTCATATTTTCAATGCTTATAAAATTGCAGTAGAATACAAAATATTGATTGAACAAATGAAACAACCGACCATATAGTTTAGTAGAGCAATGAGTATGTTGATAAGGCATGTAAATACCATACAACCAAGGTAGATCTGATATATTTCTCTTCTCTAACACACTTGGATGATTCAAATAAAAGAAATTGAATAAAAAATGTGTTGGCATCGAAACTCAAGACTCTCATTGCTTAACAACCATGACAATGAATTACAATGTATTGGACTGGCATTATTATTGTTAAAAAGTAGCGTATAAATTGGAGACAATCTCACTAACCCATGCGTATATCACAATATAAAATGATCACCTAATCCTGCCGCCAGTACTTTCTTAGTCAGCAGGTGCTTGTCAATCTTGTAGCAATGAAAATTTACATTAGATCTATAATTTTACTCTTCAAAGGGGCTGGATATATAATACAGCTATTACCTACATTAGAATAAGTGATGAAATTAGCAAGTATTTAAAAGGTCACATGATCAAATACATTGACTTATGTAAAATCACGTGACAGTAATCATGTGACCTAAAGTGGTCACGGCAGCACTTTCTATTTTAAGCACAATTTGTTACCTGGTCACCTGGCCAAAGTGTTAGGACAGTTTGGAACTGTTGACTAGAGCATCCATTGAAATCTCACACCTAGCATTCTACACTACTTCACCTTGTCTCGCCCCGACCCCTCAACGGAGTACATAGGGATACCCTCCTACAGGGACGGCTGTCCTCCAATCCATGCGAGGATCTCCTCGGAGGAACACAGACAGAGACAGCCACTACTCTCTCAGCATGTGAGAAAGATTCCCTGGGCCTTGAGACAAGACACTGTCAGTGTAGTGAGAGATAGCTCCTAACGTAGGGAGACAATTGGTTACATGTCTTAACTTATAAAATAATCTCATATAACACTCGCTGGCAATTTTTCAAAAACGTCATTTTTGCCAGGTTGTGCACTCCCACGCCTCCTTGGTAACGTAGGATGTTCTGGACAGCCACTGTTCATTAGGAGCTCTACACAATCTGTAGATCCCGAACTCTTTGCGTACCACAGGGCATTCCTCCCCTCATGGTCCACCACCTTTACATTGGCACTGTACTGTAACACAAAATAGGACACAGAGGTCATTACATGGAATGTAGGTCACAAGGGTCAAATGACATTTGTCTGTATAAATTAAAGATACCATAAACCACATCATGAATAATACACCAGATTTAGTATGTATCTACTAATTTCAGTACTTTTACCAAGGAACAAGTTACTATTACTATAGTTCAGCAATTTTAACTTACTTTTCACAACATTACTGATTTGCAATATTTGGGTTATGTCCAAAAGGTTTATTTGTAAACTGAAGATGACTACAGATAAGAAAGATGATTTACCCAAAGAAAAGATTTATTTGTAAACTGAAGATGACTACAGGTAAGAAAGATGATTTACCCAAAGAAGTAACTGGACATAGACAACGTTGCCTAAAGCAGCTGCTATATGTAAGGCAGTGCGACCATCGTCTTTACTGTAGGGTGCGTTTATGTCCTCCGCTGTGCTGTGTCCCAGCACCAGAACAATATTCCTGATGTCCTCTCGTACCAAAGCATCAATCAGTTGCTGAAAAGGTAAAAATCTTACATTCCAAAAGGCAGTCAAACAGTTTTCTAAAACAAATGGCATCTTAAACTTCTGTCCACAAATAACAAGAGATTGGAAGGCTTTGACAAGACGACAACTACATACATATTCACTGACCAAGTATCATGTCCAAACTAATTAGAGCTGGACAAGTTTCATGACTATGATATGTATATGATCACATATACAGATTTCAATTTTCAAAGATTGGACTGAACTTTGGAACATTCCAATTTTATATTTTTACCTTATACATCTATTACACCTATAATTACCTGATTAAGAGAAATATCCAGGTAGGGTGCTGGTGGTAAAAATTCTTTTGTATCATATTTGGCTCGAATCCATCGCTCTTTTTCTTCTCTGAAGGGCAAAAATAAATTTGTACAGGCTGACAACAAATGTGGGAAAGTATAATATTTCAGAGATGTAAATGGTTACCATCTAGTATCTATTAGGATATATCCAAAATTGGATTTGCATGTGTACAGATCAGTTTGGTTATCTGGGGGGCCAGGCTAGCCAAGTTCGGGTGATTAGGTGGTGTAGTGGTAAAGCTGCTCGCCTTTCACCTAGCCAGCCGGGGTTCAATCCCCGACACGGACGTGAAAAAGGTCATGGGTCACCTGCCTGATCACACTAAGACCCCTCGCATGCTTACATCCGGGCCATCCAGAGTGATTTACATAAGTTGTATAACTTGTTTCTCAATCGATGTAAAATAAATAAAGTTTATAGCCAAGAGGTAAGCATGTCCAACAAATCAAAAGCCCTCCACCTCTTGGATATGGGTTTGAATCCCATATGGGGTAGTGAAGTTCTATGAAAACCCTGGTTTAGATGAGCTACTGAGGAGATATTTGCTGGCCTATTATTATAGTAAGATGAACAAGAGGATTTGATGAATTCCTACCATACAGGCCCAAACAGACATATGATATACCAAGCAGGAAGTTTAAATGCCCTATTGCCCTATATAACAGGATGTGATAATGCAAGGAAAGACAGAAGGATGGACAGACGAGTAACAGACACAACTATAGTCCCAGGCTCCTGGTTTCCTGGGTATCTAGGGTGTGAGGACTCACCTTGGTGAAGATGGACTTGGTTTGGTTTTACCCTTGAGGTGGGCCTCCCAAACACTATTGGCTGTAGAGTTTCCTATAGAAATCATCACTTTGGTGAGGTCAGGTCTGAAACCAGAAATACAGAAAGAATTATGGTGATTTATATATAGATACAGTCCAAGGTGCAACAACTGATGATGGTTTGCTTGTAAATACAACAAGAGGCCCAGAGGGCCTGTATCGCTCACCTGGTTTTTTGTTAGTAATTATCACAAGACTCTGACAATTAGAAAAATAAGCAAAATTGACTCCCAAAGTTTAATTTTGAATCACAACCATACAATGATGCTATTGATACCATACAAATATGCTATCCAATACATAGGTTCAGAGACAAAGTAATTTATATGAAAATAGTAGCCTAATTGACCTTTTTGACCTCGCATATATTGCCGTTTAAGGCCAGGGGGTAAGCCCTATCATTTGTACAATTTCAAATCCCAACCCTATAAGGATGCTACCATTGCATTATAAGTGCTCTTCCATTCTTAGTTGCAGAGAAGAAGTCGTTTATATGGAAATAGCTAAATTGACCCCTTTTGACCCCACCCTTCAGGCCCCCGGGGGGTCAGCCCCATCATTTGCAAAATTTTGAATCCAAACCCTATAAGGATGTAACCATTGCATTATGAGCGCAATCCCATGTTAAGTTGCAGAGAAAAAGTCATTTATATGGAAATTGACCACTTTTGACCCCGCCCCTCAGGTCCCCGGGGGTCAGCCCTATCATTTGCTCAATTTGGAATCCCCAGCCTACAAGGATGCTACCATTGCATTATGGGTGCTATACCATGCTTAGTTGCAGAGAAGAAGTCATTTATATGGAAATAGCCAAATTGACCCCTTTTGACCCCGCTCCTCAGGCTCAGGGGGGGGGGGGGGGTCAGCCCTATCATTTGCTCAATTTGGAATCCCCACCCTATAAGGATGCTACCATTGCATAATGGGTGCCATGCCATGCTTAGTTGCAGAGAAGAAGTCATTTATGAGGAAATAGCCAAATTGACCGCTTTTGACCCCGCCCCTCAGACCCCCGGGGGGTCAGCCCTATCATTTGGGCAATTTTGAATTCCCACCCTATAAGGGTGCTACCATTGCATTATGGGTGCTATACCATGCTTAGTTTCAGAGAAGAAGTCGTTTATATGAAAATAGACAAATTGGCCCCTTTTGACCCCGCCCCTCAGGCCCCCGGGGGGTCAGCCCCATTATTTGTACAATTTTGAATCCCCACCCTATAAGGATGCTACCATTGCATTATGGGTGCTATCCCATGCTTGGTTTCAGAGAAGAAGTCGTTTATATGGAAATAGCCAAATTGACCCCTTTTGACCCCGCCCCTCAGGCCCCCCGGGGGTCAGCCCCATCATTTGTACAATTTTGAATCCCCACCCTATAACGATACTACAATTGCATTATGAGTGCTATCTCATGCTTAGTTTCAGAGAAGAAGTCGTTTATATGGAAATAGCCAAATTGACCCCATTTGACCCCGCCCCTCAGGCCCCCGGGGGTCAGCCCCATCATTTGTACAATTTTGAATCTCCACCCTATAAGGATGCTACCATTGCATTATGGGTGCTATCCCATGCTTGGTTTCAGAGAAGAAGTCGTTTATATGGAAATAGCCGAATTTACCCCTTTTGGCCCCGCCCCTCAGGCCCCCGGGGGTCAGCCCCACCATTTGTACAATTTTCAGTTAGTAGCCCATAAGGATGCTACCAGTCAAATTTTGTTGAAATCCGACCAGCGGTTATGGAGAAGAAGTCGATTGTTGACGGACGCCGGACGCCGGACGACGGACGCTGCGGTATCCCATAAGCTCACCTCGGTCCTTTGGACCAGGTGAGCTAATAACACAAACAGATATTTACTAAAAATTTATTCAGAGAGAATAAATAACAGATAGTTTTCTGTCGGTATCTCTAGGATCAACAGGCAAAATTGGCTAGTTTTAGGGTAAATTTCATCAGATGGATGTAAAAAATTATGTTTTTAAACTAATGTGCTTCAAAATATTTCCCCTATGAACAAGATTCTTCTAAAGAATGAGAGAGGAAGAGAAAAGAGGAGATACTTACGGCCATTCGTCAAGGTCCAATGATCTCACACGGGACAAATGTGTTCCCAAATTTCTATGTATCCCTGAACATTCTATACAGATAAGGGTTCCTAAATTTAAACTTGCCCAATCTGGACCTGAAAAAGATAAGTACACAACATGACTAAGTAAGGCAGGACAAAATACTATCAGTAACATTAAGGAATCAAATGTTAAGAGCAAAACTGATTATAAACAAGTTAGCAAGTTAGCACAACGATGAATTTGCGTATTCACAATTATTACTGCATCAAAGACTTACTAAAACATGATTACTGCTAAAAGATGTAGTTTACAGTATCCAAATACCACTACCAGTCATTGAGAATTTCCCCGAGCAGACTTATTCACGTAACATGTGATACCGATAATGTTTGGGCGGGACTTTCATCTCCCATGGTGATGTAATGTAACTCTTTGTAATCTTCCCGTTGAAATGATGTTAGTGCGGGATATCTTCTTTCGACGTCATTCCATCACCATTAGAAACAATAGTATTGCACAAATGTTATCAGGTATCATAAGGTACGTGAGTTAGTCCCAAAAACTTACTTGGTGCACCACAATCAGCACATGCACTATTGCCTCTTGTGTTACGCATGGTGGGTATTGTATCTGGGTCTGTGGCTGAGACTTTTTTCGTTTTACAACTTTCGTTTCCTTGTAAAGCTGTAAATATCTGTTGTTCTATTGCAGTGATCCAGTCGTCTCTCTCCTGAAAATCAAAACAATACCATAAAGTCTACTGAATATAGGAAAAATAAGAACACCTTTCTAAATAACAAGCCCTGATGTATAGACACAAATGTATAAGAAATCTGAAATTTGGACGAGGTGCAAAGAGACATAGATAGAACACGAGATATCTTTACAAGCGATCCCAGAGGGATCTTGGCGCCCACCAAAGAATGATCTATATCTGACGAAGGAAAGATGGATCTTTTCTCTACTTTTTAAACTTTTTCAAACATACTACATATAAAATTTGAGACAGATCGCTTCAGTACCTTTTAAGAAATAGCGGTAACAAACTTCAACTATCAAAATCCAAGATGACTCCTTGGCGGCCATCTTGTTGATCAATCGGTCCCAAATCACAATATGCACAACTAGGGCCCTAGGGGAACCTACATGTGAAATTTGAGACAGATCCCTTCAGTACCTTCTGAGAAATAGCGATAACAAACTTTGAATAACAAAATCCAAGATGGCTGCCTGGTGGCCATCTTGTTGACCGATCGGTCCCAAATGGCAATATGCACAACTAGGGCCCTAGGGGAACCTACATATGAATTTTGAGACAGATCCCTTCAGTACTTTCTGAGAAATAGCAATAACAAACTTTGAATAACAAAATCCAAGATGGCTGCTCTGCGGCCATCTTGTTGACCGATCGGTCCCAAAATACAATATGCACAACAAGGTCCCGAGGGGAACCTATATATGAAATTTGAGACAGATCCCTTCAGTGCTATCTGAGAAATAGCGATAACAAACTTTAACTATTAAAATCCAAGATGGCGGCCATCTTGTTCACAGATTGGTCCAAAAATGCAATATGCACAACTAGGGCCCTAGGGGAACCTACATATTAAATTTGAGAAAGATCCCTTCAGCACTTTTTGAGAAATAGGGATATCAAACCTTAACTATCAAAATCAAAGATGGCTGCCTGGCGGCCATCTTGTTTTTCCCGATCAGCCTCAAAATCTGTATGGCACAACTAGGGACCAAGGGTAACCTCCATGTGAAGTTTGAACAAAATCCCTTAAGTAGTTCTCAAGAAATATCCATAACAAACTTCAACTGCCAAAATCAAAGATGGCTGCCTGGCGGCCATCTTGTTTTTTCGATCAGCCTCAAAATCTGTATGGCACAACTAGGGACCAAGGGTACCCTCCATGTGAAGTTTGAACAAAATCCCTTAAGTAGTTCTCAAGAAATATCGATAACAAACTTCAACTGCCAAAATCAAAGATGGCTGCCTGGCGGCCATCTTGTTTTTTCGATCAGCCACAAAATCTGTATGGCACAAATATGGACCAAGGAGACCCTCCATGTGAAGTTTGAACAAAATCCCTGCGGTAGTTTTTAAGAAATAGTGATAACAAGCATTGTTTACGGACGGACGACGGACGATGGACGGCGGACGACGGACCAGAGACGCAGGGCGATTTGAATAGCCCACCACCTGATGATGGTGGGCTATTAAAATCTGGACAAGACTCCAAGTGGCATAAGGGAACAGGATGGCATTGGTAACTATTGTTGATATTTTATTTGGTACTATTAACTTGATATGCTTACAAACTCTGCATGGCATTGAAAACCTATTTCAGGATTTCAGGTTTTACTTACCTCATGATTGTTTGCTTCAAAGTGCCATTGTTTATTTTCTAGAGACACTATCATAAATTCATAACCATCAGATTCTGTAAAGAGAAATAAAGTAATATCCATCAATAGATAATGTGGAACACAAGGAATACTATCATACGAACAAAAACTCAAACAGGAGGCAATATGATAAGTGAGAGAGAATGTTTTAGTTATTCTAGACTAGAACTTTATAGATCTGGAGAAGGGATGTCACTCTGACGGATGTTTTTTGTATGTGTGATGTTTCAATGACTAGTACAATAAAGGACACTGTCACCTATAAACCATCAAGGATGTTTTTTGTATGTGTGATGTTTCAATGACTAGTACAATAAAGGACACTATCACCTATAAACCATCAAGGATGTTTTTTGTATGTGTGATGTTTCAATGACTAGTACAATAAAGGACACTATCACCTATAAACCATCAAGGATGTTTTTTGTATGTGTGATGTTTCAATGACTAGTACAATAAAGGACACTATCACCTATAAACCATCAAGGATGTTTTTTGTATGTGTGATGTTTCAATGACTAGTACAATAAAGGACACTATTACCTATAAACCATCAAGGATGTTTTTTTGTATGTGTGATGTTTCAATGACTTAGTACAATAAAGGACACTATCACCTATAAAACATCAAGGATGTTTTTTGTATGTGTGATGTTTCAATGACTAGTACAATAAAGGACACTATCACCTATAAACCATCAAGGATGTTTTTTGTATGTGTGATGTTTCAATGACTAGTACAATAAAGGACACTATCACCTATAAACCATCAAGGATGTTTTTTGTATGTGTGATGTTTCAATGACTAGTACAATAAAGGACACTATCACCTATAAACCATCAAGGATGTTTTTTGTATGTGTGATGTTTCAATGACTAGTACAATAAAGGACACTATCACCTATAAACCATCAAGGATGTTTTTTGTATGTGTGATGTTTCAATGACTAGTACAATAAAGGACACTATTACCTATAAACCATCAAGGATGTTTTTTTGTATGTGTGATGTTTCAATGACTAGTACAATATGGGACACTATCACCTATAAACCATCAAGGATGTTTTTTGTATGTGTGATGTTTCAATGACTAGTACAATAAAGGACACTATCACCTATAAACCATCAAGGATGTTTTTTGTATGTGTGATGTTTCAATGACTAGTACAATAAAGGACACTATCACCTATAAACCATCAAGGATGTTTTTTGTATGTGTGATGTTTCAATGACTAGTACAATAAAGGACACTGTCACCTATAAACCATCAAGGATGTTTTTTGTATGTGTGATGTTTCAATGACTAGTACAATAAAGGACACTGTCACCTATAAACCATCAAGGATGTTTTTTGTATGTGTGATGTTTCAATGACTAGTACAATAAAGGACACTGTCACCTATAAACCATCAAGGATGTTTTTTGTATGTGTGATGTTTCAATGACTAGTACAATAAAGGACACTATCACCTATAAACCATCAAGGATGTTTTTTGTATGTGTGATGTTTCAATGACTAGTACAATAAAGGACACTATCACCTATAAACCATCAAGGATGTTTTTTGTATGTGTGATGTTTCAATGACTAGTACAATAAAGGACACTATCACCTATAAACCATCAAGGATGTTTTTTGTATGTGTGATGTTTCAATGACTAGTACAATAAAGGACACTATCACCTATAAACCATCAAGGATGTTTTTTGTATGTGTGATGTTTCAATGACTAGTACAATAAAGGACACTATCACCTATAAACCATCAAGGATGTTTTTTGTATGTGTGATGTTTCAATGACTAGTACAATAAAGGACACTATCACCTATAAACCATCAAGGATGTTTTTTGTATGTGTGATGTTTCAATGACTAGTACAATAAAGGACACTGTCACCTATAAACCATCAAGGATGTTTTTTGTATGTGTGATGTTTCAATGACTAGTACAATAAAGGACACTGTCACCTATAAACCATCAAGGATGTTTTTTGTATGTGTGTGTCTGATGATGTTTCAATGACTAGTACATTCAATGTAAGACTAGTACAATAAAGGACACTCACCTATAAACCATCAAGGATGTTTTTTGTATGTGTGATGTTTCAATGACTAGTACAATAAAGGACACTGTCACCTATAAACCATCAAGGATGTTTTTTGTATGTGTGATGTTTCAATGACTAGTACAATAAAGGACACTGTCACCTATAAACCATCAAGGATGTTTTTTGTATGTGTGATGTTTCAATGACTAGTACAATAAAGGACACTATCACCTATAAACCATCAAGGATGTTTTTTGTATGTGTGATGTTTCAATGACTAGTACAATAAAGGACACTATCACCTATAAACCATCAAGGATGTTTTTTTGTATGTGTGATGTTTCAATAGACTAGACACAAACATAAGAGGACACTAGTACAATAAAGGACACCTATAAACCATCAAGGATGTTTTTTGTATGTGTGATGTTTCAATGACTAGTACAATAAAGGACACTATCACCTATAAACCATCAAGGATGTTTTTTGTATGTGTGATGTTTCAATGACTAGTACAATAAAGGACACTGTCACCTATAAACCATCAAGGATGTTTTTTGTATGTGTGATGTTTCAATGACTAGTACAATAAAGGACACTATCACCTATAAACCATCAAGGATGTTTTTTGTATGTGTGATGTTTCAATGACTAGTACAATAAAGGACACTATCACCTATAAACCATCAAGGATGTTTTTTGTATGTGTGATGTTTCAATGACTAGTACAATAAAGGACACTATCACCTATAAACCATCAAAGATGTTTTTTGTATGTGTGATGTTTCAATGACTAGTACAATAAAGGACACTATCACCTATAAACCATCAAGGATGTTTTTTGTATGTGTGATGTTTCAATGACTAGTACAATAAAGGACACTATCACCTATAAACCATCAAAGATGTTTTTTGTATGTGTGATGTTTCAATGACTAGTACAATAAAGGACACTATCACCTATAAACCATCAAGGATGTTTTTTGTATGTGTGATGTTTCAATGACTAGTACAATAAAGGACACTATCACCTATAAACCATCAAGGATGTTTTTTGTATGTGTGATGTTTCAATGACTAGTACAATAAAGGACACTGTCACCTATAAACCATCAAGGATGTTTTTTGTATGTGTGATGTTTCAATGACTAGTACAATAAAGGACACTATCACCTATAAACCATAAGGATGGTTTGGCTCAGAAACATTTAAATATGGGAAAAAATTCTTCTGAAAAAAATTATTTGCATGAACACAACATGACAATTCTTTATTAATTTACAACTGATGTCGTCCCAATATTGTAATCCACTAATGGAGACTTTCCTATAAGACTCACCATCTCCCGCCCCTGGCTCCATACTCTTGAGGCCTCCACTCTTGGCCCGCCGGTGTCGCTTCTTCACATTAGGTGTGTCTAGTTTAGATCCTACACTGTTACCATTTACTCCTAGTAAAAAACATCATCACCATTAAGTAGATTTGTGAATTTCTTATATATCATACTTACACTTCATCTTACAGAATTTAAGTATAGCCAGTTTTTCATGGGGATAATATCTATGTAATTTTTTTTCGTGGGACGTTTATATGATGGTGAAATTTTTATCAGTGAAATAGCAAATTGGTGTTTAATAATAAATTGGTATAAAAATTATAGTCAGATGGATTAAAATTTATTGTAAATCAATTTTCTCATTTGAAGTGAAAATTGAGATTTTTTTAACCTACAAATGTAACCAGGTATATAGAATTGCTTTAAAATACATTATTACGTAAATCAGGAAAATCGGCATGCAATGAATTCACAATTTGTGTATTAATAATGGTAGATAAGAAAGAATACATATTTTTATGGTTACAGTCAAAGTTTTGTATCACTGCACATATCAAATCATTATTACTTTATCTTACTGAAAGCAAAAGCTTCATAAAGCATAACCATGAAAATTTAAGAAGGGAGATAATCAAGATTTTTCGATAGTTTTAAGAGAATACATAATGAAGCTGTAAGTAATTTAGTTAAAGTTTGGTTTGGACACATTCCTTTAGACATATGGCAGTTGTGAGCTCATCCTATGTATGAGTAATGCATACTGGTAATGTTAAGGTGAGTAACAAAATAACAGGGTTAGGTAGGCTGATAAAAACACAATCTCCTGTGTTTGTTAAACACCTGTAGAAAAGATACTGTGCGTGTTCAGTAACACAGGCATGTGCAGGTCCCTCAGGAGCAAAACTCCAAGCAACGTTTTCATGTGAATTAAAATATTTCTTCTTAAATACCATGTTTGCAACTACTTTTTAAATGTAAAACTGAAAACATGAACACTTCCGAATGATGTGTCACAAAATGTGTGTTTTTTAAATCTAAACGTTTGTGCACATATATATTTTAGCCAAAGTAGCAATGGAATTTCACGACTTAACTTAAAAAGCTGTCTGATTCATATGAATTTGAGATATGTTTTGACAATTTGTCCATATAATAGCAATATCACACATTTTATCTGGAGTAGTGTCTGTGAAGCCAACAAAGTACCCAAATATAAAGGTACAGGGAGGTTATTAATGTCACATCTGATATAGAGATACAAATGAATAATCATGCAATATACATGCCACTCAGTATAAGGTAGTAACACAAACATACTTCAGTCACACATGATAACTAATGTGATATAACATTTAACATTCAGAACAGATTATAGATAATATTTCCTAATATATTGTTTATAATCTCAAAATACATTATGTAAGTTAATAAAAAATATACATTATGTAAGTTAATAAAAACTATTTTGTAAAACTATTATGTGTTCTCATGCATAAAACCCTTTACAAGTATATTCTATACCCTCATAAAGTGCATTTACGGCCTAGAAATATTTTATCAACCTTCCATTACATAACTTTATAGCAAGTAGCTTTCTTTATTTCTGTTGTTTTCTCCATACTTCAGCAGAGACAAATCTATCAACCCCATCTCCATCCCTCTAAACAGGAAAAACCTTCCCCTGTTCCAGACAATACAAGACGCACCTTGTAAAGAATTAGAATTGTCAGAACTGGAATGATGACGATCTCGCACAATGTCGAATCCTGTCAATGTGACGTTTTCTTTGTCCCTTGAACTCTTGCCTGGAATAAAGGGCCACTTGTATTACAACACAGACATGCAAGCTTCCACAAAACACTGAGCATACACAAATAGCCTCCGATACAAACATCCAGCATGCTGGCAGTCACACAGGATAAAGAAGAAACCAGATGCTGAGATAGTCCCTTGGGTTCCAGTGTTCAATATAGAAACAGACCAAGAGCGAACTTGTTTTCTTTCTTTCACAATTTCTTTTAGAGTCCAGACTTCTTGATAACTGGTTAAATAATTATCCAACACTCCCATAACATAATTCTCCTTACTATCAGGATGTGCCACTTTCTATACATAATCTGTTTACTCTTGTCTGTATGAAGACTGCCTATATGTAGTCATCCATAGTCTCAGTAAATCATCATTAATTTTGTCTGTTAGTTTGATCCATATATGATATATATGATATATAAATATTGATCATGCTCAATTAAAATGTGATACCTCTATACATTTCTAGGAAAAACGTGCAAAACCTTAACAAAAGTTATCAAGATATTTTGTAAGCAAAACATAAGGACTTAAATAAATAAGGAAATATTTAAATTACTGTAATAGCTGTGCCTTTATTCTAATTCCATGTCAGCGTACCAAGTCATTTCTGTTATGCAGAGTTATTCCCCTTGTCAGCACGAACTGATTGTTACATTATTTTTTTCTATGCGAAAAATATGTTGCTATGACAATTACAGTTTCAAAAACAAATCAAGCTACAATCAATACTTGCTCCCAGGGAAAGATAACTCTTTATAGCTAAAAGACTCAATTAGACATTTAGCAAGATTGAGACACCACAAAAACAACAAGGGGCTCATACTCCATTTACAGATCTATGAATTATTACACCGATTAAAAGGACTTTGTGTTTTGCTTACAATGTTATGTAATATAAGTCTGCATATCACTTAATCACTTGAAACTGGCTAGCTCTTCTGCAAGAAGTGATTAATTTTTGTGTGGTGTTTTTTTCCCCCTCTTTTGTCTTGCAAACTTTTTTTTTTTTATTAAGTGAATAATTCCCCCTTACTTATTTGCTATCGGGATTCATATTAATTCATATCTGTAAATGGAGGCTTTATAAATCAGACAGGTCATTGGGGAGGTCATGGGGGAGTTCATTGGGGAAGGTCATAGGGAGAGTTCATGGAGGAAGGTCATAGGGGGAGTTCATTGGGGAAGGTCATAGGGGGAGTTCATTGGGGACAACCTTCCAGACTTACACTGGTGAGGTATCAGGAAATGTACAACACAAAGACAACACCACAGATACAACACCAAAGACAACACCACAAATACAGATGGTAGTCTGCTTACTTTTCAGGCCATTGGCTGGGTCCTGGTTAGGGTGCTGAGGGGGATAGTTGGGGACTGTCTTCGTTGTTCGTGGACGCAGACCAGGAATCTTTACCGTTGTGTGCATAAGTGATATTTCCTTTTTATGTACATCATCCATGTAGTCCTATAATGCAGTATAGATAGAATATGAACATGTTATAGGCCTATATATAAAATGAATATTTAGTCTTAGGGAACAAGAATTAAAACCACATGACGATCTTCACAATATTTTTTTGTAAGGAATTCTTCACATCCAAAACCTTTTAAAATACGAGTCTTCAAAGTCAAAGCATGGAGAACATGAACCGAGACATTAGTTATGTTCATACAAGAGCGAGTTGTGCAACACTAGAGTCTCCAGTATTGTAACACCTGACCCTGATATCTCGAAACAAAGTCAAAAACTGACTTAAGGCATATATTTTCGTACAACTCTCAGTGGGCAAATTTGGTGACACCAAGGAATGTCCCCCGGAGTTTAGTGACACCAGGGACAGCAAGATCAAACTTGGTGATACCAGCAACTTTCCCTGAGAGACAGTCCTTGTCAACAAGACTTTTCAAGAGTGAGGTACGAACGGTTACTAAATTCAACTTACATGAAGACTAGGGTGATATGCTAGGCGTGCATCGTCGAGTAAAGTTACATATTTCTTCTTCCATTCCTTATTTAAACCATGGCTCTTCTTGTATAAGTAGCCCTAAACAAATATAATACACAAGAATCAAATATAAATACATCATCTGAATTATTTTTATGATAACAATAAATGAAAGAACTACATAAAAATGAAAATGATACTTGAATAATCATTTAAGGCAAATGATTATTTTGAAAGAACTTATTCATTATGTTCTTTTAATATCTCTAGTAAATGCGTAAACTGGCAGGCTTAAGTGGTATAAGGAAGCATGATCTACTGGGGAAAATTAATCAAGTACATGGCAATTATCCCAATGATTTAGTCAATAAGCCGAGAGAAATATTTACATTTCCTCTTCAGTAAAACATGACCTTCATATTATCCTCTTTCTCAGGAACAATAATGAGAATACCTATGTGTTCTAAGGTTACAAGATTTTGTACCTGTTTGAGAGGTATGACACGGCCACTCCCTAACTTTTCTGTCTCCGGTAAGGTTTTCACCTTCTCTTCTTCTTTATTCTTGGGCTGTTAAGGACAAATGAAGGACGAATAAAATATCAATGAATTTGTAAGTTAGACTGAAATAATATCTTGTCTAAAATCAAAATATTCAATAAGTACAACGTAGTAAACTAAACCTTTAAAATCTATAAAAAAATGACAAAGTTTGGATACATTTCCCTTTACATATATATATATAACTGCTCCTATCAGGTACTTCTCTTCTTAAGGCAAAATTACAGATTTCAATTTCGATTTTTCTTAGTTTGATAAATTTCTACATTACTTTTATAATTTTGAAGGGAAAATGATACTTTGCTCATGATATCAAAATATGCCACCAACATAGAATTATAGTCTATTTAATAAGAGTTTTCCAGATCCTTATTTATAATTATCCTTTCATTACATAAGTATGATTCAGACCAGAAAATTTCTGTATACTTTATATTGATCAATCTTCTTTAAATTACTTGATGAATTACTTCCAAGCATGTGACCACATATCAAAGCATAAACACAAAATTCCTTCACCAATGAAGGCAGTAGACGCATATAAAACCATTTTAACAAAACATTGTCTGCTCAATGATGGCATAAAAAGCACTGATCCTGATAAACTAAAGCACCTTGTCCTGATGAATGGTATTTCTATGACAAATTCAGAGTTCTCTCCTTTCTTCTTCCACTCCTACACTAAACTTATCAGTTTTGGTGTGTCCATATGTTACCCAAATGATGTACTCTGACAAACAAACAGCGTAATTTCCCCTTATCATCCAACTTGTACACTATACAGTTCTAACTTGGCTCCTTTTGCCTAACAAAATATAGAGTGATCTCCTTTCTTGTCTGACTTTTACACTTACTTATCAAACTTTGTGACCTTTAAAATATAGAGTGATCTCCCTTCAAGTCCGACTTTTACACTTACTTATCAAACTTTGTGACCTTTAAAATATAGAGTGATCTCTCTCTACTTAAAAACTTAAAACTGTGACTGACCTATTACACATCCCAACTGATTCTCATATTCTAATGAGCAGAACATCAATTTATTCTAAACATTAGGTCACAGTACCATTCATATTTATAAAACAAAGGGAAAGAGGAAATTATTGTATATTTAAGTTTCTCATAATCTCAATAATCGTGAATACATGTCATCATTTATGACCAATCAAAATGTTTCAGCCAAATAAGTTTATTTAATTATTCAATAATCAACAATGTTGGCAAAAACTGAATCTGCATAAACGTCATGCAAATTAATGTATAAGTAATAACCAATGGGTGACAGGATAAGAGGAGGTGGATGGGATAGGGGTCAAGAGGTCAAAGTCCAAGGTCAAGCAACCAAAAACCATCAAACAATAAGAGGATCTCAGCCAATCACAACAGCCAGCAAAGTTGTACAAACAGCTTTGAGCTTGTAGTAGAATTTTAGGTGTGAAAAACTGCCAAAAACACAAGAAGCACACCAGCAAGTAGCTGTTTAAGTCTGGAAATCAAATGTGCGTTAAATGTGTACGTGGAAAGTGTGCAAATTAAAAACTCAGATAAAACCATGGTACAGATTCAAGAGAATCTTATGGGGATACATGTCCTTATATCTAACACACAAAACCATTCCATATTGATGCTATACTATATCACTTGTTTATAATTGTTGCACTGGCCATACAATAATGAAGAGACATCTATAACTATATTTTCATTTTTAAATAAGAAGATCCATTTCAGAGTTAATTTTGATCATTCAATTTCCGTGCCATTTGATATGGATAATTATTTTTCTTATAGAAATGAATAGTTGATCATATTTGTCATCTTTGAATAATAAAACGTACATCATAAAGTCGAACCCTGCACTCTCAGGATTGACCATGGATCTGACATCGGTGTCCTGTAAGGGCAGTCAAACCATCTTTTTTCCACAGCTTATCTAAGCTCATCTACCTTATAAGCTGACCACTGAACCTGTCTTCACAGTAACTTGAGCATACACACCCTACACCTTTATGTCTTTCAAGGTATCAACCGCTGGTTGTATCACCAGTATTGTAAAAGCTCTTACAGCCAGGGAGTGAAATGGAATTCATTCCACGAAACTATAGGACCTCTAGAAGAAGAGATGACCAAAAGTGTATCCTAAAATCTAATTCTTGATCATAGGAGCTCAATGTCCCTCTACATTCTTCTGGATTTGGATTGGATGTTTAAAGCTAAGATTAAGGTTAAAACCTCTACAAACCTTTACCTGTTCTTGTTTCTCAACAAATATTGGAGAGGATTGAACTACGACAACCTCTGGGCATAAAAATCTCAGTCTACCACCATCAGTCTGTACTAGACCTCCCTGCAACAGGGGCTATCTAATTCTGATAGTGTTTACGAACCACGTGGATAGTCACATTGTAAAGTTGCTGGTGGAAACTCAAAGTATGGTAAATGGGGAGATAACTCTAGTGATTATCTCCAATGGATATGATCAAAGGCAGTTACTCTTGTGATTGACTATGCAGAAGGGGGACAACTCTGATTATTATCTTAACATCATGGTCCAAGGGGGATAACTCAACTGTGATCTATGGGAGATAACTCTTGTGACTACATGAACAGAGATGCAATCTGTTTACTGATTGTCACTATCACACATTCAAACCAATGATACTATTTTCAAGGTGACAGATATTTGTGTTAAGAATAATTTTTCCAATTGCTGCAATGGTTCAAATCAAGATATGTATTCCAATGGTTGTACAAGGATAACAGGTCTTACAAAATTCCATGGAAAAAAATTGTCGCAAAAACATTAAGAAAATCAATATTTAAATCATCAGTTATGTCTACATACAAAATAATAACTAACATTTAAAAAACTTAAGCCTTATCATCAATAACATGTAACTCAAAATTTGATTCCAATGGATAAGTAATATGACAACATCTCTAAAAATATCCAAGAGTTATTGCCCTTTATCAGCAATATCAGATAGCCCCTACAAAAAAATGTGTTTCATTATCATGTGATTACTGCAATAGGCTAGTTGTTAGGACAGTAAGACTGTCCAAGCTCCCCAACCTTGTGCCACTTTTAAATATTTCTATTTTAAATTCATCACAATTGTATTCTTAAGTCTGTAGTTCTTGAACGGAGTGCAATAATAATTCGAATTATTTAAATATCCTTCTTATTAAAATTTAAGCTATTTATAGGTCAAGCCTTATGAATGATTTGTTATCCTTTGAATCTACATTTGATATGTTGAATATTGATACCCATTTAAGGACAAGACTATTTGACAAGGCATATGTGGGAAGGATGGAAGAATTGATTCCATTAGAAATAGCCTAATACCTGAATAACTAAACAAAAATCATCAAAATTAAACAAAATCATAAACAAAATTGCATCTCTGTTAAAATTACAACAAAATCATTCCAATAGTGACAGCTATATAGCAATCCATGTACATACAGCAAACATTAACATGACTAGCACATAATCCACAAACATGCAGTTAATGTCCAATGGTGTTCATCACACATTTTACAAGGATATTCAAGTAAACCAACCAACAGTCATGTGACCGGTAGAAATATTAGCCATAATTATACGTGACACCAGTTTCACTGAAGGTCGTTTTCTTTGGGAGACCAGAGCTCAAGGTTAAAAGGTCAATAATGAGTAAAATATTGATCAATAAAAAGCTTCTTACAGCAAAATGAAAGCAAACACATAAAAAAAAGACTTTTGAAAAGAAAATACTTGAATTTTTTTTTTACTTTTGATTAAAGAACATATCGGTCAAAATTCCAATGCATCAAAGTGTAGAAAAGATCAAACAAAAGCACATCAAATTGTGTTAAAATAGCTTATCTTTTCTTTGTATTTACCTACAATTTTATTTCTGTCAAAATTATGTCCAAATTGGCTCAGAACCCTGGCTTCCCACAGACGTTTCAATGTCATTTAAGGTCACGAAGAGAGGTAACTAGATGGATAACTGACCAGTGGTCAACGCAACACCTGATTTTACTGGGTACATGACTGATTTAAAATAACTCCTACATCTTCTACTGTCATGTTGTTTAATTCCAACATGAATATGGTCTAATAACTTTAACTATATTATTCTAATACTTCCAAGCAATTTTCGACCATTTTCAAAGTGAAACTCTTTATCTTATTTACATTGAGCAAAGTACATTACAATTGTAAAGCAGTACCAGTTTTTATTAGCGTTATGACAAACAAAAATTATACAGAAGTTAGGTACTTGATTATCTCAATTCTATAGTGGAATTAGACACTCAAATCAAGCTAATTACAAAAGTCATGGTTAAAAATTAAGTCTGATAAGTTTGTGATTATAACAAAGAACAAATCAAAGTGATCCTACACAATCTATACCATGTGTCAAAAGTGAACAGTCACATGATCAGCCAATGAAAATCAGTCATGTGACTTAGACCAGCTAATCAGAGAGCCACATTTCACCACCAACCACAGCCACCTGACTGTTATTATGTTTTGCTTACATTAAATAGGTTGGAGCGCCGCCTATTTTTGCGACTCTGTGTTGGTGTGCTGCTAGGTGTGGGCAAGTCTCTGGCCTCAGTCTTATCCTGTAACGTACACATTGGACGAACGGGTTAGATATAGTCAGTACTACCTCTATACTTCTCTACAACGAGCCATTATACTTGTCAGTCCACAAGGCATGGCCTACAGGTAGCCCCCAAACCGGTCAGTACAGAAAGCTTGGCCTATAGGTAGCCCCCACACTGGTCAGTACAGAAAGCTTGGTCTACAGGTAGCCCCCAAACTGGTCAGTACAGAAAGCTTGGCCTACAGGTTGCCCCCAAACTGGTCAGTACAGCAAGCTTGGCCTACTGGTAGCTCCCAAACTGGTCAGTACAGAAAGCTTGGCCTATAGGTAGCCCCCAAACTGGTCAGTACAGAAAGCTTGGCCTATAGGTAGCCCCCAAACTGGTCAGTACAGAAAGCTTGGCCTACCGGTAGCCCCCATACCGGTCAGTACAGAAAGCTTGCATTTGGCCTCAGTAAGCCCCTATATATACTGGGCTTGACCTTCTTTAACCCAAGCCCAGCAGGCTGTGTAGGTAGCCACTATGGAGAGTACACCTTCTAAAGCAAAGCAGGCACATGGCCAAAATGCTAAATGTGTCTACATGTCTAAATATATATACTAAATATAGCCAGAAGATGCTCAGCTACAAGCCAGTAGTACGTCCTCCACCAAGAGCAAGCAGACTAAAAAGAACTACAAGCATTAGCTTAATTTATTTTTATATATAAAGATGTTAATCCTGTCCAGTATTGCTATAATTGTTAAACTGCAAACTCAAGAGGCTGGATGAAAATAGAAAAGTACAAAGCATAGATGAAAACAAGATAATAAAGCAAGTGTCCTTCCGGATGTAACATGAGAGGAGGGGAATGCACAGATATGTGTGGGTCAAGGACATGGCTTATATTGATAACTTTTGACCTTTATTAATAATGACCCATGTAACCAAGGTGAACCTATGACCAATCACAGACGTTCTGGTGGTTCTGGTGTGGGAGAGACTAGTCATTGAAAAATTTCATTCAATTTCTGTGATGAAGGTCAATGATAAAGATATAGATCACTGTGACCTACTTCTGGTAAATGACCGACAGCTTCATTAAGGTGGAACTGTATCCAGAGTAAGATGTGGTATCGGTGATAAATCCTGATTAATTAATCATTAGAAAAAGTAACAAACTCACAGAAAACAAAATGAAACCATCCCACCCTCCAAAGGAGTAGGCTTCCACAATTATAGATGGTGTATTAAAGGCAAAGCCCAATATTCATTCTAAATCCTAACAAATGGGAAAAGGGATGATCTGTCATCAGGCAAAACTACCAGGAGTTAAGAAGGGCTCTGTACTTTCTCTTCTTTTTAGACAGTGCCAAGAAAGTGGAATCAAAATGACAAAATTGAGAAATCTACAGAGAGAATTGATTCAAGTTAAGCTTCTACATTAGAAATGGAATGGCAGCTGAAAGTGATACTCCCTGTAAGTCTAAAAGCTTTGGTAAGTCTGTTCTGTTTAGCAAGCATACATGATATATAAGTTAATAAAACACTGTATTTGTAACTACTGAAACAAGATGCTGTCAATGATCTGCTCAAAAGATTGGTTCTAGCAAGTCAATATTTTTCTACATCTCATAAAAAGGCGGGTTTTTTTTTTAGAATTTTGATTCACAATGACAACTTGCCTCAGTAATCACATATACAGTCAGTACTATAGGCCATAATGTAACAGCCTGTGGTTGTTAGCAAATCTAAAATCAAATATGTAATCAGCTGCAAAAAATATACATCAACAGCAACATAAATACTAAATAGCATGCTTACAATTACTTACTTAATCAATCTACAGCTTTACAAATACTAGGACCTAGGCCTAATTCACAGATAACAAACAGGGTCTTCTGCAACATTTCTGTGAGGACTAACTTCAAATTTCAATTAAGATTTCATATTTGTCCTGGCTAATGATGTTAGCTTGGGTCCTTTTATACTATGTAAATCATCACAATTGAAGGGACATGAGAATCTATGCCAAAGTTATATTAAACCATACAAGGACTTAAGGAGGTATCTGCCCACTCTGTTTACAGGGCTCAATCTTACTGTATGGGATACACAGCTTCCAAGTACAGTTAGATGTGGGCTGGTTTATGGTAAGGGTATGGCATGTAAAACATACAAATACTGAACAAAACAAATTGTTCTTCAAAACTCGCCGTAATGCAGAACCTAAAAAAAACCTCTACATTATCCCAAAATGGATGTCTCCTTCCTGATCAACAGATATTACTTGGGATCTGTGACATCAAAAAAATAATACGTTTACTATTTAGGCATCACTTACAGAGGATAGTAGACACACATGTACTGTGATTCCAGGGTATATGTGTCAGAGTGCAAATATGTGTGTATAAAGAGTGTGTTAAAACGAAAATAATCTGGAACATCATTCCAACTTTGGGTCCACTCATAAAACAACAATGAATTGAATAAAGCAAAAAAGCATCTGGATCACCAACATGTTTGAATAGCACCAAGGAAGATTAAACTATAATCGTGTTCAACAGATGGAAAAGTGTGTGCCAGTGTAATGTTTTGTACCACAGCTGTTGTCAACATAGCTTAAGGCAGCTGAAACATGCAGACGAAGTCAAGTTGGTAATAAAGGGGGGATAATTCAGTGGTTCAGGGGAGATAAACTAGAATAAAAAGATTATCTGTAAATTTGTAAAAACAGGAAAAAATGTGGTTGGTGATGGAGTCTCAACAAAAATGGCAGAGGAAAGACAATGTTGAATAGCATTGAAGGAACAAACATGCATAGAAACACCTGCCATACAAAAACAAAGGCAATGAAGGGAGACAATTCCAGTATCACTCCCAAAAAGATGTCCATATTGTCCGGGCAGCTTTGTGATATTATAACTTACGAGCACAAGACTTGACCGTACCCTTGTCATTCGATTGAGAAGTGGAGTGAACGGACTATTGTCGTGTATGTGTAACTCCATCTTATATCTATCCATTTTCTCCTATACAACCGCAATCCGTCGGAGAAAAAAAGAAAATATAGCAAATAACAATAAAGTTATATTTTATCTTACATCAATGTAAAAAATGTCCTTTAATCACAATATATTAAAACCTATAATCTCAAACTCAATAAAGAATAATACTAATAAAAAAAATAATATTATTTGCCAGACTGTATTACTTTGCAATTTGAATACCATTTATACAAAGCTATTTCAATGAAACTTCAATGAAGAAATAATCAAAAAATCAAAAGTTAAGTTTAAAAAATATTTGTATCATGAAGAATTTTATTCTTTAGCTATACTACTTTACACATTTGATCAAAATCAACAATATTTCACTTTACTCCTTTGATGTAGGTGGGATTATATATAAAAAAACAACCTAAACCAAGGTAGGATATATACATTGTAATATATATATATGTATTTGGTATATAGTGCAATCATTGAGAATGCAGAACAGGTGAAGACTGAGTCTTTATATGATAAACAGCAGACATTGAATCCCCAACTTTTTATCATGTTAGTGACTAATTTCACAAATACTGCATTCATTACATCAAGTTAGCACCAAAACGCCCACAAACTCTATTCATCAAGCACCATTCAAAGGCAGGATGATCTCTACTCAATGATGAAATGAGGATGGTACTGTCAACAGTATTGCACTAAAAGATCTTCTGTTCAACTTAACAGCAAGAAAAGAGGCGAACTCATAGTGAAGCATATAGAGGTAAAAGAATTGGATAAGTATTCGATAACCAACAACCTTGACATTATTCACTGAGCAAAATAATGGCAGAAAGGGAGAAAAAGCACATCAAAAGTAGAAGTTGGGACAGAAAGACCCTGTCCTAATTATAAGGACACCAGGATATGACCCCATGGACAATGGTAAGTGAGCAGTATACCTTGATGTCCGTGTATATGGACATTAGAATATCGGGCTGAAAAAGAGCAACACCAAAATAAATCTGATACTTCTGAAAGAGTATCTTTAATATAGAGCCTGTCTTAGCAAACTCAAGATCAGACGTATTACTCTAGCCTCTTTGGGCCACCAAAGCCTTGGTAGGTTTAAATAGAGTATTGAAATCATAAAGGCCTCAGATGTGAATTTTCACTTTCACTTGTGACTATCATTTCATGTACTAGCTGTCCTGTTCATTGGTATCCAGCCAGACTTTGATTGATCAAACTTACATTTACAGTTCAGCTTGTTTATATATGATTATCATCAGAATGCCAACATCATCCTAAATCTTGACATTCAGGCCACAATGTAAGAGTTGCTGAGAATCAGTCTAGATTCACCGACATCTGCTATCATATTATATGATTATGACCTGAAAACTTTACTCATATGAATTTTATTAAGGCTAATAAAAGAAAATCTGTAACAAAGCTGGTTTTTGAAGAGCACAGAGAGTGTATGGTGACAGATGGCAACACAAAAACATAATGTGGGGATCATAAGATCTATCTTCAGTGAGAAAGAGAATCTGATATCTACAATTGACTATGTGACAATGAAATCTATCTCCAGTGAGAAAGAGAGTCTGATATCTACAATTGACTATGTGACCATGAAATCTATCTCCAGTGAGAAAGACCTACAGTGACTATGTAGGCATATCATGACTAAACCATGCCACTACAACAGTAGAGTTCAGGATCCCTTGAAAACTCTTTGTAATGTAAAAAATCCTATCTAATTGTTGAAGCGTTTGTCTGAAAAACATAATGTCAGTATCAGTAGCTTATTAATTTAGTTTATTTCAAATGGATTATTTGACTACATAAGGTATCCTGAACCTATGCTCCATTGTAATGTAGGCCCTATGAACTGACTGATGATACCAACTAGAGTTGTCTCCTCCTATACTAAACTAGAACTAATACTGTTGTCGTGGTAACAGTCAAACCTGTCTATGGTAACTAATGATATGGTTGGGGAATGGTACAGCCTATCTAGATGATATACTAGACAGGTTTGACTGTATACATTACATGCATATATATCACTAATACTGAAGTACTGTATATTAGCTCTAATGATATATAAGGCAACAAAAAACTAACATTTACAATGTCATGGACAATATTTTTTCACCTTTTCAACCACATTATTAAGTATTAAATTCTACATACAACAATTACAAACAATTTCATTTTCTTTACTGATAGTCATTATTTGCAATGACAATAAACAGAGGAAAATCATTCTTTAGATCCAATGTTATATTAAATAATGTTATTTCAAAACATTTTTATGAAGCATCACATTAAAAAAAATAATAGTTCTACTGTATAAACTCTTATTTTGATAAGGAAGCTTCCAATAGAAAACCTTATCAACAATGATCTTTATATTTAAATGATTTAAAATTGATTTTAAAATACAAAAGTTAGATATTTAATATTAGTATTTTTTTCCAAATTTCTCAAGATTAATTATCAATTTGTTTTCATATATTTTGTGAGATATGAATAATTATCAAAGCTTGATAATATTATTTATATACCAGTATACACTTAAGAGAAGAAACTTATAGTAGCATATAGGTTAATTAATATTAATATAAGATAATATTAATTTATATTGATATATAATCTAGATATATAAGGTCAAGGTATGCTACTGCTATGTAAAGGTGAATGTTGCACTCCATAAATAAGTCATAAAATTAAGAAAATCTCCTGGGAAAAAAAACCGAGATGGTAGTAAATAAAATAAACAGATTTTCTTTTTTTAAATTTTATTAAAACAATAAAGTTTTCTCTGTTAAAATTCAATTATAAACAAACTTTTAAAATTATTGTAAATTTTCTATGATATTAATGGTTTCCACTGAATATGAAATGATGATGATGAAAATTCATGACACTTTTATCATAACTTAATGATTTACAACTTAATTCTCCAAATACTCCAGGTTCTAGTTAGTAAAAGCTAGTGGGTATTATTAATGAATTAGGTAAATATGCAGACAAAAGCATTTCTGAGATACCTTTTAAATTCAAAAGGTTATGCATTACCTCAAAAGAATTCAAAGATGCCTTTGATAAAATTTATCAATTATTTTAATCAAAATACATACCGGTATATCAATTAATTGTCATTTCAAATTACCAATAAATGATAAATGGCCTGACTCTAGGATACTGAAACAATCTAAGATTTAAGTTTAGATTAGCAAATCAGATATATTGTCATTTAATGTTTTGTAAGGTCATCTTTGATTGGCTAGATCTTGAGACCTGGGCCCGGCACCATAAAACTTACTCAGACATTTTTTTTTACTCAAGCCTATGGAAAATCATATACTTGAGTAAAAAATCTGTCTGAGGATAGTTTTATGGTGCCGGGCCCTGGACTATCTAAACAGTATTGGGTAAGTCTATATTGATGTTTAAAATGTATCTCAAACATGCTGTAGGCCTTACAACAGGCCAAGCTACAGGAGTACAACAGTAACACCAATAAATAACACAGGTATACGGGAGTATATGTTCAACACTCTCCTGTGTTGGTACGGTCCTCACAAACTTACAGTTAGAAACGAGTTTTTGAGAAACTTTGAATTTTTCCGATGGAGAATCGGTGTGGATACCGGGTGAGAAGAAAACAGTCTATCAACAGGTCCCTGTAAGTAGGAAACAAGCCAAAACGACATGCAGAAATCATAAAACGACGCAAATCAAATAAATCTTAAATAACAAAACTAAAAAATAATTGTCTAAATCATAAATAACACAGGATAATTATTTCTGTATGTGGTACAACTTCCATTTTATAATATCTTAAATGATTAAAAAATTTCTCTTTATTCACTCAAGATCTTTTAAATTCCATTTACTGAATTTCATGATTTGCTAGGTTTTTTTTTAACTTATCAAAAAAAATGCCAGATTGAGTAATAACTTCAATAATAAGATAAAATTTAGGAAATTTCAAATTCATGGAATGAGTATGTACCACAATACATGAGGAATTCAGTGTTCCAAGACAAATATCAGCACATAAGCATTTAGACCTCCATCAATGTTAGACAAGCAGACAAATTGTGTGGGTGACCAGCGGCAGACTCACGGACATCAAGCGTTACAATGTTGAGTAGATGTTTTATGTTGTAGTGGTGTGGGGTCAAATTGGGACATACAAAATGTTGTAGTTGGTAGGTATTGTATGCTTTATATTGTAAGGCAAATTTTCATTATTTTTATGAACTTATCGTCATTAGCCAATAAAATGGTGAATGGTATTAGCTGCAGTATTGAAATGAATCATGCAGATAGCCAATCAGAATGATGTACTGTTGCCATGCCGACATTAGTTGGTATAGGAAGCTCCATGCCATTATCTCTAGAACACTGAATAACATACAACAGGCAATAACATTATCTATAGGCAGTCCTATATCACAGTCATCAGCATATCTCACACGTACAGATTCTAGAAAATATTAACATATTATATAATGAAATATACAAAAGAATTTGTCTCTGTAATTGATTATCTCTTACTTATTATTAGTTAAGTGAAAGTTAGCTTAGATTATACCAAATTCATCAACAGATTTCTGAAATTCGTTTTTAACACAAATATTTTCCAAATGTGCATTACTTCTGCTCCCATCCCATTATGATTTTGTTATAAAGCAGTGCTTATAATACTCAGTAGACACCAGAAGAACCTGTATGTATGAGATGGGCAGTATCAAATGCATTAAGTCAGGCTTTGGACATGCAGATCACAGCCAGCCTTTAAACAATTACAGTGCAAAGAAACTGAAACAAAATAACCCAATAATTAGAACAAATGATCAAATACAACAGAGATGTGATACACCAACTAGGAATCCATGTATATATCCTATTCTATAGAACCCTAACTCAAAAGAATGGTACTATGACATATTTAAGGAGTAATGATCTTTGATTATCTATAATTTAAGCATTTTAAAATATTCATTCATTTTGTAAATATTTTTCAAAGTATTATAAATCAAAAACCTTCAAACTTTCTCGCTTACAAATAAAGCTATTGCAATTCTAAAATTGCATAATCAGAAATCTCTATAACTTACTGTTTTTAAGAATCAATTTTTGCACATCTTCTGTTCCTTTAATAGCAGGAAATAGCTCTATTTTATCATAACAAAATCAAGAAGGGAACAAAACCCACAAAAAACAGAGCATACAGCTATAGACCAGTTTGTGTTATCAATTAATAAAAGCAAATTGAAATGTAGACAGGATTAAGTAAAGATAATGAGTCAGTTTTATATCTCTGGTCAGTTATATAAATGTGCCAGTCCCTTGTTTAGATAGTATGTGTAATTATACATTAGTGTATATAATCAGGTAGATATCTTATGATGGATGTCTATACATATGTAATGAAACCTGGTGACTTATTAAAGTACACGATATTATGATAATATTTGAGTACAGTGTCCAGAAAACATCAAAAGTGAGGGGAAAAGTTATGGAGTGATTGTGGAATGAACCCAGTCCTTGAGATGAGATCTACACAAGCATGTGATGTAGATCTCTGCCTCCACCTAAAATTGCCCAGAACTTACTCACTGGTTCAGTCTATCAAATATCACATAGCAGCAATTAAAACCAGGTTTATCAAAAATATACACTTAACAATACCTATCCTAGTTTTTTTTAATGTTAACTAGTATATGTAGACTGTAATGAGAACTCTTTCAATTATCATTAAACGAGTAACTTTTACTTTCTTGTTAAAAATATAATAAATGAAGTCAAGAACTAGAACAATGATATTTTTCTGATATACAAAATGTTGCTAAGTTCAAAAGCCCTGTATCTATTCAAAAAATAATTTGGATAATATTTTAGGAGTAGATAATTGTCAATCCCAATCTTATTTATGCATTCAGGTAGCACAGAAAGACAAACAGCAGACTCTATAAAGTCTGCGTACAAATTCTGAACATCCAGGCTTTGCTGAAATAAAGAGTTGTAGATCCCTCAAACAGGATCAGAAGGTGAAGACATGTCCTCTAGCAGCTACAATCAAAGTCTGTCAGGGCAGTCATGTAGACAAGTTGGTTTCCAATGTAAAATGAATGGAAAATGAAAGTAGCCCCCCTTTACTCTCAAGGCAGAGCAACAAAGAAGAACTTACGCTGAAGGAGTTAGACTTCTGTATGATTGAGGATTTCTTGTTTTTACGAGATGACAGGGGTGTAGAAGGGGGAATATCGTTAAAGTCCACGCGATCCTCTTCCTACAATGAAAAAGACAAAAAAGAAGACCATACACAGCATGCAACATGCATTAGTACTTCTGAATGTATCCATCAAGTACAGTGAAGAACTGCCACTGGCATCTTAGGTACAAAGGCTTGATAAATTTTACCAGAGTAAGTAAAAAGTCTATAATTATCAATGTAAAAACTTTCTATTCTTAAATTCAATCTTTAAGAAGAACAACTGGTAATGTGCACTGATCAGGTGCAATTTTTATTACATTAAAATTTCTAAATTTCATATTTCAACCTAGTTTTCTCTCCTTTCTAAAATTGACTAGTTCTTCACTATACATGTACACAACAAAGGATAAACATTAATGATAGAGCCATGTCATGACTGAGTCAGCCCTCCACCACCCGACCATTAACTCATTAACCCCTAAAGACAACTTTAAGTTCTTCTAAATCAATGATTAGACCAGTTCATTGTGAAACTTCAGGGGTGAGTGAGTCAACAGAGTACTGAGGGCTGATTAAAGCATTACAACATCGTGATCAACATCAAAAAGTAAAGAAATTAAACAGGGAAACAGTGATTTGTTAACGCCAACAAATTTCAGTTAAATCTATTTTCATATTTTCAGTCTTTTAAACAATTTCAGGAAAATCAAATAAAGATGTTCAGACATATTTTTAAAATTACAGTCAGAAACAATACACAGGTGTGAAGCGTCTACACAGGACAGAACAAAAAAGTATTTTTACTAATCAATTAAGTTTAACGAGTCATAGATACGACAGTGACTCCACAAAGAAAGGAAAAAGAACAGGTAGTTAACATAAGGTCAGGAAGTAAACATGGAATCAAAGAGCTCTCGATTAATACATATGAAACATCTGAATATTTATCTTGATAAACTGTTTGGATACAATTAACATTATTTATGAGTGTAGCAATGTATTTGTTAAGAACCTTGATTATAAAATATAAAGACATTTTTTTAAATCATTATAGCTAAATTTCCAGCATCTAAGATGTTTTTAAAATGTAACTAAATGCTGATAGGATGAAAAATAGAAAAGAAATGTAATTTAGAAGTGAATGTTTAGCATCCATATTCAAACTTTACATTAAAGCATCACATTGACAAGCTGATCGCAAAGCTCATTACAACACCAAATATCTATTTATAGACTCCTAAATTCACACCAATCCCAAAGGCACAACCCCATAGTTAATAATCCTCATCAATTGAAATCCATATAGTATATGTTTAACCCTCTACTAAGCTCTAACAGAAGATTTCATTCCCTCCATCCCTCCTTGTTTAAATAAACTATGGCCTATTACCAGCAAATTCCTGTATAATGATTGATATTTCATATGGAGCGAACAAAAAAGTGTCTTATTAATAACAATAGATTATAATGTGGAATGTCAATAATTAATACTAAGATCCCTTATCCTTATCTTTAGTGCAGTCGAGATTGGAGGGACCACAACCAGGGTGCAGAAGTGAACATTCTCCATGGTAACAAAACAATGTCCATAGTAACCACTCCATGCCTGGTGATGAAGCACACACCACTGAAGTAAGCTTTGGTAAGTATAAAATCATTAGTGCTACTAGTTCATTATTGTTTCTCTGAGCTTTTAATGGTTACATTAGTCCAAAACAATGACAGGAGGAACTTCGGGGATTTAAGTGTGAGATGTGTTAATTTGTTTAATATCCGTTGTGCTGGTATTGTAATGTGATAACCCTACTGGTACCCTAACATCACTTACTGGGCTGTACCTGTAAATGAAAGTTATCATCGTTAGTTTTTCCTTATCTAACTTATTGTTCCACATACCTGTTCTTGAGATTCTGTCAGCATCTGCTGCTGTTGCTGTTGTTTATCTTTCTTCTTTTCAGACTTATCTTTTTCTTTGGTGCTCTGTCCATCCTTGCCGTCCTTCATTGTGGGCTGGACCTATGGTGATCACACACATGGTTTGTCATGACAAAAGCATTACTTCTCCTCTATAAGGTTAAAATATTTCAAAATCTGGATAGGTATGTTAAAATAATTTTTCCAGATATTATTATACACAGTAAAATCTGCCTCAGCAAACACCTCTGTACAAACATCACCTTTCTTAGGGTTCCAAATGGTCAATATCAGCACTAATCGACCTTTGTATATAAAACAAGAGGCCCAGAGGGCCTGTATCGCTCACCTGGTTTGTAATGCCAAGTAATGTTCTGAATACAGGTTCATTGTTTCTTTTCCGAAGGAATGAGAATATATACCTCTAATTCCCCTATTGGGCCCCGCCCCTCCTGCCCCTGGGGGGTCAGAGCCAAAATTTACACAAGTTCTGTTCCCCTTTTCCCAAGGATGTTTGTGGCCAAATTTGGTTACAATCCATGCAGAACTCTATGACTAATAGCGATTTATAGGATTTACCTCTATTTCCCCTATTGGGCCCCGCCTCTCCTGTCCCCGGGGGGTCAGAGCCAAAATTTATACAAGTTCTGTTCCCCTTCCCCCAAGGATGTTTGTGGCCAAATTTGGTTACATTCCATGAAGAACTCTAGGACAAGTAGTGATTTAAAGGATTTACCTCTATTTCCCCTATTGGGCCCCACCCCTCCTGCCCCTGGGGGGTCAGAGCCAAAATTTATACAAACTCTGTTCTTATTCCCCCAAGGATGTTTGTGGCCAAATTTGGTTACATTCCATGCAGACTAGTAGTGATTTAAAGGATTTACCTCTATTTCCCCTATTGGGCCCCACCCCTCCTGCCCCCGGGGGGTCAGAGCCAAAATTTATACAAGTTCTGTTCCCCTTCCCCCAAGGATGTTTGTGGCCAAATTTGGTTACATTCCATGCAGAACTCTAGGACTAGTAGCGATTTAAAGGAAATGTTGACGGACAGACGGACGCCGACGGACGCCGACGGACGACGGACGACGGACGCCGCGCCATGACATAAGCTCACCGGCCCTTTGGGCCAGGTGAGCTAAAAACTCCTTTTTTTGTCCCTTAGGTGACTGTATAGAGAGGTTTAACTGTATAGAGAGTTTACCTGTATAGAGAGGTTTACCTGTATAGAGAGGTTTACCTGTATAGAGAGGTATAGAGAGGTTTAACTGTATAGAGAGGTTTAACTGTATAGAGAGTTTAACTGTATAGAGAGGTTTAACTGTATAGAGAGTTTACCTGTATAGAGAGTTTACCTGTATAGAGAGGTTTACCTGTATAGAGAAGTTTACCTGTATAGAGAGGTTTAACTGTATAGAGAGGTTTAACTGTTTACATGATTGTCAAATAAGCTAATAGAAATTTTCATGTGATATATGACATACACATGGGAGAATGATTTTTCTATTTAGGAAATGCTCATTAAACCCCATTTTACCACTTCCATGAGGTTCTCTGTACAATCTTTATCCCTTAGTTCTTTTGATATTTTTTGGCTATCATAATCATACACATCGTGGCAGCGATGTATTTAACTAAACATGTGTAGATGTGTCTATAAGCTTGTGATAAAGACACATTCATGTCTGTCTGTTTTGCCCGTGTCTGAAATAAGACGTGAGATCACCTGTGCCACAGTCTGTTGACCTGAGGTGTTGTTGGTCGTACCGGTCACCAGTGTGCCGGAGCTGGACGTCGACTGACTACTTGTACTGTGCGTATCATAGGGTTTAGAGGGTACGGCCTGTGTGATGAAGAAGTGGCGCTGGGCATGGACTGGTGTACTCGGAACATTCTGTACTGACAGTGGGATAGATGGATACCTGGTCTGTACTATCTTCTGACACGCTACAACAGTACAATAGTCATTACAGTATACTACAATACTGACAAGGTCATAGTATTTAGTTCAGTACACTTTAGTCTAGATCATTTTACTTTTGAATTGAAACAAATACATAGTGGAACTTAATCTTTATTGCTTTAAATCTGTATTTATAAATAACCAGTACTCTAGGTTAAATTATTCATAGTCACTAATTCTTGTATGATAGAGCTGAGATACTAGTAAGGATTAGTTTGACCTTCTGTAACTATGTACTGTATATTAGACTTCTGTAACTATATACTGTATATTACTAGTAAGGATTAGTTTGACCTTCTGTAACTATATACTGTATATTAGACTTCTGTAACTATATACTGTATATTAGACTTCTGTAACTATATACTGTATATTAGACTTCTGTAACTATATACTGTATATTAGACTTCTGTAACTATATACTGTATATTAGACTTCTGTAACTATATACTGTATATTAGACTTCTGTAACTATATACTGTATATTAGACTTCTGTAACTATATACTGTATATTAGACTTCTGTAACTAATTATATACTGTATATTAGACTTCTGTAACTATATACTGTATATTAGACTTCTGTAACTATATACTGTATATTAGACTTCTGTAACTATATACTGTATATTAGACTTCTGTAACTATATACTGTATATTAGACTTCTGTAACTATATACTGTATACTGTATATTAGACTTCTGTAACTATATACTGTATATTAGACTTCTGTAACTATATACTGTATATTAGACTTCTGTAACTATATACTGTATATTAGACTTCTGTAACTATATACTGTATATTAGACTTCTGTAACTATATACTGTATATTAGACTTCTGTAACTATATACTGTATATTATACTATACTGTATATTAGACTTCTGTAACTATATACTGTATATATCTGAACTTACGTATATTAGACTTCTGTAACTATATATATATATGTACCGTGTATTAAGCTTCTGCAACTATATACTGTATATTAGACTTCTGTAACTATATACTGTATATTAGACTTCTGTAACTATATACTGTATATTAGACTTCTGTAACTATATACTGTATATTAGACTTCTGTAACTATATACTGTATATTAGACTTCTGTAACTATATACTGTATATTAGACTTCTGTAACTATATACTGTATATTAGAATTCTGTAACTATATATACTGTATATTAGACTTCTGTAACTATATACTGTATATTAGACTTCTGTAACTATATACTGTATATTAGACTTCTGTAACTATATACTGTATATTAGACTTCTGTAACTATATATACTGTATATTAGAATTCTGTAACTATATACTGTATATTAGACTTCTGTAACTATATACTGTATATTAGACTTCTGTAACTATATACTGTATATTAGAATTCTGTAACTATATACTGTATATTAGACTTCTGTAACTATATACTGTATATTAGAATTCTGTAACTATATACTGTATATTAGACTTCTGTAACTATATACTGTATATTAGAATTCTGTAACTATATACTGTATATTAGACTTCTGTAACTATATACCTGTATTTAGACTTCTGTAACTATATACTGTATATTAGACTTCTGTAACTATATACTGTATATTAGACTTCTGTAACTATATACTGTATATTAGACTTCTGTAACTATATACTGTATATTAGACTTCTGTAACTATATACTGTATATTAGACTTCTGTAACTATATACTGTATATTAGACTTCTGTAACTATATACTGTATATTAGACTTCTGTAACTATATACTGTATATTAGACTTCTGTAACTATATACTGTATATTAGACTTCTGTAACTATATACTGTATATTAGAATTCTGTAACTATATACTGTATATTAGACTTCTGTAACTATATACTGTATATTAGACTTCTGTAACTATATACTGTATATTAGAATTCTGTAACTATATACTGTATATTAGACTTCTGTAACTATATATACTGTATATTAGATTCTGTAACTATATACTGTATATTAGACTTCTGTAACTATATACTGTATATTAGACTTCTGTAACTATATACTGTATATTAGACTTCTGTAACTATGTACTGTATATTAGACTTCTGTAACTATATACTGTATATTAGACTTCTGTAACTATATACTGTATATTAGAATTCTGTAACTATATACTGTATATTAGACTTCTGTAACTATGTACTGTATATTAGACTTCTGTAACTATATACTGTACTATATTAGACTTCTGTAACTATATACTGTATATTAGACTTCTGTAACTATATACTGTATATTAGACTTCTGTAACTATATACTGTATATTAGACTTCTGTAACTATATACTGTATATTAGACTTCTGTAACTATATACTGTATATTAGACTTCTGTAACTATATACTGTATATTAGACTTCTGTAACTATATACTGTATATTAGACTTCTGTAACTATATACTGTATATTAGACTTCTGTAACTATATACTGTATATTAGAATTCTGTAACTATATACTGTATATTAGACTTCTGTAACTATATACTGTATATTAGACTTCTGTAACTATATACTGTATATTAGACTTCTGTAACTATATACTGTATATTAGACTTCTGTAACTATATACTGTATATTAGACTTCTGTAACTATATACTGTATTATTACTGTATATTAGACTTCTGTAACTATATACTGTATATTAGACTTCTGTAACTATATACTGTATATTAGACTTCTGTAACTATATACTGTATATTAGACTTCTGTAACTATATACTGTATATTAGAATTCTGTAACTATATACTGTATATTAGACTTCTGTAACTATATACTGTATATTAGAATTCTGTAACTATATACTGTATATTAGACTTCTGTAACTATATACTGTATATTAGAATTCTGTAACTATATACTGTATATTAGAATTCTGTAACTATATACTGTATATTAGACTTCTGTAACTATATACTGTATATTAGAATTCTGTAACTATATACTGTATATTAGACTTCTGTAACTATATACTGTATATTAGACTTCTGTAACTATATACTGTATATTAGACTTCTGTAACTATATACTGTATATTAGACTTCTGTAACTATATACTGTATATTAGACTTCTGTAACTATATACTGTATTAGACTTCTGTAACTATATACTGTATATTAGACTTCTGTAACTATATACTGTATATTAGACTTCTGTAACTATATACTGTATATTAGACTTCTGTAACTATATACTGTATATTAGACTTCTGTAACTATATACTGTATATTAAACTTCTGTAACTATATACTGTATATTAGAAGCTTCTGTAACTATATACTGTATATTAGACTTCTGTAACTATATACTGTATATTAGACTTCTGTATATATACTGTATATTCTGTAACTATATACTGTATATTAGACTTCTGTAACTATATACTGTATATTAGATTCTGTAACTATATACTGTATATTAGACTTCTGTAACTATATACTGTATATTAGAATTCTGTAACTATATACGTGTATTAAGCTTCTGTAACTATATACTGTATATTAGACTTCTGTAACTATATACTGTATATTAGACTTCTGTAACTATATACTGTATATTAGACTTCTGTAACTATATACTGTATATTAGACTTCTGTAACTATATACTGTATATTAAGACTTCTGTAACTATATACTGTATATTAGACTTCTGTAACTATATACTGTATATTAGAATTCTGTAACTATATACTGTATATTAGACTTCTGTAACTATATATACTGTATATATACTAGACTTCTGTAACTATATACTGTATATTAGACTTCTGTAACTATATACTGTATATTAGACTTCTGTAACTATATACTGTATATTAGACTTCTGTAACTATATACTGTATATTATTAGACTTCTGTAACTATATACTGTATATTAGACTTCTGTAACTATATACTGTATATTAGACTTCTGTAACTAAATTCACTATACTGTCATTATTTAGAAATTCTGTAAAAACTAAATTCACTTGTATATTTTAGGGAACTTCTAGTGTAAGTACTTATATAACCCAATTCATGGAGTAAAGCTTCTGGTAAAATATATACTGAATATTAGGATTCTGTAAAACAATTATACCTGTATATTTGAGCTGTTGAAAACTTTGCCCTCTAACTAATTGGACTGTACTCTTTAACGGGGGGACTTATCTAATAAACTTATGAGAATGTATAAGAAAAAATTATGTTAAAACCTAGATACTTTTTTATATAGACTTTCATTGAATAACAATAATACTGTATATTAGGGATCTGTAAATGTGCATGTATATTTAAATATATTGTTAGTTTTCAACAAAATTTATCACATTTACCAATCCAAGTGTACACGTTTACGCCTAAACAGTTACTCCAGCATGATCACTGATTAATTAAATCCTGCGAATACGCGCTCCACATAAGTCCTTAAGTTCTATCTTATCTTATCTATTTTTCTCTACAGAATAAGTTCTATCTTACCTATTTTTCTCTACAGAATATGTTCTATCTTACCTATTTTTCTCTACAGAATAAGTTCTATCTTATCTATTTTTCTCTACAGTATAAGTTCTATCTTATCTATTTTTCTCTACAGAATAAGTTCTATCTTACCTCTATTTTTCTCTACAGAATAAGTTCTATCTTACCTATTTTTCTCTACAGAATAAGTTCTATCTTACCTATTTTTCTCTACAGAATAAGTTCTATCTTATCTATTTTTCTCTACAGAATAAGTTCTATCTTACCTATTTTTCTCTACAGTATAAGTTCTATCTTATCTATTTTTCTCTACAGTAATAAGTTCTATCTTACCTATTTTTCTCTACAGAATATGTTCTATCTTACCTATTTTTCTCTACAGTAAATAAGTTCTATCTTACCTATTTTTCTCTACAGTATAAGTTCTATCTTATCTATTTTTCTCTACAGTATAAGTTCTATCTTACCTATTTTTCTCTACAGTATAAGTTCTATCTTACCTATTTTTCTCTACAGTATAAGTTCTATCTTACCTATTTTTCTCTACAGTATAAGTTCTATCTTACCTATTTTTCTCTACAGTATAAGTTCTATCTTATCTATTTTTCTCTACAGTATAAGTTCTATCTTATCTATTTTTCTCTACAGTATAAGTTCTATCTTATCTATTTTTCTCTACAGTATAAGTTCTATCTTATCTATTTTTCTCTACAGTATAAGTTCTATCTTACCTATTTTTCTCTACAGTATAAGTTTTATCTTACCTATTTTTCTCTACAGTATAAGTTCTATCTTACCTATTTTTCTCTACAGAATAAGTTCTATCTTACCTATTTTTCTCTACAGAATAAGTTCTATCTTACCTATTTTTCTCTACAGAATAAGTTCTATCTTACCTATTTTTCTCTACAGAATATGTTCTATCTTACCTATTTTTCTCTACAGAATAAGTTCTATCTTACCTATTTTTCTCTACAGAATATGTTCTATCTTACCTATTTTTCTCTACAGAATAAGTTCTATCTTACTTATTTTTCTCTACAAAATACGTTACTGGTATGTATATCTATGTATTTTTTTTTACTATGCTCTATTAACAGCTCAAGAATGTCCAATATTATGGAGGTGAGGGAAGCCAAAGTACACAGAGAAAATCCAACAACATACAAGTTTTGAACTTGCAACACAGGGGTGGAAAGCTAGCAGTAAAAGTATTATATACAGCCCAGACATATACAATTCTTCAGCTTTACAAAATTATTTCAGCAGCTGATAAATTGTACTTAATAGACACAAATCTTAAATAATCATGATCAATGACATCTATAAATAAACCATGTCTTTGTCTAGTCTAGAACTGTTGAATACAGGGTCAAGGCCAACTGGGCTATCAAAATAATTCATAAATGATAAAGGACAGACTCCAAAAGTCACTCACTTAAGTTTTTGATGTGTGTTTTTGAATTTAGAGCTCAATATTCAGTAAGCATATATAGCAAATTCTTGGAGTTTGTAAGTATATACTTTGTGAATAAATAATGCTGAAATTGATGCAAGTTTGCAAAACGCAGGACCTGCACATTCTGTTTTGCAAACCTTCCTGAATACTGAAGGCATTAAAATATCATCACAATCAAGGAACATTTACCGTATCAAATGTACACATGCAGACTGTATACAGTTCTGCCAAAAATATTTTTAACAAGATACAGTTCTGCCAAAAATATTTTTAACAAGAGATAAAACGAAGCTAATTGAAATCTAACACCTTGAATTCCATGCTTGTGTATATTGGAAATACTTTTATGGTTTTTTTAAAGATCACAATTTCTAAATCTAAATTCAATTACTCATTTCTCACACTGTAGGTTGCGGTATAAACTAACAAAAGTTTGAGTAAACAATCTAATGATTCAATGAAGTTCTGAAGACAAATCTATGAATCATACGACTATCATTTTAAACATTTCAAATCAAAGCATTTTTAACTACTTTAATTTAAATCTTAGATAAGGATCGTGAAGTAATGAATGCTATAATGGGAGAATGTATTGAAGAAACTCTTTGTAAGATCAAATATTTTTTAAATAGTAAGTATCTTTGGATATAGACCTCCAACGGTGAAACAGAACAGTACAGCTTACCCCACAGATCTCAGACAATTAAACTGAGTAACATCCAGCCCTGATTGATTTACAATATGTCCTCCAAGATTTGAATATTTCCCAGTAACCATGTTCCAGTGTAAGCATTCCAGCCCAGCCAGAGTGGGACAGATGAAAATTTTAAGAGATTAGCCTGGAGATAAGTCTGGGTGTACACACATGTATAACTGTCGTACTGTGTTGGCAGCAGCTGCAGGACAACACTTATTTACCTCTCACACAAAAAATCTACAATTTTCTAGCTTCCTTGTAATTTCTATCAAACTGGGTTAAAATGATTATTGGCCTACAGGCTAATTTGGATTCTGCTAAGAGATATTGGATACTTGAATTGGTGGTGAACCGTAGCTTGGGAAGCACCTTTAGTTACTCTATCTGTGCCGTGATCCAATGACTGTACACAAGTTCTTACAAACACATTCCAGATAAACACCTAAATAATCTGATCTCTTCACAAATGTTTTGCTTTAATGTCTTTACAGAGAAAATCACATCCCTCCCATTCTAACCTAAAACTTCTTGTATAAGGATATTGTTTTAAAATATAACTGTTAAGTAATGCAATCAGTGAACAAATATATTCAGTCTAAAACAGGATCTAAAACACAATTTTTGTTTCACAAAGAGAAGCTGTAATTTGTTCTTACCATGGGTGCTGACTAGCTATAGGATAAGCGAAACCTCTGAATTCTTACCCTGAGTGTGACCTCTGAATTCTTACCCTGAGTGTGACCTCTACATTCTTACCCTGAGTGTGACCTCTACATTCTTACCCTGAGTGTGACCTCTACCTTCTTACCCTGAGTGTGACCTCTACCTTCTTACCCTGAGTGTGACCTCTGCATTCTTACCCTGAGCGTGACCTCTACATTCTTACCCTGAGCGTGACCTCTACATTTTTACCCTGAGCGTGACCTCTACATTCTTACCCTGAGTGTGACCTCTACATTCTTACCCTGAGTGTGACCTCTACATTCTTACCTGTGACCTCTATTCTTACCTGAGTGTGACCTCTGCATTCTTACCCTGAGTGTGACCTCTACATTCTTACCCTGAGTGTGACCTCTACATTCTTACCCTGAGCGTGACCTCTACATTCTTACCCTGAGTGTGACCTCTACATTCTTACCCTGAGTGTGACCTCTACATTCTTACCCTGAGTGTGACCTCTACATTCTTACCCTGAGTGTGACCTCTACATTCTTACCCTGAGTGTGACCTCTACATTCTTACCCTGAGTGTGACCTCTGCATTCTTACCCTGAGTGTGACCTCTACATTCTTACCCTGAGTGTGACCTCTGCATTCTTACCCTGAGTGTGACCTCTACATTCTTACCCTGAGTGTGACCTCTACATTCTTACCCTGAGTGTGACCTCTACATTCTTACCCTGAGTGTGGCCTCTACATTCTTACCCTGAGTGTGACCTCATTCTTACGCTGAGTGCAGACTATGATGAGTAGAACCTCTACATTCTTACTCTGAGTATGACCTCATTCTTACCCCGATTGCAGAATATCTATGATGAGTGTGACCTCTACATTCTTACTCTGAGTGTGACCTCATTCTTACCCTGAGTGGGAACCTCATTTTTACCCTGAGTGTTGACTAGGATAAGTGGGGACCTCTGTCTTACCCTGAGTGTTGACTAGGATAAGTGGGGACCTCTGTCTTACCCTGAGTGTTGACTAGGATATTTGGGGATCTCTTTCTTACCCTGAGTGTTGACTAGGATAAGTGGGGACCTCTTTCTTACCCTGAGTGTTGACTAGGATAAGTGGGGACCTCTGTCTTACCCTGAGTGTTGACTAGGATATGTGGGGATCTCTTTCTTACCCTGAGTGTTGACTAGGATAAGTGGGGACCTCTTTAATTTCTTACCCTGAGTTTTGACTAGGATATGTGGGGATCTCTTTCTTACCCTGTGTGTTGACTAGAATAAGTGGGGACCTCTTTAATTTCTTACCCTGAGTGTTGACTAGGATAAATGGGGACCTTGTTCTTACCTTGAGTGCCGACTAGAATGAGTGGGACCTCGGCAGCATTTCGGTAGTGGGCCATCTTGGCATAGTATGAATACACTGTGTGGAAACTGATCTCATTCTCCAAACTGAACACAAATATTACAGCATCCACCCACTGTGTGAACTGTTGGTCATAAAAAAATAAAACAATTTCATAAAACACTCCAAAACTATTAATACATAATGTATGACATTTTTTAAAATTCCATATTGATGTCCTATGACATAAATGTAAGGCTTAATTAGAAGTGATACATCAGCATAATTGATATCATTGATGGGACTTAAATGATTAAGGATGGTGAAATTGATAATTTGTTATCAAGGATTGATATAGTTAATAAAATATTAAATAACATGGAAGGGGAGGGGGTTATAAAGACCATTGGATAGCGTAAAGCTTTAAATACCAGATACTTGGTTAAATCATGATCTTCTTACCTGCATTTCTGGGGCGCCCCCTTCATCTCTTATCAGGAGGAGATAACTCTGACCATCTATGATGACTTCCTTTTTGAAGCGACCACCTGCAGCACAGAAGGATTTATTGAAGTCAACATCAGACTATTATCAGGTATAGCTGTTAGCAGTGGGAGCATCCTAACCCACATATCCCACCCCTATCTTACCCAACAGGTGCCACTCTGTCAGTCACAGACAGGTGCCCTGCTACATAGCCATATATTGACCTACATGTACCATGTGTATCTGATTAATTTAAACTAATTTTTTAAATCATTTATACAGTTTTAGGCATGCAAGCATAAACTCAAGATTTATCTGATGTCTCGTTCAGATAGTTTATCTGGTTTAAACTTGCTGATAACAAGAATTCTTTTTACCAAAATTTGTAAGAAACTTTTCACAGTATTACGAAAGGATTTTCAGATATTTAAAATAGGCTCTCTTTGCTATGAATGCATTAACATGAACACACTATTGCCATTTATATATAACATATATGTAATAGTGAATGAGAAAGTTAAACACATTGAATCCAGATCCAGCAGTATAAACATTCCATTGCCTGTCTGCCTGCCTTCCCCCAGCACACTCTTGGCACTCTATCAATACATGAACTCATCGTGTCATTAAATTTCAAAAGGAGAAGTTAAATTTATATCCTTATCTAGCAATTACTTTCTTTTATCAAGATCCCAGGCCAATGCCAAAAAAATAGTGGTGAAAATATTAACTACAGCCTATCTTAATCCTATAGGATTTCAAAGGGATAGTCTGTACATTATTGCTGTACATGTATTGGTTTTGGTCATCAGGAGCCTCTTAATATTCTATTAAGTTCAGGATTTTAAGTCTTATTTATCAGGAAGGGCATATACAGGCCTAGATTGTACATCCTTCAATATAAAATTATAGTTCAGCTGGATTCCATATCATTCATGTTCTATTACCATGATTTTTCACCATATCCCTCTTCCAAAGCAAAATTTATTGTTTATGGAGACAACATGTCATTGTATTATTTAATATATTATTGTTTTTGAGTCCTCTCTTTAAATCCAGCATCAGTAAATAAACTTAACATGTGCACTGAATACATTTAAGACCGAAATTGTCATGTAAAAAAATTTTATCCAATGAAAGTTTCTGTTTCATAAGCTGATACTTTGCCTACTGTTGTAACTTGCTATGTGATTGCATAATTTTAAAGGTACCAACTATTGATCTGCAATTTTCTGGTCTAAAATGTCTGTTAATTATACCTACTGGGTTAGAGTTGGCACTCGGATACACTGAAGTTAGATCCCAATAATCCATTGAGCACAAAAGATTCATGACCTGTCAGCTAAACATTGCCTGACATATAAATAATGCATGGCATTCTCATTTATTGGATCCAGACTGTGTCTTCTTTTTTGTGTGTCTAACCAGAGTCTATCATTAGGTAAATCAATGTCCTGTTTTGTTTTCATTCTCATTATTTTGTACGTTTTTTTTTTTTTACTTTTTATAGAATATTTATGTGCATGTTCTAACTAGGTAATTATTATTCTAGAACAAGTGATGCATTCTGATGATTCACATTATCAGAGATAGGTAACAGTCATGAATAGGAAAGTAAATGTTTTATTCAGCGAAACAGACAATAAAATGCTTTTTATCAATAGAATGTTTTGAATATGTCCATTTCAATGGTAATAAGTATGATACGTGTATGACTGTTTCTATAATTCTTATTCTAAGATAGGCTATCTTAGCTATTAACACAGCTTATTGATACTGCTTTTATCCTTCCTATTCAAATTCAGATAAAACTTGAGTAAGGTACCCTCTGGAGATTCCTCTTGCATGTAAGATCCTGTCAGGTACCGGTGGACTAGGGCCGACTTGCCACTGTGGACACTTCCCAGGATTCCCTGTAAATATGGATACAACCTCAAATTGAAGATCATAGGAAATCCAACATCAGCATTGAAGTCAAAAGGACAAAAGCGTGTTCTGTTAGAAGTACAATAACACTGAGTATTTGATGAATGCTCTGAGAGTCTGGACATGCTATCAGTAGGAGATTGAGTGTACATCAGGACACATCACCCACTGGTCACATCACCAATTTGACAAAATGTTAACCCAAAATGATTACACATTATACTTGTACTCTTCTGCTCCATACTTTCATTTTTTTTCATTTGCGTTTGATCAATCTAATTACTTATCTAAGTACAATAATGTATCATGAACTTAGGTCTCTTGGTGTTTTAGAATAATTTGTTGAATTTAATGCTCACGATTCAGTTAAGTAGAAATATTAAAGAATACCATGGACAAGAGAGAGTTAAGGATCGATCAACATCAGCAATTAAAACATGTCTCCCACCATTCAAAGGAGAGACAACATTACAACACAGATGCATTGAGAAGTATAATATAGTAACTCTGAAGATATATAGACTAATGATAGAGATAATTACAACATGGTTGCATTGAGAAGTATAATATAGTAACTCTGAACATATATAGACTAATGATAGAGATAATTACAACATGGTTGCATTGAGAAGTATAATATAGTAACTGTGAACGTATTTAGACAAATGATAGAGATAATTACAACATGGTTGCATTGAGAAGTATAATATAGTAACTGTGAACATATTAGACTAATGATAGAGATAATTACAACATGGTTGCATTGAGAAGTATAATATAGTAACTGTGAACTATTAGACTAATGATAGAGATAATTACAACATGGTTGCATTGAGAAGTATAATATAGTAACTCTGAACATATATAGACTAATGATAGAGATAATTACAACATGGTTGCATTGAGAAGTATAATATAGTAACTGTGAACATATTAGACTAATGATAGAGATAATTACAACATGGTTGCATTGAGAAGTATAATATAGTAACTGTGAACGTATTTAGACTAATGATAGAGATAATTACAACATGGTTGCATTGAGAAGTATAATATAGTAACTGTGAACGTATTTAGACTAATGATAGAGATAATTACAACATGGTTGCATTGAGAAGTATAATATAGTAACTGTGAACGTATTTAGACTAATGATAGAGATAATTACAACATGGTTGCATTGAGAAGTATAATATAGTAACTGTAACGTATTTAGACTAATGATAGAGATAATTAGTATCTATGAGATAATTACAACATGTTGCATTGAGAAGTATAATATAGTAACTGTGAACGTATTTAGACTAATGATAGAGATAATTACAACATGGTTGCATTGAGAAGTATAATATAGTAACTGTAAACGTATTATTTAGACTAATGATAGAGATAATTACAACATGGTTGCATTGAGAAGTATAATATAGTAACTGTAACGTATTAACTATGAAGATATTAACATGTTGCATTGAGAAGTATATATAGTAGAATGATACATGACTAATATAGAGATAATTACAACAGTTGCATTGAGAAGTATAATATAGTAACTGTAACGTATTAGACTAATGATAGAGATAATTACAACATGGTTGCATTGAGAAGTATATAATATAGTAACTGTAAACGTATTTAGACTAATGATAGAGATAATTACAACATGGTTGCATTGAGAAGTATAATATAGTAACTGTGAACGTATTTAGACTAATGATAGAGATAATTACAACATGGTTGCATTGAGAAGTATAATATAGTAACTGTGAACGTATTTAGACTAATGATAGAGATAATTACAACATGGTTGCATTGAGAAGTATAATATAGTAACTGTGAACGATATTTAGACTAATGATAGAGATAATTACAACATGGTTGCATTGAGAAGTATAATATAGTAACTGTGAACGTATTTAGACTAATGATAGAGATAATTACAACATGTTGCATTGAACTTTAGACAGATAGAGATAATTACAACATGTTGCATTGGAAGTATAATATAGTAACTGTGAACGTATTTAGACTAATGATAGAGATAATTACAACATGTTTGCATTGAGAAGTATAATATAGTAACTGTAACGTATTAGACTAATGATAGAGATAATTACAACATGTTGCATTGAGAAGTATAATATAGTAACTGTAAACGTATTTAGACTAATGATAGAGATAATTACAACATGGTTGCATTGAGAAGTATATATATATAGTAACTGTGAACGTATTTAGACTAATGATAGAGATAATTACAACATGGTTGCATTGAGAAGTATAATATAGTAACTGTGAACGTATTTAGACTAATGATAGAGATAATTACAACATGTTTGCATTGAGAAGTATAATATAGTAACTGTGAACGTATTTAGACTAATGATAGAGATAATTACAACATGGTTGCATTGAGAAGTATAATATAGTAACTGTGAACGTATTTAGACTAATGATAGAGATAATTACAACATGGTTGCATTGAGAAGTATATAATATAGTAACTGTGAACGTATTTAGACTAATGATAGAGATAAACAGACTTACCAATTTGAGGTCGGGAACTGAGCGACTCAACGTCCATTCTTGACTGTTTACAAAGGAATCTGCAAAACATGAACCGAAGCGATACATTAATGATTGCTTATCTAAGTAAAGTTTTAAACAATATCAAAAGTAATACAAATCACTACAGGTCACTTGTCTTTCCTGGAAGTTTTAGGTATACACTGCAATGAAAATATGATTTGTTTTTTAATTTTCCTTTTGGTAATTCTTAATTATTACATAATGTAGACATTTCGTTCTTAAAACATTTATTGCATTTTAAATTTTTTTGAAAACTCAATTAATATTTTTGGTTGTATCACAAGTTAACATTCCTAAAATGCAAAATCAGTTATCTATACTCTTGTATGACCGGTGTCTTGCTGAAACACAACCGTTTAACAAGCACAGAAATTAGTTGGTACCAGAGCGTAAATTAAATTCAATTTGGCACAAAATTAATTTCATGTCAAAGTCGGCACAGAAACTAAAACACACCTGACGAAAGATCAATTTCAATTAGGATGATGAGGTCCAAGTTATATGGATTACTTTATAAAATTTATTTGACATTGACAAATTCATCAACATGATGACACTTCAACATCTAATTGTATTGTGTTTTTATTTACATTAGTCCGTAAAGTGGTAAAAGGCCCATAAGCAGGCCCCAATCACAGACCTAATGTAGGAAGTATAACTTGAGTTACCAACCCAGTACTGTATAAAACTGTCCAATCAGACATGAGGTAGCTAAAAATGTAATTGTTTGATGTAGGTCTGTACTCTGTGATAGCACACATCTATAGCTATACAGTACACGTTTCTTCACTTGTTCTAAGCTGTTTGATCCATTCATTATTTAAGGTCAGGAAAAAGCTTCTTGACTTCAAGAAGACTACACTACAAAAGCTCTCAGGAGGGTGTCTGTATGATCAATTGTTTCCGCGCTATCATCACTTACATGCATCAAGTAAAAGCATACTTTGATTAAAATTCTTTGTCTTTATTCACTCTCCATCTTCAAATCTGATGTTATTGTTATACTAGACACACATTACAGACACCTTGCAGCTTATCTAATATTACAGACACCTTACAGCTTATTTAATATTAGAAACCTTACAGCTTATTTTTACATTACACCCACCTTACAGCTTATTTAACTTTGAAGCTACCTTACAGCTTATTTAAAATTACAGCCACCTTACAGCTTATTTAACATTAGTCACCTTACAGCTTATTTAATATTACAGACAACTCACAGCTTATTTTTACATTACCCCCACCTTACAGCTTATTTAACTTTGAAGCTACCTTACAGCTTATTTAACATTACAGTCACCTTACAGCTTATTTAACATTACAGCCACATCACAGCTTATTTAATATTACAGCCACCTTACAGCTTAATTAACATTACAGACAACTCACAGCTTATTTAACATTACAGACAACTCACAGCTTATTTAACATTACATACAACTCACAGCTTATTTTTACATTACCCCCACCTTACAGCCACCTTACAGCTTATTTAACATTACAGCCACCTTACAGCTTATTTAACATTACAGCCACCTTACAGCTTATTTAACATTAGTCACCTTACAGCTTATTTAACTTTGAAGCCACCTTACAGCTTATTTAACATTACAGTCACCTTACAGCTTATTTAACATTACAGCCACCTTACAGCTTATTTAACATAACAGCAGCTTATTTAACATTACAGCCACTTCACAGCTTATTTAATATTACAGCCACCTTACAGTTTATTTAACATTACAGCCACCTCACAGCTTATTTAACATTACAGCCACATCACAGCTTATTTAACATTACAGCCACATCACAGCTTATTTAACATTACAGCCACCTTACAGCTTATTTAACATTACAGCCACCTTACAGCTTATTTAACATTACAGCCACCTTACAGCTTATTTAACATTACAGCCACCTTACAGCTTATTTAACATTACACTCACCTTACAGCTTATTTTTACATTACAGCCACCTCACAGCTTATTTAACATTACTGCCACCTCACAGCTTATTTTTACATTACAGCCACCTCACAGCTTATTTAACATTACAGCCACCTTACAGCTTATTTTTACATTACAGCCACCTCACAGCTTATTTAACATTACTGCCACCTCACAGCTTATTTTTACATTACAGCCACCTCACAGCTTATTTAACATTACAGCCACCTTACAGCTTATTTAACATTACAGCCACCTTACAGCTTATTTAACATCACAGCCACCTCACAGCTTATTTAACATTACAGCCACCTCACAGCTTATTTAACATTACAGACAACTCACAGCTTATTTAATGATAGGGATCTACTGTTGTTACTCCAACCACTACACTATTTATTATGATTACTATGTCAACATGACGTAATGGAAGTATTATAGCAATAAATTTGATAAAAAATTGTATCTACAAATAGCATGTAGCTTAGTATTACATTTATAATGTTTGGACATATTATTATGAACTTCTTTCGTTGCTATGAGTTAACATTGAGCTCTGGAAATCCAATATAAATTGTATTACCAGTAGCTTTCAATTGCTTCTTAAAATGCAATCTTAGAGTAATGGTGCATTAATTCAATCATAAACTTCAACTAAAACAAAATAATTATAAAATTTTATGACCACTTAAAGAAGATTCCATTTATTGTTATGATGTTTTACAATAATCATGTAATTAACAACATTTATAGTATCTAGAACATGCAGAATTGGTGGAAAGCAGGTTTTTGAAATTGTATTTTTACCATACAGTGTATATACTTACACGAGCGTCGTTTAGGTAGCAGTGAGCTATCTGTTCGTGTCCTGCGATACGGCAGTGATAGCCGTTTGAGAGTACTTAACATTTTACCAAGTCCTCTCCATACTCACAGGCTATCCTCATCTACACTGTCCAATACAAAACTTTCCCAGTGTCTTTCATTAATATCCACCAATTATCAATCGACAAGACATCAAATATCAATTTCATCCAAGATTATAAAAAAAATATAAATCTGCACCTCCTGACGGATTAAGATAATCCCTTTATTACAGGGTATACACCCAAGCCAATTAGGGTTGAATAGAAGCTTGGTGTTCTTCCGTCTCCTCCCAGTGTCTGTTTTAGTGTCAAGGATTAGCTGTCTATACAGTAATCTTAACCCCTCCCCCTAAACAATTACTGTTAATCAATACTAACACCCTGTCATCACACAGCAGTCCCTTACACAGCTCCCATGTAATTAATGAATTGTTAAACGACTCTTTTTACCCATAACTTAGGTCAGAAAATGAAGACTGTCCAGTTAATTATTGAGACAATTTTTCAAAAAGAATATAACTCAGCATCGACCTACAAAACATATGATTACTGTGACATAGGATGCAGTAGGATGGGGGTAATTCAGGACTTTTTCTGACAACCATGCATCGAAATTAGAAACTATACATATATTTACTAACCTTAAAGACACTTCTAGAGCTTTCAAACAGTTACTTTATCGACCCCATTTTTCAATAGTAGAAAATAACCTGATTTTAACATCCAACTGTATTCTATAACTATTTCTCAACATTTAGGCTGCCAGTTTGAGACCACTGAAAGGCTGTTGCTAATATTACCAATAAGCTTAAAATAGTTTAGTTTATGATGGCTTCCAATTTTATTTTTCTTCATACCAAATATCTTTATCTTTAAATATATTTTCTTCACAGAAGAATTACATCATTCACTTTCAATGTCAGATGATTAATTGATATAACTTAAATCCATGCTATATACCCATGGACTTGTGAGTTAGACTTGTTATATGTATATTATACTAAATAGTTTATAGTACATTAGCCATCATTGCACGATTCCCCAAGTCAGCAGCGTGAGATCCAATATTCCTCTATATAAAACAAACCCTGCATTTTATGTTCCATGTTGGCTAATACATTTTACTTTTATACAGAGTATTAAGCAGACCTTTGATGGGCACAGCTCGTGATGCTAATAGTTTTTGTTGTGTAGGGAATTGTATAACTGAATCAATACCCACCAACTGTAAACCTATACTAAAGACACAACGCCTCACAAACAAGGCTGGAAATCAAAGAAATAAGCCTCTATTGTAGAACCCTAATAAAATACAATAGTTATCAAACATGGGCACCAGACAGGAATCCCCCAGTTATAGTCTAGAACCCTAATAAAATACAATAGTTATCAAACATGGGCACCAGACAGGAATCCCCCAGTTATAGTCTAGAACCCTAATAAAATACATAGTTATCAAACATGGGCACCAGACAGGAATCCCCCAGTTATAGTCTAGAACCCTAATAAAATACAATAGTTATCAAACATGGGCACCAGACAGGAATCCCCAGTTATAGTCTAGAACCCTAATAAAATACAATAGTTATCAAACATGGGCACCAGACAGGAATCCCCCAGTTATAGTCTAGAACCCTAATAAAATACAATAGTTATCAAACATGGGCACCAGACAGGAATCCCCCAGTTATAGTCTAGAACCCTAATAAAATACAATAGTTATCAAACATGGGCACCAGACAGGAATCCCCCAGTTATAGTCTAGAACCCTAATAAAATACAATAGTTATCAAACATGGGCACCAGACAGGAATCCCCCAGTTATAGTCTAGAACCCTAATAAAATACAATAGTTATCAAACATGGGCACCAGACAGGAATCCCCCAGTTATAGTCTTTACTACAAACACCAAGCAACATACAACACTTGACTTCTGTAAATTATCCAGTTGTAACTTAACCAAATCCCCCTAGGAAACCCTTATACAGGCAAACCTCGTTAAGTCAATTCAAACAAATACATGTATGGAATGTTTAATTTTAAGTTTACCTAACTTTCAACTCTATATTTCAGTAAATTAATGAACTTAATGTGACATATATAGGGAAAAGACTTATGACTGAAAGGGAAGATGAAAAGCTCAGAAACAAACCTCCTTCTTTTTGTGAATTTCAAAGTTTATATTCAGAAGACAAATTTAGGAACAAATCTATAAAAGATAGTCAAATACTTTTAATGAGGGACCTTGTGAAGTCAAGAGATAGTCTGCAAGTTTCACTGTTACTACAATCAATTTATTGCCACTGGGTGTTTATAATTATGTAATTCCATATAAAATGCATAAAATATTTCGATAAGGTGTTATGACATCCTAACAAGAAACAACTGCAGTGATGTGATGAAAAGTGTACACCATTCGCGAGAGCCAACGATGGATGTAATGGGTGTTATGACACCAATAACAGGATAGTTATGTGATAAACAAACCCTTGTAATAGACAACAAACATTCTCTCGCCTCCATAATCTGGTAAATCTCGTCTCTGACTTTTTCCTTAACATGTTCTCCATATGTATCATGTCACAAGTGATGTACTACCCCATACATATAGTGCTAAACTAAAACTATACTGCTGATTTATACCCGGTAAGGATCCTAAATACAAATCCAAATCCTATATGATATATGTCAAAATGATCACTGACCTAACCAGTGATTTTTCTCACTGTTTTAAGAATCCATGAGCTGATATACGCTACAACACCTATATAATAGTATTCTTCCTTGTTGTACAGGGCATTCTGACATAACAACAATTACATGTTTACACCTGACAGGAATGTGTTGTGTATGTGCAGGCCAATGATATAGATACATACACAAATTGTTGTAAAACATTTCTGGGAAAAGGCCAAGTTTCTCAGCCTTGCTCAGATGCTGCACCAAAAACAAGCAATTACTGAAAAATTCGGAACCAATTTGAAGGTAAAGCCTATAAATTTTCTTGCAGCAGTACACAAATTGCCTACAAAAATCTCCAAAACATTATCTTTATATTGTTCATTTAGAATTTGGCTCAAACATTATATTAGTCACGAAATAAAAACATGTTTACACCTGCCAATGAAGTCATACTTGATACACCTTGACACTTACAGAAATCCTACTAGCTGGTATGTGGCCTGAACTTGGCCTTCACCAATTGACAATTATACATTACCCAGACATAGAAATTCCTTCAGCTAGTATTTAATTATTGTGTGACTATCACCTTCTAGTTTATTTCAACAATTCCAAGAACACTAATACCCTCATGTTCTAGCTTAATGGACCTCTTTTACAATAATGGTTAAAAGAGAAAAACTTTAAATAAAAAGAATTCATGAAACAATTTTCCTTAACAATTAAACTCAATCAACATTTATTTTTTCAAAGAATTCCACACATGAAACTTCTTGAATTGCGTGACATTAATGTGTATGCAGCAGATAAGATGATGGATCTTGGTGAAGTATATACCTAGGTTCATCCTAAGCTTTTCCAACATTTAAAACTATTACCATGGAAACCGGTTTTTATCACTATAATATGTAGAATCTTGGTCTGAAGTTTTAGTCTGCCTGGTTATAATGACCTCAGATTACAGGGGGACTACTGTTTGATGGGGCCAGGCACTGAGAGAGGAGGGTGGGGGAGGAGGAATTCAAACATCAAAATAATTACAGCAAAGGAAGAAAATAGGACATCAACTATAGACTGTATAAACAAAATCATATGGAATACTCAAAACTTGCTCTCTTTGTAGCAGGTTTTGGGCTCCAAATGTCTGATTTAAAGATAAAATCGCTCCCAGAAAATCTTTTTGGGTTGATATCTGATCAATCGAAATTATTTGGTCTCCTAACATTTAAACTATTACATAAATAAGTAATATACACATGTAGAGTGTACCTCTTGGATAGTGTTCAATTAGAGCCAGCACAAGTTTTCTTAATGCCTTGATTATCAATTATGTATATGTTATATTTCAAATTGCAGGTGATTTCAAAGTTGAAAACCTATTAATACAATTTTGACATGGTGAATATTTCGGGATTGCCACGAAACTATCATTTACTGGATTATTAAGTAATATGACCATTAATCCTACACTCTACATATTTTTTTTTTATATAACTACTGTGGTTAACATCCCCTAATCTATCACTGTGAAGATGGATTGATTCTAGGACACAAAACAGACCTATCATCAACAAAAAACATGACGATTTGACGATGTTAATTAAATTATCAGTCACTATATGTACAGCTTCAGGGCCTCAAGCATACCAACTGCTGCCTATATTTTTTGTGGTATGTGAAAAAGATGATACGTTTTTTTTTCTCTCCACAAATTGTACAGAAGCCATATGGATGAGGATGTCATAACTACAGCGGCCATGTGTAGAGTAGAGTGAGAAACATCAGGCCCACTTTGATGTATGTTAGGGGCTTCAGGGTACAATGTGGGGAATGTACTATAGCTCTCATATATCTCCATACAAACTATTTATACAACAATATACAAACAAAATAATTATAATCTATGAGAACATAGGTGTTGATGCCGTGAGAAACTTATAATGATTTATCGTCATTTTTTCCAGATTCCTTCGATATTACTCCACCCAGCATACACTAATGTATATGATATTAAGCTTTAGCAGCCAAATTAAATGACACATATACTGGTAAATCAGTTATCTGTGTATCAATTTGATGTTGTAATTAACTTGCTTGGGCTGGTCAGGAGCGTCTAGACTTGACGAGTTCAGAGACTCAGCCTCCTACAGGGCGTACACATGTTACACCAAACCCGCCCTTTCACGACCAAAAACGTCCTCATCAATGGATAACACATGACATCACAGCAGGTACACATGTATATCAACCCTGTGTACTCACTTTTTTAAATTGAATCCTATGGTTTTCTTGTGAAGTTTCTCATAAGTATACAGTATTAACTATAGAACTGGATATTAAACTATTGTCGTGAAGCACTGACTAAAAGACTTTAGGGTGACCATTCTCAAATAACTCTGTATGTTTATATTCTAGGAGAAGTACATCTCATCATATCTACCCAGTTTCATAATTTTTTTAAACTTGCCCTGATCTTTCTTCACCATACCGAGCTGACCTACATCTGCCCATCAGCACTTGCCCCACGGTTTGAAGTCAGCTTATCTCCCATCTTCACAACGAAATTGTCTACTTCCAGAGTCTGATTTTCAGTTTAGATATCTTACCTGGATATATTTAGCCAAGAACAAAATTTTGAATGAACCGAGGATGTTTATCGAGGAAGATAAGGTATACACAACTCATAAACTTTACAAGTGATTATAGCAAAGTTATCTCCCTTCCTTAGACCAAACATTATAAACTGAAGGTTTTATCGTGTATCTACAAGATGAATGGAAGTAATTGATGTGATGTCAAACCTACCAAAAACACAATAATAGATATAGGGATAGGAAAATGTATGTTTCTGCTGTTTGATATAAACCATGACCTTTAGCCTACCAACATTTACACTTTGAAAATATTTACAACCAGACAAAGTCTATGGTATACTAAGCAAAGGATACACAAAGTGTGGTCTGCAGACAGCCAAATCCCAAAGGAATCGTAAATTTCAAGTGAAATCCACCAAGTGATGCTGAACACTGGGTTTTCTATAATCCATATATACCTTGTATATCCAGTTTTTTACTACCGCAACTGTCTGTATTTTACAATGTATGACTCCAGTTAGACTTTTATAGGTATAGACTGTACTAATACAGCCTCGTACCTCAGTGCTAGCAGTACCTGACTAGGTTATTGACTAACTCAATTGAACTTTTGTTAAATAGTAAGTCCACAATAGTAAATTCCACTGAAGGAAGCACCTAAAAACAAGTAGTGATTCGACTGGATCTCCTTGTGTTTTGTACTGCTCTTAGATTCCTAACAAATCAGAAATGTTCTGTTCCACTAATCATTTTTTTCTCTGTGTATGTTGGTATGTCCATGTAGGAGATTAGTTGTTGACAGTTTGTCACTCTGTGGTCACTCTATGGTCACTCTTTGGTCAATGCTCACACATAGGTTTTAGTAGAATGTCACCGATACACAAAATATCCTTCCAGCTCGATCATCAGTGGTAAGGTGTTGGCCTTGTTGTGTATTCCAAGAATCTATAAGTGTCCCCAAATGATATTTCACACCTTTACAAGTGCTCCCATATCTGACACCTCAATATTTAAAAGTGCTGCTAGCTTTAATCATTGGCGATCACACAAACTTCCTTAGGGTAGATGACATTTTTATCACAGGATTCTGTCTCTAGGTCAAGGTTACTGGAGACCCTCAGAGTGTTAAAGGCTGATTGAGTCATTCACAACTGACTGACTTATCTCACTTTAAACACTTTCAGAGATAAACAAGTCTGCCAATATCATGACCTCTTCATATGTCCATTGAACATCTGAAGCTTAAATTCCACCAACAGGAAAGAATGCTTAAACCTTGAGAAATATGATATTTTCTATAAGAAATGTTTTCCCCCCTGAAATGCTGAATGTAACACTGCAGAGCTGCTGGGTAATTTGTATTATCCTGCACTTTTCTTATTCATATCAATCCACTTCCTGTAAACCTGTGTCAATTTTTTAGTCAGCCCCCTCGTGTCCTCCTCCTCCCATAATGGAATGATTATCCTGGTGTCTCTAGCATCTCTCAACACTATCTGTAACTAGTCTACACTGTTCAAAGAGTCACCACAGACTTGCTTTTGTAACATATCATTGTCCAGCAATGAAGTTCAATCAGCACCCAGGCCTCATGGAAAGTGATGTTAATGAAGTTCAGATATGGACGATGAAATTGTTACAAATCTCCACACGATCATAACAAACAGTAATAAACAGGTGATGACACACACTGTGGACTCCGTAAATGTCCCAAATTCCTTTGTGTGCAGCTGAGACTGTGCACCCCTACTACACCTGTTTCTGCTAGTGTAACAATGAGGTAACAACACAGCGGCACACCTCCTCTAGGCTATAGCACTGCCCTAACACACACACACGAGTAGTCCAAGCTTCTCTCAGGGAAGTAGTCCAAGCTTCTCTCAGGGAAGTAGTCCAAGCTTCTCTCAGAGACAATACTTCAAATGTTGCAGAAGATATTCTTTTTCTTTCACATAACTGTTGTTTTGTTGACTACTTCACCCAGAATAGTGTGTGCATTTTATCTTCGGTCAGACCATACAATTATAATTGTACGGAGATATTGAAAGGCAACTAAAGTCTATCAGACTAGAACTGGCTATTGTATGTTATAAATTCTGATGCATTTTTTGTACACTAGAGAAATCAATGTTGGTTATATCATGCACAGTTAAAATAGGATAAATCATCTATATACACAGGCCGGTCTGTGTAACATCACAAACGTTTTGTCTGATGTCTGCTCGAGATTTTTACGTCTACAGTAGAGCACCAACCATCCAATTTTTAAATCAATCACTTGTGATTCCCAGGAAACAGTAGAGGTAAAATGTTCAAAGACGACTTCTATATGTCCTGACATTGTAATATTCCTTCATGCTTAACATAATATAAAAAACCTTTTATCAAAATCTTTTAAAATTTCTCTTCCTTGTGAAAAATGACATCTAAATCAATATTATATGTTGATGATGAGAATGTTGGTATATGGAGTTAATTCATGTTTATCAGAGTCTATTTTTCTTCAGAGCCAACAATCATTACAGTAGTAAAAGTTATCTGCTTGCGTAAACAGAGAATTCACCTCTGACAGGCCCTATCAAGATCCGCTGCAGATCCATCAATTCCCATTATAAACTGCTGTACATGTATAGAGAAGTTTTTATAACTATAAATATGAAAATTTGGAACAGATCCATAATTCACGGAATTTTGTAAAAACCATCGGTGTAGAAGTATAGCAGGTGATTCAGAGTGTTGTAGACGGGTTAAATTCTTTGTAGTCATCACGTTATCGCTCTGTTCTAACTCGTGTTACTACAAACCACTCAACACCTTGATTTCAAATTGACTCTTCACAATGCTGGGTATCCTAATTACAAATTCAACATGGCAAATAATTCATAAAAATATGTTCAGTACATACATATGGATTGCTGTATGTATACTTGATGTCAATCTTGACAAATCCTACCCAAGTCCTTAATTAAAATCCAATCCATTAAGACTTAAGCATTAAAGGAAATATTTTCCACATTCAGCAAAGGATTCATATTGATATCTGCAAATCGCATATACCTGCTACAAATTCATAGTCTGATTGTAATTTAAAGCAATATAGCTTAAAATCCCAATCTAGTGTCCTTCAAAAAGATTAAGAAAAAGATCACTGAAACCTAAAGAGTTCCCCATTTGTCATAATCCTGAATTCCCAGGCCCAGATTCATCGCACCACACTCCATTGTTTACACCCTTCTTCCAATTAACCACAGGAAGAAGCTTTTCTACCTTCACAATCCATTAGCCATGTAATTAGATTAAAGCTAACTAAACTATCTATTCTCTACGTTTTGATAGGAGTTATTATAAAACACTAAGAGAGATGGCCTCCCATTTCTATGTAGAGGATATACCATTAACTGTGTGCCGTAGCTAACACAGGCTTCAGGTGATTAAATCAGAGCTCTAGCCACACTTTTAACTCGTCTGGCGATTATTAAATTGTCAGAAATAGAACACGCTACCTCTACCATTTAATAACCAACATGCACCCAACTGATGGCCATCCAATTTTCTCGCAGAGAAAAAGATTTTCTGCATTCCTTCAAGAAACTGTTTCTGTGTCAATACCAGGTCATTACTTAAGACATCTGTGTCAGAGTTCCTTTCAGAAACTCCTCAAATTGTTGACATCGTTCCTCCATGAAAATCAGTGAGTTGATCCTGACATAATTGTACCTATCAGAGACTCAAGTGTCAATCAGTTTTGAAGATTTGCCTTTGTCTGGCATGCTACTATCTTCTAAACATCTATAATTATAGACACTACAAAGTCAATCACATGCACTGAAGTTGTGCCAAAATCTCTTTAAATCTTACCTACTTTCTATACTATCAATTTTTAAATATAAAATATAAAGAACAACCTGTTTTCACTCTGAACAGACTAATGTAAGATGACTGGGACAAAGAACCAAAAGGTATACTATTCATTTTCCATATCTAGATACATTACTTAATTTGTGCATGATGCTGCACACACTACTTAGATACAAACAAACTACACTTCTCCACAAACAAACAAGAATGTTTGAGCCAGTGAGATGGCTACAGGACGCCTCATTACACCTATTGATTGCCATTCCTTTGTGTTCTACCTGTGGTTTTTATACCTGTAGAATTCCTTATTACACATAAAAGTAACCAGATCACTTGATTAAATTCTCATTAAAAAGGATACAACACGATGCTACCACATCCTAAATCCCATGCTGTCCCACATGTATTTGAAGACTGCAAGCATTACCACAATGGAACATCTCTGCAATTTTGGAACTGCAAACCACAACTATAACTTGACCTGGACTATTCTATCAACCATGACAATGACCTATGACCTTGCATATGATTATAGATGATTCAGGTAGCATCAGTGACCATAAAACAATAACCATTATACACCAATAAAACAAATTTTGAACAATGAACTGATCAGATCTTTTGGACAATAGAATAACCCCATGACCTTGCAAGTCTTATACAGGTTTAATCAATAATATCCCCATTGGTGGAATACATTTTATAGCATCTATAACAGGAAGACAATCTGTTCATCTATAATCAGTCTCAGGTGGGAATACTACAGGTACTTTTACTCATCACCACCTGTCTACCAGAAATTCAAAACAATAGGTAAATTCTACCAAGTGTGATCCACCATAATAGATCCCCCATAAATTCCCTCCCTTTATAAGATTATTTCTGTCTTTCATATATATAGTACTTAAATTAAGTGCCAATGCTTGTTCAGCTTAGCTTTATGTTCACGGCCACTTTTACAATTAATATAGGATCATTTCCCCGTATGAACCTCACAAAAACCTGAACAACAATGGAGAATAAATATTGCCAATATGCCAGTATTGTGTCCCTTTTTACCCCTATAATCAATATGCCTCCCCGTGAAATGCCCATAAAGAACATGTACGACCAATCAAAATGTCGCAACTTGTGATGTGTAGAGAAAACTAATCTTGCTGAATGGAAGTGTGGTTAATCCGAAAATTGAAAGTCACAATAGAGTTATGTAAATCAATATGGCCTCTGACTGGCATACAACAGGAACACTTTATTGACATTTTATCAATTAGTGCAGAAAAACATTCAGTTGATCTTAACACAGCCGTGAGTCATGGGCCACTTCCTACCTATCATTTAGGTGCCCTGAATGTGTCCTTCAAATCAATGATGGCCTCCCCTTATAATGCCATTTTGAATTGCTTGCCATCATGTTAATGTCAAATCCATCAAAATTATTTGAAAGATAACCTTGATTTGTTATTTTGTGATCGATACAAAAACATTGCTACCATCTTACTTCCAGGAATGGGAAGGGCATCATCACAACTGGTGTTAATGTTATCAATTCACTTACATGGATAATTAGGGCAAACCAACTGTACAGATTTTAGCTTACCTGAATCAAACAACAGTTAAGTTCACCTGTACAGATTAATGCTTACTTGAAAAAACGATAGTAATTGATCTACCTGTACAGATTTAACTCCATGGACTAAACAACGATAAAGTTCACCATTCCAGATTTAAGCTTACCAGGACCAAACGATTGATGAGTTTAGACAATGATACAACACCTATCATCCATCATCATTCAGTCATCTTTCAGGGTTCTTATCGCTGTTACAGCCTGAAGGCTTTGAGGACCTCCATGTTGGTCAGAATCAGGTCAATAGTAATAGAGGGCGAGGGAACCTAATTGTCACACAAGAAGTCCTATATCTGTATCAATTCTATATCAGCTTTCTTCGATGTTGAAACCCCATATATACATCTCAATAAGATGGAGTAAACATGAACATTTTTGGGGTAGATACTTTTGGTAAGTCAGTTGTTTGAAGTACAAACAATTTTGGGCTGTACATTTATTTGCATGTCAAATAACAAATAGGAACTTGTTTATATGGGTGGGTTACAGAATAATTACCGAGTTTTATATAGCTCTATAAGTAAGGAGGTATTCACAATGCTTCTGTTGATCATGCACCTTCTTAACGATTAGGAGAATCTGACAATGCTTTTTGTAAATTAAACCAGGTGTCTTTTTTAATTGGTATCCTATATAACGACTTAAAAAGAGAAATGCCAATCTACCAGTATATCTAACATTCATTAATACCACAATAGAAGGAATATAAGAATCCAGAGACAAATTAGAAATATTTGTAAGACATTTAGTCCACCCAAGGAAGGGGATGGGACAGCCATATATAACACTATAATATATATACCCCCTCCCTCACCCCAGAGAGATATTAGTTCAGAGAAGCATGTCGTTCCTCTGATTTTTATCATTACTATTATCATCATCAGCTTATAAATATGTCACCATGTAACACTGACAACATCATCTACTATGTCTGACTCAATGAATAGAAACTATATTGATTATTATAGGTGAATATTTAATGCTTCTTTACTCTGAAGTATTAGGAGTAAACAAGTCTACCGTTTACAGGGATTGGCGTTATTTTCTCAGCTACACAGCAAGAAAGCCGTGGACAATTAAGGATGAGATTCATTAACCATTTTATCACATATAGTGACCTCAGGAAAGCAAATTAATTACTACTGCAAGTAACTTAACTATAGTAAACATCTCAAATACCAAACCTTATACGAGTCAGCTGGACACACAAGCAAGGTTCTGGTGTCTAGCTACCAAACATTGATTCCTTAAGTCAATCTCAAGCCCTATTCATCTGGAAATCTATACACTCACAGAAAATTACCTGAATCCACTATGACCTTCATGTAAAGTCCACAGATCTTCCCAAACATGCTGTTTCTGTCAATGTTGGTCACTTGTTACATTGTTAGTGTCAATGCCCTTCTACCATCGTGTGTTCAGGTAGTCTTCTAGCAGTACGTGTCCAAATTTAGCAATTTGGAATCTGTTAATATTCTGAAGATGACAAATCCTGCATGGTGATGACATTATAAATTTGCTTTGTACTTTGTAAACATTAAAATGTAACATAAGATTGCAATAAATCCATCAATATCAGTGCCTTGATACTGCAGGCTGGGTCTTTATCTCCATAGGTTTGTCCAGGTAAAACAAACAGAATCAGTGTGAATATGGCAGTTTACACACATCACCAGCTCGTTCAATAGCACTAATCCAGCTCCCAGACCTAATCAGTTCATTGTTAGTGAAAAAACCTCGCCATTTAATCAGAGATCAGAGACTATATATCCATCATAGTATTGTCCTGGGAGCAGATATCGGTGCTATTGTCCCAACTCGCCAACGCCATTGACGCCGTATCAGTTACCGTTCTATGAATGTCGTTATGATTTAGTAAAATAACTGATGGAGATCTACGAGGGCTCATGAGGAAGCAAATGAACATATTGCATTTTCATGCATGCTCTATATAGAGAACATGATGATGATGGTGACCCTTATGTCAAACAATTTCACCTTCAACTCTTTCCACCTGTCAGAAAATGATGCGTTACTATGGCCACACATTTCCTCAATATAAACAAAGTTAGAAAAATATGATACATGTACATCAATTAGGTATGATTCCTTTTTTTATATAAACACAGGTGCTTCTCATCCACTACACATTGTTATAGAGGTTCAATCGCCTCACAATGTGTTACAGCCAAGGGGGAAGTAATTTTCTGATAGAATGGTCACCCAACTGGCATTGGACTGGACATCGTCTAAATGACAGTTGTTCATAAGGATCAGGAAGGATCAATAAATCTCTGCTTGGATTGAGGAAAAGCTAACAAAGAATGTCAGGTAATTAAGGCACCCAATGGTGGACTCTATATTATTTCATTTAGATTTGTTTCTTTTTACCCATTTCTGTTTAACAAAACAAAATTTGGGGGAATTGAAGTCATTGATTGATAAACATCACACTCCATGTTTATTTTTCAAAAAGTTTTTCATGCTATCCATTTCTGAACTTGTAATACCTTGATATGATGTTGTATGACTTATAATAGACAGGTTGTTGTGGATGCTACACCTCTCATATGCTACTTTTGATGGAGGTTGCTTTCGTTTCTATACTGTTGGCCTGAGAGTTTATCGACGTTCGGATGCTACAACTCTCACATGTTGCATTTGTTGGAGGTTGCTCTCGTTTCTATACTGTTGGCCTGAGAGTTTATCGACGTTCGGATGCTACACCTCTCACACGTTGCGTTTGTTGGAGGTTGCTCTCGTTTCTATACTGTTGGCCTGAGAGTCTATCGACATTGGGATGCTACACCTCTCACATGTTGCATTTGTTGGAGGTTGCTCTCGTTTCTATACTGTTGGCCTGAGAGTCTATCGACGTTCGGATGCGATGTCTCTCACACGTTGCGTTTGTTGGAGGTTGCTCTCGTTTCTATACTGTTGGCCTGAGAGTCTATCGACATTCGGATGCTACACCTCTCACACGTTGCATTTGTTGGAGGTTGCTCTCGTTTCTATACTGTTGGCCTGAGAGTCTATCGACGTTCGGATGCGATGTCTCACTTTGTTGCCTTTGGTGGTCTGGTGTCCTAATGTAATCACCTCATAGCTATACATACACAGAATATTGGTTTTTTGTCCTTTATATGATCCTGAATAGATGGAAAACTGTCAACGTTTGCCTCTTCAGCACAAACCTATAACACCTTATATATTATTTCATTTACTGGGCTTCCAGGCACAATTTTCAATCTCATAATTTGATTGTTTCATATACACACTATATCGGAGTTTCCTGTCTACCAAATTGGATAAAATCTGTTGAAGTATAGCAATTCTCCTCACAATGGAATGTAATTTTTTTTATATCCATGTCACACTAACTTCATTGACATAATCCAAACAGAATGTCATGTTGACTCAAATCACAATTAATTTCCTTTTTCAAAGTCCAGTCAACAAGTTCATAAAAGAAAAGAAATTATTTTCTGTTTTTTAAACTAAAAAATATAATGTACTTTTTCTTATTATGAAAAGACACCAAAATATCACAAATACTAGAATCAAAGTGTGTATATCACAGATTGAAAAAAAAAAAAAAAAAAAGCAAATATAAAATTGTGTACGGATGAGTCAGATCAACAATTAACTGATCATGATGATATCTGTGCCATGTACTGAATCTCGGTACAGAGAACTACATCAGATTTTTTTTTTTAACACACACTTGGAGATGAGCTTCACGCTGACAAAACTGAAGATCATGGATTAGGACAGACATTTATAAGATTGAGGCAGGATTGGATATAGATGTAGCCTACATGTGTTTCCCAGGCGGTTCTCCCTCTCCAGGTATATAAACAATTTCTGTGTATGTCAGGTCAGGTATAAAGAATTGTGCTGGAACAAGATAAAACAATATAGATGGAGAAATTGGCCTAGATTTATACTCTGAAAGTGATCTTAAAGAGCACCTGCAAAGTAAAGATAGGTTAATTGTTTTCTTTCTTTATGTAACATACCGTGGCCTTACGATCAGCACGACCCGCTAATTAACTGTTAACCTTTCTACAATTAAACAATGTCTATATGTGTTTTTAATTACACACAAATTATAGACTTTTAGAAATATAAAGGGTATAGAACAGCATCTGTGTAACAATCAGGACTGGGTGTCTGTTAAAGACATATCTATTCTGCCTGTGATCTATCAGTTAGATTGAAGCGTCAGGTAGCAAATTATTCTTTGTAGATTCAATAACATCATTTACTATGCCAGTTAAGAAGATGATAACCTTTTCTCTTAATTAGAAACAGCATCATTAATATTTGCCTCCAATCTTGTATGTCTGCATTTGCTGCCATAGTCAAAATATTGGAATGTAGAATAGAAACAAAGCATCATAATTAACGTTAAGTGTTTTATGCCTTCAAGTTTTCGTTTTAAACAAACACAAAATATGAAGAGATGAATTTTCTAGAATAATTCGTGCCCATCACAACATATTTGCTCTGATCATTGACTCTGTCATATCTATGGTATTATTAATCTATCAGTTAATATGGGATCTTTAGGGACTGTCTGGCTATATAATCAATACACATGTAGACCTGCTCTAATTCGCAACCATTACCAATACTACGCCTGCAGGAACACATATATATGTTACATTCTACTTCATATAATTTTCAGTAAAAATATGCATTCATATCTCTTGTTATGAATTTATGACAATTTATAACCACTCTTCCATGCGCAAATAGCAATACTAAATTTTTTATTTGTTACCTATATACCTGTCCTCAAATATTAATTTTGGTCATCTTATTCAATTGAAGATAAGTGTAACATTGAATTGAAAATACTAAATTGCACATGCTAGTTATATCATAACTTAGGGTACAATTAATAAATGTGTGTGCCAATAGATCTCCTACTTAAGGCATTTCTTTTTTTTAAATACAACTGTATTGTAATTTCTTGAAATATGTGTACATCCAATACCCAGCATGATGTATCAAGGGAGGCAACTCCAACAGCATTGTTGACTAAGTAGCTCTCCGCCCCAGCAGTATGCATGCTGTGTGTCTACTGGTTTATGGATTGTCAGCAGAACATCTATCTGAATGCCAATGTGAACAGTTTACAATTACCAACAGTAGTTTATTAAATATCAGCATATTTCTTGCCAACATCAAAAAAAAAAAAAAAAAATAGAAATATCTGTAAACAAGTTAAATATGAAAAGTTTCTTTCATTCATTGACCTGAATGTCAATCCTCCCCAATCTACATACCATATCTCTTACAATTTTCATCCCATGATCGATCACAGAAAATCATGATGAATGAGCTGGATATCAATATGAAGCTATGATTAACTAAATCAGGACAATCATACTTCAGACCAAAGCCATGTCATCATTCCACTACAGACATATGTATGTGTTAGACTACAACACCTAACTTCCATATAGAGATCTAATTTTACACGGACCAATTCCAGTAATACCTGAGGGATTGTAACAATAGCTAATTATATAGAATTGTATCACGGTACATACCTGTGATATCTGATATAAAACTGCCTACAGCTACTAACACTTACTATCAATGGTCTAATCACAATCACTAATGTTGCCTGTAATATGCTCTGGTGCCCTGGGAGAATTGTAGAATTCTAATCAAAATCAAATTGTTTTGTAATAAGATCAAATTTAATAAAATGAAATTCATCCATTACATCCATTACAGTGTGAAATATTGGGTGAAAATAATAAAAGTTTGGAAATAAATCTCAATTTATAGTAAAAAGTGTCTCTGGTTGGCACCTTACTGGACATGCAATGACATATTATTGACATGCACAGTAATTAATATTTTCCCTTCTACAGCACTCCCAGGTTTATTTTTAATTTTATACATGATTATTCAGATGCAGCAAAACAGTACAAACATCCATGGAGCTAAGTATTTATAAACATATTTGATTTCCAGTGAATAGATTTATAGAGCTGTACCACAGAACAGGCTATGAGACCACTAAGGAACCACTGACGTATTGAGATTGACAGACCAGTTGATGCACACTGCAGTAACATGTGTAATTTAAAGGCTAACAGCTGGCTGTTGTTTGATGTAAAGTGATGGAGGATCTGGGAGGTTTAGTGACCCAGTCTGCAGATATTATATATACCTACTCTGTTTAGTGTCAAATCTCCTAAATCTCCTACTGCATGGTCCTCCAACTGACCCAGTCCTCAGATATTATACATTGTATATACCTACTATGTTTAGTGTCAAATCTCCTACTGACCCTGTCCTCTGATATTATATATACCTACTATGTTTAGTGTCAAATCTCCTACTGATCCAGTCTTCAGAGATTATATATATTCCTACTATGTTTAGTGTCAAATCTCCTACATCTCCTACTGATCCAGTCCTCAGAGATTATATATATTCCTACTCTGTTTAGTGTCAAATCTCCTACATCTCCTACTGACCCAGTCCTCAGAGATTTTATATATTCCTACTCTGTTTGGTGTCAAATCTCCTACATCTCCTACTGATCCAGTCCTCAGAGATTATATATACCTACTCTGTTTGGTGTCAAATCTCCTACATCTCCTACTGATCCAGTCTTCAGAGATTATATATATTCCTACTCTGTTTAGTGTCAAATCTCCTACATCTCCAACTGACCCAGTCCTCAGAGATTATATATACCTACTCTGTTTGGTGTCAAATCTCCTACATCTCCTACTGATCCAGTCCTCAGAGATTATATATACCTACTCTGTTTGGTGTCAAATCTCCTACATCTCCTACTGATCCAGTCCTAAGATATTATATATACCTACTCTGTTTAGTGTCAAATCTCCTACATCTCCTACTGATCCAGTCCTCAGAGATTATATATACCTACTCTGTTTAGTGTCAAATCTCCTACATCTCCTACTGATCCAGTCCTCAGAGATTATATATATTCCTACTCTGTTTAGTGTCAAATCTCCTACATCTCTTACTGACCCAGTCCTCAGAGATTATATATACCTACTCTGTTTAGTGTCAAATCTCCTACATCTCCTACTGATTCAGTCCTCAGAGATTATATATACCTACTCTGTTTGGTGTCATATCTCCTACATCTCCTACTGGTCCTGCTAATGATTATACCAACCTTCTCAAAATTATGTACTCTGTCAGTATCTTGTAAAATATATAATATTAGCTCGTTAAACAATATTTAATTATCAGCAGAAACAGACAGCACAAAGTTTTAAAATGACAGGACTATTCAATGGAAGGGAGATAACCTAATTTAAGGGGAGACGATAAGAGATAATTGTAAATAAGGTTTTATCAAAGAAGTTGCCCTCAAGTAGTTACCTACCTCTCAAGGACATTACAGAACCAGAAATCTATAAATTTGATTTCTCGTGAATAGGAGAGCCAATTATAAATGTATTAATAGCATATTAGTGTACCTACGGAATGTTAATATAAGGTGAAGTACAGAGTCCTACCACCAATATGCCATGATCAGCTTATAATGAGGAAATCCTGTTTGGTGTAATACTCACTTGTAATTCAATCTAGGCCAAGTGTTTCTATGCCATGTATTGGTTTATATATACTGGTCCTAAACAACCTCACCATCATCAACAGCTAATGTAAACATTCTAAAATAGAAGGTACTCAGATCACAACTGGTAAACACAATAAAATTTATAGTGGAATTAAGGTTTATGTGTATTATTTTCTACTTACGATTTTACAAGACAGATAACAAATAAAGCATGTCCAGGCTCTTTGTCTATTATTTTTCAATATGTCTTATTTACAATGTCTTAGAAACTAATTGGATAAAATCTAAGCTGTTTTGAAAAATAATTGGATAAAATCTATAGAGATTTTCCCTCCATTAAATCTGACGCAGCTGTAACTGTTTTACAACACACATTGCAGATTCTAATGCATCTTTAATTCAATCATGTTTCTACTTCCCTGCACTGGTTACCATGCAGTCTAAATGTTCAGTCACTATACTAAATGTCTTACAATTCTAAGGTCAAATTAGAATCTATACAACTACATACCAGGTATGTTTTTTATTTAGAAAATGAATCATTATCAGTTTTTCCTCTTTGGAGATATATTTTACTTTGCTTATTTGCATCTACAGTTATCAATTATTGAATTAATCTAGATTCTACCAAGATGGGATATAACTCCATATTGATATTTATATTATAGATATGGTTTTAAAAATGTTAATACAATTTCTTCATATCTATGATAATTACATGAAAAATGATGGCCTCAAAGCATATTTCTAATAATTGATATAATTGACTTTCCCCATACAGAATACAATGAAGTAAATTCTGAGAAACATGCAGCTGTGATGCACCAGCAATATCTCTCCAGCTAAATATGTATACTGTACGTATGCTAATTTTGTAAAAGTCATGCATGCCCATGGCCAGTATTCTCCATAATTCATAGTTCAATATTAATGCACGATTCACCAAAACACATATTTTCTTCTACATACACGCACACACATGTCAGCAGATCAGGATTACCTCTGTACGTAAGTCTAGATGGTACCAAAGGTTTAGTCAAGTTGATCACAATGGGGTTGAATGAACTGCAGAGATTGACGTTTCCCTCTAAGGAATATACGTTTGATATATTGTGATTATGAATTATTCATACAATACGTGATGCTGAATTAAGCATGATAATTATTAATGAGAAACTAATTTCATTATAGGTATACCATTAGCAATTTGAATCCAGATCCCATCATTATCATAGAGATCATGTTTAACTTCAAAGGAAGAAATGAAATTACATATAAATGCAGGATTGTATACTGGGGAAAGAAGAAGAAAACCATGGGGCACTCGAGTCAAAGATTTCTTTAGAGATTGGCAAAATCATGGATTACTGACTGATACTATTCCATCATTAAATACCTGTATGTACCTGGTTGTGTATGTACTATAGAGCTACTTTAGTGGCTGTAAACGAACACCACACATCTGAACTGGTAATTAGAATGACCTTTGAAGTAGATCTTGTAAAAAAGTAAACATTTGGCTTCAGTCACCTGAAAATTGTTACAGCATTAGTGCCAGGTAATGATGTCCATACAGGCAAATAGGAGGCCATTGTCCTCCCAGGTGTGGATAACGAGGAATGCTGTGTATTTGGGTGGACAAGCTGTACACAGGTAACATCATCACTATCCTATAGCTAAAGGCTTTAACCTAGTGTCCTTCAGTGTGAGGTCAGTCTGGCCCAAAGTAATTATATAGCTGTCGCAGGTACGCCAGCAATCTATTACAATTATATACTGTAACATTCAGAGATTTGATACTATATAAACAAAAAAACAAACAAACAAGTGAGTTCTCAAAGAAAAAAAAAACCTTAACGGAACAAATATTTATATTTCTTGTATTAATTGCTGCCTGTAAGTATATCTCCAATATATTATATATCATAAATGTTATTCTATTAACATGGCCAGTATATATTTATACCTAGAATCATCACATACAAACATCACAGGTCCTGCTATCTGGATATATAGGTATGTATATTCGCTGAAATCAAAGGTAGATCATTGTTAGTTACCTGGTATCTGACCAGTTGGTGTTTTATAAGTAAATATTTAATGTAGGAGTGAGTCTATACCTGGGTAGATAGAAGCTCCGAATACATAGGAAATATATAGGTGGATATTATAGCTGTTAAATCACATGGCTTTATGATATACAGGTATGACAGGTAACACACAGTTATATTAGTCGTGTACACACCCATCAGATCTATAGGTATGTACAAATCTACTACTTATAGGTATTATAAACAGGAGTCACTGAAGTTTACAGATATACACTTTATAACATTACAACTTAATAGTGAGCAATTCAGAGGATAGAAGGAGGAAGAAACGTCTGTATTGTTACTAAGTTACACAATATAATGCTGGTTCTATTTCAATTCTTACATCTAAATTTGTTTATCACACATCCTTTGAAACATGATAAAAATGTCAAACCAAAAGTGAATATTAGCTATCTATAAACAATGTGTGATATGTAATTTTAGCCCTAGTACAACAACTAATACGGTGTTAAGACTTCTATTCTAACAAGATCATGACAATAGGTATATATACCTGAGGACTACAGGTAACAAGATCATGACAATAGGTATATATACCTGAGGACTACAGGTAACAAGATCATGACAATAGGTATATATACCTGAGGACTACAGGTAACAAGATCATGACAATAAGGTATATATACCTGAGGACTACAGGTAACAAGATCATGACAATAGGTATATATACCTGAGGACTACAGGTAACAAGATCATGACAATAGGTATATATACCTGAGGACTACAGGTAACAAGATCATGACAATAGGTATATATACCTGAGGACTACAGGTAACAAGATCATGACAATAGGTATATATACCTGAGGACTACAGGTAACAAGATCATGACAATAGGTATATATACCTGAGGACTACAGGTAACAAGATCATGACAATAGGTATATATACCTGAGGACTACAGGTAACAAGATCATGACAATAGGTATATATACCTGAGGACTACAGGTAACAAGATCATGACAATAGGTATATATACCCGAGGACTACAGGTAACAAGATCATGACAATAGGTATATATACCTGAGGACTACAGGTAACAAGATCATGACAATAGGTATATATACCTGAGGACTACAGGTAACAAGATCATGACAATAGGTATATATACCCGAGGACTACAGGTAACAAGATCATGACAATAGGTATATATACCCGAGGACTACAGGTAACAAGATCATGACAATAGGTATATATACCTGAGGACTACAGGTAACAAGATCATGACAATAGGTATATATACCTGAGCACTACAGGTAACAAGATCATGACAATAGGTATATTTATACCTGAGGACTACAGGTAACAAAGATCATGACAATAGTATATTACCTGAGGACTACAGGTAACAGATCATGACAATAGGTATATATACCTGAGGACTACAGTAACAGGATCATGACAATAGGTATATATACCTGAGGACTACAGGTAACAAGATCATGACAATAGGTATATTTACCTGAGGACTACAGGTAATAAGATCATGACAATAGGTATATTTACCTGAGGACTACAGGTAACAAGATCATGACAATAGGTATATATACCCGAGGACTACAGGTAACAAGATCATGACAATAGGTATATTTACCTGAGGACTACAGGTAACAAGATCATGACAATAGGTATATTTACCCGAGGACTACAGGTAACAAGATCATGACAATAGGTATATATACCCGAGGACTACAGGTAACAAGATCATGACAATAGGTATATATACCTGAGGACTACAGGTAACAAGATCATGACAATAGGTATATATACCTGAGGACTACAGGTAACAAGATCATGACAATAGGTATATATACCTGAGGACTACAGGTAACAAGATCATGACAATCGGTATATATACCTGAGGACTACAGGTAACAAGATCATGACAATAGGTATATATACCTGAGGACTACAGGTAACAAGATCATGACAATAGGTATATTTACCTGAGGACTACAGGTAACAAGATCATGACAATAGGTATATATACCTGAGGACTACATGTACATGTACATACAGACTCCCAGTCCTTATAGACAAACTATTGATCTGTTTATGTGATCAATCAGGTCTTGTCCTCTGATGGAGACATAAAGCTTGTACAGGTAAACTTTGGTTGGGTTATAAAACATTTATTGTCTGAATATCCTGACAATTCTGATCACATCTTTCAATACAGAAAATGCAAAAGTAGATTTCAGACAGAAAGTCTGCTTGATAATTAGAGATACTTGTGCATTAAACTAGGAAGGAGGAATCTGAGGCAGAGTAGGTACATATAAATATTTCTGATGGTGTACCTTTTAGTAAGTCAATATTACTGAGGGTGTATATGTACCTGAGATTGGGTAAGTCAGTACACATTCTGGTAATCTCAGTAAACTCAAAGGCCTCAAACATCTTACATCATCACAGCTCTTCACTGTATCTAGCTCTGTCAGATATTTATAATGTGTAAGCATATCAATGTCAGTTTTATACTATATAGTTATAGACAATGTCAGTTTTATACCGTATAGTTATAGACAATGTCAGTTTTATACTGTATAGTTATATACAATGTCAGTTTTATACTGTATAGTTATAAACAATGTCAGTTTTATACTGTATAGTTAAGGACAATGTCAGTTTTATATGATATAGTTTAGACAATGTCAGTTTTATACTGAATAGTTAAGGACAATGTCAGTTTTATACTGTATAGTTATAGACAATGTCAGTTTTATACTGTATAGTTATAGACAATGTCAGTTTTATACTGTATAAGTATAGACAATGTCAGTTTTATACTGTATAGTTATAGACAATGTCAGTTTTATACTGTATAAGTATAGACAATGTCAGTTTTATACTGTATAGTTATAGACAATGTCAGTTTTATACTGTATAGTTATAAACAATGTCAGTTTTATACTGTATAGTTAAGGACAATGTCAGTTTTATACGATATAGTTTAGACAATGTCAGTTTTATACTGAATAGTTAAGGACAATGTCAGTTTTATACTGTATAGTTATAGACAATGTCAGTTTTATACTGTATAGTTATAGACAATGTCATTTGAAGATAAACAACCATAATAAGTACCAATCTTTCAGGGAATTAGAATTACCACAGATGTGTATAGCTCTTTTCCGAATCTATATTTGGCAATATTTTTTTTTGGATGTTTTAGGAAGCTGAGACATAAAATTGGAGGACTGTAATTAACCTCAGGTGTAAGGCATGCTGGTCATCACTTAGGGAGCAAGACATATTCATCATTGAGACAATATAGTATCAACCTATAGCCAGGGGATAGCAAGGTCATCTGAGGCGATATCCTCTCAGGCTCAGACACAATCAGTACACATATCATTGTAAAATATTCATGATTTTTCATATTCTTCCAATCGAAGGAACAGATCTAAAAGAATATTTCTCATAACAGAAAACTGTATAAACTCCACCAATCTAATTAGGGTGATACATGTGTATAGTTAAAACTGTTAGTAGATGTATAAATAGATCAAACCGAATCAATCAATAGTCAAAAGTTTTTATGCACACAAGACAGATCATGATCAACAATACATGATAGATATGGTTGAAGTTGGTATACTGAGGTTGACTTTAGGTTAAGTCCATCTTTAATGTATCAGGTCTATCTTTTCAGAACCTACATACCTAGCTGGTAACCCAATTTCCAGGACACTTGATCCGGAATGTGGTACATCTGATAATGGTGGTGATTAGGTGACAATGGACCACGTCCTTGGCTGGCACTGGTTCACCTTCACCAGTAACCCAATTAACATTGGGTAGGTATATACTGATGTTATTATATACAGGTAATATATAGCACCTACATTAGCAGCCTAATTAACATTGGGTAGGTAGTTACAGGTGTGATTATACAGGTAATATATAGCACCTACATTAGCAGCCTAATTAACATTGGGTAGGTAATTACAGGTGTGATTATACAGGTAATAAACAATACCTTTATCAGCAGCCTAATCAACATTTGGTAGGTAGATACAGGTGTGATTATACAGGTAATAAATAACACCTTTATCACCAGCCTAATTAACATTTGGTAGGTAGATACAGGTGTGATTATACAGGTAATATATAGCACCTGCATCAGCAGCCTAATTAACATTGGGTAGGTAGATACAGTAGTGATTATACAGGTAATAAACAACACCTTTATCAGCAGCCTAATCAACATTTGGTAGGTAGATACAGGTGTGATTATACAGGTAATAAATAACACCTTTATCAGCAGCCTAATTAACATTTGGTAGGTAGATACAGGTGTGATTATACAGGTAATATACAACACATTTATTCGCAGCCTAATTAACATTGAGTAGGTAGATAAAGGTGTGATTATACAGGTAATAAATAACACCTTTATCAGCAGCTAATGGACATTTGGTAGGTAGATACAGGTGTGATTATACAGGTAATAAACAACACCTTTATCAGCAGCCTAATTAACATTTGGTAGGTAGATACAGGTGTGATTATACAGGTAATATACAACACCTTTATTCGCAGCTTAATTAACATTGGGTAGGTAGATACAGGTGTGATTATACAGGTAATATACAACACCTTTATCAGCAGCCTAATTAACATTTGGTAGTTAGATACAGGTGTGATTATACAGGTAATATACAACACCTTTATCAGCAGCCTATATAACATTGGGTAGGTAGATACAGGTGTGATTATACAGGTTATATACACACCTACATCGCAGCCTAATAACAGGAGTAGATACAGGTTATTTAAGTATATATAACAACACCTACATCTGCAGCCTAATTAACATTGGGTAGGTAGATACAGGTGTGATTATACAGGTAATATACAACCCTACATCTGCAGCCTAATTAACATTGGGTAGGTAGATACAGTGTGATTACAGATAATAATACAACACCTACATCTGCAGCCTAATTAACATTGGGTAGGTAGATACAGGTGTTATTATAGAGGTAATATACAACACCTACATCTGCAGCCTAATTAACATTGGGTAGGTAGATACAGGTGTGATTATACAGGTAATATACAACACCTACATCTGCAGCCTAATTAACATTGGGTAGGTAGATACAGGTGTGATTATACAGGTAATATACAACACCTTTATCAGCAGCCTAATTAACATTGGGTAGGTAGATACAGGTGTGATTATACAGGTAATATACAACACCTACATCTGCAGCCTAATTAACATTGGGTAGGTAGATACAGGTGTGATTATACAGGTAATATACAACACCTACATCTGCAGCCTAATTAACATTGGGTAGGTAGATACAGGTGTGATTATACAGGTAATATACAACACCTACATCTGCAGCCTAATTAACATTGGGTAGGTAGATACAGGTGTGATTATACAGGTAATATACAACACCTACATCTGCAGCCTAATTAACATTGGGTAGGTAGATACAGGTGTGATTATACAGATAATATACAACACCTACATCAGCAGCCTAATAACATTGGACAGGTAGATACAGGTGTGATTATACAGGTAATATAGTCAACACCTACATCAGCAGCCTAATAACATTGGACAGGTGTGCAATATACACATATGTGACTACACATGTACAGGTAATACTGTCACTAATACATACATAGAACACCTTCACTAGCAACCCATGTCAATTAAAGTTTGACTATATTAGATTCTCGCCACTGACCCTTAACATATATTACAGTACAAGGACTGTAAAGGTAATATGGGACAGGGGGAAAACATGAAAACTACAGTGCTAAACATTCAATTCACACAAAGCCATGAAGGGATACATCATTAAAGAATGCAGCTGGTACATCACCTTGAACGTAACACTGGGATAATGTCACGCCTAGGCGCTATCACAGCTGTGTTCTCACTCAAAGAATCTGTTAACATACCTGTGTGGTGATTCTGGAGAAATTACATTTTACCAAGGTGATTCACTATGGGATCAAAAATACTTTACAGAAACTAATGCCTCTGTGTCATCTTTAAAAACTCACATTTCTAGCAGCAATGCAACTGATCTTAATCTTAAACACAATTTTTGTCCCTTATGTACATGTCAAATATGTAAAGGTTAATTATTAACTTGCATTGGCATTTTATAACTAATTTGTTAATTTGAATTTAAGTTTTTGGATTTTGATCTTTTCTTTTACATATTAACGATTACTCTTTATACAAAACAATAACTTTTATCTTATTCTTAATATCATCACTAGTGTACATGATCAATAACCTGCCTTTATCAATTTATCAAAATACAACAAGCTGCCTAGCTGCATATATACTCAGAGATGGGAACCTTCACTTCAAATCTTGCAAAAATGATCAAATACCAAACTTTTTATAAATGTGGGACAAGAACATTTACTCCTAGATACTGTGATGCTATCACATCATCAGCCCCTGTATTTTGGCTATGCTGTATACTACTGACAGAAGGCCTGTTTACTTGGGAAACAAAAACCAGAATAAACACCTCTGTCTTAGTCCAGTGCAGTTTGCTGGTGTATGAAACTGATGGTTTTATGTCTGAAACCTTGTATACATTTCTTCCCCATCTGTTGAATTCCAGCCATACCATGTTGGCTTTTGCATGTAAGTCCAGGGCTAATACAAAACTTGGTCTGATTGATTAGAGCCGCCATTTACCAGTAGAATGAGTAAGTCTGCCATTTCCTTTACATACCTGATCAATTATACAAAGATGGATCAAACCAAATTCACAGTAGATACCTGTGAGTCTGTGAATAGCTATTTGTATTGCACTAATGGTTGTTTGTGTATGAGCTGTGTCTATTGCACAAGTAGAATAGGTAGGTAAATGTAAGCTTACAATACTTTGTGTTTTTAAGTGTCTATTGGTAGATAATATGTTATTGATAAAGAAAACCTAGACCCCCTGTACCTGAATACTAGCATCATTAAGATATGGGGATAAACATGTAGGTATGATAATCCACTAACCTCGGTACCCTATAGCTAGCTCACACATCTGTATATACCACACATGGGAACAACCCAAAGGCTAGATTGGCATTTATTGTAAACTATCATCCACAGCTAACTTTCTCCAGCCATATTTTGTCCATATTTACAATTCCCACCATTGTCTTCCATAGCAGATCATGAACTCTTAGTAACATAGAAAGTTGCTGCATCAGACCAGCACTTCAAGCTCAAGTTCGACCAGTGCAAACTTGACTCTTGAGATACATACAGCTGAGAAGGTGTACTTTGCTTGATCAAGTAACACTTGAAAACTTCATATTCTAATCTATCAGGTACATATAGGTAATAACATTGTTAGCTTCTTTACCCAGAAAAATTAGCCAGTGACAAAAGATACAGTAGTATATAGACTTATAATTAAGCCAGGTATATATCCTCAATTTTAGTCTTTGTTAGAATTTCTCAGAGGGCTTAACAAATCAAATTAAAGTGATCTCCCCCTAGATCTAAGATAATGCGGGTATTGAGACTGTAAATTATAGGCAATTAATGGACAATACATTGTGTAGTAAGATTTTAGTTGTTTTTAAATAACAATATGATCATGCATATATAAGAAGAAATTTCTTTCTTGTAAATTCAAAAATACACATAGGTATTTTAATGTACTATGTTCACAGTGGTGCTTAAAATTGGAATAATACATTGGAATATTGGTATCCACACTTAGAGGCATAAACTTATAGAAAATTGCTGGTCAAAATGTGGAAACATGTCCAAAAGAAAAAGTTTCCTTAGTATTTAATTTTTCTTTATATTATACAGTCTATATATCAACAGAATCAATAATGCCATACAAATATGTTTCTCTCAAGAAATTGTCAAAGTTATGAAAAAAAAACCATGTCTTTGTGGACAAAGTTAGCTGGTAAGAATTTTAATCAATAATGCCATGTAAGCATTTTCCTCCCTGGAGAGTTATAGGAGGTGGTGTGGCATACATGTGTGTCGACACAATGGCTCATGGTGTCAGTTTATATACATATGACCTTTTGGCGGTAAGGTTGGCTGGTCTTGGAACACTCAGGAGATGGCAGCCAATGACAGAATCCTCTCTTTCCTGCAATGATGCGTCATTCCCCACACACCATATACATATCAGTAATATATTTCATTAGAATACCCTCCCTCCCCACACACACCATCCCCAGAATGAAATAATTAAGAATGAACTCTATATTGTTTGGACGGAACTCTCAAAACACAAATGGACATCTCAGAAAGTATACCAATCTGATAAGATTTTATTGTTGTCCTTCATGATGTAAAGATCCTGTATATCTACTGCCTGAGATCTATCCTATAGATACAGTGTATCATGTAAGAAGGAGACTAGGTCATGACCACTACCAGGGATATAGCAGAAGTTGAACGACCAGCACTACTGTACTAAGATTAAAACACATGAGAAACAGATAGATGGCTCCTACTACAGGATGTCCAGCTGTGAGAACAACATCCACAGAGAGTTGGGGACTGATGAAATAGACCAAACTTTTAGATGAAAATAGACATATAGGATCCTATGGCAGGCTTATAAAATAACAAATTTGAAACTATATTTAATGGCATAATACCTAAAAATAAATAATGTTGTCAACCAATCAGAAACTGTGGTATACATCATAAGAACCAATCAAAGACTGAAACCTATTAATGCAAATGAACTCAACTCGCTTAGGGATATTCTGTGATACATTAAAAAAGAGATACATTCTCACAATATCAGAATGATCTTGTTTCAACATCGTTTGATTCTAGTACTCTGTAGAAGTTGGTGGTAGGTTGTAAGGGAGTTACACAATGTCTTCCATCGGTTTAGGTAATGTTTGGTTACTTATCTGTTCATTCTAATGGGGGATCCAAGAAATGGTAGAGAGTCTTCTCAGTACCAGAAGATAACCATCATACTTTATTACATCCCTGACCTTACTTTTTATCATTATATGGGACAAGATTTATGTGTATAATAGCTGTAATATGCCTGATAAAATCGTACTGTAGGCTGATGGTTTTCTTCAAGTACTCTGGCCTTCCTTCACCTCTTAACCTGGCACATCCTAAATTGATGCAGATGGTGTTGTAATGAATTATTTTGTGTATGGTCTAGCTGTGTGTGATGTTAACGTTTATCACTTCAGCTTACATTTCAGAACCTCAACATGAAGATTTCTTTCTCTGCTAAAATGATCAGAAAATTTGCAGAAGTATATACTTTTGAGAATATGATTTTGTTTTACGAAATTGAACATTAATTTAATATAGTTTTGGACCAAAAAGGGAATCCTTGTGTACACCTCGGGATGGCTCCATTAAATCATCCCTAGCATATACAGGGCTCTGTAGCCTTTTGAATTTTTCAATGGTGTCTAACAGTTTCTCTTAAATAGTATTCCAAAATGCACCTTGACTGGCTTTTGTTAAATTGGTGCATGGACAAAATTCACTGGCAGCTGTAAGAAGTCCTTTTTATCTATTTGATGAACCTTTTTTTTATGCACAAAGCTACAAACTTTAGCTACCAATTATATTTCGGAAGCTGAAATGTAACAGTTTCTTGTTTTAAACCACCTTTGTATATCCCATGTATAAATATCATCATACATTCCTTAAATTCTTTCCTTACTTGAATGACAATTACATACTAGCTTAAAGGTAAACACATGTAATTTGGGTCATAGAAGATTTTGATGAATTGTGTTAATGCATTACAATTACAGATGTATGTACAAGCTGAGATGACAATTGTCAGTCGCCTCATACCTTACAGTACAACTTATTGTCCTCAAGAACAGACAAAAACAATCGCTAGAGTGTGGAATGTATTCATTCTTTGTTTCTTTATCAAATTCCTTAATGTATTAGGTATTTGTCAATTCTTACTTCCTAAATCTACACACATAAAAACATTTTTATCAAAACAATAAAGATTTGTATACTATTATTGTTCAGAATACATGCATACAAGTTAAAGATGTTATCCCATAAAGATATCTCCTGTACATTCCTCAATTTGAAGCAGTTGTGACAAAATCATTGTCCCCCAGTAAGTTATGATTTGCAAACTAGATATGACATCAGCTGTCCAGATGCAGTAGCTGATGGCTACCAATTAGTGATAATTTTATTATGACATGGGGCTATAAATATCTGGCCCAACATACAAGTAAACTATGACAGCAACACAGATTTAAGGACAGTAGTGCTATCAACCCGATCTTTCTAGGGAGTGGCATATTGCCTTGGGTAAGGGATGGAATCTTCACATAGCATTGCACAAGTCTGAATATTCTCTTGTCGATGTTAACATCTTAGCCTCTGGTAAATCACTGAAGATCTTGTACAACAACTGCTTGGCTACAAATAAGTGTGATAAAATCAGAATAAACAAACTGCTGGATTCATGAATCAGTTCAATACACACTCCTCCTACATGTACTATGTTCTTATCTACGAAACTATCTATATATAGAGTGCTTGGTTGATTACATCACATGGAGAACTCTCTCAATCTGACCATGGAAATCTCTACCTCACCATATATAGCTAGCTAACAAATGACGGATCTACTATCACAATAACAGACTTGTCATTAGACATTCACATTAGACACAAATTTTGTGCACTGTATGCTGAAAATGCACATGATGAAATCAGAATAAACTAGAACTGTCGCCAGAGTGGACAACCAATACCCCCACTGCACAAATTTAGTAATAACTCCATTAATAGGGGACATATTGCAGAACCCTATATAGTTTACTCATCTCCCCTTTATGTCAGAGTTCTGTGTACCAAATTTTATCAAAATCTGTCAAGTACTTTAGGAAGAGTTCGCCGGACAAAGTTGTGTCTACAGACAGTTGAAGAACCGGATTCCAGTATACACCTCTTAACTTCGTTACAGGGGTATAACAAACAATTTGAATATCCAAGATGAAAACATGCAGTTTCATTATTTATATTTATTGTAGGGTATGTGATATTGAAGATTAATTTCACTCTTTATAACGTTATAGAAATTAAAGCACAACACTTAACCAGTTTACAAAATTTGCTCTACAATGACTTCCTGCTGCTCAAGTTTATAATCTTGAGTGTGGTCAGGACATACTTCAGCCTTCGAGAGCTTGTCTCTTCTAGAGCATCTCTGTATGTTCACATCTTAAATGCCACTGATCTGAATGGGTTAAACATACATGTTGCTTTCTTTTGGTGCATGCATCAACCATGTTGACCAAGTTACAGAATATCAAAAATTTCTAAGGAAGTTTTAATATCATGGACATGTAGCTAGGATATAAAAAGAAATACACATACCTATACATACAGATCTATACTCAGTATGTGAATGGAAAGTATTTAGCTGCCAGCGATATTTCACGACCCAATAAACACAAAAATCTGATAAGGTTAAAGGTCAACATAATTGCATAAACTATATCTTGTCTAGCGGAGGGTTCTATTCAGCGAATTCTTGGTTCAATTCACTCAAGTGTATTTTTTCAGTGTATACATATATATACCTTATATACAGCTGTCTGCAGTAAGAAGCAGTTTATAATTGCCAACTCAACATTTTACCATATTAACAACATTCTTCTCAATTGTAATGAATACCATACCTTGATGAACATACATATAATGAATGAATTTAGCATATTGTCTTTTAACTTATTCATACTACAAGGAAGCTGCCAAACCATAGCCTTTTCATGGGGAAATTTAACATTTCTGAACTAGAACTAAGGCTAAAATTCCTATTTGTGAGCTGGTATGTTACACAGTCCAACAGACCCAATTCTTCCTAATTACCAGGGAATAACCTGTTTATGTCGACATCCTCAACAGTGGTAGTCAGCAACCTGAAAACACTTCACTTCCTCAAGGGTTCCACCCTTAGATTGGAAGCTTATTAATATATACTGGTTAGTGTACAAATGTACCTGTAACTCAACAAGAGATGTAACCATAAATTGGGAGTTATCAGCCAATTTATTAATATAGGGTACTTTCCATCTCTATACAGAAGTAGAAATGAGCCCTTAGATTGGGATTTACCAGAGAATTTATCAATAACATGTACAAATGTAAAACTTCATTTGAACTGTTACCATTTCAGGACTGGGTTGCATTTAGCTCTATATATTTAAATATATTGTCAACATTTATCAACACTTTTTCATCCTATAAGATCTATACCACTTAGATTTTAGAAGCATTAAAAATTATTTGATTAATATACAAATGCAATTGTCAAAAGGAAAATGTGTCACAGCAATCGACCCTGAAAGCAATTTATCTACTACAACTTCGCTAGAAGTACTTCAATAGTTCATAAGTAGCCATATATAAGTATTGAATGCATACAAGAATGTCTTCAAGTGGCATGTCAAATTTTTGACCTAAATGTGTTGTAATAACTCCCTTTGCTCATAATACAAATCTAAAATATTTTATCTGATTCAGCATTTTTTATCTTTTGTTTATATTTCATGTCTATAGTTAATGTCTAGAGACAGCACATCTTTTCGAAACTGATTCTGAATAAATTCTTAAATCTTAATTTGTGAGGGTATACTGTACGTAATAATGTATGTGGGCAGACATTTAATCTAAAATCAATGAGATACTTCCCAACTATAACTATAAATTGTATTGCGTTTTAGACATTGGAAGTGAAGGATTAGTTTCAGCTGAAGGTATAGTGGAGTTACTGGCTGCTACAACCGGAGGGTATTCATGTACCAGATGCTGCCTCAGAAAGTAAATCAACATAATGATGAGAATATAGAGTCAATATAACATGGATTGGAATCTTGTCAAGATAATGATGAGAATATAGAGTCAATATAACATGGATTGGAATCTTGACATATCCCAACAGAACTTTAATAACATGGCAAGAAATATCCCATTATGACACAAACAATAAATATTCCATGTGATTTTATGAAATAGTTTTCAATGATATGATGAATTAGCTAACCATAGATACTATTTTTTCAAACCATTGATCTACTAGCTACGACTGTTATGCAAGCCTATATGACATTTAGTAATATAATTTGTTATGGACTGAATAAGGCCCTACAGTGGCTGAATATATATTATTCCATAGAAATTGTTTTAGATTTTAGATTTTACTTAGAATTTATAATGGGCTTTTATTTCGAATTGCTAATATACTAGCTTCATATTGTTTTTATCTCATTAGTAATATGTCTACACGCTGAGATCCAAACTAGTCTGTTGTTTCCTCTGATATGGGGGGGGGGGGGGGGGGGGTAGGGGTAGGGCCTGGGGCTGGGGGGGGAGGGTAGGGGTAGGGCCTGGGGCTGATATACAATAATATGTAACACAATAATACATATTATATCTTAATCAACCTAACAATGAACATATAGCACAATACACCTCCCAACAAACCAATATACTTCTAGTCATGAGGTAACAAGTGATAATTAGCTTCATAACATCAACACAACATCAATATAAACAGTAGCTCTCTTTTAACATGTTTCCCCCAAACCCACTACGTTACTAATGGCACTCATGCTTATACTAGCTGTACATGTGGGCATTTACAGGTGCTTCTGTTCGTTACTCCCTAGCTACATGAATACTTCACACATCCATTATGTAACGTTGGCATTCACACTATATTCACATGTTCTACTATATACCATTATCAGTACACTTATTAAACATAATAATATTAAGTTGCCATGGAGATAGACTCCAAGTACTGATTATGTATCACATATATGACTGTTGTAACATCATCACATCATCATCATCATCATTATCATCATCTGAATTCTTTATTCCTCAAAAATATATGAGAGCATTCATGCAGATGATGAAATGCAACCAACAACCATTAATGGAATGATTATGTACCCTGGAATATAAAAAATAAAAATTGACAAAACGAAATGAATAACTCAATTAGCTTTATCTCAATTAAAAAAAAAATCTGTGTGTCTTGTGTAGTAGCAAATTCTCCAGTTGATCCTGATCTCCTAAAGATGGTAAAATCACTGCGGCAAAACAGATGATCAACTGGTTACAAGGACTCTGTGGTGTCATTTCTCATCTGTTGCCATGGATCTCTGTCAAGAAAACTTCATTATGATAGTTCCCAAAATGGTCACTTCTTTGGAATTTCTCCAATCAAATTCACCTTTATATGATTAGGACCACAATGATTCATCATACTTTCGCTTTGATGCAGTTTACGATCCATTATTGCATTTCAATTAGTTCATTTTCGGTTTGATTCTTCCAAAACACATGAACATGCAGTTCTAAAGATTCATTTTGAACCATGCAGTGTCAACACTTTACACAGATGAGTGATCAAGTGTCACTCAGTAATCATCGAAAGCTGAAATGTTGTCATATATGTTCCATCACAGTTCACTAGACATGCATGCATGCAAAGTATTGCAAACTAGAATAATACAGAGATAACGATTGCATGTTGCTGACAAAATCATCCAATCAGATGATATGCTTTATAATTACACAAGTACAGCTAGAATGGCATTGCAAGAGTTTTAATAAATACTGGCTCAAACAGAAGCAGATTAAATGACCTAATTTTGAATCAACAATCAAAATACTGAAAACCCAATATCATAATGAATAGTGAACTATATGAATTGTTGCATGTACCTCTACATCCCTGATATTACAGGGGTTACTTTCACTGGTGGTATATACACCTACTATCTCATAGTAAAACTGTAGGCAGTTCAGGAGAAAAAACATGACCAATCACAGGTCTGAAGACACTTCCTTTGAAGATTACAGATAGGGCAACATCCAACTTCAAAGCAACACAGTCTATAGCCACAGTACCGTTTATGCAATTCCTAGGTGTACATCAAAATATCAAAATTACCTGTGTCTGCAGGTGCCTGCGATTTTACTATGAGATAGTCCAGGGGTGGATATAATATGTGATAGTAATGGAGTATAGAGGATGGTATCTCTATTAAAGATTCCAATATTCAGACAAATATGACCCACCAGCCCTATTTATGTTATGATATAATAACTTCTTTGCATCTTTAAATGCAAAAAGGAAAATATGGATCAATTTCTGTCCCACTGGACTGGTAAGATGTTTGATACAAACAAATTAGCTAAAAATGTTGTGACACATGCATGAGCTGATTGATTTCCTCTAATGTCTACTTCAAGTTCAGTGAAAATATTTTTGATATTACAATGAATATCAGAATGAAATCACATATAGTTTTAGTAACTTACAACTATATCTGAAAGAAAACTGTTGTGATCATGAATGCATGGAGATGTCCACTGAAACAAGGTGCGGGCTCTTGTTGAGGTTAAAGGTGGCTACTTCTGGTATGATACCACACCTGAGCCTAAAGGTGACCAGGTAATACAGGACATGGCTGTCAGTTTGAGGTGTACTAACTAGGGAGTTTGATGCCCCGTCAGCATTACATTACCTCTGATTATGTGTTTACACATACAGTCAGTTGTGTATATATATATTATTTATTCTGGTATGGATGTCAACAAACAGATATAGTTAGTGTATGCACACGTATTCATGGCATTTGACATTTACTGTTTTAATGATACACATGTAAGCTTTATTGATTTTATATACAGAGAGACTGAAACTTAAAATCAATCATTCCACAATTTCCCTGTAGACGTTTTCTAAATCCTACAATTTTTATATTAATCTAGTTTGTGACAAATAATACATCAGATAAATGTTATTCATTCCTGACTGCATAATTTGTTTGGTTTTATCAAACAATTACAATACAAATGATTTTAGCAGTGCTTTTTGTGGCAGAACTTATAACCAGGTTGATCTGATGATCCTTCACCCCTTGGTAGCTCAACATAGCAGAATGTTGGTGGAGATCAAGTTTTGGATAATTGCGGGTCCTAAAATTGAAACTTGTCTCTTTGTCTCAAAATTAATTAACTGCATTTTGATATATGTGACCAAATCTAACCTTCATGGTCTTTTTCTTGGATACCATGTTATCGTTAGAATAGTTAGAATTAACAGGCCAGGGTCCATTAAGGTTTTTAAAACCCTGCGTTGGCAGCACATTCATTCGAATCATTGCAATTTTCAATATACATTCAAAATTCACATTGTTCTTTTAATATATTAATTTTTTATTCAACGTTTATTATTAAACTTGACAAAACAGAACTGTCACCAAAAAAACAATAAACATTTGCCAAGTTAACATGCAAACAACACTTTCTCCCGCAACGATTCATGCAAGATTCGACAACTGCAGATACTGTATGGCCACATTGATTAGAAATGCAGACACTGATTAGGCAGTCAGTGGGGAAATGGGTGTAGTAGCTTCATGATGCCTCCTCACATCACGTGTTTCAAGTTGACATCTACGAGTGGCATTTCTTCTTGTGCCTAAAATCTCCTCTAATACTAATCATAAGAGATATTAACAAAACAACGATGACATTCCTGTCAAATTCCACAGCATAATTGAAGAAAATTCATTCGCCGGCTGCCGAATCGTATGACCAACTTCTGCATGCATTTGTTTACAAATGGCTTCTCTGCCTGCTCCACTGTAATTTACAGCGTGTTGTTGTACTAAATTAATAAAGGAAGACTGCATTCATGGTATAAAAAGATGATGATACATACCTTCTATGCAGACGACATGCTCCCGAATCTGCTGCTGTATTAACGGGTCAGGGATAGCATCTATTAAATCATAAATAGCGTAGATACTCGGGTGTACGCTCTCGAATCGCTGGATCTCCTGACGGATAGCCAGGGAATTACTTAGGTATGGCTGCATCGGACTCCTCGAATTCATTGTCGAATACACATTCTATCATCTTTTCCTTACTATTGCCATGTTAGAGTTATCCTATTATGATAAAATTAAAAGAATTTCACCAATAATATTCCATTTTCAGTCGACAACTTCAAGATGGCTCTGTAATGATGCGCATGTGCGACTGTAGAAAAGTTTACATGCGCAATCTTTTCACGCTATTTCCGGTTTACTTCCTGGTTAGGGTTACCGGCGAATACACAGTCGAATACACAACGTTTCATGTAAGTTCTAATACGAGTTTACCAAAATTATTTTTTCACAACTAACCCACAATCATACTATTTAGTTAGTTAGTAAGTATATTTTTTGCGAATACGTCGTCACTCCACGCTGAGTTAACCAAAATCAATGATCTAATGATGTCATAGAGTGTTCCATGGGCGTATCGGATTCAGCAGTGAATTTCACATTTCAAATTGTTTGCAATAATAAATCTATGTAGTGTCCATAAATCTGTACATAATGATAAAAAACTGAAGAAAAAATATGAAACGTACACCAATACACTGTACATTGTAATTCATCTCATTTAAAAAAAAAACTTTGTAAATTAACAAAGTCATAGACATACATTTTTATGTATGTGTCTTACTGCAAAGTCATCTAATAACAGAGCCATTGTCATGTGTGTCATACAGCAGAACTATTGATTCTGTGTCTTACAGCAAAGTCTTAGCCCATGGGTCTTATAACAGAGACAAAGTTATGTGTGTCTTACAGCAGAGCTATTGACTCTGTGTCTTACAGCAAAGTCTTAGCTCATGTGTCTTACAACAGAGCCATAATCATGTGTGTTTTACAGCAGAGCTATTGACTCTGTAGTCTTATAATTGTGACCCAGGTCATAGTATGGCAGCCAATGACATAATAGTGTCAGTGTTTTAAAGCAGAGCCATATTTGCTTAATTAATTAACATTTTGTTTTTCATTTCAGACATTTAAACACCACTATGAATGTGGCACATGAAGTGACACTATTGGTAGACGAGCTGAAGCGTCTAGGAGCTGACAATAGGAGTAAGTATGGGTCACATCCAACAACCATTCTACTATGTTACTTTATCAACTCTGTGTACCGAAAATTCTATTTAAATTGAAAAGAACATTTAGAATACATGTATGTACTATTGAAACAAGAGCCCCATGGACAAAAACAGTCATTTGACTATTGATAAAATACAACACATTTGAACTATACAAAAAGTAGAAAAAAAATCTTTGTATAAAATACCAAAGACCAAATGGGCTAAAAATGCTAACCTTTTCTTCAACGAAGAACTAAGAGGCCTAGAGACCTGATATAAGGCCTGTGGCATGCTGGGATGAAGGGCTTCCAAGTTTGTTCAAATTAATGACCTTGACCTTCATTCATTGTCTCGGGGGTCAAATAGGCTAAAATCTTTAAACGACTTCTTCTCAAGAACCAGTAGGCCTAGAGACCTGATATTAGGCCTGTGGCATGGTGGGATGAAGGGCTACCAAGTTTGTTCAAATAAATGACCTTGACCTTCATTCAAGGTCGCGGGGGTCAAATAGACTAAAATCTTTAAATGACTTCTTCTCAAGAACCAGTAGGCCTAGAGACCTGATATTAGGCCTCGGCTGTGGCATGGTGGGATGAAGGGCTACCAAGTTTGTTCAAATAAATGACCTTGACCTTCATTCAAGGTCACCGAGGTCAAATAGGCTAAAATCTTTAAACGACTTCTTCTCAAGAACCAGAAGGCCCAGGGTCCTGATATTGGGCCTGTGACATTCGGGGATGAAGGGCTACCAAGTTTGTTTAAATAAATGACCTTAACCTTCATTGAAGGTCACCGGGGTCAAAAAGGCCAAAATCTTTAAATGACTTCTTCTCAAGAACCAGACGGCCCAGGGTACTGATTTTTGGCCTGTAGCATGCTGGGATGAAGGGCTACCAAGTTTGTTCAAATAAATGACCTCAACCTTCATTCAAGGTCACAGGGGTCAAATAGGCTTAAGTCCTTTAAACAACTTCTTGTGAATAACTAATAGGCCTAGAGACCTGATATTAGGCCCGTAGGATGCTGGGATGAAAGGCTACCAAGTTTGTTCAAATGAATGACCTTGACCTTCATTCATGGTCATAGGGGTCAAATAGGCAAAAATCTTTAAACGACTTCTTCTCAAGAACCAGACGGCCCAGGGTACTGATATTGGGCCCGTAGGATGCTGGTATGAAAGGCTACCAAGTTTGTTCAAATGAATGACCTTGATCTTCATTCAAGATCACAGGGGTCAAATATGCTAAAATCTTTAAACGGCTACCTTGTATTGTGCTAATAGTCAGATGACCGTTAAGGCCCATGGGCCTCTTGTTAATTATTGAAAAAAATAGCATATAAAGATTTTAGTCTATTTGACCACTGTGGCCTTGCTTGAATGAAGATTAAGGTCATTCATTTGAACAAACTTTGTTTCCCTTCATCCCAGCATTCTACAAACAAGATAATGAGGTCTGTAGTTCTATCAGGTTTTCACAAGAAGTTGTTAAAAATACTCTATTTGACCTCTTTGACCATGAATGAAGGCCAAAGTCATTCCTTCATTTGTGCAACCTTTCATACAGCACACTACTGATCCAATATCAGGACTTTTGGTCTTGATCAAAAAGTTGTTTAAAATCTTAGTCTATTTGATCCCTGTGATCTTGAATGAAGATCAAGGCCATTTTTTGAACAAAGTTGATAACCCTTTATCCCAGTATGCTACGACGCTTAGGCCTTTTGGTCATTGAGAAGAAATCATTTGAATTAATACCCTTCTGGTCAGATGATCTAAAAATTAAGACAACTACTGTTCAACAAATCACCAGTTTGAAAACAATTTTGATTTTCTATTTCTTTTGGAAGCATTAGAGGGATGTAATTTTACCTTAGTCAATAAAGGTAATCCACATAAAAATGACTGATAGATAGCCATTGTTGTTTTCAATAGTTTTAATATTTAATTTATGATTGTTTCTTCAGAAGGAGGATATTTATACTTTAGTCTATTAAATTATGCCCAATTTTTTCAATCTGTTTTAATCATTGGTGGCATTGGTTAAGGTTCATCTAGTAGTTAATTTCAATGATTCTTGACGATGATCAGTACAAAACTACTCTGCATATTCTTTTGAAAAAGATGCCAAAACCTTGCTTCATACCATCCATGATGATGAAAAAGATGAAATTTTCTATAACCATCAAAGGATCTCCTTGTGTAGTTTGTGATAGTGTATACATGTAATCTCAAAGAAGTATTACATAATAACATATTCTTTTATTTTTTGTATCATATATATATATATATATACATTGTATATATGCTGTTTTTGTAGATGCCGATGGAAACTGTGTGGTGAAGTTTGGTACTCTTTTTGCTGATGACAAATGTGCTAACCTGTTCGAGGCCCTTGTAGGAACTCTTCGGGCAGCGAAGAAAAAGAAGTACATTACATATAAAGGAGAAATGCTACTCCAAGGAGCTCATGATGACGTGGATATAGAACTTTTAGTAGAGAGCGTACCAGCACAATGACGACGTAACTAGACATAGCATGTAATTTCTGTGTATAACATTGTACATGGCATTAAGTGACAATACCAAAGGGTTGATGTACTTTATTTATTACAATATCACCATGTGTTAAAAGCACTAACACTGTGCAATGGCTTATGTTAACGATTTTATGTGAGATTATACATTAGTGCTTCCATATTGAGAGAGGGGAGATAACCAAACAAATTATTGTGATAACACACTACTGTTCTTCATAGCTTTTATGTTGAAGTTCGCGTATATCTATAAAGTGGGTTAAGTAACCAGGTATTTTTTATTTATTGTGGTTTGTAATAAAGTGAGATAGGTAAGGAGAATCAAAAGAACCTGTACTTGTCATGGAAATATCAAACAAAACCAATAACATTCTTCCTTTTGTAAGTGTACATAAATTAGTATATTCTAGGTTAGTTTTCTGCCATCTACGAGGGTTGGATCCGAGCAATTCTCCATATGATCTCATTGTATTAGTGTGTTCTGTGTAGTGTAAGGTTCATACCACAGGGACATGGCACTAACTCATAACCTTTCAGTACACAAGTTACCAGTCCTTATATTGTGTGGGTCAGAATAGGTGCCAGTCCCTTGTGTGTATATAATCTGTGGTATCAATGACTTACAGGTACCAGCCTTGCCTATTTCTACACAAGGCTGGATACTATGGATACATATTTTGTTTCACAATAGATTTACTGTGTAGAAGAATAGATATACATTTCTATACTCGCATCACTCTAAAATAAGTGGTGACGAACACTCATTAGAAAGGCTTGTATAGATTTTATTTTTACTCTGAGAATAATTAACAATCATAGCAAAACAAAAATGGATATTTTTTCTTATGCAATGTCCTATAAATCAGGATATAAAGAAGTCAGAAGGAAGCAGTAGGGCCTATTTTATATTGCTATAGCAGCTACACAATTGTTTGAACATGTATATAAACACACTCACCTTTTTGTTTCAGATGTACCCCAATAACTTAAAGTTATACATGATGGAAACCTCCCAAAGTGTTTTAATAACAATGAGATTTGAAACTGTTTAACATACAATGTATAAGTTTTTAAAACTAGAATTTGTTGTTGAAAGAAAAAATTATCTATAATATTTTTTGTGATATAATTTTGATTGATCCAAACAAATGTGTCCCCTCAACTATACTTATTGGCATCTTACATGCGTATTGGATCCAATATGGAATGTAGAAAGAGTTAATACTGGGAAATAAATGTATCAAAATTTTAATGTATACATATGTAATGTAACTTTCTTACACATGTTTCAGGTTGTGTTACTTATGTAGAGTGACAATCTAGTCTGACTTACAAATACACTGTAGCATCGAAAGAATGAGGAAAATTTACATAGCCATTGAATGATGTTATTGTAAGATAAGAAAATTTGCTCTCATTGAAGTTTTAGAAGTAACACATGACTTTATTGTGTACACTCAAACCTGCCTTAATGACCACCTCTGTATAAAGAACACCTGCATATTAAGACCACTTTCTCAAAGGTCACTAGGCTACATAACTAACATTTTGTGTTGGTTCTTTGGGTTGTCTGTATAGACAGGTTTGACTGTACTTTGTATACATATGGTGCAGAGCATTTGAAATTTTCATTTTTTTTTTTTTGCCATTTTAAGAAAATGCCATGATATTATTTGTTGTTGGATATGATGGTGCAATGTTTGAAAATATTGTTCTTGTTGCACAGTTGATTTTTTGTGAGATATACAATTTTAGATTTTTTGGGAACAAACATATTTATATTTTTGATAAGTTTACGATCCCACTTGATCCTGATGTAATACAACCCTGGTACCCAAGTGTAAAATAGTCCAGCAAGCGTTTGTAATCAGAGTAACATTGTGTACTTGTACATGCAATTATTGTTTTAATGTTCATACATGTTCAAACCATTTAACATTTGTGTTGCAATTTAGACCATCAATGAACATCTATGGTATTTCAATTGACCGTTTTTGGAATCTTTATAAAGCTGATACCAGTATCATATACATGTATAAATAATGTGCCTTGTTTGCAAATACTCTCAATGAAGATTTATTTTTGATGTTCTTTTCAATTTGGCAACAACATTTCCACAAATTATCTCCCTTCTTTATTCCATACCATACCCATTAAATGGAAATCTAGATATGATTTAATCTAATGGAGTTGTATGCATGATGCCTGTAGCTTTACTTATAAGTTTGAAGTTTTCACTATCTCAGGCATTGACAATGACTGATGAGTTAGACTTGCAATAAATTTTTGAATGCAAAAATGTATATGTTATGATTTTTTTGAGTTGGTCTTTGAAGGAAATAAACATATCAACTGAAAGAAAAGCCTGTTTTAAAGTTTAATTAGATCACTCAAGATGAAGTCTCATGTGACCTATCATATTCTAATCTCCTTTTGTCCATGCATCATATGTACATAAACAATTTACATTTTTGACTTCTTCACTTAAACTACTGTAAACTACTGCAGCAAATTCATTAAATTTTTCACAAACCTTCCATGGCGTAAGGCAAACTGTGGGAGGGGGGTGTCTTTACCAAAAAAAAGAGAATTTTTTGATCAATTGATCTTGATCAATATAGGAGTGTTAATGAGAAATGACAGTCAGGGGATATAAGGACAGATGTTAATGAGAAACTGACAGTCAGGGGATATAAGGACAGATGTTAATGAGAAACTGACAGTCAGGGGATATAAGGACAGATGTTAATGAGAAACTGACAGTCAGGGGATATAAGGACAGATGTTAATGAGAAACTGACAGTCGGGGGATATAAGGACAGATGTTAATGAGAAACTGACAGTCAGGGGATATAAGGACAGATGTTAATGAGAAACTGACAGTCAGGGGATATAAGGACAGATGTTAATGAGAAACTGACAGTCAGGGGATATAAGGACAGATGTTAATGAGAAACTGACAAGTCAGGGGATATAAGGACAGATGTTAATGAGAAACTGACAGTCAGGGGATATAAGGACAGATGTTAATGAGAAACTGACAGTCAGGGGATATAAGGACAGATGTTAATGAGAAACTGACAGTCAGGGGATATAAGGACAGATGTTAATGAGAAACTGACAGTCAGGGGATATAAGGACAGATGTTAATGAGAAACTGACAGTCAGGGGATATAAGGACAGATGTTAATGAGAAACTGACAGTCAGGGGATATAAGGACAGATGTTAATGAGAAACTGACAGTCAGGGGATATAAGGACAGATGTTAATGAGAAACTGACAGTCAGGGGATATAAGGACAGATGTTAATGAGAAACTGACAGTCAGGGGATATAAGGACAGATGTTAATGAGAAACTGACAGTCAGGGGATATAAGGACAGATGTTAATGAGAAACTGACAGTCAGGGGATATAAGGACAGATGTTAATGAGAAACTGACAGTCAGGGGATATAAGGACAGATGTTAATGAGAAACTGACAGTCAGGGGATATAAGGACAGATGTTAATGAGAAACTGACAGTCAGGGGATATAAGGACAGATGTTAATGAGAAACAGTCAGGGATATAAGGCAGTGTTAATGGACAGTCAGGGGATATAAGGACAGATGTTAATGAGAAACTGACAGTCAGGGGATATAAGGACAGATGTTAATGAGAAACTGACAGTCAGGGGATATAAGGACAGATGTTAATGAGAAACTGACAGTCAGGGGATATAAGGACAGATGTTAATGAGAAACTGACAGTCAGGGGATATAAGGACAGATGTTAATGAGAAAACGACAGTCAGGGGATATAAGGACAGATGTTAATGAGAAACTGACAGTCAGGGGATATAAGGACAGATGTTAATGAGAAACTGACAGTCAGGGGATATAAGGACAGATGTTAATGAGAAACTGACAGTCAGGGGATATAAGGACAGATGTTAATGAGAAACTGACAGTCAGGGGATATAAGGACAGATGTTAATGAGAAACTGACAGTCAGGGGATATAAGGACAGATGTTAATGAGAAAACTGACAGTCAGGGGATATAAGGACAGATGTTAATGAGAAACTGACAGTCAGGGGATATAAGGACAGATGTTAATGAGAAACTGACAGTCAGGGGATATAAGGACAGATGTTAATGAGAAACTGACAGTCAGGGGATATAAGGACAGATGTTAATGAGAAACTGACAGTCAGGGGATATAAGGACAGATGTTAATGAGAAACTGACAGTCAGGGGATATAAGGACAGATGTTAATGAGAAACTGACAGTCAGGGGATATAAGGACAGATGTTAATGAGAAACTGACAGTCAGGGGATATAAGGACAGATGTTAATGAGAAACTGACAGTCAGGGGATATAAGGACAGATGTTAATGAGAAACTGACAGTCAGGGGATATAAGGACAGATGTTAATGAGAAACAGTGACAGTCAGGGGATATAAGGACAGATGTTAATGAGAAACTGACAGTCAGGGGATATAAGGACAGATGTAAATGAGAAAACTGACAGTCAGGGGATATAAGGACAGATGTTAATGAGAAACTGACAGTCAGGGGATATAAGGACAGATGTTAATGAGAAACTGACAGTCAGGGGATATAAGGACAGATGTTAATGAGAAACTGACAGTCAGGGGATATAAGGACAGATGTTAATGAGAAACTGACAGTCAGGGGATATAAGGACAGATGTTAATGAGAAACTGACAGTCAGGGGATATAAGGACAGATGTTAATGAGAAACTGACAGTCAGGGGATATAAGGACAGATGTTAATGAGAAACTGACAGTCAGGGGATATAAGGACAGATGTTAATGAGAAACTGACAGTCAGGGGATATAAGGACAGATGTTAATGAGAACACTGACAGTCAGGGGATATAAGGACAGATGTTAATGAGAAACTGACAGTCAGGGGATATAAGGACAGATGTTAATGAGAAACTGACAGTCAGGGGATATAAGGACAGATGTTAATGAGAAACTGACAGTCAGGGGATATAAGGACAGATGTTAATGAGAAACTGACAGTCAGGGGATATAAGGACAGATGTTAATGAGAAACTGACAGTCAGGGGATATAAGGACAGATGTTAATGAGAAACTGACAGTCAGGGGATATAAGGACAGATGTTAATGAGAAACTGACAGTCAGGGGATATAAGGACAGATGTTAATGAGAAACTGACAGTCAGGGGATATAAAGGACAGATGTTAATGAGAAACTGACAGTCAGGGGATATAAGGACAGATGTTAATGAGAAACTGACAGTCAGGGGATATAAGGACAGATGTTAATGAGAAACTGACAGTCAGGGGATATAAGGACAGATGTTAATGAGAAACTGACAGTCAGGGGATATAAGGACAGATGTTAATGAGAAACTGACAGTCAGGGGATATAAGGACAGATGTTAATGAGAAACTGACAGTCAGGGGATATAAGGACAGATGTTAATGAGAAACTGACAGTCAGGGGATATAAGGACAGATGTTAATGAGAAAACGACAATCAGGGTATATAAGGACAGATGTTAATGAGAAACTGACAGTCAGGGGATATAAGGCCAGATGTTAATGAGAAACTGACAGTCAGGGGATATAAGGACAGATGTTAATGAGAAACTGACAGTCAGGGGATATAAGGACAGATGTTAATGAGAAACTGACAGTCAGGGGATATAAGGACAGATGTTAATGAGAAACTGACAGTCAGGGGATATAAGGACAGATGTTAATGAGAAAACGACAGTCAGGGGATATAAGGACAGATGTTAATGAGAAACTGACAGTCAGGGGATATAAGGACAGATGTTAATGAGAAACAGTCAGGGATGACAGTCAGGGGATATAAGGACAGATGTTAATGAGAAACTGACAGTCAGGGGATATAAGGACAGATGTTAATGAGAAACTGACAGTCAGGGGATATAAGGACAGATGTTAATGAGAAACTGACAGTCAGGGGATATAAGGACAGATGTTAATGAGAAACTGACAGTCAGGGGATATAAGGCAATGTTAATGAGAAACTGACAGTGGGATATAAGGACAGATGTTAATGAGAAACTGACAGTCAGGGGATATAAGGACAGATGTTAATGAGAAACTGACAGTCAGGGGATATAAGGACAGATGTTAATGAGAAACTGACAGTCAGGGGATATAAGGACAGATGTTAATGAGAAACTGACAGTCAGGGGATATAAGGACAGATGTTAATGAGAAACTGACAGTCAGGGGATATAAGGTTAAGGGACAGATGTTAATGAGAAACTGACAGTCAGGGGATATAAGGACAGATGTTAATGAGAAACTGACAGTCAGGGGATATAAGGACAGATGTTAATGAGAAACTGACAGTCAGGGGATATAAGGACAGATGTTAATGAGAAACTGACAGTCAGGGGATATAAGGACAGATGTTAATGAGACACTGACAGTCAGGGGATATAAGGACAGATGTTAATGAGAAACTGACAGTCAGGGGATATAAGGACAGATGTTAATGAGAAACTGACAGTCAGGGGATATAAGGACAGATGTTAATGAGAAACTGACAGTCAGGGGATATAAGGACAGATGTTAATGAGAAACTGACAGTCAGGGGATATAAGGACAGATGTTAATGAGAAACTGACAGTCAGGGGATATAAGGACAGATGTTAATGATAAACTGACAGTCAAGAACATATGAGGACAGTTGTTAGTGAGAAATGAACAGTCAGACAGATATGAGGACAGTTGCTATTAAGAAACCAACAGTTGGGGACACGTTCAATATGGCCTTAATTAGTCCTAAGTAATTTGTGTTTGTTTAAACTATGGACAAAGTTGACCCTACAAAATCAATTTGAGAAAGATCTCCATGGTAAACAAATTTCAATTGTTAAGATACTGTTTTTGGCATAATGTTTTCTGATAGGTTGTAACATGCACATGACATAATTCGGACACAAAATGAACCTAAGAAATAGGAAATTCCATAAAGACATTTACATGTAGTGATATTAAACTTTACATGTCAAAATCAAAGATGGCAGCCTTTTATTTATGCAGATGACACAACATGATCCTGTAGTAATCAGAAATTAAATGTCAAGATTAGGTTCTGACTGGTCCCAAAATGCACTTAAAACAACTATAGGACTCAAGGGAAATTATATATAATATATATAATTTTGATTGTCCAAATCAAAGATGACTGCCTGCGGGTAGTGAAGAAAATCAAGGTATTGGAGAAAATTACAGTCATGGGGAGAGTCAGTGTCATTTACAGGAACAAGGACAAAATCAAGGATGAGGGGAAAGTCAAGGTGGTGGGGAAAAGTCAGGAACAAAGACCAAATCAGGAAAATGGGGGAAGTAAGGGTGGTGAAAAAAGTCGGGAACAAGGACAAAATCAGGAAAATGGTGGAAGTAAGGGTGGTGGGGAAAGTCAACGTGATGGGAAAAGTCGGGAACCAGGACAAAATAAGGAAAGTGGGGGAAGTCAAAGTGGTGGGAAAAGTCAGGAACAAGGACAAAATCAGGAAAATGGGGGAAGTCAGGATGGTGATAAAAGTCGGGAACAAGGACAAAATCAGGAAAGTGAGGGAAGTCGGGGTGGTGAAAAAAGTCGGGAACAAGGACAAAATCAGGAAAATGGTGGAAGTAAGGGTGGTGGGGAAAGTCAAGGTGATGGGAAAAGTCGGGAACCAGGACAAAATCAGGAAAATGGGGGAAGTCAGGGTGGTGGGAAAAGTCAGGAACAAGGACAAAATCAGGAAAAATTGGGGGAAGTCAGGGTGGTGGGAAAAGTCAGGAACCAGGACAAAATCAGGAAAATGGGGGAAGTCAGGGTGGTGAAAAAAGTCGGGAACAAGGACAAAATTGGGGAAGTCAGGGTGGTGGGGAAAGTCAAGGTGGTGGGAAAAGTCGGGAACAAGAACAAAATCGGGGAAGTCAGGGTGGTGGGAAAAGTCGGGAACAAAGACAAAATCAGGAAAATAGGGAAAGACAAAGACATGGTGGTGGTGGAAGTCAAGGTAGTGAGGAAAGTCAGGGTCATGGTGAAAGTCAAGGTAGTGAGGAAAGTCAGTGAAGTGGGGAAAGTCAGTATAGTGAGAAAAGTCAAGATGGTAGGAAAGTCCGGGTACTGGGGAAAGTCAGGATACTGGGGAAAGTCAGGGTACTGGGGAAAGTCAGGATACTGGGGAAAGTCAGGGTACTGGAGAAAGTCAGGATACTGGGGAAAGTCAGGTTCGTGGAGAAAGTCAGGATACTGGGGAAAGTCAGGTTCGTGGGGAAAGTCAGGGTACTTGGGAAAGTCAATATGGAAGGAAAGTCAGGGTCGTGGGGAAAGTCAGGGTATTGGGGAAAGTCAGGGTCGTGGGGAAAGTCAGGGTACTGGGGAAAATCAGGAAACTGGGGGAAGTCAGGAACAAGGTTACAGGCTGTAAAATCAGGGAAGTCAGAGTGGTGAGGAAAGTTAAGGTAGTGAGGGAAGTTAAGGTAAAGCGGGAAGTCGGGGTAGTGGGGGAAGTCAGAGTCATCATGAAAGTCGGAGAAGAAGGATAACTTATTAAAGTCATGTGTTTGTTTACAAGTGATAAGGTCTGTTTGTATATCGGTGACCGAGTTTATCTGAGCCAATCCTCGGAAATTCACCTGCTTGGTTTCCAACTATAACGCTGATCTGCAATCAACTTAGTGTTAATATTTTGTCACCATTTGTGCTACGTAATTGCCACCTTCGGATCAATGTTTATCTCTCTGAACACAGAGTCTTGCCAAAAGACAAATGAAATGTATCTGGTATTTATTTCAGAATAATCAATAAATATTATAAAATAAATAATATGACACCGAACGAACTTATGACACGCAAATGCGGAATTAAAATATACTACACGTTTAAGAGAGGTTATACAAGAGAAAGAAATCTTAAGTATAATTGTGTGATAAGCGCAAGACAAAATAATTAAGAATAAGAAAGCATTACTCGCACGAACATGCCATTATCCGTTAGAACACACAAGTATCCACTAGGAACGGAATCAATTATCATGGAAATTATCTTTAGTCGTGAGCACAAGTTAACGTCCATCAGAACAAAACAATTTGAGAGCGAAATTACTCTTGAAGAGAAGAAAACAATATCTTTACGTATTATTATCCGTACGAACAAAGCACTGCACGTATAAGCTATTTCGTTTGCGCTACTCGTTGTTCCTATGTAAGAGAAAAATAAAATCCGTTAGGAAAGTACACGTAACCCGTATCACTCGCGTCACGTAACACGATCTATAATCCGTGTGAACTAATTACTATCCATTTCAACACTTCATTATCCAGTAGAAGAAAGGTACATTCCGTCAGAAGAAAAATCCACGACCCGCTATGACGATGTAAGCGTGTATCATCCGTTACGGACACGATGTACATAGTACTTTCCTATAGGCATGGGAAACCATCATCCGTCAACCGCACTGTGCAAAAATTAGTTATTGTAATTGAGGCACTAAAATCGTCATCCTTGCCGCCCTTCACGATAACCATTATTTATATTTGAGGCACTGAACGTTTCCCTTACATCCACCGACCCATAAAAAGCCATCGGCATCCAAACTGATATCACACGGTCCGTAAAGTCCGCCAAGTCGCTGAGAGTTCAGCAACTTTAGGCACTGGCCATCTACATTTAACAGGTGGATGATGTCCCAATAGATGTCGCACACCAATATCATACCAGAAGGCGTACACGCGATCCCGCCGGGTCTGAATGAGTGTCCTTCCTCCCTGAATCCGTTGTATATGAAATTGAGTTTGCCAGTTTGGTCAGTAACTACCAGTCTGGCCTCAGCCGAGTCTGTCCAGTCAACCACACATATGTCATCGTTTATGTTCTCGCATATTCGATATGGGAGGGAATAAAGGGCATTGCCTTCTTCATCCTTTTCTAATTTCTGAAGGACGTTGCCTTTCTGGGAAATTTTGACTACGAATTGTCTGCTGTCAGTGTTCTTGTCCCGAAGTCCCCCTCCAACAAGACCTACAAACACGTGCCCCTTCGGTGATGCAAACAAGCCGCAAGGAAACATGTTTTTGAACTTGACGAACCTCGTGATGTCTCGATTGGACGAGAGCTGCCATACATGACTATCATGGACAGCTGAAATCAGGAGATTCCCGTCAATGTTGACCGTGATATCATATACTTTGGCCGAGAGAGTAACGGACCTAAGTACAACGCCAGTCTTTGTTACAAGCCGGATCGTGGAATCCTCGTGCGCAGCGATCCATGCAGATCCATCCCCGTGCGTTACAAGCGCCCATATCGAATTCTTGGCAAACTTGAATGTGGTATGTAGCTCCAGATTCTTTCGTTGTGGGAGTTCCTCGCTACTGTTGTCGGCTATGGTGACTGTACCTAACATGTCGGTCACCGTATCCACTGATATATCTTGACTGCCTGTCAATGTTGGAGTCTGTATGGTTCCTTGGAGTTCTTCCAGTGCAGCGTCTAGCAAATTAAGAGTTGATCTAAGATTCTTGACAACCTTGAAAGCCTTGTCCGGGGTGCATACTGTATGACCTTCTTTTACGAGGTCTCGTATATTAACAAGCCGTTCGTCCCATTCTGACTCAATTCGGCTTGTTGTTTCCTTGTGCTGTTTCCTGTGGTTCTGAAGCGTAGCGATATTAGCAGAAGAAGTGTCTTTCAGAAGAGTCTGGAGTTTTGTTTCTCTGGATTCAATCTCGTGAATCAACTCGTCGATGCGATCATCATACTTCCTGCTGAACTGTTTGTTAGAGATAATACGCTGATGTAGTTTGGGGATGTAATTTTCGGTGAGGATGTCAAGCATCTCTACGAGCTCCTGTTTCTTAGTCTCTATAGAATCCGCGACTGGTTCTACCTTGTGTCCAAAATGCTGACCACGGATACAACTAGCACAAGCTAATTCATCACACGCTTTACAATAACTTTCGGCGACAGCGTCTAAATGGTTATTACACGGAACAGCAACTTTACGATCATTGCTACTACTACCTGATTTAGTCTCTTCGGATTGAACGACAATTTCAATATCTTCCTTTGGGCACGAATCCGTTCCATTTGATGAGCTTTCTTCTGCCTCTGGCGAATGTTGCGAGTGGCACATATCAGTTTGGACAGTGATGTGGTGTTTGGAATTCGGAAAAGAAGCGAAACCTTCGCCTATGACGGACACTACATCGAGAGTTGCCGTCGGTTTGGACGGCTTCTTCTCCTTGTTTGGCGTTTCAACATCCTCAATGTTCCTCACAAGAACATTATCTACCCTGTCTTCGTGACTAACCGTGGAATATTGAATTTCATCTGGATACTGCAATACCGAACTCACATAACCTCCAAATATTTCAGAATCGAGTTTAATAGTTTCTTCGTCCAGATTATCTATAGCTTCGTCAAATTTTGACTTACTTGTCTCCGGGGTCTGTTCCTCAGCTAAACTTACAGAGCTATCCGACTCTTGGTCGCCGGTTAATACATATTCTGCGGTTGTTTCGTACGCTAATTTGTTCAGCTTAGATATTTCTGCGGCCAAGTCTTCCTCGTTTACGTGAACGTTTGCGTATGTCGAGTCGAGGATCCAATCATTCCAGGCGACGTCAAGAGATGAACACTGAACCGTGGAAGTCGAAACGTTGTCCATGATTATGTGTATGTTTTAAATTTGTTCCAAATTTTCACTGTAATATGGATGTCGTTAGTAATCAGATAACGTCCATGTTGCCTTTGTGATTATTTGTGTAGATGTATCACGGTCCAACGTAACCACAAGATAAGTGCTATCTGTTTACATCTAGATCAATGCCCGGCTTTTTATCTCAAGGCCACGTCAGAGGCAAGTTCATTGTATAGGAACCATATATTACACAACAGTACAAGGATGACATTCAATCGCTCGCTTCAACATTTTGTGTTGTTATTCTTTAATGACGTCCAAACAGACACTGATCAAAACTATTTTCTCGGGAGTGTGTTTAAATTTGCTCCATCGCTGACAAACGGTATTTTTTATCTATCAAGTACAAGAGCAGGCAATTTGATATTTTTCTTCAGTTACAAAATTTACTTTACACAATTACCACCATTGAAAAGTTTGAATTTCTGATTTGATTTCAAGATAAAAATACAAAAAATAATTCATTGCATCCAGAAAAAATTCCGTGGCACTAAACATGACCTATATGGAATAAAGTACTCATTGCTTATGCACCAAAGGCAAAATGAATTATTTTATATTACTTTTGTGTTAATCAAACATATAGATATACGATTATCAAATGATGAGTATCGTTCATGGACAGTCGGCGGTGGAGCATCTTTAGACATGTCACATGCATTTATATTTTTATCCTGTCATTTCCTCGGTGTCGTCGGCCAAATACCAATATATTCGGTAGCTAACATCAGGACAGGAAACAAATGACACGCATGCACATACGAACACGTGACGAGGTTTTAACGTGACCATTGTTAACGGCGTCTCGAAAATAGCAGTACATGTGCACCTTAAATGCTTATTTCCTATGTCACCTTCTAATTTTTTTATATAAAAAACGATAGGTTATCTGCCGTGTTTTCATTGTACATGTACTTTTGTCAGTTATTGTTTGGCATTAGAAATACAGATAAGCAATATTTGACCTCTCAGGCACGTGTTGATATTTGTCCGGTGATATCAAAGGACTTGCGTTATCATAGATCAGTGGGAATTCGTCATAGTATTTATAGAGATGATAACTATCCATCTAATCTCAGATAAAAATACCGGTGCACGCCAGGTTCGTGTGCAGACCTGTAACGATAGACCTAATGTAGGTCACTGCACACGATAGTGAAAGTTTCATTGCTAAAGGTACACTTTACTGTCAGTAATAGATATCAAAGAGTTGTTGAGTTCATTACTAAACGAATTCATCCAAGATTTATCAAGTTGGTCACAGAAATTTGCGTAATGTGCTTTGTCTTGTCAAGTTCAACTTTCAGGGAAGATAGGTGGAAAAATTGCATTTTTAAAACTATTAAAGTGGACATATACAAATATTTGAACTTACTTTTATCTTTTGAATGTCGACTGGAACTCACTTTCGGTTTTATATTTACAAAAGCCACTTGGATTCTAAATGTTTAAAGTAGTCTTTAATCACATTTTACCAACAAAAGGCCATTGCTCGGCAATAAGCCCCCTCACCATTTCATAACTTGAGCCATATCCGGTAAATTTTAATAAATATATCACTTATTAGTCAATATGGTGAATGAGAGATAAATGTCTCCGAGATGGTATAGGTTACACAAAACTCTACACAAAATGCTATAGTATATATGGTTTGAGCTTAGGGTGGATTTTATTTATAAATTTCTTCTAGTATGACTGTATAGTTTGCCAGACTTTTGGTTTTGTTAAGTTTTACGTCCTATTAACAGCCAGGGTCATGTAAGGATGTGCCAGCTTTAATGGTGGAGGAAAGCCAGAGTACCCAGAGAAAAACCACTGACCCATGGTCAGTACCTGGCAACTGCCCTACATGAGATTCCAACTTGCTACCAAGAGATTAAGGTGGAAGGCTTTTGGTAATTTGTCGGGACATCTTAACCATTTGGCCACCACAGTCAGCCTAAGGAGGAAGAAGTAGAGAGATTTGGTTTGTTTATTTTTACGTCCTATTAACAGCCAGGGTCATGTAAGGACGTGCCAGGTTTGTTGGTGGAGGAAAGCCGGAGTACCCAGAGAAAAAACCACCGGCCAACGTTCAGTACCTGGCAACTGCCCCACATGGGATTCGAACCCGCTTCCCAGAGGTGGAGGGCTTGTGGTAATATGTTGGGACATCTTAACCACTCGGCCACCGCGGCCCCTAAGTAGAGAGAGGGGCTGATAGTAATGATTCTGTTTGTCTGGGCCATAGGACTCACACTTATTCTGCTGGGGGGGAATACATTCCTGTCTAGTTGGAAACAAAAGCCTCAAAATAATTAATTAAACAAACAAGAAGAATTTATACATAAAACTTGATGTACTATGATCTTCATTCATTTTATTTATCCTTATGGTTACAAATCTTACTTACACGCCATAGTGTAAATACCTGTCCATCAAATATGCCATAGAAGCATAAATCAGAATATAATATTAACTCTGGTTTAATGTTATCAACTGTTGTCCCTTTTTGAACAGAAATGTATATAGATACATTATATAGAACAATTTTGTTATCTCTCACATCTGGCATTTCTTGTTTACACATTTGATAAGACCTGTCATTATTATATACAGAAATGTGTTTATGCATTTAATTAAATACAGAAATGTGTTTATGCATTTAATTAAAAGGCGAAAGACAAAATTTCCCTGTGTTACAGTATATGTCTTGAATCAAACTATTTCTCCATCCAGAAAGCTACAATATACAGAGACATTACCAAGACAATAATGAGGTTTGTAAGTACACATAGGGAACATTACCTGATAAGTGGATATCAATAGATATATAATCACAAGTGATAGCTGTTTTTAACTTTCATTGCTATCCCATATTGTTTATCAATTATAAAGCGATTTTTCAATGTCTATCCCCTTTAGCTAAAATAATTAAACAAAACATAAAATAACTGAATCATAAACCTTAACAATTAGGATTAGATTATAATTTCAGCCTTTTGAGAATTTCCATATTTTGACCTCCTCATTATCACTACAGGAAGCCAATAACTGTGGGTCCTTAGGGTTCCATGAAATAGCATTCACATCCTGACTGTGAGCTTTATTTACTGTCACCTCTAGTCGAAAACTGGGCTGATTTTTGTCAGAATTTGGTTCTTCAACAAAGACACGTATAGCATCATCTCCTGCTGCTGTAGCTATGTTACCGGTCAGGTGACACCAGTCTATATCGTAGATAACACGCCTGTGATACCCTGACAAGGTACAAACACATTTCCATGTAGGATCAGAACCTTTGGTAGCCACTCCTTCAGGGTTCCCAGGCAGGTATTCCTGCCAGATCTTCACAGTATGGTCGTCGCTACAAGAGACAAGTCTTGATCCAGACTTATCAAAACAAATTTTCCATACTGTGGAATCATGGGATTCAAGGGTTGCAAAGCAGGTCCAGTCATCCGTGTCCTCCTTAAAGAGTTTGATGGTGTTGTCATAGCTACAGGAGGCCAGGATTTCCTTATCTGGGTGCCAGGTGACACATTTAACATCTTGTGTGTGGGAGCTGAGGACACTGGCACATTCATACTCCTCGTCTTCTGTCACTGTCAATATAAATCAGTGTTAGCTGATAAATCACATGCAGTTTAATATAATACTCTTTATTATATTATCATTCTGAAAGTAGAAGACCTCTGGTTAAATGTTTGATTACCTAAATAGAGATCTAGAGCGCACACTTGGAAATAGCTAATTTCAAGAAGCAAATGTATTTGACATGTCGTAATATAATTTAATGGTACAAAATGTATTTCAAATCTCCATAAAATTGAAAGTTTCCATTTGTAGATCCGATAGAAATATGTCACTCAGGTATGAAAGAAGAATCTAGTAATTGTTATTATTATAGAAATTCCTTACCTTCCCAGATCCAGACACTTTTGTCACGACTACAGGTTGCTAAAAGACTGCCTCCTGAAGACCATGCCCCACACTTCACTTCATTTTCATGACCTTCAAGTGTAGCTATACACTCAAATTCTCCCTCCTTACGACTCCAGATCCCTGTTGTAGCATCAAAGCTGGCAGTTGAGAGATAGTTGCCACATGGTGACCATGCCACTGACCTGACAGTTCTCTGGTGGCCATCTTCAAGAACTGTTTTACAGACCCACTTATCGCCCTCTTGGCCCCAGATACGGATAGTCTTGTCACCCCCACATGAGGCAAGCAAAGTCCCAGAGGGGTTCCACTTGACACACCACACTCGGTCCTCGTGACCCTCCAACACAGACACACACTCAAGCGTGGACTGTAACAAACAAAATCATTGACATATATTATATTTGTATATTATATTACACATTATATTTATGTGTGTGTTAATTAGACATATGTAAACACCATTATGTATACACAATTAAACACACCAATTATAGTTCAACTGATGAGTATCATTTATGGTCTGTCAGCGGTGGAGCATCGTTAAAAGGGAGTGTGTGTTATAAACAAATAAATTTATAAAAACATTGCAGCAATGTACCCAAAAATGATGGTATTTTCTTCATTTTAAATGAAACTTTAATTTAATTTAAAACGTTGCCATCAGTATTTGACTGTCCATGTGCACTGATCAGCAGTATGTCAACAAAGATTCAGAAGTCACATGTCTGATCATGTGATTCATAGCCCAGATTTCGAGTTATTATAAATTACTTTGGTGATTCAACATACCCGAAATTTTTGATGTGGTACCAGGTCTGATGAAAACATAACATTATTCTATGTAATCAGAGTTGTCCGTCACTTTCCATGACCAATAGGTTTAAAGACTTAAAAATTGATGTAACAATAAGAAATTTTCAGCTTAAAACACGACTTCACAAATGTCTGCAGCTCAACATTTATTTGGAATTATCTCAATTTCCCTATTGTGTTGGCCATCACCCAGCGACATGCAGATAGAAATTTTCTGTATTGCGATAGATAAATAATGAATTAATGGACAACTTGTTGTACAAGTAAGAAACAATATTACGTATTTATATTAAAGATGCTCCACCGCCGACAGAGCAGAAATGATATTCATCATTTGAGCAATAATTGGTGTTTAATCGTGTATATATATGTCTAATTAACACAAAAAATAATATAAAATAATTTTTTTTGCTTTTGGTGCATGTGCAATTAGTAATTCATTCCATACAGAACATAGTGCAAGGGAATTTTTTCGGGATGCAATTAATTATTTTTGATGTCTTTATCTTGAAATAAAATTAGAAGCTCAAACTTTTCAATGGTGGTAACGGTGTAAAGTAAGTAACTTTTGTAACTGAAAATAAATATTAATTTGTCTGCTCTTGTTTTTTTATTGATTAGAAATACTATTTGTCAGCGGTGGAGCATCTTTAATAAAATTGGTAAAATTATTTGTTGTTGTATTGTTGATATCTGAGAGGATTTGATAATACCCTGACAAATATTGGTCCTTCAACAGGTTGGGGACACTCCCGTATATGCAGGATAGTCCTTCATTTGTGTATCAGTCCTGTATTTGAGGGATAATTTTGTTATACAAATACAGGATTCTGTGAAATGAAAACGGAAAAAAGTTGTTTTAAAAAAATTGCATCAAAAAAGGGTATCATAATTTTCAGAGAGCCATATAACTGATTAAAGACTCAATGTTTTAAATTTTGTGTATGACACTTGAATTCTATTTTGACACTTTGTCATAATTTAATTAAGTGACAATTTAATTAGGTGCTCTCCTTAGACTGTAGTGTTTCACCATCAGGAAAATTTAGTGAAAAAGTCATGGTTGATTGAGTTTTACCCGAGCTCTATTTTTAGCCCCATAGTAAGCAATATATGTAATTTTGTTTGTGACTTTTACAAACATTTAGATAATGAAATTTGTTTTCATTTGAATAATAAGGGTGCAGCTAAGGGCACAGAGTGCAAAGCTCTTTTAAGGTAACACAAACATGAAAATATAAGACAAAAAAAACCAAACAATTTTCATAATCCAAGCCTATATACTTACAGCTTCAGTTTGCTGCTGCAATTTTTTTATACATATAGGGAGGGGAATCATGGGTTATCACCATGGATATGATGCTTTGAAGTAAGCTCATTATAAAATCAAGCTATTCAAACGCTCTTATGATCTGGCAAAAGTAATCTTCATCTGGCAGATGCTCAGTGCTATCTCTCTTCATTTGCAAGTGATTTAGACTACTTTTAATAAAATAATCAGCTGACCAAAAAAGGAATATCTGTTACGGAAATAAAACTTCCTTCTCTAATGGAGGGGGGATTGGGGAAGTTCCTTCTCAAATGGGGGTTTTGGGACAAATATAGAGTGTGACATATCGATGTGGAAAGTTGTATTAGTGCTGGTGCAATGTAAAAATTATGACGCCGTTTTTTGATAAAAATGTTTAAAACAACTTTATCTGTTTTCATTTCTCAGAATCTTGCATTTCATTTGGGTAACAAAATTATCACTCAAATAAAGGACTATCTGGGAGTGTCCCCAATCTGTTTAAAGACACAGATAAATATTCTTGGAAAGTAGAGAAAAAGATCGGCTTGTACTGCTGTTGATTTGTGAAAAAGCACGAACAGCACATAGAAAATACATTATCAGAGTAAACTTCAAACACATGAAATGTGTTCTATTTGTAGAAGAACAGGGAAAATACACATTCCTGTCGAGTGCCCTGACCAGGAATTGAACCCGGGTCTCCGGCGTGGAAATCTACGGCTCTACCGACTGAGCCAAAGAAGCATGCTCCGTCAGCTGAGTGACAGAGACCGTATTTAACACTATGTACAAGTCACACCGACCCGCTCCTTTTACATTAATCCCCCTGTTTTTCTTGAGATTTCCTAAATCTCAACCAGAGACTCTTTAACCACCTTCCATGGGTTATTTAGTTGGGCGCCAATGTAGAAGAACAGGGAAAATACACATTCCTGTAGAGTGCCCCGACCAGGAATCGAATCCGGGTCGCCGGCGTGGAAATCTACGGCTCTACCGACTGAGCCAAAGAAGCATGCTCCCTCAGCTGAGTGACAGAGACCGTATTTAACACAATGTACAAGTCACACCGACCCGCTCCATTTCCATATCAAACCAGAAACCACAGGGGCTCGATTGAGAGGAAATCTTATAAAAAAAATCCCACTTAACGTTACGAGTAAATTATTTAATAGACTAAAACACAATAATGATGAATTCAGCTTCAAGTCATATATACCATTACCATTGCCATATCTTTAAATCAACACAGTTAGTAAGAATATTCCTACTTCAGCTGCAGAGGTAAAAACCTGGTGGGCGCAGACATCTTGAAAATAGTTCGGAGCAAAATATTTCCTTCCGCGAATGTAATTTTTTATTTTGGAAATATTGCAATACGGTTTCTGACTTAAAGTTCAAAACTGTTTTTGAAATTAAAGTGTTTGATCATTCTATTTAAATGTGTATTCAAAATTGAAATATTTCGGTTCAATTTTAGCACTATATATCTCGGATGGAAATCTACGGCTCTCACCGACTGAGCCAAAGAAGCATGCTCCTTCAGCTGAGTGACAGAGACCGTTTTTAACACCATGTACAAGTCACATCGACCCGCTCCATTTACATATCAAACCAGAAACCACTGGGGCTCGATTGAGAGGAAATCTTATAAAAAAAATCCCACTTAACGTTACGAGTAAATTATTTAATAGACTAAAACACAATAATGATGAATTCAGCTTCAAGTCATATATACCATTACCATTGCCATATCTTTAAATCAACACAGTTAGTAAGAATATTCCTACTTCAGCTGCAGAGGTAAAAACCTGGTGGGCGCAGACATCTTGAAAATAGTTCGGAGCAAAATATTTCCTTCCGCGAATGTAATTTTTTATTTTGGAAATATTGCAATACGGTTTCTGACTTAAAGTTCAAAACTGTTTTTGAAATTAAAGTGTTTGATCATTCTATTTAAATGTGTATTCAAAATTGAAATATTTCGGTTCAATTTTAGCACTATATATCTCGGATGTATTCAATAAAAAAGATGTTGCTAGGCATTTCCGGTTTTGATTTCTTCCAAAACGGGACATCAGTGAAGTTTGAGAAGGAATTTGTCATCAACAGCACTCTTTAAGGGGTATCGAAAATTTGATCATGGCAGGGAAGGCCAAAAAATATGTTGATGAAAACAGAGAAACAAAAAATCCTGAACTGGAGCTTGTCGACAAATCAATTGTAAACTTATCGGAAGTACCAGGACTGTGTAAGTCATGAAGTCATAACACAGCCAACTGCTGTTATGGTTGTAGATTTATTCGACCTCCATCTATGTTTATCTATCATGCGTTGCTTGTATGTACAAATGTATTTGCTTTCATAATGGCATTATAGAGAGCAGTAGTATTTGTTTCGGTTTCAGGCAAATTTTGTAGATCGATGCAAAAATAACATTTCTTCACCACAGGTGCCCCATCCTCGATGCTCCAAGTTGACTATCACTGTCGTAAAATTCACTCCTGGACTATCAGTATGTCATAGTAGAACTGAAGGCAACATAAGACACTTGTAATTTTATCTGAATTTGAATCTTTGATGTACAAAATGTACATCAAAAGAATCTAATAACTGTACACTGTGTACTTCTATAACATGAGAGTCGACTGGTCAGTCGGTTGTTTTATCGGACATTACTTTGCTGACTGTCGACTCTCATTTCCGAAGGCCTATTTCTTTGATGCAGCTTCCGACGTCAGATGAAAGCGGAAGGAAAAATGCAATTATATCAATATCTATAGCTCTAACAGTGATAACATCGATGTGTACGTACAGTTTAGGTATTAATTATCCCACTTATATAGTAGAACCATAACTTTAGGCCTCATAAAATAGTATTTTAGCAGATTAGATATGATGAATCCTTTCCGTAATATTTTGACCTAGATTTAACAAAAAACGGAACATGAATTCAAGCGGGCATAACAGAAGTAAAAGTATAGGCAGATCAAGCGTTTTGGGGACTTTGCAATTCGTTTTTTCTATTAACCGGTCAGATCGCTTTCATCATGAAGTTTTGTCTGGGTCATGAAAGTTTACGTTAGGATATGAAAATATTTGTTTTAGATGAATTTTACGGCTGATTTTGTCAAAATACTTGTTGATTTATGAAAAAGAGGTAGGTATTTGACATTGATGACAATTTAAATATGATTTAAACGTTTTATATTATCACAATCCAAACTTTGAAAATGTTACCCTCAGCATCGCGTAAATGGCCTATCGGAAGTTAGAGGTTAGACACGACGTAATGTTCTAAAAGTGTCTCGTCATGCTATACCTCTAACATTGTTGGAGTATACACTGTGGTGACACTGTCAGGCATCGCTCTCTCTGTAATCTTCAAAGGAAGTCTCTTCAGGCCTGTGATCAATCAGTTGTTTTTTTCTGCTGAGCTGCCTCCAGTTTAACAATGATATAGTCCAGGGTTGAATATAATAACAGTGATAGTAAACCCTGGAGCATTGAGGATGCGGGTGCCCATGCATTGTTCTAGACACAGCGTTGTCACAAAATTAAAGAGGAGGGTTTGGACCAGAACCTCCAAACAATAGATGAATGCTCTACTAACTGAGTTACCTGGTCAATGATAATCAACCCAGTCCAATGAATCCTGCTACATAGTAAAAATATGGCAGAAATTATAACACCGCTTAGAACCCTGGCACCTGTATATGTGCCATGACTTGATAGAAGGTCTTTAATTATCAGGTTTGGACTGGGAAAGCAAATGTTTAAACCCAAAACAACCCACAAAAATCTTCATCTTAATTGTACTTTCACTACTTTGAGACACAAACTTGGTACAATTTTGTTTAGAAGACTACCAGGATTTGGTCATAATGATCCCCTTTTGCTAGAATATCTGACTGTAAATTATATATATGTAAACTAGTCATACTTATTGAAAAAATCATACACATTTAAAGGGGTGTCAGTACAAGTCAAATATGTAAACAAACACTAAGATAGTTGAATTAGGAAAAAAAACTCCAATTATTTCGCTTTGATTGGCATTTACCAATGCTGCTAACATCATTAGACTCTCGATTAGTGTTGTAAAGCCCTTCTCGCTACATTTTTCATCTAAAAACGTGTTCTTCAAGACGGAGATGAATACCAGTACCTGGGTGAAGACTTTTCACTTATGATTAATTATAAATTAATATAGAAAATGAAAAACTGAACAATATCATCTGCTAATTCCTATTATTTATTGAGAGAGAGACTTGTTAAATCAAAGGAATCTCTATGTAAGTAAATGTTAATGTGTTCTGGTATTAAAGTTGATTATTGCAGTTGGATTTATGTGTGGGCTTTTCTTTCTATTTCAGTGGATTTACAACACGTAACCAGACTTACACTGACCCATAATAAAATAACAGGTGATTTATTTTTGCTTCATCATGTACATACCAGCTGTATAACTATATGTAGTATAATAAACTAAATAAGTCAAATATATTTCATATTTTTCTCCCTTTGTGTAATGGTTGATTGTTGATTATAATTGCACTGGTTTAGTATATGATTTTCGTAATTAATATGCTCCCCATAGAGTTTTGAAATTTCTAAATCCATTAATTCTTGTATATCATTGGCTTTGTTCTGTAGTGATTCCTGCCAATATCACAGAGCTAGCTAACCTGGAACATCTTAACCTCTTCAACAATCATATCAAGGTTAGTATTCTTCCCTTGGATTTGATTACATGTAGGTAATATTTAATTAATAAACTGCAGATGAACACATAAATGATTTTCAGTTGAACTGGAATATGAAGGCTAAAGTGTTTAACTTAATAATATTAGTTTAAGATAGTTAAACTTTTTGTTTTGTAAACATGATTTTATTTATTTCTAAATGACTATACCTCTGAAACATTGTTTATGCCAACCCCTTCACCAAACATAGATAATTGAAAAGTAACTTGTCTGATTTCTCAGGAAATCCCAAGTACAATCAATTCCATGATGAAGTTAAAGATATTGAATTTGGGGTAAGTTATATATATGTAGATTCTATGTTTTTTTTTTCATTTAAATTATAAACATCAGAGAAAATCCCAGGAAGATCATTGAACTAAAACTATTCCTATTATTTTCCATGATGTTGATAGTTTTTACTCTTTTGATATCTGACTCAATACCCAGTTACAGATGAAAATAAAACAGACATTGGAAAAGTTTTCATAGTACATGTATATGAATTTGAATAACAAGCTGTGCAAAAACCTAAATTGATTTCATGATGCTAGGATAGCATAAAAGGACAAGCTTTTCTTGATGTTTTCAGAGCTATATGTTTAGTACTGTAATAAGCCTCACTTCAAAATGATGAAATTGATGGTTTACATATATTATGTATTCCAGAATGAATAGATTGAATTCTTTGCCCCGTGGATTTGGAGCATTTCCTGTGTTAGAAGTGTTGGAACTGACTTACAACAATCTCAATGAGAGATCACTGCCAGGAAATTTCTTCTGTTTGGGTAAATATTGTTCTTAATCGCTTCTCCTTTTATGATTTGGTTTGTTTGATTTGACATCCTCTACAGTGGACCCTCGATAATCCAGGCACTTTTGTGCCCAGCCTAAACTGTTCGGATTACGATTTTCTGGACTGCTGAATTCTGTGATCTTAGTCAATGAATTAAATTCTCCTGTAAAAGTTACTCCCCTTGTCCATGTAATCGATGATTGGTTTTTATGTACTAAAATAAACGCTTCGTTGTTTTTAAGTTTGTTTTATTTTCAGATAATTACGTTATGAATATGAAATAAAAATATTTCTTTTTAAAAGACGTTTTTGTACGATGTAGCATAGGCCTATAACTACAACTCTTGATCTGTTGTACGGCAAACTATATGTTTCAAAATGCCTCACCAAGGATCTATATCTACATCATTGGCCTAACAAAACCATGAAAAGAAGTAGTTCAAAACATTTTTATCGACTAATGGAAATGGTTATTTTGTATAATGTGTGTTTTTATTGACCATTTCCACAAAACACTTTTACTTTCTGATGTGTAACAACCACATTCACGTCTAACTTTTAAATGAGTTCCTTGCACAAAGTCGCTCACATAATGATACGGTGTCAAGAGGTACTGTTTATTGTACACATAAAAAGTGGCTTTGGATTTTCTCGGCAAGTGGCGAGACAAAATCTTCAAGATTATTGTGTGATTTTATTAATAACATTCCATTCCCAAAATAGAGTTTCAGATTCAGAGTCTGAATTTCCAGGGTAGTGGGTATAAATTACGTTACCAAAATCCGTTCCCTGACATTTCTGTTCAGATTTTGAATTTTATGGACTATCAACGTCTGGATTATTGCGGGTCTACTGTAATTTATAGGCAGGGTCATTTAAAAACATTGCTGGTGTGGGTTGGGGAGGAAAGTCATAGTATCTTGATACAAACTACCGACCAGCAATCAGTACCTGGCAAATGCCCCAAAAGAGATCAGAACTTACAACCCAGAGGTTCAGGACTAGTGTTTATGTAACCCTGGTGAATACTAGTAGCAATATACCACTCAGCTAGAGAAAACTTCTCTTTAGCTCAATTGGTTGAGCGTCAGACTAGTAACCCAGAGGTCCTGAGTTCTAATCCTGGCAGAGGAAGCGATTGTGTTTGTATCAAATCATGTGCTCTGTTACATTGGCGCCCATGTAGGGACTCGGAAAATACTCAGCCATGCCTCACAGGTTTCGCTGTTAACCCCTAGAAACTTGAGGACGACTTCTGTCCTTGAGGGGGAAGTATGTAACCCTGGTGAATACTAGTAGCAATATACCGCTCAGCTAGAGAGAACTTCTCTTTAGCTCGATCGCTTGAGCATCAGACTAGTAACCCAAGGGTCCCAAGTTCGAATCCTGGCAGAGGAAGCAATTGTGTTTGTATCAAATCATGTGCTCTGTTACATTGGCGCTCATGTAGGGACTCGGAAAATACTCAGCCATGCCTCACAGGTATCGCTGTTAACCCCTAGAAACTTGAGGACGACTTCTGTCCTTGAGGGGGAAGTATGTAACCCTGGTGAATACTAGCTGCAATATACCGCTCAGCTAGAGAGAACTTCTCTTTAGCTCGATCGGTTGAGTGTCAGACTTGTAACCCAGATGTCCTGAGTTCGAATGCTGGCAGAAGCAGTGATTATGACTAATGTTTGTATCGATTCATGTGCTCTGTTACATTTATATGTAGGGACATCTAACCAATCAGCCATCTTAGTCTTTCATTGTATGAATTTATCCTTATTCACATTATACATGTATTGCTCATTGCTCTTGGTTATTGGATGCACCTTTCCTCATGAAATATTTTTGTTGATTAAATCTCTTTTAACCTCCACATAGTAATGCTAAAATGTATATTGCAACACCAACCTAACTGGACAGAATATCACTTCATGGTCAATTTGATAGTTTAAATTTTACCACTATTTTATTCCAGATACATTGAGGGCTCTGTACCTTGGTGATAATGATTTTGAGATAATTCCTCCTGAGATTGGCCGTCTGAAGAGCCTTCAGATCGTAAGTTTTCATCTAAATAGAGATAGTGATTTAATCCAGGATTCATGCATGTAAACAGTCATTGAAATATTAATGAAATCTTATACATGATTTTGGTGTTTATATAGAGAGGTATATGAAATATCACTCATAGATTTGGAATTGTTAGCAGTGTAGTGAAATTAGAAAGGGTATGAAATATTATGTTTTATATTTGTAGCTGGTTTTGAGAGACAATGATTTGATAGCTATCCCTAAGGAAGTTGGAGAATTGCCTCGCCTCAAAGAACTTCACATTCAAGGAAACAGACTAACAGTACTGCCACCCGAGATAGGTGTGTATTGTCATTTTTATTGTATAATCTGATGGTTTTTTGTGTCCACTGCAACGCAAGAGCGACATATAGGTATCACTCTTTCGGTGTCTGGAAAAAGATTTCTGTGCGATAACTTAAGTATTTATTGTCCGATTTCAACCAAATTTGGTATGTTGCTTTCTATCAATGAGATCTCAGATGGGTTCGATACTGGTCAAAATCTGTCAATATTTGCAAGAGTTACAGGACTTAAAAATCGTTAAAATACCTTTAGATAAATCCATAATTTCCGCTAGATAACTTTAGTATTTATGGTCTGATATTGCTTTATATCTAAGAGATATATTATGGTTTCTGCTAGATAACTTTTAAAATAGATAAATTCATGGTTTCTGCTAGATAACTTTAGTATTTATGGTCTGATTTCAAGCAAATTTAGTATTTTGCTTTATATCTAAGTTCTGTTATGGGTTTGATACTGGTCAAAATCCATCAATATTTGCAAGAGTTATGTGACTAAAAAACGACAAAACAGATAAATACTTGGTTTTCACTCGATGACTTCAGTATTAATTGTCTGATTTCAATCGAATAAATAAATAAGGTATAACGCTTTAATTTATATCAATGAGATATCAGATTGGTTTGATACTGGTCAAAATTAAATAATATTTGCATATACTTTAAAATCGTCAAAACAGATAATTTCTTGGATCTGCTCAATAACTTTTGTAGTTATTATCTGATTTCAACCAAATTACATGTATGCATATATTGCTTTATATTAATGAAATCTCAAATGGGTGTGATACGGGACTTGATTTTCAACTGTAAATAACTATTTTTTGTGATATTATGACTGCTGTGCAGGCGACACATTCACTTCCCTGGAATTCTTGTGTTCTTTAAATATATATCATGTTTTTAAAGATTTTCTGACAAGTTCATATATAACTAATATGTATATTGTCATTTTCCTCCATAGGGTGTGAGTGATTTTGTTTGGATTAATTTGGTGAATAAAAGACATGTTTATGTTTTAGGTAACCTTGACCTTGTGGGATCTAAGCAGGTGTTCCGCGGAGAGAATAACCCCTGGGTGACCCCAATAGCTGACCAGTACCAGGTGGGCGTGTCCCATGTGTTTGACTACATTAGATCAGACACATACAGATTGTAAGTTTCTTTAATATCTGGTTCAAATGTTTCTACCTAAGAAATAATTTGAAAGTCCAAAACATGAAAGAAAGTATATTTCATGTTATATACAGGATTTGTATTGCTTGATATTTCTTTTTTTTTCAAGTTTACATAGAGATTATCCAATATACTTTATATATGAGAGATTATCCAATATACTTTATATATGATATCATAGAAGATACTATGCTGCTCAGAAATTTCTTGTTTATGGGAGGTTAGGTAGTGTATGTGTGTATTTGGGATCCTTGAATTGCAGGGGCTTCAGTGATATAGCACTATAAAAAGGGCAACAGTTCCACTATACAAGAAGACACAACACGAATATACTGCAGTCTCCAAAAACATGCACCTCGCACTTCACACAAGCTACACACTGCATACATGGGAGGCCGTCCTTACATGACCCTGGCTGTTAATAGGACGTTAAAATTTTAGTGGATTTGAAATGTTGTGAGAAAGAAGAGGATATACTTTGATAATAAATATATAGATAGCCAATTAAAGATTATATCATGCATAAAATTGAAATCATGATGCTGTTATAATTCGCAAGTTAAATAATTAAAAGTTTGGTAGTGTTATGTGACATGTTGTCAGTTACTCCTTAATCTACAACAATATATGACTTGTTCTGCAGTTTGTATGGCCGCCACATTGCTGCCGAGTCTGCGCCACCTCCAAAGACAAACGACAAGTCTAAGAAAATCAGTCGAGGATGAGCAGCCAGCAAGGGACACTCAGTTGTAATACAAACAGTCGGGAGATGTGAAATATTAGAGACAAACAAGAAAACCTAGATATTTTCAGAACTGGAAATTTAGTGAAGTTTATTGAAGCTTATGTAAGCAGGTAAAAATTCTTTCACAGAGTAAAAATTTATTGACATGACAGATTAGCTTGTGATAATCACCAACTTACACAATTTTGAAAAAAATCAATGATTGATTTCTATTGAGGTCTAGGTAATATTTTCTTTAGTTATATAAGTTTTATTAATATTAGGAGTTTTCTGAAGGTTCAAATCCAGAAATAAGCTCATCCAGGGCAGTTTCATGAACATTCCTTAACTTGAAGGAGTTCCTTAACTTAAAATTCTCCATAGGAAAGCATTGCAGATTTTAAGGAAGGCTCCTTAACTTAGGGTTTTTCCTTAACTTCCGTAATAATTTCCTATTGAGAATTTTAAGTTAAGGAATTCCTTTAAGTTAAGGAATGTTCATAAAACTGGGTCCAGTTGACTCAAGACTTTTTCTTTTGCAAAGTTATCACATCTCAGAAATTTATAGTGTCAAAATATTTAAAAAACAGATATGTGCTTCCAAACTCAAGAGTTTAAGGACTCAGAATCATGCTTTCAGGGATTTTGTGGATGCATGTATAACTCTACAAGTATTTTGACTGGGTTTCAAAATATCCAACCTAACCAAAGTTACTTTATGATTTTAAATACTCTGTTTGCTAGAGAGTAAATGGCTGGTCATGTTGATGATAACTGCTGATAGCCAGCTTTCATATGGTGCTATTTTTGTAATGTCCATTTAGAGACATTGTATACTTATCTGCATTTGCCTTAAACTAATTTACATTTCACATTAACCAAGTCAGTAATTGTTAAAGGTTTTCCTTGCTTTGATAAGGTTGTATGCATAGATTTATCAAATTTATAGCTTTATATTTCTTTTTTGTATTTTGTACTGTAGATTATTGTTTAATGAACAATTAATGAGCAAAAATGTGAATTATCATCATTTGTAGAACTTACTAATTTTAATTGAGCTGCATAAGCCGGTTTCTGTAGGGTGGGTTGTCATGCATCCAGCTCCTCCTTTCTTTAAAAGTGGGTATTGAATACCATTAACCATTTTGTCTGAATGTCTATTTTATGTAATGCTTGCACGTTTGATGTTTTATGTTGAATAATCATGTATTCTGACGCTTACTTGTCTTGTGGTTTTTGTTTTTAATATTTATGTTTTACTGTAATAGATTTACAATTGTATGCAATTTGTATGTTTATTATTTATCCACATCTTTGTGTCAAATTTCAGAGGAACAACTACATTAAAGTACATTTCATCTTAGATCACTCTAGAGCAGTGCCATTTACTATCTTGAATCTCTTGGTACTGTTAGCTCTGTGCAGATTTTGCAGTTTTTACTTTTGAAACTTTTAAGAAACTTGATTGTTTCACTCTATGTGTCACATTTCACTTTATGAATATTTTACAATTATGAATGTGTTTATTTCATAATATATGACAGAGAAACGACTATTCATCTCACAGCTGTCAGGATGTTTCTGGAGAATGTTGTTTCACAATTCATTGCTTACTCTTATTATTTATATAAATTGTACCTGTGTGTATATAACATGTGATTAGTATGTATAGATATGTATGGTTATTTATATGACTCAATAAATACATAACCTTGCATTTTTTTGTGGAAAATTGTATATTGTAGAATGAATAATCTTGACTTCATTCACAAGGAGCCGATCAAACTAGTGAAAATCTTTTACCAGAAAGTTAGGGATGCTGGAAAGTGGACTGCCACTTTTGACCAATAATTAAGGTGTTCAACTTCTATTATATGTACTAAGAAGTCCAGGCCTAGCATTTGGTTATCATATATTATATACATGTATGTTGGGTTCTTAGCAGGTGGTCAATTCCGGCCTATTCTGACTTAGTCACTAATGGCAACAAAAACAGACAAGTGTTGTACTGTCTTTCGATGTTAGAACATAGACAGTGTTTTAAGGTCTTCATTATGGTGATCTAATGGCAGCATTATTCACAACTATAGTGATGTCCATAAAGTCTATAGTGATGTCCATAAAGTCAAATTGTTTGTAATTAACCTCTTCTGATATCTCAAAAAAAATACGCAGAGAATGCGAAATTATACGCAGAAATGCGAAATTAAATCGCCACAAATTTAAGTTGGTTTACATCTCATAGCAGATAATGAGTTAAGAATGCCCAACACTGTCTTGGTCACTACATGCAGTGACTTAAAAACCAAATGATATGGTTTTGTAGACAGATATCCTTTTTGAAGTAGGGAGACTGAAACCATTGAAATTATAACAGTGTGATGCATATGTTAGGTGAGAACAAAAAAACATGTTGTGATTATAACAAGTTTATTAATGAACCTTCAATACCTTTTACAGTTGTATATAATATACAGCTTCCCCATTCACACACAAACCATGTAAAATACATATCATACACAAGATAAAAGGAAAACTAAATAACAAATGGATTTCTTTATGAAGCACACTTGGCAGAGAAACTGAATTACCCTTTGGTGTCTAAATGCCAATAATAATAAGTGAAATGAATAAGGTAATGTCCAATAAAGGTTGCTTTGTAATGACTTCACAAAGGAAAAAAAGAAATGTTTTAGAAAATATTAAAACTGATAACTTAAGCAATAACTAAAATAAAGAAACAAAAAAGATTATCTCCCTTTTATTTGTTAACACAACTAAGGATGTTTGAAACATTTTGGCCATCTTCCTTACAGATATACCTATTTTGGCCATCTTCCTTAATTACAGATATACCTATGTACTTTTCCTTTGTGAAATGAAGAAAGTAATGACACATAATAAATTAATCTGATGATGAAGAATTGAAAATAAATTGGAGAGTTATATCAAACGTGAGAACCATCAAATTATTGAAATTTGTTTACACTGTGCTAGCTGAACAAATAGACCTGTTGACTTATTAATAAATTTTCTAAATAATTCAATCAACACAACCATAGGTATTTCTAAACTTAAATAACCTTTTAAACAGCATTTTAGCCACGTCATATTATGTACATTGATTAGGTTTACAAAACCAGAGCAGGCTTTGGTTATCATCAATAGCTGTGTTTAAGAAAGCATACAGTCTAGCTTATTTACACTGATATGGTTACATTCATATGTAAGATGCTTATAATGTCTTATCACAACAAGATAATGTTAACAATGCTGATGTTGTTTTATGTTTTACTGGAATGTAAAATGCTGTGCATATTGTTGAAAATCAGGGCCAAACCACCAAGATATTTCCTGATTATATCTGTTAACTAATGAACGCACATTGGTTGAACTTTTTGGATTAAGCAAAATACACTAACACATTTAATCAACCAAGTAAAAAATTTTAAGGGACAATTACATACATATTGCACAAGGATCTGTGTTTGATTCTATTACTTTTAACACTGATGTTACATTCTAATAGAGACATGTAATACAATTATATGGATAAAATGCGAGCAGGGAGAGCTGATGGTAAAAGATCAATTTTCATTGACGAAATAAGTGAAATGAACATTAACTTCATAACATTACAGGAATTACAACCAATGTACATCAGGAAGACCTTACATTAACATACAATGACTTCAAACCATTGAGCATGTAATTATACAGTATATAATGACAGTTTACAATGAATCCAATACATTATTTCATTTAGAACAAGAACAATAACTTGAAAAATGTAATGCATAATCATAGCGACTTCAGGATTTAGGCTTCTTTTTGTATGAAGGTGAAAAAAACAGTTAAAGATTACTTGAGAAAAATCAAGTGTGTTAGAGTTATATCCCCTACAACCTCTAGCACATCCAGTCCTAATTTTCTCATCGATAAATATGGCCTTTTCAATCCTGAAGTTTTATACCCAAGTAATTCAATACTAACTTAGCATATATCCTGAAATCAAATTCTAACTCCACACATAAACGAGACTAAAAGACTAGAACTATGACATATATGTATATATATACTATGAGGGTCACTAATTCAATACTGTAATACGCAGCCGTCAATACATTCTCAGATCATTGTTTCCATACCAAGGACCCGCTACATCGGTATCAGGAAATAACATCCTGTTTACGTCGTGGTCGGTTATAAAGGTACTACATGTACCTTCTGAAAAGTTTTAATCAATCTAGACAACATTTCTGTAAAAAAACATCTCATTACTTTGATACATCCCTCAAATTTTTTCAAAAAATTCATTCCTCTGGATACATTTACCGGTTGTCTTACCTGAGACTATCTGCTGTTACACTGACTTATTTGAGGACGTACATCTACATTGTTTATGTAGATGATAAAGTCATGGTATTTAATGCATGCAAGTGTCTCTAAAACTCTAATCCAAACTGTGAACAATTGTATGCCTTAAATGTTGGAATGATGTTGATACCTGTATGACAGTTAACGATATGTACCTAAAATGAGTGTGCAGGAATGTCATGGATTATAATCGAATGTGCCAAGTTATTTACAAACGGTATACTATACTATCTCCACTTGTTTATTATTGCACACTTATCTCTATGGTAAAATTTTCATTTGCGATAAAATATTTAAAATAAAAACAAAAACAAAACAAAAAGATGTGGACAATACATTAACAGTAAATAAACAACCGAGTCACAGAATACTACAAAAGCTAAGTCTTCACTTTGGTATAGGATTTTAAAAAAGATGCTTTTATGAACTTTTCATTAAGTACTCTTCATTGGTCTCCTAATTAGCTGTTTCTATATAAGTGCCACTGAATATCTGAGAAAAGAAATGTTTCAACCTGATTTGTACATATCCTCATCACACAAACATGGATTTCCATTATAAGATTTGTAAAGTTACAACCCCATCAGTTATACAATCCTTTTATACCTGACATAACAACATACAGTTATTGTCTCACAGTACCACACCTAGGCTCACCAATACACCACTGCTCAAATACACAACAAATTGGATTTACTGGTCAAATAATTTTAAAAGTTATTTTTCACAAAATCTGCAGCACTTGTGAATAGCACTCGACCACCTTGTATACCAAAAGTACATGTACATTTGTAACTGACTGAGCATTGTTCCATACTACATAAAGTATACTATGGTATTATTATGATAAATTTTACTCCGAATGGAAAACTATGTATATTCCATGCCTTCTCTTTTGATTTCCTGTATTCAAGTACTGTACATGCATAAGTTATCAAATCAATGATGAGTTTAATTGCAGCTGCAGTGTACAATGTTACTAATTGGTTAAAATTGGTCTTTGTGGATTAATTTTCAGACACAATATTTTGAAGATTTATAAAATGGAACAGTTCAAGAAATTGTCTTTGTATTATAAGTACACATTTAGTCACACTGATAATTTGTTACTACATATCATAATCTCATAGACAATCTATAACCTATAAACTGCAGTAACCAAGTAAGTTGTTTTAATGTCACAGTTACATTCCCAACATGCATCTTAATCCAATATACAGAACTACTACAGAATGTACAAATAAATACGAGAAACAGACACATCATTATTTACATATAAATTATTGTGGCACCTAAGTCAAAGTTGGATCAGTGAGCTGTATACAACCATATTATGAATGTTCATAGTTGTTTTCTTTGTTTGCCTAATTGAGCCTTAATTTACTCTTATACTATTACCCTAAACATCATTCAGAGTTACCTCCCATATTACACCTCTGTTCGAGAGGCTGTCAGATATCAACTCACAGGAAATCATAACAAATATGAGCCTCTGTTCGAGAGGCTGTCAGGTATCAACTCACAGGAAATCATAACAAATATGAGCTAAGTATGTAAGGAAAACCTGGTTTGATAATTTAGCACTAAAAATAAAACATATCAGCTGTACTGAGCCAACTTTTAACAGTAGGGCCAGGCAAGGATCACATACAACTGTAAATAAACTGACTAAGATCTGGAAGGTTAAAATTCTGTGTTTGTCTTTTATCACAAAATCTAAGCTAGGACTAGTCTAGATTTAATCTCTTACAAACATGGACAATATTGCAAACCAAGACATCAGTATTCAACCATTGGGTACACCAATAGTGTTACAGGAGTCAATGAAATATGAGTTCATTATGTATACCATTTTGATCATTCAAGAATACGATGAAATACAGAAATCAGTAAATAAACTGACTTATATAGTTGTTTCCATGATACCATTTATGCCCTAAAACTGATACCAATGAAATACTGACTACCCATCACAATGTCTTGGTCCACAGCATATCTCTGGTGGACTTTGGAAACAGGAATACTTACAGTAATATGTGAACATCTATATAGGAATTATAAACTACTAACTAACTACAACTATAAAAACGCGCTTGGATTTGCTTTAGGGTCTTTCTGATTTCTGTATCGTAGTGCGAGCCAAACTCCAATTATCTGAAACAAAGTATAGAAAATGTTATAAACAACCATCTTAAAACACCCATAAATATTTCATTTATAGTGCATAACAGACTGAAACAGCACCATATCATATGTATAGGATTATAAAACTAGACAGATGTTATTTATGAACACATACTGATTACAAAGCTCCAATATTTTTACACTAATGTTCCTGCAAGTAAAAGCATAAAATTCCATCAGTATTTATTCAACATGCAATTATCATGCATCCTAATAAGAAGTCTACTGAATTAAACTCACGATTCATATGTATAATGTATCTTACTTTCCTGGTCACACTTTTATTTCACATAGAACAAAGAAACGAGACAAATCAGAGAATATTTATTATCCATTATGAATTATACCATATTGTATTTTACATGATCAATGATACCTGTACATGCCTTTCATTATGTTGGTGAGTGACATTTTTGTTATTAAGTGCCAACAGTGTTTGGTATTAAGTACTGTTACTGAGTATAGATCATGTACAATTGGTATTATTATTAAATATTGTTTTCCGTTTAAACATCATATATTGCATTGGCCTTGTATAAGCATAATAACAATAATATTATTAAATATTGTTTTCTGTTTAAACATCATATATTACATGTACATTGGCCTTGTATAAGCATAATAACACATACTAAATGTTAACCTTAGGTGGTATAAAATCAGGTACATATTTATTCCTCTGACATATGATAGAAACATTTATTCCTCTGACATATGATAGAAATATGTATTCCTCTGACATATGATAGAAATATTTATTCCTCTGACATATGATAGAAAACTTCTAAATACTTCATAGTTCATGGTTAACTCTACCATCACTACTCGACCATAAATGAAGAGGGTAACCCATACAATTGAGGATATGATGTACCCTTTGATTGATATAGGTAACCCTACACCATTAACCCATACAATTGAGGATATGATGTACCCTTTGATATAGGTAACCCTACACCATTAACCCATACAATTGAGGATATGATGTACCCTTTGATTGATATAGGTAACTACACCATTAACCCATACAATTGAGGATATGATGTACCCTTTGATTGATATAGGTAACCCTACACCATTAACCCATACAATTGAGGATATGATGTACCCTTTGATTGATATAGGTAACCCTACACCATTAACCCATACAATTGAGGATATGATGTACCCTTTGATTGATATAGGTAACCCTACACCATTAATCCATACAATTGAGGATATGATGTACCCTTTGATTGATATAGGTAACCCTACACCATTAACCCATACAATTGAGGATATGATGTACCCTTTGATTGATATAGGTAACCCTACACCATTAACCCATACAATTGAGGATATGATGTACCCTTTGATTGATATAGGTAACCCTACACCATTAATCCATACAATTGAGGATATGATGTACCCTTTGATTGATATAGGTAACCCTACACCATTAACCCATACAATTGAGGATATGATGTACCCTTTGATTGATATAGGTAACCTACACCATAATAATCCTACAATTAGGATATGATGTACCCTTTGATTGATATAGGTAACCCTACACCATTAATCCATACAATTGAGGATATGATGTACCCTTTGATTGATATAGGTAACCCTACCACCATTAATCCCATACAATTGAGGATATGATGTACCCTTTGATTGATATAGGTAACCCTACACCATTAATCCCATACAATTGAGGATATGATGTACCCTTTGATTGATATAGGTAACCCTACACCATTAATCCATACAATTATGATGTACCTTTATTGATATAGAACATAATCCTGATAGATGTACCCTTTGATTGATATAGGTAACCCTACACCATTAATCCATACAATTGAGGATATGATGTACCCTTTGATTGATATAGGTAACCCACCATTAATCCATACAATTGAGGATATGATGTACCCTTTTATTGATATAGGTAACCCACCAATAATCCATACAATTGAGGATATGATGTACCCTTTTATTGATATAGGTAACCCTACACCATTAATCCATACAATTGAGGATATGATGTACCCTTTTATTGATATAGGTAACCCACCAATAATCCATACAATTGAGGATATGATGTACCCTTTGATTGATATAGGTAACCCACCAATAATCCATACAATTGAGGATATGATGTACCCTTTGATTGATATAGGTAACCCTACACCATTAATCCATACAATTGAGGATATGATGTACCCTTTGATTGATATAGGTAACCCTACACCATTAATCCATACAATTGAGGATATGATGTACCCTTTGATTGATATAGGTAACCCTACACCATTAATCCATACAATTGAGGATATGATGTACCCTTTTGATTGATATAGGTAACCCTACACCATTAATCCATACAATTGAGGATATGATGTACCCTTTGATTGATATAGGTAACTCACCATTAATCCATACAATTGAGGATATGATGTACCCTTTGATTGATATAGGTAACTCACCAATAATCCATACAATTGAGGATATGATGTACCCTTTGATTGATATAGGTAACCCTACACCATTAATCCATACAATTGAGGATATGATGTACCCTTTGATTGATATAGGTAACTCACCAATAATCCATACAATTGAGGATATGATGTACCCTTTGATTGATATAGGTAACTCACCAATAATCCATACAATTGAGGATATGATGTACCCTTTGATTGATATAGGTAACCCACCATTAATCCATACAATTGAGGATATGATGTACCCTTTGATTGATATAGGTAACCCACCAATAATCCATACAATTGAGGATATGATGTACCCTTTGATTGATATAGGTAACCCACCAATAATCCATACAATTGAGGATATGATGTACCCTTTGATTGATATAGGTAACCCTACACCATTAATCCATACAATTGAGGATATGATGTACCCTTTTATTGATATAGGTAACCCTACCCAATAATCCATACAATTGAGGATATGATGTACGTTTTATTGATATAGGTAACCCTACACCATTAATCCATACAATTGAGGATATGATGTACCCTTTGATTGATATAGGTAACCCACACAATAATCCATACAATTGAGGATATGATGTACCCTTTGATTGATATAGGTAACCCCTACACCATTAATCCATACAATTGAGGATATGATGTACCGTTTGATTGATATAGGTAACCCTACACCAATAATCCATACAATTGAGGATATGATGTACCCTTTGATTGATATAGGTAACCCTACACCATTAATCCATACAATTGAGGATATGATGTACCCTTTGATTGATATAGGTAACCCTACACCAATAATCCATACAATTGAGGATATGATGTACCCTTTGATTGATATAGGTAACCCTACACCATTAATCCATACAATTGAGGATATGATGTACCCTTTTATTGATATAGGTAACTCACCAATAATCCATACAATTGAGGATATGATGTACCCTTTGATTGATATAGGTAACCCTACACCATTAATCCATACAATTGAGGATATGATGTACCCTTTGATTGATATAGGTAACCCTACACCATTAATCCATACAATTGAGGATATGATGTACCCTTTGATTGATATAGGTAACCCACCAATAATCCATACAATTGAGGATATGATGTACCCTTTGATTGATATAGGTAACCCTACACCAATAATCCATACAATTGAGGATATGATGTACAGTTTGATTGATATAGGTAACCCTACACCATTAATCCATACAATTGAGGATATGATGTACCCTTTGATTGATATAGGTAACCCACCAATAATCCATACAATTGAGGATATGATGTACCCTTTGATTGATATAGGTAACCCTACACCAATAATCCATACAATTGAGGATATGATGTACCCTTTGATTGATATAGGTAACTCACCAATAATCCATACAATTGAGGATATGATGTACCCTTTGATTGATATAGGTAACCCTACACCAATAATCCATACAATTGAGGATATGATGTACCCTTTGATTGATATAGGTAACCCTACACCATTAATATAGGTAACCCTACACCAATAATCCATACAATTGAGGATATGATGTACCCTTTGATTGATATAGGTAACCCTACACCAATAATCCATACAATTGAGGATATGATGTACCCTTTGATTGATATAGGTAACCCACCTTTAATTAACCCAGTTTTGTTATGGTACATAGATGTAACTGCTAGTGTAGATATACAGGGATAAGTAACTACTTAGAGTATAGATTATTTAGTACGGATTAATCAACCTCATCATCTAAACTCAAAATATCTAGATATACCATTAACTTGAGTTGTGTAATACAATATATGTGCAGATACCAAAATATCACTCCTTACATAATTTATGGTACATTGTATTAAATCAACAACTAATCAGATTGAAAGTAGATGGAAATATAATATACTCCTGTAACACTCTTTACAGTACCGTTCTTCTGTTTCCAAAACAAATCATTTACATATCATCATGCATCAATAATTACGCCCTTCAACATGAACAACTTAAGCTGGTGTCTAAAAAATCCTAGATAATCATTAAAAATATTTACTAAGTGATATGACTTAAGTCTGTAGGGCTTTTTGCCAATCAATATGGAGCATCAAATTACAATTGTAACAGCCTGCTAACACTTGGTAGGATAGCGTAGATCAATGGCATGAATAAGACAACTTTACACTTTAAAGTGATCATTTTGTCATAAAATCACTTAATATTTTAAATGTGTATCCCTGTCCTGCTATTTCTAATCTGTTATCTATAACTAAAAAAAAATCTCTGGTGTAACGGTTGTTTGATAAAATATCATCTTCATTCCAACTTTATCTAAATATGACGCAAGAGACCTATTGTCACCTGAGTTGTTATATAACCAGTATATATTTCAAAGTGCTCAATACATTGTCCTACAAAATATTAAATGAACTCCAGGCCTTGATCCTGTACAAATAAATTTGTCTTATTGTCAACATTAATAAGGATGTTTTACATACCGGTGTATAAGTACATTTTTATGTATATGTAGCTGTAGACTCTCCTCAACAAGATTGAATTGTAATTCAGTACAAATTACTTTGTAAATTCAAACTAAATTGACTCTATTTTTTCAACCTTTCCAACTAACATTAGATTAATATACAAGATGTAATTATTATGCTACAAAGCTGTTTTCATCAAAATCTGTTTGCATTTATTTAAATATTATGTTCACAAGGAAAACTTTTAGCTTATGCACAAATGACAAATGCATGGTGACTGAAAAAGGTAATCTAGGTCATGAGAGAACACCATGGTATTTAAAAATATCATGAAGATACTGGTGAAAGTGAATGACTTTAAAACATACCAATGACAATAGCTATCAAAACAATATCATAAGAGATGCAAATGAAAACCCTGATACAAATTCCAGAGAAGCCACATACCTCACATCCATCACCATGATTATAGCAAACCTTACATAATGTCATGCTTTCAAACCAATTCATAAAGATTTATAAGCAACCAATTTTCTACTGAGTGAAAAGTTACATGCATTATTAATTTACCTAACTTGACATGTCATTTGAATATCTTGATATCAGTATTAATCTAATTCTGTAAGTCTTCCAACAATATCTTGACAATATATATAACTAAAACAATACTGATACCTCTGTTAACACACCCTAAAGCTTCAGTGTCCTAAGTCATGATATTTATAGAATACACAGTAATATAACCGGGATAGAGTATCATACCAGTGTTACTACTACATACACTGCCCTCCAAAAGTTATGCAGGTATACATACGGTACAGAAATATGTAAACCTTTTTTATTACAGGCATCAGTATATATTATTTATCAGCTTATTTATCGTCTCTAATTAATAAACTCATTGTTTTTTTAAGAATTTTCTCCGAGATAAATTAATTGCCAGCAAATTTTAATATATGTAACAGAACTTTTGGAGGGAAGTTTAGAATGTAGTCAAACTTAACTCTAGGTAATTCAAATTGTGAATTGTTTATACATTAATTATTCATCCGATTTATTTTATCCTTACTATTGTATGTTAGTTATACTACATCACTAAATGTATAATACTACCTGATCTTCGTTTTATCAACCATAGAGAGGTACCAGACCAACAGATGAATATTCATCAGAGCTTTTCTTGGGTTGTACATTGGGTTGTACATGATTGACAAATTCAGCAGTAAATTTGACTTTCAATCTTTAATACGAAATAATCTTTGAGTGAAACGAACAACACAATAATAATTTCTTAAACATTTTTTTCCCCCTTAAAATTTCACTGATAATCCAAGAATAGCTCTATGATCACCACTGGGAGGAAAGCCAATGCCAGGAGGAAATAGGTATAATTAGTACACATTCGTGTATACAAACTTGTTAGTTTGACGCAATTTAAAGAAACGAGCTTGGATTGGCTCGTGGGTCTTTCTGGTTACGAAATCGGATTGTAATCCAAACGCCAATTATCTGTAAACGTGAAAGCCACATGACAAATCATGTTAAAGTCACTGTATTGTATCATATCAGCCTATCATGTTTTGTTCATGTTTCTAACGAATGAAAACTGTAATTTTATAAAGTACAAATTGCAATCTGACTTGCTTCATTCTGTTAAATTTTATTAAAGGAATGCATTGTTCTACGTCTTAAATGTGGAGAAATCTGTCCACCTTACAATTGACCAAATATATCCAATTTTAATATCAATATAACACCATATAAATTAAATCTTCCATAAAATTCAAATATCAATTTTTCTTGCCTAAGAAAGCAGCAGTTTTATCCGATAACTGACACCAACCTTATGATTTAGTAACAACTTAAACCAATTTAAGCATCTCAACATTGTTATTTCGCCAAACAATCATGCAGCTGTTAATATTCACTACCTCCTTGCTATAGTTAATTAACTGATCAACAACCAATTAAACCAACGCACAATTACAACACAGATATTGTCTCCTAATTATCATCTATCATTATAACATCATTTACATACTGTATTATTCACTGTTTATGGTTTAAGAAACAAAAAACAGACAAAAATAAGCAGGCAATGGAGAGGTAAATAAAATCTGACAGTAGTACCAATCTATGTCATCAATCGGTTATATTTTGGGTGTAAAGTCGGCCACTTTGTATAATCATTTTCAGAGGCATCTGGTATGAAAAAGACATACTGGTATTACAAAGAACTCAAACAAACTACTGAAGCTATGTATCATCTTACTTATTTCATACAATGCCGGATTTGTTTGATTACCTTGTCCACATTATACAGCTATAAAGCAGACACGGGTATGAGATCTGAACAAGGTACTCTAATACAGCATATGTGTGAAATAAATAACATGATACCCAGCTTTGGAATGTTTGCCCAAGTTTTGGTCTTTTTCATATCAATGATGACTAAAAATGATTAATATGTACAGTATTGAGTAACCATCGAGGCGAAACAAAATGGCCCACTTTCCACCCAAAATACAACCAACAGATGGTGTAGATTGGAGCCCCTAACAATAAGATGTCACTAAATGATCATAATTGATGATTAAGCGATTATGGTTCAGGATCAAAAAATAAACACGTACCTCTGTAAAGCTAAAGAAAAGGCCAACACCTCCAGTTATTTTAAAGGCAGAATGGATTTCATTTTGCAGTGCTTTCAAGCACGTTTGACAGGGACATTTTTCTTGTAGATCAGCGTCAGTGATATTAAAAGATTTTGTACAGCAAGGCCCTGAATTACCGCCATTACAGCATTTGATCTACAAATAATAAGAAGACAGTGTCACATTTTAAGTACATGCTTTTCAACCTAATTAATCTCTATAACTCATCAGCAATTAAAAAGTATTCACTGTTTTCAAGATTTTAGTATATTTTGGTAATCTTAGAGACTTTGATACTATTTGAGTGTTTTAATAAAATTGATCTATCTAACCTTAGATGTGAATCAAGGTCATTTCTTCATCATTGAAAGGAAAGCTTACCCCGCCACAGGGAGGATGTCCACTAGGGTCATCTCCGGGCTTACTCCAATCTGAAAAGCCACAGCAGTCAAATTTGTATTGTACTGTTTCTTTGGTCTGATTTGACGCTAGTCTCCAGCCATTTTCAGCAAACTGTTCCTGCTGTTGTTCGTTGATTGCAAGACATGCACAGGCCAGGGAGAATTGGAGCAGAAACAACATGAACAGAATAATCATATACTGATGTACATAAGGAAGATCAAATTGTTTTAATAACTTACAAACGAGACTTCCATCACCTTTAAATGACCTATGTCAGGGTCAATGAATGATAATTAATGGACTAAGATACCTGGATCCTATAACTCAATTCCCCAATCATTTTAAATGAAACGTTGTTATAGAAAGAAAGTCTGAAAGATGCTCCTCTGCAGATAGAGCATAGAGAAAAAATATGATTTGCCAGCGGTGAAATATGTGTAATATTCCATTCCATAATTAATTCATCTCTAGGAGGATAGAAAGAGACATACTGACATTCATCTGAAATGTTTTGATACACAGCTGTTTTTCTATGGTGTTTATCATGTTGCAGATTTCTTTATAGCAGTCTTTTCGATAAAAAATACATCTGTTCTTGGTTACAAATAATTTCCAAAAGATATATCTATAAAATTACATACAATATCAACAGATACGCTGAAGTATAGATATTGTACTTGCTCTAAATTCAGCACTTGGTATGAAAAAAAAGGATACAAAAAAGAGAAGCACTTGGTGATGTCTGATTGCTCCAATGAGACCAATGAGGGCAATGATAAATAGGAACACTCCACAGGCAATGATTCCTCCCACTAGAGTCAGATTGGTCACTATGGCAACCACTCTACCATATGCTGCAACGCCGATCAAAATGAACGACACAAACTGAAATTAGATAAAATAAACGCATGTTTATGAGTATAGTTGTGATTCAGACATTGTAGGCAATACAAAAATGTATTCACATTTATGAAGCAGTTGTTTGACAGTCCAAACACAAAAATGCAATACTATTCATGGTGTGAAATTTCATAAAATCTTTTGAACTTTTGTAATCATAAAAAAGATTGTTGCTGGTGATGAGATTTAGAAAATTAGTATACATTGTATCTGCAATTAATCTGAAGTTTATAATATACAATCTATCCAGGAACTTCAAAGATTTCTTACTTTAAAAAAAAAACCTATTTAATACACAATTAATTTGAATTCATGTAAATTGAACAATGTTTTTATGAAAATGAAGGGATATCTAGTCATATCCTATGAAAAATTAATTAATTTGGGTTACATTGTGCTTGTTTATGGCCCTGTATAATAATAATGACTATCACTGTAAGATAAAATATTGAATTGATAGCCACAGGGAGTGAGATCGACAGCCAGAAGGTAGGCTCAGTTAATTTTTCAATGAATTTTCCTTAAATGTGCATGTAAATGTTGAAAAATATTTTCTAATTCCTGAATTTTGTATATGTTTCAAGGGATATCTAATGTTACACTTTTTTTAAATTTTGCCAGTGGAATAATTGATGAAGTAACGAAAAAGAACAAATTGACATCAAAGTGCATGTAATAGTCTATTTTACAAAAAAACAAATAAAGGAAGAATATTTCAAACAAATATGAAGATAGAGCAAGTAGTTTTCTGAGAGCTCACATTATGACTAATCTACTCCTTATAAATGTGATCAATATCTTTATAGAACTGAGACTTTTCATTTCATGCATTGAATTTTCTGAAATAGCTGATTACATCAAAATAGTACATTTTTGAAATTTATTGTATACAATCTTTAAATATGCACTGAATAAGAATTACAATGATATATAATTATAACTCCAGTTTAAGATTTTCAGTATGCATGTTCTATACGTGTGCACAGCTGCGAGCCTATGATAGCTGGTGATCACAACAGACTGTTGTAACTGAGCCTGGACATATATTGATGAATACTAGCTACAACTTGGTCAGTGTATACATCTTATCGTTAAATACATCGTATTGATCGCTCTACAACATAAATCATCCAAAGTGAAGTTACCCAATTCTATTTTTAATTTTGTTCACAGTCAAACATATGATTCCATTAAAACTACAAATGACACATAGATATTTACACGTAGACTGGCGATATGTCCCGAGGCCTGATAACATTCAACACCACACAATAGCTTTACAATAGCATGTCCATGCAGCAGATTTTTACACAATTTTACCACACCAATATTTCTGGAGAATAAAAAGGTTGTACTCTAATAAACGATTAAATAAATAACTTACAATATACAACACATTCAATGCAGCTAATGCATTCTTCGAACATTGAAATCCTCCGCACACCATTTCTGCTGTAGATGTGTATGAGCGTTTACCGATCCGACTCTCACCGTTGTTGGAGACACGACAGCAGGCGCAATGGCGAATATAATCAGGTGATATTGACACTGGACATAGTTTCGTAAAAATTTGAGTTAACAATATAACCCTTTCATTTTAAAATTCGAAGTTCAAGTAACGAAATTCCAGAAAGAAAAATAGAATGATTAGTTATATGAAAAGTCCCTGTCAGTGTGATAATTACCTATATCTTTAATATTTTCATTATTTTCGTATACGTAGCAAGAGGTCAATGGGGCATGTCGAAATCACAAAAACCAGCTTGCCGGAAATTTTTACAAGTTGTTGCGATTGGTATACATTTCTTCATTTTATATATATTCTACAGAAGCGTATTAGGCTCACGTACGAAATATTTTTTAGGATAGCGAAAATGTTTTATTATATTATTGTTTTATTATGTTTTATATTACACTTACTTAAAAATTCATATACACGCAATAACGACCCATCACCTTTCCGGAGCGAGAAAATAAAGGATTTTTAAAGGACTGAAATCCTCATTAATATCATTAGAAAATCATATATCGATGGCCTAGATGAGGCTACAAAAACAAAAAATAACCAAATTTTGCTGCATAATATTATCCTCGACATTCCAGGTGTTACTACCACTGACGTTATATCCACATCAGTGATAGTAACCCTTGTGATATCGAGGATGGCGTATGTAATTCATGTGATAAAATTGAAGGTATTTTCAAAAACATGTTTCTGGTATTATAATTTTGTCGTCTAGCAGGCGCAGTGGTAGTCAACTAACACTCGATATTTATAGGATGACGACAGGAAACATATAGGACGACCCGCGTTATGAAAATCTACATATTGGATTTATTTTAATTACATTGTTCACAAGTTGATGATAAGTGTAGTATTAACGGTAAGCCAATAACTTTTGCTACTCTACAAAATTACCGGTCTCGTTTTATACATTGAAAACAGTTTTGGATAGTTACGTTTAGAACTGTTCTGAAAAACTAGAATTAGGGACAGTTAAGCTCCTGCTCTTCGCGTGTACAGTACAGTAATCCTTTGATTAAAAAGTCATTAATAAAAGGTGAACAAAGGAAATATTTCTTCATCTTGCAATACGCATACACATGTATCAAAGTTTTTCATGGAAATTATCAATAATATACTGTACAGTATGGGACACATGAGAAAACGGAATAAACCCGAACAATGCACAAAATATCAATAAAACATATCTTGCGCAATGTTAAAGCACCTACAGTATGCTATTCGTGAACACGAAATTAGAAGCGTCATTTGCAGTATTTATACAAAGATTTTCAACATTATGTAATTTTCAGTATGCCGTACATCTAACCCGGGATCGATTCTAATTTTAGTTTAAAAGTCAGTGTAAGAAAAATGCTTGTAATACTTTACGAATACCCTCGTTACAAGCGTTTCACCGATAGCAGAACAAACACGCACTTCAACATGTGAGCTAGAAGGTGGCCCGTCTGCGGATTATGTACGAATAACATGATTCGGATAACTTAAATGGTAAATGACATCGGGTTTAATTTTAACATGGTTTGAAAGAAGCCATAACACTTAAGAGGAAGATGGGCGAAGTCAACAGTGACGGCAGCTCCGAGAAAAGCTGTGATGCTGCAAAAAGCATCACCCCATGGCAGCAGATGATTTCATCATGTTCTGGAGCGATTCTCACGTCGTTTTTCGGTAGGAATCATTTTCATTTGTTTAAAGTTGACAATCTTTTTTTGGTTTTAATGCATGCATTTGCGTTGCATAAACATATTCACACTTTATTGAAGAAAAGTAATCTGGGTCAAAGGTTATATAAGGGTCAGCTAGGGAGATAACTCATAATGATATAGATGAAGTATTTTGTTAACTACTGTCATTTCATCTTCATACCACTCCATCCATACATAACATGGGCGGTGCTCTGTTTGTTGATGGCTAGATCCTAGATGATCAAGCCAAGTTGTACAAAAGATCACATGTAACAAAAGTAGGTCACACTGACCTAGATCTTGATCTTTGATTTGACTTATTTGCTTTCCATTTTTCCCCAACGAATTTACATAATATGCGATAATAGATTTCAATATTTAAACGCACTTTGCAAATGATCAGAAACATAAAATTAGAGATATTGGTAACTCTGCCATTTTTACGATCAGCGGATGTACCTCTATATTAGCTTAGGTTTTTTTTATATATATACTCTAAAATAGTTCAGTACAGGAGAGAAACTTACAAAAATCAAATTAAATCATTAATCGGGACAATTGGTCATATCAAACCCTGATTTAATGTTTAAACTTTGTATTGATACAGAAATATCATGTTTAAAGATGCTCCACCGCTGACAAATGGTATTTTTTCACTATCAAAAACAGGAGCAGTCAATTAAGTATTTTTCTTCAGTTACAAAAGTTACTTACTTTACACCATTACCACCATTGAAAAGTTTGAGCTTCTAATTTTACTTCAAGATAAAAATATGAAAAAAATTCTGCAGCACTATATCCTATATGGAACAAAGTACTGAATGCGCACGCACCAAAGGCGAAACAAACTATTTTATATTATTTTTTGTGTTAATTAGGCATATATATACACGATTAAACACCAATTATTGTTCAAATGATGAATTTGATTTATGTTCTGTCGGCGGTGGAGCATCTTTAAAAGAATACACTTAAAAAGTAGTTAGCCTAGGGAAAATGCCTATAAAACGGAGGTCCCTCGATCTGCCTGTAAACAAAGATAAAGAAGGAGTTTCTAATCTCTATATGTTTATGATATTATCTATATACTCTTGCAAATTTTATAGTGCTATCTTACAGAAGCATACTGCCAGAGACACAGGACTTTACCCCCAAGAGTACACCCCCAGGGGCACCCTGTGACACATTATACTTATAACAGCAGGCAAACAGTTGTCGAACTCCCTTTCAGCTGAGTGCTAGGCATGAGCAGAAACTAGCAGTTTGATAGGCTATGGTGTGTCTTGGTCTGGGACAGAGATTTCCTCACATAGGCGAGCATGCTACTTCAGGTCAAAAGTGAGGCATTGTTAAGAGAGACGTTAGGTCATGATCAGGAAGAGAAAAGTCCGTTAGGAACAAGAAAAAGGATAAGATGCCAGTTTCATCAGCTCCGCAGATTGAGGGGCATTAGCTAGGTACATTTCTAACTTCTTACTTGCAGGGCCGTAATCCGTATATAACCCTGTGTCAAAACCCAACATTATGTGGTGGTTGTCTGGTTGATATATTGCTGATAGAATTTCAAGATAAAATGGATGATAAGATTTAAACAATGGTTACCGGGTACTGCAATTATTTTCAGTGACGCCACTAGATGTTGTAAAGATTCGACTTCAGGCTCAGAAGAGTCCATTACAGAGGGGACAATGCTTCCTCTACTGTAACGGCTTGATGGATCATGTATGCTGGTGTAGGAACGGAAATGGAAATAACAACAAACCTGTGCACTGGTATAAAAGGGGCTTACCTCAGCCTTTTACAGGTACTCTGGTACGTATTATCATATGTATAAGCATACCTTATTTTAATTCTCAAGATATATTGCTATGTTCGAATTCCCTAAAATAAAACGTAATGAAGATTAGTCAAAAGCTGTATCTACCAGAATTATTGAAGGTGTTGTGACACTGCAGAGCTGTACCCTCGACTTACATCAAAGCAGCAGCTTTTCAGCTATCAACTATATTTTCACATCAGGTAATTTCAAACTATTAAAGGCTGAATCATCTGTTGGGACATCCTCGATACTCCAGGGCTTCCGATCACTTACGATCTGGACACCCCTGGACTATCTCATAGTGAAATTGAAGGCAGCTCAGCGGAAAACATTTGACCAATCACAGGCTAGCAAAGACTTCTTTGAAGACTGCAGAGAGAGCGACGCCTAACATCAAAGCCACACAGTCAACCACAGTGTACCGTTATACGGCTCTTTTGATGTACATCAAATGACTAAATTACCTGTTCTATTCTGTTGCCTCCAGTTTTACTATGAGATAGTCCAGGGGTGTAGAGATCGTAAGTGATTGGAAGCCCTGGAGTATCGAGGATGCTGTTGGGATTGCAAAACGTTGAAACTTGCTTTATAAATCAAATTTTGTTATAATCAATGAGCTGAAAATAATCAAATCTTTTATAATTTTAAAGTTAAATGTTGCATGATAATTGTCCTTTGCTGGTTTTAAATCCTAGATGAAATCTCATGTTATCCCTGTTAACTTATTACAGCAGGTGTTAGATTAAGGCATGAGACATTTTGTACTTTTGTTGTGTATTAATACACAATTTAAAATAGTTGTTTCCTTGGATACCAATGTGCATATAAAATTGTCCAAATATTTTAGCTAGTCTTTACTTGGTAGTTATTATTACCTACTAAAACTACATTGAATGTATATTTACATGCATACACAATTGTTATATTTACAAATATGTATGACACAAACATTTTATATTTTTTAAAAAGAAGATGATAGATCAGTGACTCATCTTCACTATAAATGTAAATTGTTATGTTTTCAATTATTTTCGTGGCTGCTCAATTTTGTGTTTTTCTGTCCATTGACTTGATAATTCATGACAATTTTAATTTTGCGATTCTACAGTATTATTGATACAGTATATGTGTCTACAGACTGTAGTTATTATTTTGTATCTTTAGGAAGCCTAACAGTATTGATACAGTATATGTGTTCTATAAAATGTAGTTTATATTTTGTATGTTTAGGATGCCTTTATAAAGATTTCCAGACAAGAGGGCCCAGCATCTCTATGGAGCGGCCTCCCACCAACATTGTAAGTGTCAAAACAGCTGATAGTCTTAGAGTTTTTATTCTGGTTCACTCTCACTAGTGTTTTATATGGGAGAAATTATTGATGTACACATATTTTATCTGCATTTTTAAATTTGACAAAAAGGATTGGACACAAGTTCTAACAACTTATAAATAAGCTCTCTCTCTCTGAGCGATTCATAGAAATATACCAGTGCAAAGTGAAGGCTAATGTATGCATGTACTTAAAGATATCCCCACACATAAAGCCTCAAGATTGGTAAACATTTCCTTGAGGATAACCCATGCTTTGCCTATAAGCCCCATTTCATGAATTAAATTTATGTTGACAGGGTAATGGCTGTACCTGCCACAGTTGTCTACTTCACCTGTTACGAGCAGTGTCGTAACAAGCTGGGATATAGTGATGGACTTCAGCACGGACAGTGGTGGAAACCCATGGCAGCTGGAGTTATAGCACGCAGTAAGTTATATTGTATAGCATTAACATAGAAAATGGTGGAAACCCATGGCACCTGGATTTATAGCTCACAGTAAGTTATATTGTATAGCATTAACATAGAAAATGATGGAAACCCATGGCACCTGGAGTTATAGCTCGCAGTAAGTTATATTGTATAGCATTAACATAGAAAATGATGGAAACCCATGGCACCTGGAGTTATGGCTCGCAGTAAGTTATATTCTATAGCATTAACATAGAAAATGATGGAAACCCATGGCACCTGGAGTTATAGCTTGCAGTAAGTTATATTATATAGCATTAACATAGAAAATGATGGAAACCCATGGCAGCTGGAGTTATGGCTCGCAGTAAGTTATATTATATAGCATTAACATAGAAAATGGTATATTTTTGGTATATTTTCAGCCTTGTATATTTTGGTATATTTTCAGCCTGGTATGTTTTGGTATACTTTCAGCCTGGTAAATTTTGGTATATTTTCAGCCTGGGCAGTGACAATGATAAGCCCCCTTGAGATGGTGCGTACCAAAATGCAGTCAGAACAGCTGAGTTATACTGCTGTATGGCAGTCTGTGAAGAAAATGGTCCGACAAGAAGGCGTCCTGAGATTGTGGATGGGACTAGGTCCCACATTACTCAGAGATGTCCCTTTTTCTGGTGAGGCATTTTTCTAGGTTGATATTTTTGTCATTTTTATGTTTAAATGTTACACCTGAGAACATATTAAGCAAAATTAAGATTAATTTATTTAAACTTTTCAACATTTCTAAGATTAAACTACATAATATAATTGCTGTCTGTGTATATGATTTTCCATTTTAAACAGCTTTTCATTTTATATAGATCTGATTTGATTCGAGTAGACAGTGTACACCTACTTTACCTGTATACCTTTGGTTTTATGATGTAAGGAAATTGATACTTGTATTATTCTATGAATAGGTTCTAAATCATTTTCTGCTATCAATAATAAAGTTACAGGCAGTATCATTAGCTACATCAACCCTTAATTTTACAGCATTGTATTGGTTTGGATATGAAAGCTTTAGATCAATGATTCAGAAGATTCATGGCAAAACAAGAATTAATTTCTGGGAAAATTTCTTCGCTGGTGCTGCTTCAGGTGCTGTAAGTAAAATGTGTCATTGTCTCATGATAGTTAATGGTGTTTCGGTTATAATATAAATCAAAATTAGGCTGAAGTTAAGTAAAAAAAGAGGTCAAGGCCATATGGTCAAATTAGTCTTTACATCTTTTAATTGATTAACATTTTACTATAATTAAGTGTCACTTTCTTATTTAATATTGAGTCGGCTACCAAGGTTGCTATATATGTCATTTGACAAGATCACTTGGCCTCATATTGAGGTTAGGTATAATATGTTTTCAGAATGTCCAGAATCAAATTAGATTTTTATTGACCAGTGATTAAGGTTATAGTAGACTTTCTGACATGTTATCGTTGTCTTGGTTTCTATTTGTGCTTTAATCTTATATTAATTTTGAAATGAGTAGAAAATATGACTGGCGGACTGTGTTCTTAAAAAGAACTTGTTGTTTATCGATAGTTTGATATTGCAAGTTTTCAGAAAGATTTATTCTTTTAAAAAAGGATATGAATCTTTGATCATATTGATAGAAATTTTAATTTTATTCTAGTTCAACATGATACTATGACAAGTTATGATTGCGTAACTACTATCAATTACCATTGATATCAGATTGCAGGTGTGATACCATTACCTTTTGATGTCTTTACAGATTGCAGGTGTGATAACATTACCTTTTGATGTAATCAAAACTCATCGACAGATAGAACTGGGGAACTTAATGAGCTCAGCAGGTAAGGCAACTCTAGACACTAAAGCTGGAGATACACGAGTAGAGATGCAGGTTTTTAAAGGCATAACTGGTCTGTTATAGATTTCACTGTTTATGAAATAACAATAATTATACCATTAATATTACTGTAACTTTATCCACATGTTACACATGATATTTGATAAACTATCATTTGTTGGACTATTGTTATACATCCCCCCTCCCACCACCACCACCACCACCACATGGCAAAGAAGTTAAGGTGTGAGGTGGGGGTGGGGGGGGTATACTGGAATCCGGTTGTCCATCTCTCTCTGTCTGTAGACACACTTTTGTCCTGCTAACTCCTAAACTACAAAACAGATTTTGACAAGATTTTGAACACAGAACCTTGACATAAAGGGTAGTTGAGTAAACTATAGAGTTCTGCAATGTACCCTATTAATGTAGTTTTTACTATTTGTGCAGTTGGTGGTATAAGTCAGCCTCTCTGGCGACAATGCTAGTTTCTATTGGTGATGGATTGATGCTAAAAGATGATATCTTCCACTAATGATGTCATTTCAATGGGAAGATTACAAAGAGTTAAGTTTCATCACCACTACATGGAGATACTTGTCCTGCACAAACGTTATCGGTTATAACATGGTACATAAATTAGACCCATAAGTCAACAGGATTCCAAAATATGCTGATGCTATACGAGTAATAATCAATTGAAATTCATTCTATAATATGTAAAAAAAATTGTGTTCAACAGGTAAAAATCAAACAAGCTCAACATTCCGTCTGATACAAGGTTTATACAGGCAGCAAGGAATTACCTCCCTTTTCACAGGTTATATGACTATCTTCTTTGATTTTGATTTATTGCAGATTTTATTCAACTTATCCTTTTATTATCCTGTTATTCCAAACATTTTGCTCCATTTCTACGGAGCTCGATTTGCCCTCTTCTATTACTTCGAGAATAAACTTCTAATTATGATTCGATTTGTAGAAGCTCTTCCATTAAAATGTTGAAAGATTTAAGAAAACCTTTCTTCTGAGTAGATCAGCTCAAGTTCAATTGAATTCTATAATATTAGACTTTTTTCTGGTACAGGGTTTATAAAGGATGATGATTTGTGTGCATTTTTATGAAAACAAGATATGGACAATAGTTTGATAATACAGAAAATACTGTAAGGAAATAATAAATGGTGCATGATTTTATTTGTTGCAGGTATTGTTCCTCGAGTGATCAAAGTTGCTCCAGCCTGTGCCATTATGATAAGTTCTTATGAATATATCAAGTCTGTGTTCAGGGAACGTAACCGACTGACACAACAGATGTTAACAATATGATCTGTCTAAGGCTCTTTGTTTTTATCATGCTGATGTGATCAGCCAGGTAACATTCAACAGTTGATGACTCTCTGTGGCAGGGAGATCACTCTCATCTTCCTGTCAGGACTGTGAAAGGGCAATCACTCTCATTTTCCTGTCAGGACACTGTGACAGGGAGAAAACTCTTATCTTCCTGTTGGGACACTCAAAGACAGCGGAGACAGAATATCAAATTTTCCCCTGAGGTATGAAAGACGATTCCAACGTACCATGATGTGGAGAGATTTGATATTTTAAGACTTAAAATGATCATCCCTTAGTCCCATACTTGGTGATGTCAAAAATCATTTTAAAACTTTGTATCTTTAAAGAGATTGTTAGAAGCTGATTTATGATCTATTTGTGCTGATTCACAGTGTACACCTTATATGATGGGAGTGTGGAATCTGTGTCATCGGAATTAGATACAAAAGGACTGACATTTTATGTTAGTAGTATGCTAAAGTATTGTTAATAGATCAATACCCTTGAGCTTTTTCTGTACGTGATACTTAGCAGTACTTTACAGGTATTACATTAATTTTTATAAATGCAGTTGTATGAGTGACTTTGAATAATGTTTTCTGTATGGAATGAATGATATATTGTGATGTTATATCTCTATGTACACATATGAATATTGAAACTTGATCATTTAACTTACCTGTATTAAATTACCTGTGATATTAAGATATGAAGTTGTACTCCAAGTTCAGAACATAGCCAAATCGCATGGAATGAAAGATTTTAAATGTAAAATAAAAATTGATGTATATTAACCAGAAAAAAGATTTTTGTTGCACTTGAATGTTCTTGGTTGATTGGCTTCTGCTTTAATATCTGTGAACAAATATATTTGATACAAGAGGATAAAATCCTTTTTAATGAATGAACTAATTATGTATAGTCATGTGATTTATATCATTCCCAAACCTAAAATCAAACAATATGCTGTTGTTAATTTTGCATTTTTGAAGTGCAATCTACCTGTAAATAGAATTACATGTACAGACCAGTATTTCTACTCCTTCATTTATACTGAATAGGAACTGTAACAAGTATAATTTTAATAAGATCGACAAGGAATTGAACATAATACTGTACAAAATAAAGTGATTTTAATATGACCTTGAGTTAATATGGTTCCACCTGTTCGGGTCTATTTAACGGTTTTCTGTACTTGTATGTTAGAGTTGTCTGATCTTGGCCGTAGTTTGTGTATGTGAGAAAATGATGTATCAATCTGCAAGGCCAAGTAACTCTGTAAATACATAGTAACAATAAAGAAGTATTTATATGTATATAACGTATATGTATACATACCATAATTACATGGAGTGTCTACTATCTAATCGTAGACATTAATTGTCGAGTTGAGAGGGCACCGATTGGAGAAGATAACCAGGTGATAGAGTTTGCTCTGTACCAGTGTCCAGCTATTTTTGATTCAGTTTATCTAGTCTGTTTTATGAACATTTATTTAGTGTGAAGACATTGCTACCTCTTCACAGATTTTACGACTTTGGTAACCGATTACCAAGCCTGGTATTCAGAACTAGTCTTCGTTAGAATTTTAAAATGAAGTCTTAAATTGGTTAAATACAAATGTTTTAATTTTACATTGAAGACTATTTTGAAATACATGTATAAATAAAAGCGACAATTTTATCCTGATCTTTGTTTTCTTGCTTTTAGGTCCTCACAATATTTTAGAATATATTTATAATACTTGCTTGATATTGTTTTCCACATTCTGATTCATTAAAGTTACTTCCCTTTGTTACAGTTCGGACAAAAATGTCGGGGAATGGATGACATGAATGTTTTATATTCACTAAAATCACAGAATTTGACAGTCCAGAAAAATTTCTTACCTAGACAGTTTAGGGTGGGAACAAAAATGTCCGTATTCATTGTCTACAACTTATAGTGTTGTCTTATTAGTGACTGTGATTAAGATTGTGTATAATCCTAGAGGATTTAAGCTACTGTTACATTGTGATACTTATGTGTTTTACTATAACTCGGCATGTCCGTTGCCTCTCGTTATTGACTTCATGTACAAAATTTAAGTTTTGATTTTAGTCTACTTCATCACTGCTACTTTGAACTATGATTTCTTTACAAAAATACTTGGATCATTAAAAATGTATAGGCTACTTTTAGATATTGGTAGACTTACTGACTAGTTTTCTCAGAGATGCAAATGATGTAGCCATCAATTTCTGCTCCTAAGGGAAGAAAAAAAAACCTTTAAATACCTGAGTATGTCCAAGTAACAATATAAGGATTACAGAATCACAAGTATCAGTTTCATAGCTGACCAGTTCTTCATTAACATGTAATTCAGTACAAATATAAAGCATATACATGTACATGCAGTTCAGAATCAAATTTTCTATTTTTAGCCCACCATCATCAGATGGTGGGCTATTCAAATCGCCTTTCGTCCGTGGTCCGTCCGTCCGTCTGTCCGTTAACAATTCTTGTTACCACTATTTCTCAGAAAGTACTGAAGGGATCTTTCTCAAATTTCATATGTAGGTTCCCCTAGGGCCCTAGTTGTGCATATTGCATTTTGGGAGCGATCGGTCAACAAGATGGCCATCTTGGATTTTGATAGTTTAAGTTTGTTACCGCTATTTCTCAAAAAGTACTGAAGGATCTTTCTCAAATTTCATAAATAGGTTCCCCTAGGGCCCTAGTTGTGCATATTATATTTTGAGACCGATCGGTCAACAAGATGGCAGACAGGCAGCCATCTTGGATTTTGATAGTTAAAGTTTGTTACCGCTATTTCTCAAAAAGTACTGAAGGGATCTTTCTCAAATTTCATATATAGGTTCCCCTAGGGCCCTAGTTGTGCATATTGTATTTTGGGACAGATCGGTCAACAAGATGGCCGACAGGCAGCCATCTTGGATTTTGATAGTTAAAGTTTGTTACCGCTATTACTCAAAAAGTACTGAAGGGATCTTTCTCAAATTTCATATATAGGTTCTTCTAGGGCCCTAGTCGTGCATATTGCATTTTGGGACCGATCGGGCAAAAAGATGGCCGACAAGTGGCCATCTGGGATTTTGATAGTTAAAGTTTGTTACCGCTATTTCTCAAAAAGTGCTGAAGGTATCGTTCTCAAATTTCATATGAAGGTTCCCCAAGGACTCTAGTTGTGCATATTGTTATTTGTGACCGATCGGTAAACAAGATTGCCGACCAACGGCCATATTGGATTTTGATTGTTTAAGTTTGTTAACGCTATTTCTCAGAAAGTACTTAAGGGATCTCTCTCAAATTTTATGTGTAGGTTCCCCTTGTACCCTAGTTTTGCATAGTACCTTTTAGGACTGATGCATTATGCCTTTCGGGACTGATCGGTAAACAAGATAGCCAACCGGCCGCCATCTTAGATTTCATTGTTGAAGTTTGTTACCACTATTTCTTAGAAAGTACTATAGCGATCTGTCTCAAATTTTATATGTCGTGTGTTTGAAAAAGTTTGAAAAGCAGGGAAAAGATCCCTCTTTCCATTGTCAGACATAGATCATTCTTTGGTGGGCGCCAAGATCCCTCTGGGATCTCTTGTTAGTAAGTTCTCAATCTTTTATCATGAAAAGAGTCTCTAAAAAGAAAAGGTCTGCATGAAGCTCAAAGATTCAAATGGTTAAATGGAACTTGTATTAAAGCTTCAAACCTGAAACAAACACTTAAGGAAAGGAGAGTTTGACCAGCGTTTGAGTTTAATCGACCAAAGGGCAGTTAAAAGATTGCATCTCTGTCAGGATTCCCATAGCAAAAACTAAAAAAAAATAACAACCAAAAATGCAATTTTACTTAAGATTTATTTTCATAGAGAAACTTTTCATTAAGTCTCATCTCATTTAACATTATACATTTAAATATTTTTTGTACATTAGAGATTTATTTATGAAATTTGTCACCTTCGGCTTTTTGTATGAATAACTCTGCTTTCTTATAGCTAGGTGGACTGTCTTTAGAATTTAATTCACATTTTTTTCAAAAACTTATAAACAAGACCTTCCATCGAAATTCTTTTTCAGTTAAAATAAGTAATTACCAGAATTCTGCAAAGGCTTAAATGTATTTCCATTTTCACTTGAAAATATCAATACAAATGTGATAAATGTTACAGAGTTATATTGTCTATCGAGAAGTACACAATATAAGGCTACATATACTACATATGTAGTTGTCTGATCTCTTAAGATTTAACAAAAACATTCAAAAGAAAACATGAATTGTACAAAAAGTGATGTGAACACATCTTTCCACATCTAATGATTTAATTACTTCACAATTCTAACAAAATTTCTAAATGAAGACACAAAGATAAAAAGAGAGAAATCTTGGATTTACCATGTTTGGCTGGGTGAAAGGTACTTTTAAGATGACGATTTTGTGGAATGTATCACAGACGAACATAAAGCACTTGTTGGAATGATGGCGTCATCCCTGTTATTTCTCACACTAACACAATACAAGGAGATTCCTTATCATCACTTTAAAAACAAATAAATAATGCAATCACTATTACCTTGCTGCATAAAGAATCGTATGACTGCAATTATTCTGGAATACATGTTATATGTAATAAATTACAGTTTCTGAAAAAGTTCTCAATTAATTGACAATTCATATTAATACCTGGTATTGTGGAATAGTCACATTACATAGAAGGGTAATTAATACATCTTCAATGATATTTTATATTGTAATTTTAAATATTTAAGATTGATAAAAATAAGTTAAAAGAAAAAAAGAAACAAAATAAAATTATAAAGGACAAGTTACTTTTTACAGCAGATCTATGAATGTAGTCGGTGTATTAGGTGTGTGAAGCAGAGTTAATGCTGTCAAGAGAAGTGAGACAAATATACATATGTACTTCCTGTCATGTTAAAACAGTAGCCCTGCTTTACAAAGGAAAATACAAAAATCAACAAAGTCCTCTCTTACCAGTCAAGGGAACTAACTCTTCACATTCCATACAGTGAAAAAATATGTAATTATTATAAATATATGTACAAGTGTAACCTAATCTAGCATACACATACACACACGCATGTAACACTGTCTCTGTCCCTAAGGCCATACACACATTTCATGGTAAAATATAATTTTAACACATAGCTATGCACAATAACTTACGTGCCAAGGAAAACATGCAAACACATCTACGAGTTTCTAGTTGTAATGAATTATTCTCTTTTTCACTGTCAGATTCCTAACCAAAACTTTTCATGCCAAAAATAGATCGAGTTATATACAGTGTTCCTGAGACTTTTAACAAAATCAATTTTGAATATAAACATGTATTGTGCCTTTCACTACTATGAATGGGTCGTTTCATACAATATTCTCTAAAACTTATGTAGAGACCTAACAGAGCTATCACACACAAAGGTCTGATACTTTTGTGATTATGCTAAACAACAAGCTCAAGTTTTCGACAGAGAGAGGCAATAGTAGATTACCCTGTTCCATGGCCGTATAGAAAGCACAATCATTTGACATTGGTTGATTAGTTGATCAAGTTGTATGTCCTATTAACAGCTAGGGTTATTTGAAGACAACCTCCCCTGTATGAAGTGTGTTGCATGTGTGAATTTCTGTATGTTTTGGAAGTCTGTCGGCAGACCAAACAATTTGGTTGCATAAAGGGAGACATCAGCCAATATCCCTGTAGAACTTTCAGATTATGTTAAGAGTTCACAATACGAGAGATTCTTGGGACCTGGTGATCAGGATTCGGAAACATAGGAGCAATATAATTTGATGTGTTTCACTTTTGATCATTTTAGTCCACATCTCATGATCTGTCATTAGGATACAGTCTGGAGTTCATATATATTTAGTCCATGCCTAAAGCATGATAGTGCAGAACTGTTTACCTTAAAAGTTTTTTTTCAATTATTTCAAGAGAAAGCACTAAGAAATATTCTAGCTCATCTAATGATATGGACATAAATTAATGATATGTAAATGATATTCATAAACAACAAGTTGACAGATCATTTAACAATATGTATAAACCAGATCCTTTCTCTAAAAATAAGTTCTTTCTAAGGCTACTGTATTTCCTGTGTAACAGTATCACAGGTGATACACCAATGCCTCTTGTGATTCATAGTTATGCGCATTTAATAATATTGGTTTAAAGTCTTTGGACGGACGACAAACTAAACATGAACACACAAATAGGAAACTCAAGATTTGGCTATACTGCGCAGTAGTTTCTCTATTTTCTGGTCATTCCTAATAATGTTGGATTTCACAGCAGCAATGAGATCCATCTGGTCAGCAATGGCTTGATCCACTTCCCCGAGCTGGGCCTTCATAGGCTCTATAGCTTTGTCTGTGATGCTGCAAACACAGGAATCATTTTTGTAAAGCACACACGTTATCTTATCATTCAGATATTTCTACACTAGTGCATTTACAATAATCCTATATTAAATCATGTATTGTTTACATGCAAATTTCAGGTTCTTTAAAAGTTAAACACTTTTCACAATGAACACAATTTGTCATTAATTTTGTCTGTTGAATATATATCATGCTTTATATATCAAATCTATTGAATATATACCTGGTATATATGCTATAAAAATTGCAACTCCAAAAACAGCTCAGAGACTGTTTTGACAACAGATGATTAAATGGCCTGATGCACTCTGTGTCAATAGTATTTTTCTATGTGTGACCATGTTTTTATCATTACTCAAACAGGAGTCTCAAACAGGATATTCTGTATTTGCATATTTGCCCTTGTACAGAGGTATTGTTCCGCCATGTTTCTACGAGTGTAACATCATACTCTACAGAGAAAACCACTTAATTTTGCTAACAAAGATGTCACAATCGATACCTAACAGCAAGGGAGATAGCTTTGTAATATGCAAAGATGGAATAGCATTCTTTGTTGGGAAAACAAATTCTAATTTCTGTATGGATTAATGTTGATACAAGCATGTGGACATAGAACTTACCCTTTCTCTCTCTTTAATGCCAAAACATGTTCCTTGTTTTCAGTTTTCCATCTCTCCAACTCTTTCTGCATTGAATCTAAATCTTCCTGTACGTAATCCATGATTTTTCCAAGAGGATTTGCACTACGTGTCAAAGTCTGAATACTACCACGTAACTTATCTATCTCCTTTTGGACCATTTCACGCTGTTTCCGCCTCTGGGCATCAGACATTGTGGGTCGCTCCTAGAGAAAATGTTATTATCAATTTCAGCATGAAGTCACGAGTGCAGATGAAAATATTCAATTTCAAATATTCTTACAAGTCTGATGATACTTAGCATATCCCTTGATATTCATATGTCAAGATACTGTTAAAATCACAGAACTGCTGTATACCTTTATATAAATACACCAACACATGGAGAATGTATATTAATGTTGTAGTCAATGCACTGCAATAAGGAATTTAGTTAATCAATATATATGGCACTAAAGACAACATGATATTAGAGGTGACTATAGACCACAATATAAATGGTGCCATGCCTATCTCACAGGTGACTATAGACCACTATAAAAATGGTGCCATGCCTATCTCACAGGTGACTTTAGACCACAATATAAATGGTATCCTGCCTATCTCACAGGTGACTTTAGACCACAATATAAATGGTATCCTGCCTATCTCACAGGTGACTATAGACCACAATATAAATGGTACCCTGCCTATCTCACAGGTGACTATAGACCACAATATAAATGGTACCATGCCTATCTCACAGGTGACTATAGACCACAATATAAATGGTACCCTGCCTATCTCACAGGTGACTATAGACCACAATATAAATGGTACCCTGCCTATCTCACAGGTGACTATAGACCACAATATAAATGGTACCCTGCCTATCTCACAGGTGACTATAGACCACAATATAAATGGTACCATGCCTATCTCACAGGTGACTATAGACCACACTATAAATGGTGCCATGCCTATCTCACAGGTGACTATAGACCACAATATAAATGGTACCCTGCCTATCTCAGAGGTGAATATAGACCACAATATAAATGGTGCCATGCCTATCTCACAGGTGACTATAGACCACAATAAAAATGGTGCCATGCCTATCTCACAGGTGACTTTAGACCACAATATAAATGGTGCCATGCCTATCTCACAGGTGACTATAGACCACAATATAAATGGTGCCATGCCTATCTCACAGGTGACTATAGACCACAATATAAATGGTGCCATGCCTATCTCACAGGTGACTTTAGACCACAATATAAATGGTGCCATGCCTATCTCACAGGTGACTATAGACCACAATATAAATGGTGCCATGCCTATCTCACAGGTGACTTTAGACCACAATATAAATGGTGCCTATCCAGTGACTATCTAAAGGTGACTACCTATCTCACAGGTGACTATAGACCACAATATAAATGGTACCCTGCCTATCTCACAGGTGGACTATAGACCACAATATAAATGGTACCCTGCCTATCTCACAGGTGACTATAGACCACAATATAAATGGTATCCTGCCTATCTCACAGGTGACTATAGACCACAATATAAATGGTGCCATGCCTATCTCAGAGGTGACTATAGACCACAATATAAATGGTGCCATGCCTATCTCACAGGTGACTATAGACCACAATATAAATGGTGCCATGCCTATCTCACAGGTGACTATAGACCACAATATAAATGGTGCCATGCCTATCTCAGAGGTGACTATAGACCACAATATAAATGGTGCCATGCCTATCTCAGAGGTGACTATAGACCACAATATAAATGGTTCCATGCCTATCTCAGAGGTGACTATAGACCACAATATAAATGGTACCCTGCCTATCTCACAGGTGACTATACACCACAATATAAATGGTGCCATGCCTATCTCAGAGGTGACTTTAGACCACAATATAAATGGTACCCTGCCTATCTATATTTTTCTGGTGATGTGTACATACTACTTCTGTTTTTCTTGTCTGTTGCTGTTGCTGCTGACTGCCACCCTCCAATTCCTTCTTCGTCTCCAGAATCTTCTTCACAAGTCCTCCATGATCATCCTCATCACTATCCTCTGGCCGAGAAATTGTCTGCAAAAATTTGTAAAAACAAGTGTTAATGATCTATTAACACATTGAGCAATATATATGTATTACCTAACACTAAATTATTTTTTTCTGATTGTAAAGATGTAAATACCCCCACCTCCACATCAAATATCAAGACAAAACTGGGCTGCAATTTAAGGTCACACATTTCATGGAATGTATTGGACAAAGTCAAAAATGATTATTTCAATCCTACAGGTAATTTAATTTGCAATCATATATGACCTACTTTTACTTAAATTGCTAGCATCAAAGTTTTTAAGTTTCTTTTTAAACAAAATAATCTCTCAAAACCACTGAAACCCTGACTACTAGCTGCAATATACTGGTTCCTCTCAGCTAAAGAAAATTTCTCTGTAGTTTGATTGGTGGAGTGCAAGACTAGTAATACAGAAGTCTCTAGTTTGATCCCCTAGAAGAGGCAGTGATTAAATCTTAATGACACTCTGCGCTCTGTTACAGTACTACTATTGTTGCTTCGATTCACTGACCTGATCTGGTTCAGGAGGAGGAGGGGCAGACTCTTCTACTAAAAAGTTTTCATCGTCATCTGAATCTCCATCATCTACAATTACATTAGCTGGTTTTCCACTTCCCAGTCTGTGGTGAAAATGAACAAAAATTAAAACACAAGTACACATGGTTATGATATCAGTACGTGTCAGTTTACAAACTGTTAGAAAGGTTAAGGTAAGCTTCTATACACACCTCATGGCTGGCTCATTCTCTATTGTCTCCTGCTTCCTCCTGGGTGGTGCTGGGCGGGCACTACTGGGGCGGTTCATTTTTCTCCTGGAACAGATGATCATTCCTTTAAATACTCCTCAAGTTATCCACCAAAACAGGTAAATGTAAGGGGAGATAACTTTCAAACAAATCAAGTTATGGGCTTTTAAGATGGCCCACAGGGATTGAATGGTTAGGATGTTTTGACATTTTACCACTAGCTTTTCACCTATGAGTTTCAAATATGAATTCTTTATTTGTTTAGTTTTACGTCCTAATAACAGCCATGGTCATGTAAGGACGTGCCAGGTTTGATGGTAGAGGAAAGCTCGAGTCCCTGGAGAAAAACCACTGACCAGTGGTTAGTGCCTGGCAACAGTCTCATGTTGGATTAGAACTCGCGGCCAAGAGGTGGAGGGCTTGTGGTAATATTGTAACATCTTTAACACTTGGCCACCGTGCCCCTAAATGAATTTGAATTCCATGTGATGTAGTCATCAGATGCTATCCATAATTTTTCGTTGGTGGTTTTTCTCCAGATACTACAGCTTCCTTTATTTCCTAATTAATAACCTAGCACATTGTTACATGACAATACACTACAAATCACAACCCATGGGTCCTAGGAAATTGTCCTCACCAATGGGCTCTGATGGAGGTATTGTAATTGTGTGGTACTTACGTGGCTGACACCTGAGGTGGGAAATTTTCCTCACCCGTGGGCTCAGATGGAGGTATAGTGGTTGTGTGGTATTTTCGTGGCTGACACCTGGGGTGGGAGATCATCCTCACCCGTGGACTCTGATGGAGGTATAGTGGTTGTGTGGTACTTACGTGGCTGACACCTGGGGTGGGAGATCATCCTCACCCGTGGACTCTGATGGAGGTATAGTGGTTGTGTTGTACTTACGTGGCTGACACCTGGGGTGGGAGATCATCCTCACCCATGGACTCTGATGGAGGTATAGTGGTTGTGTGGTACTTGCGTGGCTGACACCTGGGGTGGGAGATCATCCTCACCCGTGGACTCTGATGGAGGTATAGTGGTTGTGTGGTGCTTACATGGTTGACACCTGGGGTGGGAGATCATCCTCACCCTTAGGCTCTGATGGAGGTATAGTGGTTGTGTGGTACTTACGTGGCTGACACCTGGGGTGGGAGATCATCCTCACCCGTGGACTCTGATGGAGGTATAGTGGTTGTGTGGTACTTACGTGGCTGACACCTGGGGTGGGAGATCATCCTCACCCGTGGACTCTGATGGAGGTATAGTGGTTGTGTGGTACTTACGTGGCTGACACCTGGGGTGGGAGATCATCCTCACCCTTGGGCTCTGATGGAGGTATAGTGGTTGTGTGGTACTTACGTGGCTGACACCTGGGGTGGGAGATCATCCTCACCCGTGGACTCTGATGGAGGTATAGTGGTTGTGTGGTACTTACGTGGCTGACACCTGGGGTGGGAGATCATCCTCACCCGTGGACTCTGATGGAGGTATAGTGGTTGTGTGGTACTTACGTGGCTGATACCTCGGGTGGGAGATCATCCTCACCCTTAGGCTCTGATGGAGGTATAGTGGTTGTGTGGTACTTACGTGGCTGACACCTGGGGTGGGAGATCATCCTCACCCGTGGACTCTGATGGAGGTATAGTGGTTGTGTGGTACTTACGTGGCTGACACCTGGGGTGGGAGATCATCCTCACCCGTGGATTCTGATGGAGGTATAGTGGTTGTGTGGTACTTACGTGGCTGACACCTGGGGTGGGAGATCATCCTCACCCATGGACTCCGATGGAGGTATAGTGGTTGTGTGGTACTTACGTGGCTGACACCTGGGGTGGGAGATCGTCCTCACCCATGGGTTCTGATGGAGCTGGGGCTTTTTGTTGTGGTGCCTGTTGTTGATGCTGTTCATCCTCTGTAAGTGAAGTAAAATCATTCTTTTACAGAGGACATAAAACTGACAATGTTGTCTATATCGATCACTACACTTAACCTTTATTGTACTGTATTACATGATGAAGAGATCAAACTGTCGAGTAATAGCCTATACCACTGACTTACCTGCTGGACACTGTTTAATCTAGTGCTTATTGATAACAAAACCTAAAATTTTCATTGAGATCTGTGTGAACCCCTGTCAAATCTATTCATCACAGATATCTTCATTGTTGATTGTCTTAACAGTCTTTTATCCCCTCACAATCATTTATATAAGAAATACATTTGTAAATTAGGAATTATTTTCCATAAATAAAGTTTAATTGATGTTTTTAATATGCAGTATATATCTTTTTCCATAAATAAAGCTTAATTGCTGTGTTAATATTTCTGAAACCTAGATAACATGTTCAACCACTAAAATGAATAATTTTGTTTTTGAAAACACTGGTAAATTTGATTATCTACCCAAGAACAATACTAGATGAATATCTTTATAAATACTAATAAAATAAGGTTTTATAAAATGGTGGCATGCAATAAAAAAATCCATATCTCTAGATACAAGCTGTAAATATTTGAGTATTCAAGAGATCAAAATTATACCTGGGATACGATACAGAATACAGTAAAATAGATATGTAAACATAGACACACCTACTGATAAATAGGTGATGTATTATCTAGCTGGCTAGTTCATAATTATCACTACCGTATTTATTTGTGTAGTACATCTGTACCTGCTACAGTACCACTGGATTTCATTTTACTTGTACTAAATTTGATGTGTTCTTATTGGACATAAATGATATCAAGGTGTGAATATCAAGTGTTAAACATACAACATGGAGTGGTCTCAACATGCTGAGACAAAAACATTTTTATGGTACAGATTAAAAACAAATTAGAGGGATGATGAATATCTTATCAGAACTGACATCCTTTATTCTGTATTAAATGGTTGATTCTATTTGCTTAGTTTTGGGTAAAAAAACAAGTCATTTTCATGGACTATTTTCGGGGAATATAGCTAAACTTGGAAATAATTTCCCTTGGGAATGACGCCAATTATCAGCTACAGAAAACCCCTAGATAACTGATGCCCTGGAGGCTATAGATCTTCTGTAAAGCTGTTCTGATTACAAAGGGTATATATATAATAATAGCAGAGGCATAAAAAGACACAAACTGGTTAAAATATCTTTATGTAAAGCAAACAAAGGATAAAAGCACTTTTGTCAATAAAATACATTTGTAATCACTATGTCATTGTAATAAGCAAACAAGATCCTTTTTTTGTTTAATATTTACAAATATGATTAAAGTCCATTTGTTTTATTTCGATCCCTTTCAGAATTCCTCGGCTAAAGACCCCCTGATATGTTTCAAGATTTTCTAACACCAGTCAACAAAAATCCTAAATGTAATTTGTATGCTTTCACGTTGTAAACTAAACCACACATCATAAAAACGTACCTCATTTGTTAACCTATTTATATATAATACATCTATTTCATTTACTACATATACATATTATGATCCTTACTTAGTGTAATAATGTGTTCTATAATTTATCTACAAGATACAAACTTCATTACAACAAAATAATTTTACTATTCATTCAAAAACTTTACAATTGCATTGTAATTCCATGATAATAAAACTTAATGTTTCTGAATTTTATAACATCTATAAGCTATCACTTAAATTCCAAAAGATCAAGTATCCAATATTTACATACTTCATTATTATTCTGGTTTTCCCATAGAAAAACATTACATATACAAGTATTTCTATCGTTTTATCTATCTACTGTATGACTAGCCACCGACCAATTATCGCGGCGTACCAAAACTCACCATGTATTTGTTGGATTACAAACTGACTTTTGTAAATAAATCAATAATTAATTGGTTTTAATGTCCTATTAACAGCTAGGGTGATAAAAGGATTTACAGGTGGCGAAAAGCTGGAGTACCTGAAGAAAAACCACTGCTAGTGGCCAGAGCTCTGGATTCATACTTGTGACCCAGAGGTGAAGAGCTTGTGATAAAATATTAGGATATCTTTGCCACTTCGCCACCGCAGCCCCAATGGATAGTTATCTTCTACTGGAAGATGCTACTATACAGAGCTCCTCAAAAATAATTGACTTGTATGCAATCCAACATATGTGATGGTGAGAATTGGGCGCCAGTCAATATAACTTAATATCACCCAACCACCTACAGATCAACCTATGACCTTAGACTATCATATGACATACATAACAGTACTACAGTATTCTATCTACCCTGAAACAAGCAGATTATTTAGTGTTGTAGCCAACCTTATATAAATGGTATTTCAAATCATTGTCAAGGAAACAAAATCCTTGACTACAACAAAATGACTCATTTTAAATGTCAGTTGAAGTTAAATATACCTTTGTTAATTTGATGTCAAGATTTTATGCTACCTGTATGTCACATGAATATATGTAAGTTACATAATATCTAACTAACTGAGGGACAGCAGTACAAAACAGTTTTTATACAAACATCCTTGATGATCATATTCACAATGATAAACTGAAAACCATGCTTTTTAGTATTATTATCAAATTTTTAGGTCACATCTTTAGTGAAGGTTAAATATCACAGTATGTTGTTTCATACTTGCATAAAAAAGAAAAACTTCAAAATAAGTTAAAAAACCATGCTTTAAATTAAACTCTGAGAATCCTTCAAAAATATAAGAATGAAAAATCCCATCCAGTGTGTTTCAAAAACTACCTGGTAATTGGTATTAAGAAATAAATAAAGAATCTTATTACTACAAGTTAAGAGTCATTTGGACCCTTGTACTCCTAGCATGGAGTAGAACATGGTGTTACTCAGTAGACCGCACTGTCTTTTTACCTGAGAGACTAAACTACTGCACTGTTTGTTGATTACAAAAAGAAAAGTAGATTCAATGTCATGACAGAGTAATAAGATTAGTTAACGTAGCCTCAAAGTGGCACTTTATCAAGCTGAGGTCTAGTTATGTTACCATTTCTCACCAAGCATCTCAACAATGTACCTCAACCAGAGATCCTCAGGCAATCTACCTGGGTAGCATCATTTACACAGGAAAGTTCTAGGATGCATTTTAGACTGCTGTGTTTGATAAAATATAAGCATTAACAATGGAAATATTATAGTTTCTTAATGTCTAGCTGAAGTTTAACAAGACATTCAAGACTAAATGATATGTTTTATAATACAGATAAGAGGCACCATTCTGGGATCTAGACCTGCAGGTATATTGTAGGAGGTGAGAGAATGGAAAGCGAGATAAATATAGGGGACAGAATAGAGAAATCTGATATATACCATCATGCCCATGCTACAACTACACAACTACAAGTACCACAGTCTCTCATGCTGATTAGGCTGCTCAAGGCTAACAATAATACACATGGACAGACAGGTTTTTAACGAGTCTCCAAAATATTGTGCATTTTTGATAAAAGTAAAACCTGGTGGGTGGATTTTCAAGTGATATTGTATCAACAATGGTGCATAAGATTGTAGAAATCAAATATTATTAAAATCATAAAACTCTTACTGTTACAGTCTTGTGTTTGTAAAGAATTATCCTAATTTGTCAGAAGAAATATGGAGCTTTAGAAATCATATCTATCAGAAATTAATTGAAGGTTAATTCCAGGATTGATAAGTTAAATGAATCAAATTTGAGAATTACAATTGTATTTTCAATTCTCAGACTTTTTGTTATTTGAGTAATCTTTACAACACAATTTTCAATGTGATTTTTGGAATTAAAATAATATCAATTCAATGCACATAGTGAAATGTAAAGGGAGTGCATGAGTTAATACCGACATTTCATACACCTTGAACAACCCAGATCGTGTTACCCAAAACTAGATAGTATAAGTATAGCTTCCAACATGTAAATCCAATTATATTTTTCTTTCTTGACATTTCTCGAAACTTTTAATCAATAATCTAAATAGAAAAAATTAAAAAAAAAACAATTAATCAAGTTTTCTAATTACCAGTAGATAATTTATAATCTCTCTTTTTCTTCTTTTTCAATGTTATGCTCTACCTTATTCTACTGGTGTAAATGTTTTCTCCTTTCATTTAAGTTATAAATTCTTCTGCAAATGTTTTTTTACTTAATCCCTTAGTTAAGCCAAACATTGGATTAACATGTAGAATATACCAATACTTTCCTGTCTAGGGTAATTTTCACAGTAATTAAACATTACGCCCTTCTGTCTGGTGAAAACCATACCTTCATCACTCGAATCACGATGCCGCCCTGCAAGGTTACCAATAGAATAACAAAATGTACATGCAGCAAAGGAATTGTTTGTAAGCCACACTCAGAGATGATCCAATGGGTACACAAGGGGGATAACTCTCACATAGGCAGTCTTAGTTTTTGAGAGCTATTACACAAATTACCCAGTCAAACATACCCAATTAATGCATCTGATCTATTCTTCACCTAGCTTTACAGTTTAGAGATACATATATGTTCATAATTTGGAGATTGTTTTTGTTAAGACTGCAATAATTGTGCTTCTTAATTTTGGTGACTGACTCACTATCTATATTTACACTGTTACAACAAGACTCAGCCTATATTGCATAAGTGAGATAAAATAAAACAGGAACAAGGAGGATTAAAAAGTACCTATCTGAAAAGTTGATATTTGTATAAAGGAGAGATCTTTTCTCAGAGCTGCAACCTCACGATAAATAGTAGTATTATGTACCTTAATATGGACCAAGCAACATGGAATCTTTTTAAAGTTGTTTTAATGCTTGATGTGGAATTAGTATTCTACATAAAAGCATGTCCCTGATAGCAGATGGCTGTTTTATTCTCAACTAATTTATAATGTGGCAAATGCTGCAGCTATAGCTTATAAATAATGTATTTATTTACATCATCGTAGCTACGGTTACAACAAACTGCCTGCATCATTGACCAGCACAGCTAACCACGATAAATCGTAAAATCGAATCCTAAAGCAATGCTTCAAATATTATTTTTGTTTCCTTAAAAAGATTTAAAAAGAGCCCTGGTAAGTTCAAGCTTAACACTAAAAGCAGACATCCAATAGGCTTGTGATACTAAATGTACTCAAAGCTACACAACCTACTAGGAAGCCAAATAAATCACAAAATCTTATCTTATCATTTGTGTATCATCATCATTATTATCAGTATTAAAGTTAGAATTCATGCTCATCCTCAAATGCATTATGAATCCCTCCAATAAAGCCCAAGGAGTCAGAACATGGTACCAACACCATCCCATTCCAATGTTTTTCATGCAAGCTACCAGCATCAGTCATAAAATGTATAATCTGTTTGATGTGTTGGACTAAATATACAGTATAGTAGTACAGTAGATAGGGAGTGGTGATTTCAGTCAGAGCTATGGGTGATCCTGTATATATAGGAATGGTGCACTTGGGCGTCAACAGATCATAGGCAGCTAATGTGTGCACAGAAAGACTTTACATAGCCTGGTCAGATTTTCTCGAGAAAAAAAATCCTTATTTAAAAAACACACCTTATGGGAGTGCTGTCTTGTAACTTATTTATTTAAATATTTTTTTTTTAAAAAAGGTTGAAAAAAAAAAAAATCTCAAGATATCTGCACCAGATTTGCAAATTGAAACACTGTTGACTGATTTAGTATTATTGAGGTAATGAGATACAGGACGAATATGTCTGAATGCACACACATCTATTGAAAACAACCAGTCACCAATGACATATATATACAATGCTTTCTTTGATACAATTTCATATGGATGAGGATTTTAAATGTCTTTGAATCATGATGTTATAGAGGTTGATATTTCAGGGAAAATGTACTCATCCGCTCGTCTAGACGAGTGGATTTGGCCATCGGACGAGTGAATGTTGACATCACGCTTGTCCGTTGGACGAGTGAAAAATTCTGACAGTGACTATATGACCTACACCTTATTAATTGTATCGTTTCTCGATAAATTTATATAGGGTCTGACATTCGTAACGGTTTCTTAAAAATACGACGAAGCAATGATAAGCTTTCGCTTTCTGCGTCATTCTAGGAATTCCCGACTTTCGTTTTCAATGCGCATGCGCGTGTACAGCATTGTAACATGAATAAATCCGAGGTCTATTGATATCGTAATCAAGAGTCTAGAGGTGTATCGAAAAACAAGATGTCATAGCGAAATTTGCTTCATTTTTTTGCGACATTCGCCTCAAAAAAATCTTACCAGAAGCTAATGGAGTTAAAAATGATATATACCTACTACATTGGAAAGTAAGTTAAAATATCGACCCTTTAAAAAGATATCTTTTTTTATAACACTTGCATACAAAATTGTTTGGGAATTAAATGTTCTGTCAGTCTTCCTGTAAAACTGTCTGTTAGTCATGTTATCCCAAATCGGCATCAATACAGTTCTAACAATCAAATGGATATATCTAAAACCACTGTAGGTTAATATATACAGTCACATCTACTTATTTATCTGACAAATATTGCGGACAAGTAAAAATGTCATTCGGACGAGTAGATTGTGATGAAGCACTTGTCCGACGGACGAGTACATTTCAAAGTTTTTCCGCGGCATGATGTTATAGAGGTTGATATTTCAGGGAAAACTTATTTTGAGAGATATTCTCTATCCTGACTTCTACTTACCATCTCGTCTCCTCCTAGAGCCCTTTGCTGAGGAGGGACGAACTGGTCTCTGTACATCGGCCTGATAAAACAATAGTTTATTGGTTAAATAGGTAATCTTCCCTAAATAGATGGTTTAATAAGATAAATAATACATTAAAGTAAAATATATGTACATATAGGGATGTAACAATACATCGGACTATCAATGATTCAATATATTGCGATTGTATGCCTCTCAACTCGATCAATCGATGGCAATTTCAAAAAGTTGATAACAATCCAAACTATCAATAGTTTCAATAGTCAGATATTTTTCTGTAACTTGGACTAAAATCATGTACTCACAGAGGTTTGATACACAAACAGACTAACAGTCTCGATAAAATGTCTCTTTTCCATGCTTTTCAATCAAATGCAAACACCGACAATGTTGTCAATCACTATCTCCATTGAGTTTGAGTTGGTACTGACGCTAGCAGGTAAAGGGAAGTAACTCTAAACCAATACTGCACTAGCTGTAAGTCATGGCGGCCAATTCATCGACTGGATTGTCATCAAATTCAGAGTGCAATACTATCATAATACTATTGCAATTGTAGTCTGCAATAGTTAAACTATTGCAATAGTGTTTTCCTCGATAGCAATAAGTATTGCAATGGTTAAAATTGTAGGCAATAGTCACCCCTAGTTATAGCACAAAACTTTAAGTGCAGGCTGGGGTTTTAGACAATCATTTTTAAAGTTGTATACCAGCACATTTATGCTCAATTTTTGTTGTTTACAAACATATTTCATTTTGTAATTTTTTCTGAATTGTAAAAATTATGAGCTTTGATATCAGATTTGTGAAGTACATCACAATTTAAGTAATAATAAAAAATGCAGAAGTACCCATGACAGGCAAAAGGGTCCCTTTGTCTGCTATGATTAATTCTGAAATCTTGATTTCCATATTTCCTTAATCATCCTGCAATACATCACAAGGTATCTGACAGAGGCACCAGGAACCCAGTATTAGCCACCTTATTATCTCCTCGGGAACCCAGTGTTGGCTCTATTAACCCAAATAATCAATTATTTGGTATTTATTATGGGCTTCAGTTAACTTTAATTTACTTGATAAATTTGGTATTAACTCAAATATCATAACTTACAAAACACAAATTAATACATGTGAACCTATCTTTAATTAAATGCCATCTCTTTTGTTTGGTAGAACTTTTAATACTAATCAGAACAAAAAAAATTGAACCAGCATAACATTAAAACTTGGCAGAGTCTTATGCAGATCTTATTAATTAACAATAAGATTTACAGAAGTAAGGATTACTTTTACTTACATCCTGTTTTTCTCCGTTCACCATGCCTTCATTTTCCTTCCCTTCATCATCATCTCTATGCTGTAAGAAGAGCATATAAGGTACAGTCAGTGGTCATTTTAACAAACAATAGACAAAATGTTGGGTAGATACATCAACAATACAAGTACATGTAGAAGGAAACTTAAACATGAGGTTAATTCTGTAAGTTTGATGAATTATTTGAATTCCAAAGTAAGAAGTTAGAGGGCAAATTTCTTCCTTCTTTTTGACATTATTTCTTTATATTTCAAGGATGCCAATTTCATATACATACAGATAATTTTATGAATTATTTTTTTTATATAAATGTTTATATAAATCAATTTAATAGATTAGATCTTAAAACCTGTAAAAATATATTTTAAATAATTCAAGCAATGAAAGTAAATGAAACACTTAAAGATCAATAATAGATGCTAAAGGAACAAATTAGCAATGTAATTTAAGATAAATCAGTGATAACAAAACTATAAAGAGAAACATCAAAATTAAATCAACTACATACAACCAGATACATAAGTTACAGGAATTATCACTAACTCATTGGCACTTTCATCTGTTGATTTAAATTTTCACTCAAATTCAAATGAGTAAAGTTTTTGACAGAAGCAGCAACTTCCATCACTGTAAGTGAAATTCTTTTTAAATATTTTTACCATAATGTCAACAAACTTGTTTGCTATTACTTTCGTTATAAGACTATGTATCTGGTATGAAATAGAACGTGTGTGCAAAAAAAAAAAAAAAAAAAAAAACGTTTTGAAATAAAATTTTAACATTTAGATATTACAATGGTAAAACCTTATGGAAGGAAAAGAAAATAAACATTAGCTAACATTGTTAGTCCTGCATGGATATACAAGAATGAACTGAAATATACCGTAAACAGTATTTCAAGATTGGAACATCATTATTGCATCAGGATTAGTAAAATCAGGGAACCAAGTGATGAAAGGTGGAACCTTGCTGTCCACAAGGGGAAATCCCTGATCAAACTCAAATGGAGGCAGCAGACAATTAAATCTCAACAAATAACTCAAACAAGAATGGAAAAAGTGACCCCAGGAACTCCAACAAGAATGAAAAAAATACCCCAGTAACTCCAACAATAATGAAAAAGTGACCCCAGGAACTCCAACAAGAATGAAAAAGTGACCCCAGGAACTCCAACAAGAAAAAACAATGAACTCCAATAACTTAGGCAAGAATAAACAATAAAATTCAAAACCTCATAAAAGAAAAAATAACTTGAACAATGAACTCCACAAGGATTAGAAATACAAATGTAGACCTGAGGTCGTTTCCTTTTGATATCCTGTACTCTGTATGGGTCAACCTGGTACACCTGATCCTCCTGTCTACTGGAAGATGAGTCTTCCTTGCCCGACGCTGATTTCGATGGACTGTTTTTGTGGTGTTTTGACCTAGCTGGACTATTCTTTGTAACTATTGGTTGCTTGACTGCTTTATTTTTCTGCAACACTTGGCTTTTTTGCAATCTTTTAGTGGATTTGGATCGTGAATCCAGAACAACAATTTCCTTTGAAGAAGTCTTTTTCCCAGGAGAAGATTTCGGTGACTTGCCTGATTCTGGTTTAGTGCTGATAGCATCATTTTTGCCATGGATAACTTTCATGGCCTCTTCTTTTTGTCTCTCCCTAATAGCCATGCGACTTTTTGTGCCTGACTTCCTTTTCTTCCCCTCTGTTTCTATGAAGCCCCCATTTGGTGATTTCTCAACTTTCCCCATATTCTGCTGTTCCTGAGTTGGCTCCATGTACTCCATAGAGTCCTGGCCTTTTGGTGCTATATCTCTATGCTCCAAATCCTGAGCTTTATGTACCACTTCATTGCTATAGGAAATATCAGGCCGTCGATTGACTCGTGGTCGAGCTGCACCAGGCCGATTTGTCCGCGGAGTTTTTACTACCTCTTTCTCTTCAACTTTCTGGACAGGATTGACAGACATCATTTCAAGGTTTTTGCCCTTTTTGTTCTTTATGTTTGCTACCTTTTGATGATTTGGGCTATCCATATCCGATAGATTAGCAAGAAGGTCCAAATCTGAGTCAGTATTACCATCAGATTGGTCGTCAGCACATAAAAACTCGGCCAGAGTATCAGGGTCGGGTATGTCTACAACCTACACATAACGAGGTAGGTACATATTATGATGATGAGGCCAAAAAATTATGTTTGTTATAGTGATGATTGTAACATGTGATCATGGTGAGGGAACATAGTAATATACTTATGTATTCATAATGGTGTGGATATCAAATCTTAATGAGATACAAAACAAAGTCCCCTTGATATAACAAATATTAGACTTATAAATATGATCCTCTCATCATTAAATAACCACTGTTTACCATATCAGCAAAGTAAGAACACATGAACTAGATAGAAAAGATACTTGCTAAATATCTAAGAAGCATCCAACCATAGACAATCTAAGCTATTTAGAAATAAATTTAAATGTTTTTAATGAATCATCAGATTTAAGGGAATAAGGAACAGTATTAAACTGTACCAAAACAGAGTATTGAAATGAAGACATTATTTAAGAATTAGTAAAGCAACATAAAGTAGGCCTAATACTATAAATATTAATGTTTAATAAGGTCTTTATTGGAAACAAATGACTTATTTCAATATTTTTTATCAAAAAAATTCCATGCATTTGATACAAAGATCTCACCTTTTTTCTCCTTTCCCTATCTTTGTGCCTGTCCTCACGTTCCCTTTGCCTTTCATCTCTGTCTTTATGTCTTTCATCACGATCTCTATGTTTGTCCTCCCGATCCTTGTGTCGATCCTCTCTATCTCTGTGTCGGTCCTCTCTATCTCGAGACCTCTCTTTTCTGTCATCTCTATCTTTCCTGTCCTCCTTTTCTTTCCCTCTTTCCCTATCTCTGCTCTTCTCTCTATCACGTTTCTCCTAATCATAAATATTTACTTACATAGATTACCTTCCTATGTTCGATGTTTTACGCTATTGTGTAACACGATACAGTTCATTGATAAGTTATTTGTAATTGGTTTCTATCAAGAGTTGATATATTTTTTAAGTAAAAACGATATACATAATATACATCTATATGAGTTCATTGTTTATGTTTTTGTGAACGTACATGACCATCCTTAATATGTAACTGTGAACGTACATGACCATCCTTAATATGTAATTGTGAACGTACATGACCATCCTTAATATGTAATTGTGAATGTACATGACCATCCTTAATATGTAATTGTGAACGTACATGACCATCCTTAATATGTAATTGTGAACGTACGTGACCATCCTTAATATGTAATTGTGAACGTACATGACCATCCTTAACATGTAATTGTGAACGTACGTGACCATCCTTAATATGTAATTGTTAATGTACATGACCATCAATTTCATTTGTTCTTTTTGTGTCTTGATAAAGGGGCAGATCGTCTTGAAACTTTGACAATATTTTGTCCACACTGTTAGTATTCCTTTTATTTACTAGTAAAGTAATTTGTATCTTACTGATCTATATATGTCTATTACTGATCTATATATGTCTATTACTGATCTATATATGTCTATTACTGATCTATATATGTCTATTACTGATCTATATATGTCTATTACTGATCTATATATGTCTATTACTGATCTATATATGTCTATTACTGATCTATATATGTCTATTACTGATCTATATATGTCTATTACTGATCTATATATGTCTATTATGATCTATTATTACTGATCTATATATGTCTATTACTGATCCATATATGTCTATTACTGATCTATATATGTCTATTACTGATCTATATATGTCTATTACTGATCTATATATGTCTATTACTGATCTATATATGTCTATTACTGATCTATATATGTCTATTACTGATCTATATATGTCTATTACTGATCTATATATGTCTATTACTGATCTATATATGTCTATTACTGATCTATATATGTCTATTACTGATCTATATATGTCTATTACTGATCTATATATGTCTATTACTGATCTATATATGTCTATTACTGATCTATATATGTCTATTACTGATCTATATATGTCTATTAGGATTCAGTGTTATATGGAAAACAACCTTTAATATTTCTTCCTCATATTTTCATACCTCAGGGTCCTTTCTACGTTTTTCATCTTTGTCCCTTGATTTCTCCTTGGCTGGCTCTTCTTTGGAACCTTTACCTAGAAACCGGCTAACCTGTGCATCATAGTCCCCCTGAAATGTGTAAAATTTGACCATCTAGTGAATTTGATCAGTGGAAGCAAATCAGGTCATCATAGCCCCCCTGAAATGTTCAGCATATGTGTAAAATTTGACCATCTAGTGAATTTGATCAGTGGAAGCATATCAGGTCATCATAGTCACCAAATGAACATTGAAAAGGATCCAAAGGTATCCAGTAAAATGTATCTATAACTAAATGCAATGTCTTTTCCCTTTAGTATTAGAGTACTGTAAAGAAAATAAAAGTTTGTTAAAATCCCTGTTTTCAATGTTTTGTGGTCACATATAGGAAAAAAGTTATTTAGGATAATTTACGTTGAAAGCAATTATAGATTAATTGCTCTCTTTCTGTGGTATAAAGACTAAAGAAACTCATGAGAAATACATTTCTTTGAAAAAACTACAAATTGGTTCCATCTTTTTGATGTGTCAGTGTATCCATACCTTCATATTTACCGCCGTTGCCAGACTCTGTAATAACTCATTTGTCCTCTCTGGCTCATGCCCTGCCACTATCTTACTAGGTTTAGCTGACACAGACTTGCCTGTTACTGAAGCTGTCAAACAAAATCTTCTGTTAATTCATATCAATAATCATTGAGGTACGCATGATAAATTGAGAGTGGTACAAATTATTATCATAGTCAAAACAACAGTTGTATTTTTGTATGTGATACAGTATATATCACGATCATGGAATTTGTTTGAACTTTGTTTCAATTACACATGGATGTCACTATTTTTTGGGCTTTTTTATAACTTACATGTGAAGTCAATGACTTTCTGTAAAAATGCCATTTTACTGTCTTTATCCTGCAAAAATAATGAAAAGTATATAAATCATATTTATCATAATTATACACTATAGAAATTTTACATTATGTAATTCAAAAGATAGATAAAAAATTTAAATGTGTGCATATAACTTGAGACAACGTGGACATAAAATCAAAATTACAATCACAGACGTCATACATTAAATGCAAATATTACATAAACAAAGGGATTTGTTTTAAAAACTTCTGTTGGAAATTAAAACATATTAAATGAATTTTGACCTGTAGCATGGATTTAAATATCTATGATTAATTAAGGAAGAATGGTTTATGGTTTTACCTTGACATTTTCTGAATTCATTTCTGCCTCTGTGAATAACCCCTTCATGAATCCAGTAGTTTTTATTAACTGAAATAAAACAAAGCAGTTTATAAATAGCAAAAAGAGAGCTGAGGTTTTTACTCTTGTAGCTTGAATAATAAACATTTTATAGATTTTTATAGATTTTCAATGAACGCTTAATATTTATGTCTTTTACTAAAACACAGAGCGATGAAAAGACGAAACACTGGATCATACTAAAATACAGAATGCGGAATGACAGTACATACTAAAATGCTAAATGTAAACGGAACATAGAAGAAATATATGGGATAAAGATAAATATTTTATTTATTTTCTTATTTTTTGTTTTTGAGCTTAGCAATCTCTGCATAGGTTAAAAACATCTTTCTATTTTCAGCGTTTGCTTTGCTAATCATAATGTACTGTGGGTGGAAATCGTGATCGCATCTGTCACACGCAATGTACATCTACATCTACCTAATTATCGACCTACTTCATCATATTGAAGATCATGTTGATATTGTTCAAGGTGTGGTTATGAACAGGGGAAGAGAAGAAAATAATTAAATTAGAGATAAAGACAAGTTTTGAAGCAGTCTAGCGACTTTGAGATTACAAGATCTGGCGGAAGAGAGTTCCAGTCTTGGACATTTTCCACCTTTTTTCCCAGTCAGCTAGTTTGTCTAGATCATTTTGGAGTGTTTGTGAATTTTTTTGGTCAAGTGGCATATCATTAAAGGGACAATTCAGTGAGGCTAATTTAATATTTACATGAAATTGGGAAAATGCATTTAATTTTTGTAGGGGAAGGGGCCTTATTTCGGCCCCAAATGCACCAAAATAAAATCACTGCCATACCAAAGCCAAAGTCATGCACGTTAAACAAATGCAATACATAACCACTGAAGAGTTGATGAAATTATTTTGCATCTAATAAGGTAAACACACTACTGTAAGAGCGATTTATAGCAATTCTAGACAAAAATTTCTTTACTACACTGGCAAGGGCCAGGGTTCGGCATACAAGACATCCTACCGACATAATGGCCGACATAAAGCGAGTTTGACCATTTCACATACATTTCACTACAGTGGGCTTTTCTGAAATATCACAGTAAAACCAACTAATCCTATTTCTATAAGAACTGGTTTGCATCCGAAATATGTGCAAATTTTAATGTACTCTTAGACTGAATTGTCCCTTTAATGTAATATAAGAACAAGTTTGGACTGAGAACAGACCCCTGAGTGCGTGTCTGGCAAACAACATTTACAATACACAGGTACAACAGGTCATCTTTTTTAGTATGTTCCACTGTTCCATATTTTAGTAGTAACCAATATTTTTTATGTTAACAATATAACTGTAGTGGGATTGGACTGGGTCGATCATCGGTGACCAGTTAGCTCAGTCTGTAGAGCACTCGGCTAGTGTTCGGAGGGTTCCGGGTTCGAATCCCGGTCTGGCTGCTACATTTCTCCTATTGGCACGCAACAAAATAACCCACAGTGGTGGTGTTTGGAAGGGTTTTGTATGTCTTCGAGGGCAAAGACTTCGAGAAGGAGGGAGGAGTGTAGCAGGATTGGACTGGGTCGATCATCGGTGACCAGGTAGCTCAGTCGGTAGAGCACTGGGCTAGTGTTTGGAGGGTCCCGGGTTCGAATCCCGGTCTGGCTGCTACATTTTCTCCTCTCCTATGACATAACAAATTAAGTACAAGATTCTGACCAGTTGTTTGATCGCCAGTATTGAATAATTGTCGTTAGCATACATTATCAGTATTTGCTTGTGTTTCAAAGGTATGAACACTGCAGATATGGAAAATTATGACTGAAGAATGACACTTAATTTGGAATGTATTGCATCAAGACAATGTCAATGTGTCGGCTTACTGCCTGGTATTACAATGTAATTACTGCATTGACCGAGAGCACACTCAAACCAGTTTTTCTTTTCAGAGATTTGCTGGTTGTGATATGAGCTATACTCATTAATTCAAATCCAAGAATTGATTTTGTACCGGATAATTAGCAAGTGAGCTCAGTCCTATCACTTACCGACGTCACAACATCATGAAGAAATCTGAATGGCGGTTTGGACAACAATTTTTCTGTCAAAGGTGGCTTCTTGATGATTTTGCCCAGTGTGTCCTGGGTTTTCTTCATTACTTTCGGATCCATGATTAAACCTCAATACTCTTCTGATGAAAATGAATCAAGTTCAACCATACGTCTTCTCTTTTACTATAAAGAAGCGATAAAACAGAATCACTACCCCTTGCTCATGTCAACAGTGAATTCTTGCTTGCAGACGGAATTCAATACCACAATTCCTCATTCCGGAAGTTTAAAATATTTCTACTTCCGTTTAAAATGTTTACAGTTGCTAAGGGAGCAGGTGCGTGGCGGCAAAACGTCAAAACATTGTTTATTCAAAACACTGCAAAGGCATCTTTTGATTTAATTAGATATTTTCAAGCCACAAATTCAAATTCAGCGTAATTCTAAGCCTTTAACGAACAAAGACTAAAAAAGACCAGCTAACATACATGTAGGTTGACAATCTGATTATAATATACCGATCACCATTTACACTACGTTAGTGTAACGTACAATGTAGTGTATAGGGCCTAATGGTGATCTGTATTTTAATCAGATCGGTAAGTTGACAGTGTGCAACTTCACGGGGATCTGAAAATTTTAGTAAAATGGAAATATGTAAAACGAGATTGATATTAATTACATTCAAGATCACCTTCTGAACAATTAAATAAAAATGAGATTAAACAGTTATTTTCATAACGCGGGTCTTCTTATGTTTCACGCCGTTGTGCGGTTAAAACGGCTTCACTGCAATAACAGCCCCAGGTAAAAGGGCCCCAGTCAAAACGAATCTCAGTTAAAACGGCCCCACTGTAAAAACGGCCCCGGTCAGAACGGCCCCACTGCAATAACGGTCCCAGTCAAAACGGCCCCGTTACAAAAAAAAAAAATGTTTGAAAAGGGAACATATGTTTATTTCAGCGTTGATTTTGTTTATTTTATTTTTGAAGAATCTATATATTATCTTGTACATTATAATGATAGAAAAATACGAAACACGTCACTAATTTGTAACTAATCATTTCGTTATACATATAGAATCTATGCCTAGATATTCTACAATGATTGTTACAGTGAAATTGTTTAATTTCTTTCATATTTTTTCTTGCTTTGTTTTGTTCTTTCTTTTGTACAACGTATTTTTTTCAAATTGGAAACTGTTTATTAAATTCCAACAACGCTACATTGTAAATTATACACCTCTTTAAAACGTTTCTTTTGGCAGAATAAATGCTAAATTATGGACACTTTTGTTTCTGATATTTCATTATTAGATCAACGAATGATCAAATTGGACGCAAGTAGCCGTGAAATTGGTCACGGTTCTAGCGACATGTACATTTAATCTTTTAATATAGTCAATGGAATATCAAATAATAGCATTCTACAGATATACGTGTTTATCACGAAGCCTAAGAACGGACTGTGGGACATAGACAAAAATTCGAAAGCTTTAATTTTTATTATTCCATAGCCTCGGTAAAAAAAACAAAAACTTTAATACAGATGGCATTTGCGTGAAATACTTTCGAATTAACTTCATTCAAAAATCTTATTACTGTGTGCATCTCGGTTATCTGCATAAGGTGTGAACACATATAGAAAGGATAAAAAATCAGAGATTATTGCATTTTACAATAACGATATTGAGGGTGAATTTTATTTCCTTAAAAATGCAATTATAGATTTCACACTTTGAAATCATAATAAAATACATAATCTTTAACTTTAAACTAATATATGCTAATATAAACTAAACGCAATATGCAACCTGTTAGGAATAAATAGTAGATATATATATGTGTTTATGTGTTTATGTTTAAAATACTTTTTGAAAGAATATAAAAAATCAATATCTTTAAGTGTGTGCAAATGAATGAAAGATGAGTGCAAGCATTTTCATACATTGTATATTGTACATGTATTGATGAAAAACCTGAATAAAAAGTAAATTATAAAAAAAAAAATCATATTAGAAAACCATATTTTGTCCGATATCCCAACATGTTTAAGTTAGTTCAATTACTTAATGCACAAAATATATATATAAAAAAAATAATAATCTTTGTAACTATATTTCATTAGCCCTAGAAAAGAACATTTCTGTAATTAAGATTAAGATCAAGTTTTGTACTCTCTTTCTCTACTACAATACATTTCAATTTTATCAAGAATGTATGTTTTTATCAAGGTTGTGCGAGTGTCTGTGAAAGCGTAAATTGTCGTTGTAAACTTAAAGCAAAAAAAAAAAAAAAAAAAAAAAATGAGAATGATAAGCAACTTGCTCATAAAAGTGAATATTCTCTTATCTGAGTGAAAAAAAAAAGCAAATAGAGAATCTGAACCCATAACAAGTTATGATTGATTATGATACTGTGTAGAACTCCTATTACGCAACGGATAGACGAAAGGATTAAGATTATATTCATACAAGTATATAGTTATTTATTAAGTTATCAAACACCATAAAATAAAGATGCAAACAAGTATATAGTTATTTATTAAGTTATCAAACACCATAAAATAAAGATGCAATCCATCAGAAGAAAACAATAGCCTAATATAGATCACAATTATATTAGCGATGTTCAATCAATAGTTTTTTACGGGATTTATAAAAAGATGCATATCAAAACAGTTATGTTACATATACATGACCCACTTTTATATAGGGAGATATAATAAGCTTATGACGAAAGATTAACTATTCCAAAAGAAATTAATAGAAAGTGTTTATTGTTTTATATTGATCTTCTTTTTAGATAGGATTGGTTACAGTAGGTTAATAACTTACATTTACTTATGTTGCAAATGATGATTTTTTTACGTTCACGATCTCAAGCAGCGTTTGATACATGTAGATACTACTATTTAACAAAGAAATCAATTTGAAATGTCTTCAATTTTCGTTTAGTATTGATTTATCATTGATTCATGTATGCTTGCTATGGCGATATGTGGAAAATGGAAGTGCTAGCATTTAATTCCGGTGGAACATGCATTACTTGTTTAGTATGAGATAGTGATATATTTTGACAAACGGAACATATTGAGAATGCCGTTAAAGTAATACATATAATAAAATCTATGATTATTTCAATATTATGTCCAAATGATAATATGCGAAACATTTTTAACTATTAGAAATCACATGTACATGTATAAAAATTAATCAGTGAATTTGAGTAAATTTTGGTGGCAGAAATACAAAACTTGTACATGCAAAGTTAAGACATCGATGTAGCCAGTTAAATTTCGACTTATTTCGTGAATGACACAATTACAAATGTATTTTATTATATAACTTTAGAAACTTGAATGTTGATCTAAATTTGAAAATGTTAGGAGAAGTTTTTTATAAGTTGTAATAAATTTTGCCTCACCCTTTTGTCTTTTGTATTGACAATAAAATATGTTGAGTTGGATGAGGGTTCGAAACACTACAGTACACAACAATTAACATACACAAGGGATTGTTTGTATACCACCGTCTTCCATATGGCATTTCATCTGCTCCAGGGATATTTCAGCGCACTATGGAAAATTTATTGCAAGGCATACCTCAAGTAATCGTGCGTGTAGACGATATTTTGGTTACTGGTAAGAACCGTCAACAACACTTGGAACACTTAGAAGCTGTTCTCAATCGTTTGGAGAAAGCTGGAGTTAGGCTAAAAAGAAGTAAGTGCCATTTCCTTCAGAAGGAAGTTGAATATCTCGGACACAGGATAAGAAGTGAGGGCATGCAACCTATTAAGGTCAAGGTCACGGGAATCAAGGACACACATGCTCCATCCAACGTGAAGGAGTTACAGGCATTTTTAGGAATGTTGAATTACTATTCGTGCTTCTTGCCTCGGCTTAGCACCACATTAGCACCGTTATACGCTTTGCTTGCTAAAGACATCAACTGAAAATGGAGCACAACTGAGGACAAAGCTTTTCGGGAAGCCAAGGACATGCTTCAGTCAGACTCCTTACTCGTACATTATGATCCGGATAAGGAACTTGTTTTGTCGTGTGATGAATCACCATACGGACTTGGAGCGTGCTTTCTCATATTATGCCTGATTCACGTATTCAGAGATGGGCTCTATTACTAGCTACGTATGAGTATGAGATGAGATACAGGCCAGGAACACAGAACTGAAATGCTGATGGTCTCAGCCGCCTACCTTTAAGCAATACAGTCGAAAAATGGCCGGTATACGGTATCTGAAAATGACCTCTCAATGTTGGCTTTGCAAATATGCAAGTTAATTTCTTTACGATATGATACACATGATACAGTATTGGGCAATGTAAGTGTGCATTTACATAACTGATCATCGATTGGAATAAACATATTGCCTTAAATACTCTTATACCCCTTTGTGCCATCCGTTTATTTGATTTTACTATTTGAACAAATGTCCATCAAACATCTGACATTGGCGATGAAATCAACAACCAGTCATTCAACAAGAATTTTCCACATAGTTCTATCCACTTATCAGGTTTAATTGAGTGTAGTATACATTACAAAGAATCATATTATGAAGCGACTACTTCGAATATTAGTAACATAACAAGGTTCTGTTCTGTATCGTATTAATAGTTCCCCTTTGGTGTTAATACAATGGTCAATGTGATTAAAATACAGATCCTTTTAATCACTCCATTCTGAGAACGTCCCATTGGTATTGGACTTCAGATCAATTAAAACTCATTCTCTACATGGTACTATATACTATATACGTAAATAGTACCATGTAGAGTATAATTTTTATCGTTTTTTTATCTAGACCTCTAAAACGTTTAAAAATGGTCTTAGGGCACTCTGGTGGGTCTATGATTACATAATCTGTAACTAATTCTCAGATCCCTGTGGTCCTCCTATCAGACGTAGTTTATGATAAAGGAATAATATGATTGATATAATGGTTATCGACGGATTTTGAAATGCACATGTACACACATACTTGTAATTTTATTAGCTTAATTACGTCTAATCAATACATATAGTTATAAAACTTTCGTGATTATTTACTACAACACCAATGCCACCATTCCAAAGTGTACACATATCTTTATCTTATATGATCAATACATTTAAGGCATATATCGGTCATGTCGTTGTTGTATCAGCAGATCAGCAGGTATGTACGTATAGCTGATAATGGGACCTGTATATTAGGGACCTGGACCGGATGCTTACCATGCACTAGTTAATCGGGTAAGTGTGACACACATCGGCACATGATGTAGGCGGACTATGGACGGGTGAATCTTCTGTATACAAGTCATATATTTCCATTATCAACCTTCAGTTTTATACCTTTGAGGCATAAACTTTACCATGATGGCTTAGATGGAGTGAGGTCACTTGTGGAGAAAACCGTTCGGACATTCGGGTATGTAACTGGCTTTACATTTTTAGATGCTATGGGGCTATTTCTAATTTATTATATTCAGAAGTCTTAATGAATTATATTACAAATAAAGCTTTAGATAAATGGATAACTGTCTAACCAACAAACTCCACATTTGACATGCAATTTTTGATTTCGCTGTAAAAAAATCATTCTAAAGGAGCAGTTTTTACTATCAAAGGATATACATGTACATACTTTGACAATTTTTGTTCGAGTTATCTCCCTTAAAAAGTACCTTGTAATATTGTGTTGATATAAAAAGTAATTCAATAAACTGATATAGGTTATTATGTGTTGAGTATTGAACACGAAGAACTGCAAGTGATTATATTAGCAAATGAGCTATATCACTGTCAGGGAACATATATCTTTACAATGTAAAGAATCACACAGTGTCCTAGGTCGGTTAGGACGTTAAACCCATCAATCAATCGATCAATTAATCATGGTTGATAATAGCGTCCTATGCAATCTTTAAAAACTGGAACAAGGACGTTACGCCCCTTTAATCAATCGATCAAAATGGTTTTTTTAGCTAAGTATATTATTTTACATAGACTTGAGTAAAAACATATGTATATGAAAATTTTATGGTGCCAGGCCCAGGTGTCAAAAGCTCCTGAGTAAGGGGTTTCCTGCAAAGACTGTTGTACAGTGGTGTCAATGTCGACACGTGAACGGCCATGGGTACGCCAGAAGCTCCCACATTTATATTAAGGAGTCGCCTGAAAAGGCTGCGCTGGATTATCCAAGAGTTGTAGGTTTACTTCAGAGCAGGACACTGTTTTTATCCCCCGCTTTCTCCGAAACGGGGGATATTAATTTGGGTTTGTCCGTCTGTCTGTCAGTCTGTCCGTCTGTCTGTCTGTCTGTCTGTCTGTCTGTCCGTCTGTCTGTAACACTTCGTTTCCGTGTAATAACTGTGATATTTATAAACCGATTTTCTTCAAACTTAGTTACAAAGTTAAATGTCTTAAGGGCTTGGCCAAGTTCGATCGCCACTTACGACGGACCTTATTTAACAGAGTTATGGCCCCTTGATTTAATAAAAGAAAGTCATTTTCTGCCATTTCCCTTAGGAGCTCAGCCAAGTTTAATAATCACTTCCAGCGGACATTATTTTACAAATATTACTTCCGAATAAGACTTCAGTTTATTTTGTCATGTTTCAACCAAGGTTAAACCTAACCTCAATAATGTTTACCTACAATATGTCCTGAAAGCGGGGGATGGAAATTCCGTGAATTTGCTTGTTTAAGGTAGTGCTGGCAGTCGTGAATGATTTGTCTATAGAATATAATGTAATCTATTTGCATAGTTGAGTCTTGTCGCTGTTTGTCGGTCTACAATATCCGTAATATCATTCCGGTAATTAGTATGGCACATGTTATACCGAACTGTATTCTGGGCGGAGATTTTTCTAAATTGGATTTGAGTCAGGCGTGTCAGCAACTCGAGTTGGATGAGGGTTCAAAACACTACAGTACACAACCATTAACACACACAAGGGATTGCTTGTATACCACCGTCTTCCATATGGCATTTCATCTGCTCCAGGGATATTTCAGCGCACTATGGAAAATTTATTGCAAGGCATACCTCAAGTAATCGTGCGTGTAGACGATATTTTGGTTACTGGTAAGAACCGTCAAGGACACCTGGAACACTAAGAAGCTGTTCTCAATCATTTGGAGAAAACTGGAGTTAGGCTAAAAAGAAGTAAGTGCCACTTCCTTCATAAGGATGTTGAATATCTCGGACACAGGATAAGAAGTGAGGGCATGCAACCTATTGAGGTCAAGGTCACGGGAATGAAGGACACACATGCTCCATCCAACGTGAAGAAGTTACAGACATTTTTAGGAATGTTGAATTACCATTTGTGCTACTTGCCTCGGCTTAGCACCACATTAGCACCGTTATACGCTTTGCGTGCTAAAGACATCAAGTGGAAATGGAGCACAACTGAGGACAAAGCTTTTCGGGAAGCCAAGGACATGCTTCAGACTCCTTACTCGTACATTATGATCCGGATAAGGAACTTGTTTTGTCGTGTGGTGAATCACCATACGGACTTGTAGCATGCTTTCTCATATTATGCCTGATGGCCATGAACGACCAATCACATACGCGTCTCGAACACTAGCACCTGCGGAAAAGACCTATTCGCAGCTTGACAAAGAAGGTGCAGCGTTGATATTCGGTGTGCGTAAAATTCCACCAAGTTTGTCGCGTACACAGATCATAAACCATTGTTAGGTCTGTTGAAGGCTGATCGCGCCATTCCTAACATGGCCTCTGCACGTATTCAGAGATGGGCTCTATTACTAGCTACGTATGAGTATGAGATGAGATACAGGCCAGGAACACAGAACTGTAATGCTGATGGTCTCAGCCGCCTTCCTTTAAGCAATAGAGTCGATGACGTCCCTATTCCAGGGGAGACCATATTATTGTTAGAACATTTGGAAACTACTCCACTTACATTTGAGCAAATCAAAGCATGGACACAGCAAGATCCAGTACTTTGTCGCGTACTAGGACATGTACAAAATGGATGGAACATACACGTTGTTGAGGACGCAAAGCTATATTTTAACAGGAGAGCTGAACTCTTATGTCATGATGGTGTTTTACTTTGGGGCAACCGCGTAGTAATACCTAAAAAGGACGCGCTACGTTGTTGAACTTCTTACATGAAGTACACCCAGGAATCGTGCGTATGAAGGCACTAGCCCGCAGTCATGTGTGGTGGCCAGGCATAGACTCTGATATTCAAGAACGAGTTCAGGCTAGCACTGAATGTCAGCTACAGCGACCTGCACAACCACTGGCCCCATTACACTCGTCGGATTGGTCTGAGAGGCCATGGACGCGCATGCATACACTTCGACTACGCTGGTCCTTTCCAAGGGCAAATGTTTTTGATCATTGTTGACTCTTTTTGTAATAAGTGGTCGTAGGTCATTTCAACGAAGTCCGCAACCGGACAGGTGACTGTCAGTAAACTGCGTCAGATTTTCGCGAAACATGGTTTACCGGAGAAACTCATGTCTGACAATTGTACATGTTTTGTCAGTGGGGAATTTGAAACATTCATGCGAGAGAACGGAATCAAACACGTGCTAATTTCACATCATCACCCTTCTACAAACGGATTAGCTGAAAAAGATGGGCAATTCTGGTGGCGATACCATGATTAAATTGAGCCGTCATCTTCTCTCATATCGGTATAACAGATTACTACTACAGGTCTATCACCCGCAGAACTGTTATGTGGTCGCGAGTTAAGAACAAAGTTAGACTTGGTAAAACCCCAAGTACGCGATCGAGTCGAGAAACGACAGCAATCTCAGAAAGACTATCATGACTCTCGTGCTAAGCATCGTTCATTTGCAGTCGGGGATCAAGTTTTTGTCAAAAATGCTCGACATAAATTGAAGTCTGCCGAGATAGTGTCTAAGAATAGTCCAGTATCGTACATTATTGAAGGACAAAACGGTACTGTTGCTAGACGTCATGTCGATCACAGTCGACAAAGACATTGCCTGACAGTCAATGAACCAGACAGTCAGAAATCACAGAGACCAGAGTCTCTAGAGACAGAGTTAAATGTTTAAAGTGTTTTGAAGAAATCTTCACTGTGTTAAGTTTTGCAAGAGTTATTTAATGTACCAGCAGTACATTTTAACGTGTTCGAAGTTCTAGTTATAATTACAAACAATGATTCTTACAGTGTTAGTAAATTTAATGAGCGGTGATACTATAGTAAGAGACATGGACATGGATAGTAATGTAAATGTGTGAAGTGATCTTTAATGGAAACTGGAAAACATTCAATTATTTTGTTTTCATAAAAATCTAGAGGCAGTTTAAAGCCTTAACTTAAATGTGGAGAGATGTAATATATTTGAATAGTTGAGTCTTGTTACTGTTTGTCGGTCTACAATATCCGTAATATCTTTGCGGTAATTATTATGACAACTGTATCATGGGTAATAAAAGCACATGTTGACGCCGCCATATTTGTGTTTGTCACCTATGTCATGCGGTCCCAAGATTTGTAACATATAATAAGGACTGAGATAGTGGCATATCGGCGGCAATGATTACTAGAGGGACTAGGAGGAGTCGCGTATGTCCAGAGTACAGATCACTGGCTAGATGTGAATCCAGGGTTAGAGGTAGTGTCGGGACATACCGCAGGATGCGGTACGCTTTTGTACGACGGGTGGATAGACAGAAAATAGGGACAGAGTCATTGTCCCAGCTTGTGTACATATATCTGGTTCACCTGCTCGATCAGGTGGTCGAGGGATCCTGATCGCTCTGGAGCAGGTAGATCCGTCTAAATTGTGAGTTAGCAGGTTACGATACAGCGCGATACAGCATTACAGTTGCTACATTTTGTCGTTGTTAATTTACACAAGTGATAAAATGTGGGAGAACGGTTGTAACTAGTTATCAATTACCTTTATTTGAGGTCTTTTTGAAAAGTGCTCGCCATTTTTTTTATTTTTAGTTTAAACCATGGGACTTTTTCCGGACCAGAACTCGTCCCCGAGACACTATCATCGAATTAAATGGCTAGGTCTAGGTGTTGGTTGTCTCGCCAAGTTTGTGACGGGGTCATTATTTGTCTTCAACGTCTACGAAGACGCCATCAAGAACACATTCAATTACACTGAAACTGAAGGTATGTCTTGACTAAGGTCATTGTGGGATACATTCGAACACATTTGGTGTCTCATTGACTGACTCAAACACTTCATAATCGTTATCTAATTGTCAGATCGTTGAATGTATTCTGTCATCAGGTAATGTTATTTCATTTGTATTTTGCTATTTATATGTAGATCTATCATGTGCTTGTATTTCGAGGATACTATCACCAGTAATATTAGGCCAATACTGAAGGTACGTTCAGGAAGACATTTTTATCAACATGTTGTACGTTTGTCTAGACCACGACTTAATTGCAAGATCTTTAAAGATACGAAGAAGGTTTACCATACTAGTATATAATATGATGGTCTACAAGCATACTGATGGTGAACATGTCCTTGGATTACTATATCTAAAAACAAAGCATGATAGTACAATACCTTGTTAATTGTTTATTTACCAATAGTTCAACTACAATCATCCCTCCTGAACATCGGACTGGGTTTTGGTTTCATCCCCGGGAAGTTCTACGACAATTTTGGTCCCCAGTGGGCATCTTTGGGAGGCGTTATAGTGTCTGTGTTAGCCTACACGTTACTATGGAGTACACCTAAATATGTCTCCTTTTACCAAGACAAGAGCTGGCTGATGGCCATCTACTTCTTCCTCTCGGGTAGGTTGCTATATCATAATGCTACAATCATATACCTGTTTCATTTTGCTTTGATGAATATTTGCGATTTTCATTTTTATACTTAGTACTGGGTAGAAATTAGCGCGCATTGCTAATTTTATCAGTAATACACTATACAGGTTATCATTATTGTCAATCTTTTCATTTTATTCGGTATACAGTAACTGTAATGATAAATTAATTAAAGTAGTTTAAAAATAAAACTAATCACTAATACTTGGACAAAATAATTGTATTCAAACATGTGATTTCAATTTATTTGTTTTGAAAATATGTACATTAATTATAAGTAAAATTGGTACCCGTAACAGAGAGCAAGGAAAAGGTAAAGAACTGAAATTTATTGTAAATTGTTTAATACTGACACATCAAAATCTTCATGGATTTTTCAGGTCTTGGATCTGTTTTTACGTATATGGTTGCTCTCAACACAAATGTCATCAACTTTGATGAAAAACACAGAGGTAAAATAGTAGGACTTCTAAATGCGTTCTTCGCTGGAAGCCCTTCTATATTTGCAGTGATATATTACCATGTCATAGGAGACCCGACGAGCACTGAAAGCTTTTCAACGTTCATGCTGCTTTTTGCCATCGCGTTTGGTGTTACAGATGTCATATGCATGTTTTTCCTGAGAATTTACACCAAACCAACAGAACTCTTGGAACAACGCGAAATGAAAACTCAAGTCTCGTCGGAAAGTAATAACTCTAGTTCCTGTTGTGATAGCGTCAGTAAAGGAAGGAGAAATGAAGGGACGCCGCTCCGTGAACTCCTACAAAACGCTGATTATTACATATTTACACTGATGTTTACGTTCGCTTCCTGTGTTGGACTAGTATACGTGATAGCCCTTACACAGACCACCAATTCCATGGGCTTCTCGTCACATAACCCCGATGTTGTGTTGATCGTCCCGATTGTGAATGCATTGATAAGTGTTTGTATTGGTGTATTTTCAGACCATTTCAGGGAAAGGCTTCCACGACTTGCCATTCTCATTGCAGGAAGTACATCGTTTGTGGTGTGCCAAGTCCTGATAGTAACGCTAGCTGCCGAATACACCTGGATCGTGATGGCGACAATATTCTGTGGGATAGGGGTGGGTCTAATCTGGTCAATCGCTCCCACTATCATGAGCGAGTACTTCGATGTTGCTAACCTGGGGCGAAATTGGGGTATAGCTCTCTTTCTAGGATCGCTTGTGGGCTTGGGAGCTCAGGAAAGTTTCGGTGCTTTTTACGACGCGGCAAAGACACACTCCAGTGATATAGATTGTTTTGGAATCGAGTGTGTTCGTAAGGGACATGCAGTAGCTTTGGCATCTGGTATTGTATCAATAATTCTTGGTGTGACACTTTATTTCAAACGACGAAATTCAAATCAGAATGCTTTTCAGAGATTTGAGTGATTGCAAATCAATTAGAACCCTATCACATCAAACTCAGTGTGAAGAATAGCTATATAGGCATCTTTGTCATTTGTTAATCTACAAACAATTGGACTATCACGACCACGTATTCTTTATAGTTTAATGCATTATGAAAAGATGTAGAGTCTAAATGATTTAATAGAAATCATAACTAAGCTAAAACAAATAAATGGAACAATGACAACTTCATGTCACGGTAATACTGTATTATCAATATAAGTATTCGATCGCCTTTAATGTCTACGTGTTTTTGGTTACTTTTATGTTCAATGTTATCCTTATTGTGTATGCTCAAGCAATAAAATTGATCGATTTATCGTTAAAAAAACTTTCCTTTCTTCTCAAAAAATGCTTTCGTGAATATTTACTATAATAACAATGTCACTGTTCCCAAGTGTATATATATCATTATCTTATGAGATCAATACATTTGAGGTATATTGGACATCAGTATTGTATGAAGTTACTAAATGGGGACATACATCAAGTAAAATCTGCCTGGCATTGTAGTACCTGTATATCAGCAGCTATGCACAGATAGCTGATAATGGGACCTGAACCGGATGCTCGCCATACTATGTATCTTTCCGAGTGAGTCCGTAAAACAAATAATGACAAAATATGATGTATTAACCCTAAAAATTACCAATTTCCCCCCCAATTACAAGTCCAGAAAGTTCTGAGATCTAAAGAGATAAACACATGTATGTACAGTTGTATTTTATACCTGTTTTTGGTCTAAACGAAAGTCAAAAGTTATCGCCTCTAATGCTTAAAAATGCTTTTATAGGTATGTACGGAAATGTAACCGTGCGTTCAATTTGCGGATTCGTACCAGTTGAATCGATACGAATATGTTGTAACTCAAATGGAACGCCCCGTACCAGCAGAACTGTATGGTTCGTTTTCAGAAGCGTTCACTTGGATCCAATATGGCGGACTTGAGATTTTTCATTTGTTATAGAAATGTTTTCTTTGTTGAAAACGAGACAGAGAGTATTTATATCCGATGAAATTACACGGATTATTTGTTTGAATGTATGCAGAAATTATTTGTGTATTGCATTTATATCCATTTTATTATTAACACAGACAATATTTTACTTTTATGTATAGGATAAACCATGAATTGGTGTAGAACAGTCAAGAGAAAAAACACCTATCGAGGACCGAAGGCCCGAGATAGGGTGTTGGCTTATTCTACACAAACTCGTGGTTTATCCAACTCAAAAGAATCCCATCCATTAAACATTGCAATAATTCAACTATCCAACTATTGGATAGTTGAATAGAACTTGATTGGTTACACAGGTAAATCATGTTCATTATATGGTCTGATGCAGAGATACAGGTAAGGTTTTTATATAGGTACACGTGCATTCAATTTTCCATATCACAGTTACATGGTCATCGAATCAGAATGGATTTAACATACAGTTTATAGTATAATTAATACACACAACGATCCAAAAAAGTTTCTGTGAATTTTATTCTTGTGGATATCAAATGAAGATTTAAACATTTTCAGTAATATTTATGATGAGGAAGTTAAAAATTCCAAAGGAGCAAAAGTGTCTTGGAATCGAAATCATGATTGGGAACGAAACACCTTTAAAGATGAGTTGCAGATGATAACTCTAAAATTGGATATTGATCTTATTCGACCCATTTACAGCTTCACTTACAGACACATGAGGTGTCATGCAGACACAAACGAAATAGAGTAACGATTCTAATACCTGGATTATGTTAAGTTCTAACGTGACATCATATTGAAATCCTTGATACTCCAAACAAAAAACATTTTGGATTTGTACCAAGTGTTCATTGTGCTTGAAGAGTCAAATAAACCCACATCTACGGGAGTAAGGAATGATTTATTAACAGTTGATTAATTGATTTTTTGCATACGTTATTTTTGGGTATTTTTTCAAACACAATATCTATACGTACATGTATAAGTATGTTATATTTACCACAGTTAAATGAACTTTTGTTTCATAGTCTTATTGTTCTCAATGATTAAAAATCATGCAGATTATCACTAGATTTGAACTGTCGGATATTTGACTATACAACGGTAATACTGTTGGGTAGTAAACTATCCAACTGGCCATCATTGAATAGTAAAACTATACATCTGTTGTACACCATGGATGATGTCACCGGCTTAGAATCAACTGCTGTTTCGACGAAAATAAGGAGAATTTAAGCTAAAAAATGTTGGGGACGATTGAAAATGTTAGATGGGAAAGATTTCGAGCTATTGCAACAACTATGAATTATGAATTATCTACCAAATCCGCTTATTCTAGGTTTACACTATGTTCTCGGCGACCACAGCCCCGTTTGTCCGAAACGTAGTGCGCTGTGGAATTTGGGCTATTTTTGTATTTATGTTTTAGGTCTTGCAAAGTTCTGCCACGGTCTTTTACGGATTACGTGGCGAGCCGTAGGTATATAGGGAAAAGCGTCCGGTCTACCAAGGATGCCACAGGTAAACGGACTAAAAAGAACAGATGAAATAAAGTAAATAGTAAAAATGATATACACATTAAATACCCAAGGACTAGGGTTAAAGGAAAGATACATCGACTATACCAATGGATGAAACATTAGGATATATGTTCACTACAAGAAGAACATTTGACGCCTAATCTAAGTAATTTGACAGAATTAGAAACAAGTCTTTTGCTTTCTGTTATCATAGCTTTCAAGAACAAAACAAAAAAGTGTTAGCAATTTTTTTATATGAAAACAGCTAAACCCAAATGTGATAAGTGAATATAACTACGAAAGTGGGATATCCATTTTACTAAATGTTGAAATTGCAGATAAAGTGCAAACTATTGTATATGTATATGCCCAAAACATGAAATGAATGTTTTTTTTAAATCCACTATAAGTGATAAAAAATCAAGAGGTTCCGACAATTCTGGGCGGGGATTTTAACGAAGTCCTTCAAAATTGAGACAGAAAAAGTACAACAAAAAAGAAATTGAAGATAACATAAGTTTTAAAACATCTAAAAGAATCATTGAAACTGACAGATATTTGGGATAAAACAATAAGAACAAAACACAATTTATACTTGGAGACGAAATAGAAATTCTTGGAAAATTAATAATAGCATACTGGTTGATGTAGAATTTCAGAATATCATATAAAGTGCATAAATGATGCAAAAGCAATAGAAGCAAACGACAGACATGGGATTACTAAAAAATAGTGATAAAAACAAATCTGTTAAATACAGTTCATTAAAATAAACAAGCAAAAATACTATAGACTATATAAAAAGAATTACAGAGAATAAAACATAAAAGCTTAGGAAAAAAGATCACGAGATGGGAAATTTACTGAAAAAGATCACGAGATGGGAAATTTACTGAAAAAAAATCACGAGATGGGAAATTTACTAAAAAAGATCACGAGATGGGAAATTTACTGAAAAAGATCACGAGATGGGAGATTTACTGAAAAAGATTATGAGATGGGAAATTTACTGAAAAAGATCACGAGATGGGAAATTTACTGAAAAGATCACGAGATCGGAAATTTACTGAAAAAGAATGCAAAAGTGTACTAAATAATATGAAAAAATAAATAAAAAAATTGGAATCAATTAATATCTTTACTAATTAATTCGTTTAAAGGCCAAATACCTTTCCGAAACGACTTTTGATTTTTAAAATGTAAATTTTGTAGAGTAGCAAAAGTTATTAGCTTACCGTTAATTCTATACTTATCATTGCCTTATAAACATTCTAATTAAAATTGATTAAAGGTTTATTTTTAAAACGCGGGTCGTATTATATTTCCCGCCGTCGTCCTTATTACCGCGCGTTAGTTGATTATCACTGCGCGGGACGGCAAAACAGCGAAATGAATCCTCATTGTTAACATAGATTATGGAGGGAATCTTGAATTTATTTGGTGTTGTAACCTCGTCTTAGGCCATCAATATGCATCTCTTATTGTTGTTTTTAAGAAACTAAAAATTTTGGTTTCGGAAAGGTAGTGAGCCTTTAATGAGGCATACAATCACAGTGAATTAAGTGAAACACAGAATCATGGTTCGGTCACACTACCAAAAAAAAAAGAAAAAAAAAAAGAAAGAAAGCTATTGCTGCTAATTTAGAAATCTGGCGCCAAATTTATGGCATACTCTATAGCCATAAGATTAAAATTACCAATGCCAACTATTATTTACACAGATCAAAATGGGTACATAAATATAGGTTTATAGGTTACAATATGTGACAATTTCAATATATAATCGACCGTTCTGAAAAGTTTCATATCGATCAATTTTCAGAAGGCTTTTGATACTATATAATGGAAATTCATGTATGCTTGTCTCAGAATAGTTTCTTGGCCCTGCAGGTAGGACGTAAGAATTGTACCTGCTGCCCCTATTGCATGATCGTAAAAGGCGACTAAATTTAGGATCTTATCTTTTCTCTTCTTCCTAACTGACTTTATTCTTCCTAATGCCTCCCTTGGCACCGCCTCACTTTTGGCCTTGAGTTGAGCGTTCGCCCCTGTGAGGAAGGCTCTGGGTTCTGTCCCCTGGCCGAGACACACCAAAGTCTATAAAAGTGGTAGTTTCTGCTCCTGCTTAGCGCTTAGCATACAGGGAGTGGGACGACTGGTTCGCCCGTTGTCAGTATAATGTGACCGGGTGGGGTGTGTTGCTTGGTGTCTTCGGCAGCATGCTTCAGTGAAATAGCACTATAAAAAGGGCAACAGTTCTACTATACAAGAAGACACTGCATGAATATACCGCAGTCTCCCAAAACACGCACCTCGCACAACATACACGCAACACACAGCATACATGGGAGGCCGTCCTTACATGACCCTGGCTGTTAATAGGACGTTAATTAATCAAACAAACAAACAAACAAAAGTTATGTATGACACTAAATACATGTAGTCATTAGATAAGGGAGATAACTCCTATAGCGCTATTATTAATACATTCTAGGTTATATAATTAATTTAGGTTATAGAACTTTCTAGAATATCATGTATAAACATACATGTTTGTAAACATGTTGATTATAAGTAGGGATCTAGAATGATCTATTTCCAGAAAGTTCTGTGTGTTTATTTGGATACTGTTTTTAGTTAGATATTGCTAGACGTAGAAGGTTCTCCAATAGGGTTTAGCTATATATACTCCAGCTGTCCAAGGCTAATCAGAACTGTAATGAGAACTGAAATGAGACCTGTAATTAGACATATCAAGAATTGTACAGCGCCATATTAGATTCTATTGGGAGAGCTATTGTGACTTTATCCTTGGATTGTTACAACGCATTGTGAGGATTTATTAATATTGACTGGAACTTAACAAATATCTGTGGACATTCATTTTCCTCATGGAGTTGTGAACAGTGTTAATTAGGAACCTGGAAGGATTAAGGATTATACCAGAACATTCACATACAGATAAGTAACATTTTAAATTCTCGTATTACTCTTATACCACCACCAAATACTTTAGATATTGTAAACCATCTCTGTAAAATATTGTATATATAATTAAATTGTGTTTTGAATTTAGCTGCTGGTTTCTCATTTCTGTTATTCTTGGTCGTAACAGATTGGGGGCTCGTCCGTGATCGATATTTAATTTGTGAAATCTAACTTTGGAAGTTTAATTAGTTATTTTCAAAATTTGTGTACAAACTTTGAATTTACATTTGAAATCAACAGCTAGATAAACATGACTACTATGCAGGTAGAACAGTTTGTTAAAGCGCCATCCCTGGAAGAGCAAAGGCGTAAACAGTCAGTTCCTTGTGTGTTAGCTATGTCAAAGCCTAGTCAGAAACTTACTGATATTGTGGAAGATTCTAAAGTGTCTGTTGACATTAAGAGCTCAGAGTCTGATAAGGTCTTGGAGAAGTACTCTCCCTTCATTTCTGAAGGTTTTGTTTCACTTACTAGTAATATCACCAACTTGAAACCTGTGAAGGATTTGAGAGATACTGGGGCTTCTCATTCTTTGATATTAGATGGCGTAGTGACTTTTTTCTGAGGAGACCTCATGTGGTAGTAGTGTTTTGCTTCAAGATGTAGAGTTAGGTTTTGTTAATGTGCCTCTCCATTGTGTTTATTTAAAGTCAGACTTGGTTACTGGGCCTGTCACCATTGGTGTTAGACCGGAACTTCTCATAGAGGGCGTGTCGCTCATTTTAGGCAATGACTTGGCTGGAGAGAAAGTTAGGGTAGATCCCTTAGTGTCCAGTATTCCTGATTGTGACAGATTGTGCTGAGACTATTTAACAGAAATTTCCTGATATTTTCCCTTTTTGTGCTGTAACTCGTTCAATGATTAAGAAGGTTTCTGATGTTGCAGTAGTTGAGGATCATTATAGTCCAGGGTTAGGTGACACTTTCTTGGCTCATGATATAAAGGATGTCGGGGACAAGTGTGATCTTTTGAGCAATCCTGTAGACTTTGATAGTGATAGTGTTGTTCCTAACAAAGGTACTTCTTTGGCTGACATGATGAGTAAATCATCTTTATCTAGAGAGGAACTTATAGTAGAACAGGAAAAAGATCCCGAAATCTCCTTATTGTGTAATTGAGCTTTGAGTGAGGAAGAGGCTGAGAAAGTCCCAGTTTGTTACTTCCGTAAGTCAAGTGTGTTGATGCGCAAGTGGCGCCCCCTGACGTGTCTCCCGAAGAAGACTGGAAGGTTGTCAATCAAATAGCTGTCCCACCGAGGTATAGGCAGGATATTCTGAGTTTGTCTCATGACGTACCTATGGCAGGGCATCTAGGTGTGACCAAGACTAATAACAGGATCTTAGATCACTTCTTTTGGCCCAAGTTGAAACGGGATGTGGCTGATTATTGTAGGTCTTGTCATACTTGTCAGGTGGTAGGGAAACCTAATCAGAAAATCCGTGTGGCACCTCTGCACTCCATTCCAGCATTTGAGGAACCATTTAGTAAAGTCATTATAGACTGTGTAGGTCCTCTACCCAAAACTAAGTCTGGGAATGAGTATCTTTTAACTATTACCACATGCTTCCCTGAAGCCATTCCACTCAGGAAAATTAAGGCCCCTAACATAGTCAAGGCTTTGGTTCAATTCTTTACACTGGTTGGTCTTCCAAAAGCTGTCCAATCGGACCAAGGTTCGAATTTCATGTCTGGTATTTTTCAACAAGTCATGTACCAGCTCCAGATCATCCAGGGCATGTGAATTTGCAAAAGAAAATTTGGCCGTTACTCAAACCAAAATGAAAACATGGTATGATAAAGATGCCCGTGCAAGAAGTTTTGATCCAGGTGACAACATTTTGGCTCTCAAGCTAGATATTTTGGACCTTATGTTGTTGAGAAAAAGGTCGATGATGTTAATTACATTGTACAAACTCCAGGGAGGCGCAAGAAAACTCATTTAAGTCACATTGATATGCTTAAGAAATATGTAGATAGAGAAGAGAGCAAGACCTCTCAACCTATTGCTACTTTGGCCTCTGTACCATCACAAATTGAAAGTAGAGCTGATATTTGTAAATTAGACTTAGATGGTGGTGTACAAGATGTAGGTTTAGACTGTGGTGTTAAGTTTGCTAGGTTTACACTATGTTCCCGGCGACCACGGTAGTCCCGTTTGCCCGGAACGTGGTGCGCCGTGGAATTTTGGCTATTTTTGTCTCTGTATTCAAGTTGATCTAGGTCTTGTGAAGTTTTGCCACGGTCTTTTACGGATTACGTGGTAGAACGTGGATATAGGGGAAAGTGCTGTTCTCAGAGGTTAAAGGTACACTACGGCTTAAGCACGGTCTATCAAGGATACCACTACGTTCTCTCTAGGCCTGTTACGACCTGATGAGGTCTGCTACGTTTTACACGTTTTGATCAATCTCGTTTTTCACGGTCCGCCAAGGCTTACTAGGGACGAAAGTCTGATGCCGGGCTTTTTTGGAGCAAATGAAACAATATTTATCGCCGAAAATGTAATTTCAAACACGTTTTGATTACAAAATTATAATTTTTTTCTCTAATGGTTCTCACTTAATCTGCCTTTTGCAATGGTAGCTTTGGTATAATTTCATGGTTTAAATGTGTTTGATAATGACTATTTCTACTTATTAATACAAATAACTCCATGAAGTAGCAAATATGTACCAGGCCAGGCAATGATACTCCATCATATATTGCTTGAAACGCAAGACCGTAATAAGACGCAACACGCCGTATCACGTCGGGCTATCAACCGCTACAAGCCGTGATGTGCCTTGACAGAACGCATCGAAACGGCTATCTTCCACCTTGGCTTGCCGTCAAAACCTTGACAAACCTGGACAAAACGGCACAAAACGTGCAGCCAATCTGCATCAACCGTGATAAAACGTGGAAAAAACTTAACAGAACGTCACAAAACTTGAAATTACCGTGAGATTCCGGGGAAAGTGCTTGGTGCCCGTTCCACCACGGACCGTCTGGAAGTTTTGTTACGGCCTCGTACGCACTGTTACGTTTTGTCACGTCAATCCCGTTTTATTACGTCCTGTGGCGTTCACCATCTGTACCGTGACTTCCGTGGCAAATTTTTTGACAGTTTAAAAATCTGGCACGGCATTCACGGTATTCACGGCCGCTTACGTTTGTCTATCACGTCCTTCTCCGCTGCTCACGTTGTCTCGCGGTCACCACGTTTTGTCCACGGTGGTCTGAAACGGGGCTGCCGTGGCCGCCGGGAACATAGTGTAAACCTAGCATTACGAAACTCAGATGTGCTCGCGAACTTGGACATTCACATACAAATAAGTAACATTTTAAATTCTCGTATTACTCTTGTACCACCACCAATTACTTTAGATATTGTAAACCACCTCTGTATAATATTGTATATATAATTGTTTTGAATTTAGCTGCTGGTTTCTCATTTCTGTTTTTCTTGGTCGTAACAGATTAAAATATTTCATTAGAATATTTATGGTTAAAAGTTAAAGGTGACAGAAGAATATGAAATATCGTGTAGAATTAGGCAGGTTTGTCCTTTATCTTGTTTGATTTTGGTAATTTCAGTAGAAATTTTAACAACACGAGAAACAGCATGAACGTTGAAAAACTTTCAGTGATCCAACGTAACGACGAGCCAACCAATGAAATGATGCGATATAAAAATTTACGGGAGCAATAGCCAATGAGGGTCTCGAATGTGAGTATTATAAAAAAATATCCACACGGTTGGAATTACTCCGTTGTCCAACATTTACCATTTGAAGTAATTCGTATCCTACAGACTTACGTTTGATGGGATCCCGTGTCATCTGGAAAATCATGTTGATACTACTTCTTTGACCCTTATTATTTTTAGGTAATGTCTGCATCACAAACTAGTTCCCACTTTTTTGTGATCCAGTTTTTCCATTCTGTTGTCTGCTGTTTGTCCTATTGTTGTCCTCACTTTGTACCCTTATCATACTAACACAGTCTGATCACATTTGCTTTGGTAAATATTTATCTACTTTTATTGTCCTGTTTTACTCTTCGTGTCAAATAATGTAATCGTGTTCGTTTTGTGTGTCTTGATAATGGGGCAGATCGCCTTGAAAATTTGACATTTTTTTTTATTTCAACCACACGGTTGGAATTACTTCTTTGTCCCATATTATATAATCTACTACATTTCATAAACAAAGATATCAGCACTCAGGAAGTACTATGATAAGATAAATATACCTCAGGTGTATTATTCTTCTAAATAGAGCCAATTGTTTACAAACACAATACACTTAAATGGAAATCGTAACTGAAGCAGCTGAGTGCGACAAAATGACCTAGATATCACATATACATATTTTCGTAACACTGTAATCTAAGGTGAGTCCACCACTGGTAAAGATCTGATTACAAATGTCCAATGTTAAACATACCCTCCTTTATACCTTATATATATGTATTTCCATTGTTTTGTAAGTTACCAGCGCTATGGCTACTGTTTAAAAGTAAATGGACATACAAACAATGAATTGGCTTGAAATGCCATTGGTGGTTGATGTAAGTATTTGAACAAAGCAACAAACTCATTACAAGCTTCATTGCGGTAGTCTGAATGTAGGGTACAAACTAACTGTTGTAAATAAAGATTTCATACTCTAAATATCATCCAGATACACAATGGAACTAAAGTCAAGAAAATAGTATATCTGCATCGAGGAAAACTTATGTGGTGATTACTTTAAATATATTATTATTTAATTTCATATATTTACTAATGTGTTGTCATGGAACAATTACTTTACGTGTGATAATATGACGTTATGACAGTGTTATTGCGCGTGTGATAATACGACGTTATGACAGTGTTATTGGGCGTGTGATAATACGACGTTATGACAGTGATATTGGGCGTGTGATAATATGACGTTATGACAGTGTTATTGGGCGTGTGATAATATGACGTTATGACAGTATTATTGGGCATGTGATTATTAGTTATATAGTCAGTTACTGACCCCCTATAAAGGTAAGAGGGTCAGTAAGATTTATAGGGGGCGAGGGCGTATTTATTTATTTGTTTCATTAATTCTTTGTTTCCTATTTGTTTGGTCAAGAATATGAAATCAAACTTAAATCATACTGGCGAATGATAACAAACAATCGATACTTTTACTTCAGTAGCTACACATTTATTTATTTATTTATTTCAAGAATTTTCAAATATACTGTATAAGGAACCTGCATAATAATACTGAATAATTCATAAATCAACAATAATTTCGACATTCCTATGTACACAGTAGGCCTACCTCAATACTACACCAGACCGTCTGTATATTGAAAGCATCACAAACAAGAGTGACACAAACATCCATCTAACATTTTAAGCACAATCTCCTTGATCATCTGTGCATTCTCGACGAGATAATCACTGAAAAGTTATGCCGATAAATTGATTGTAGAGTGAGGATTGATATGATCTGCAGGTACGAACACCTCCATTTGTTTATAATCACAGTCTAGAAAACGCTTGAATTGTTACGTTTGACTTTCGCCGCGTCATCAACTTTCAAACTGGCGTAGGGGAAGCAACTCGTATTTAAAAAATGCATTTCATTTAATTTGAAGTATTAAAACGATTAAAATTATTTTTACACAAAAATTAACAAGTAATATATAGTTTTACGGTAATGAAGTGGTATATTTAGTTGAAGAGAATGTGTTTAAATTTTGAAGCGAGGGCGACAGCCGCCATATTGCACCATAATAAAATTTACTGACCCCCTATAAAGTGTTAGGGGGTCACCACGTGACGGCTCTCCGCCAATCATTTGGGGACATTTCTGTCCGAGGTGCGATAATATTAGTTATATAGTCAGTTACTGACCCCCTATAAAGGCATAGAGGGTCAGTAAGATTTATAGGGGGCGAGGGCGTAGCCCGAGCCTCCTATACTTCTTACTGACCCTCTATGCCTTTATAGGGGGTCAGTAACTGACTATATAACGAATTTATCGCATCGAGGACCATTTAATTGTTTCATTAATTCTATTTCATAGTATTTGTTTTGTCAAGAATATGAAATCAAACTTAAATCATACTGGCGAATGATAACAAACAATCGACACTTTTAAAATAATTGGCCTACTTCAGTAGGCTATACATTTATTTATTCATTTATTAATTTCAAGAATTTTCAAATACACTGTATAAGGAACCTGCAGAATAATACTGAATAATTCATAAATCAACAATAAGTTCGACATTCCTATGTACACAGTAGGCCTAACTTACCTCAATACTACACCAGATCGTCTGTATATTGAAAGCATCACAAACAAGAGTGACACAAACATCCATATAATATAGTCATAACATTGACATTTTTCAACCGAAGAAGACAAATGAGGCATCAAAATGACCACGATAGAACAACAAATACATATCAGGACCATAAAATCCAATATATGTAGTTATTTCTACGCAGGAAATGAAAAAATCGGATTTTAAGCTCAAAAATGGTAATTTTTTAGCAATTTTTTCATATTTGGCTTGACGCAGCAAAAATGTTTGCCAACAGCAAACTATTATTTCTAATCAGTTATTTGACCTCTTATCAATCAGTAAAAACGACACCAACAAAAAAACAATGTTAACATTGTATAAGCTCCGGTTATGACGTCATCAAGATGGCCGCCATCTCGAATTTCACTAACAATTGAAAAATAGTCATAGCATTAACATTTTTCAACCGAAGTAGACAAATGAGGTATCAAAATGATCATAATAGAACAAAAAATTCATATTGGGACCATATAATCCAATATATGTAGTGATTTCTACGCAGGAAATGAAAAAATTTGATTTTAAGCTCAAAAATGATAATTATTTAGCAAATTTTTCATATTTGGCTTTACGCAGCTATAATTGTTTCCCAACAGCAAACTATTATTCGTAATCAGTTATTTGACCTCTTATCAATTAGTAAAAACAACAACAACAAAAATATATAGAAATGCAAAAGAGAATTATTGTTATACCATCATTTGGTATACAAAACATCACCGGGTGCGTATACAGGGTATATGATTGCTGTTTTTTCCAAACCGCTGACACTACAGTTTCCAGATGTCTTAGAACTTCCTGAAGATAACATTGGCAATTGACGATCCATATCTTAACACATTTGAATTATAAGTTGGCTTAATATCTAAGTGGGACTTGACAATTTCCTAACAAAATTCATTTTCATGTTCGAAAGTTTGTAGACTAGTAGCGTCTCAAAATGATTTTTTACTGCACAACGCCAACTAATAGGGTATCAAATTAAAACTGAAGAAAGCATTTGTTTCCGTTAATACCACGACACTTTCCGAAATTTGTTTCTTTTAGAAATAGCGCATCCACTGTTAACTTTAACGTAAGGAAATGTCAAACGGTTACTGCAGTATCACATATTTCTTTCAATAGTTCTTAATGATAAGCATTATCTTTGTGCGTGCTTTCTCGCCAGAGTGTCGATGAGCTGATGAGCTGATGTGACATTACATTACCGGTTTACCATCGTGGTTCTAACTTGTCAACCGTCCATGGCCAGAGGTAACATCAAGAACATCGGGTTCGCGGATGTGGGAGCTCATCCTGTTTTCAACCTAGTGATTCGCATATCGTATATGATGTTCCAGACCTCTCCGGTAGGATGGAAAAGACACCAGAGCCACATTCTGCGAAGGGTTGAGTTGCATCTCCTTAATTCGTATGAAGCACAATTCCTCATTCTTGTGAACCCTCAGTGACCATAGATGACACAGGTGAATTATTTGAGGTCATAAATGAGGTCTACAGTGAAGTTCCTCTCTTTGCCAAGTCTGGAGAGCACTGTAGAAAACTTTTTCTGGAGAGTCTTCAATGGTGTATCCACGTATACACCAGATGCGACACAATCAGTACCTTCAAGGGACATGGGAAAGTCTGACCAATGAAAAACATTTAACATTTATGACCTCATTAAAGACCTCTAGGATATCACCTGTGCCATCTATAGTCGCACGAGTGTCCACAAGGTTAATGAATGGTGCTTGAATCATTCCACCATTCGAAGAATCTGGATCTGGTGTAATTTCCTGAGAAGTCTGAAACAGCATATACGATGTGTTAGAATCTGAAGGAGATCCCACATCCCTGAACCTGTTGTTCCTGATATAAACTCTGGCCATGGATGGGCCATGAAAGATGACAGGCTAGAACACCACTGGTAATGTAGTGTCACATCATCTCATCGACATCGAAGACGACGCCCTGGCTTTCGACGAATTGGATACTGATATCTCGATTACTCTGATATGGACTGCATGTACCAGCTACCAGACATGCCGAGTCATGTCGTCAGAGGATAGTGCAGTGAGGTGGGAAAGCACGCACAATGATAATGGTTATAATTGAGAACCAGTGAAAGAAATATGTGACATTGTGGTAACTATCTGACATTTTGCTAATAATATGCATAGGAAATAAACGAAACTGTGACTTGTCCTACCCGAGGCTAGATATTCTGTCAACTTTACATTCATGTTTCCTACTTATAAATCGCCAATAGTCAAACTTATTTAAGGAACTTGTAATACACCAGGAAACTGTAGTGTCAGCGGTTTGGAGTTAGAAAAATAGCATATACCCAGTATACCCACCCGGTGATGTTTTGTAAACTTAATGATGGTATAACAATAATTCTTTTTTGTATCTCTATATATTTTATTGTTTTACTGAGTGATTAGAGGTCAAATAACTGTTTACGAATAATAGTTTGCTGTTGGTAAACATTTTTGCTGCGTCAAGCCAAATATGAAAAATTTGCTAAAAATTATCATTTTTGAGCTTAAAATCCGAATTTTTCATTTCCTACCTAGAAATCACTACATATATTGAATTATGTGGTCCCGATATGAATTTGATGTTCTATTATGATCATTTTGATACCTCATTTTTCTACTTCGGTTGAAAAGTGTTAATGTTATGACTATTTTTCAATTGTTAGTGAAATTCGAGATGGCGGCCATCTTGATGACGTCATAACCGGAGCTTATACAATGTTAACATTGTTTTTTTGTTGGTGTCGTTTTTACTGATTGATAAGAGGTCAAATAACTGATTAGAAATAATAGTTTGCTTTTTGCAAACATTTTTGCTGCGTCAAGCCAAATATGAAAAAATTGCTAAAAAATTACCATTTTTGAGCTTAAAATCCGATTTTTTCATTTCCTGCGTAGAAATAACTACATATATTGGATTATATGGTCCTGATACGTATTTGTTGTTCTATTGTGGTCATTTTGATGCCTCATTTGTCTTCTTCGGTTGAAAAATGTCAATGTTATGACTATTTTTCAATCTTTAGTGAAATTCGAGATGGCGGCCATCTTGATGACGTCATAACCGGAAGTTCATCCCAGTTTATACAATGTTACCACTCGATTTCGTTATCAGTGGGTCATAAGGCTTCAGAAAAACATTGGTTCGTTAAGTTGTGGGGGGGGGGGGAGCACGTAGACCCCCCCTAGATCCCGGCCTATAACATTTTAAGCACAATCTCCTTGATCATCTGTGCATTCTTGCTGAGATAATCACTAAAAAGTTATGCCGATAAATTGGTTGTAGAGTGAGGATTGGTCTGTGGGTCCGAACACCTCCATTTGTTTATAATCACAGTCTAGAAAACGCTTGAATTGCTACGTTTGACTTTCGCCGCGTCATCAACTTTCAAACTGGCGTAGGGGAAGCAACTCGTATTTAAAAAAATGCATTTAATATATAGTTTTACGGTAATGAAGTGGTATATTATTTGTAGAGAATGTGTTTAAATTTTGAAGCGAGGGCAACAGCCGCCACATTGCACCATAATAAAATTTACTGACCCCCTATAAAGTGTTAGGGGGTCACCACGTGACGACTCTCCGCCAATCATTTGGGGACATTTCTGTCCGAGGTGCGATAAAATAGGACGTTGTGACAGTGTTATTGGGCGTGTGATAATATGACGTTATGGCAGTATTATTGGGCATGTGATAATATGACGTTATGACAGTATTATTGGGCGTGTGATAATACGATGTTATGACAGTGTTATTGGGCGTGTGACAATATGACGTTATGACAGTGTTATTGGGCGTGTGATAATATGACGTTATGATAGTGTTATTGGGCGTGTGATAATATGACGTTATGATAGTGTTATTGGGCGTGTGATAATATGACGTTATGACAGTATTATTGGGCATGTAATAATATGACGTTATGACAGTATTATTGGGCATGTGATAATATGACGTTATGACAGTATTATTGGGAGATGGTGTTGATACGAGGCCAATAATGGCGCCAATGAATTACGGAAATAAAATCAAATATCACTTCCATACCATAATTACCAACACTTTATCTGAAAGATTATTAAGATTAAACCACACCACGAAGCTGTTTTAATTGATCTATAAAATAAAAAGTAATCAATTTGGCATTTCAATTAATGTTTAATATCCAGGAGGCGTCCTTAAAAGGACTCCAGTGTTCCTCATCAATTATTTTTCTCTTTTTATAATTCAAAAGTAATCAAGGTTATAAAAACACCTTCAATTCAGGTACACTTGATATTTTACCTCATAACATATTTTAAAGACAACACTCATTGTTGCTATTTTCCAGAGAGACCAAATTAGTGGCCCCATTAAGGTGGTTAACATAACGGGGACTTAATAATCCAAGAAGTGTCTACCACTTCTTACATGTGATTTGTCTGACTATTCATTTTATCTCTGTTACTTAATATTAATAAGTTCATTAAGACCAGTAGTGAAATTTCCAATAAGTTTTATTTAACCAATTATTTTTTCTTAAAGTAGGGTGGGTACAAATTATATTGAGGGAAATGTTTTATTGTTTTTGCACCAATAAATCTATCGATTCCATTTCAAGAACATTTTAAACAATGCGGACAAGCTTGAACATATTAGGTATCCAATATGGAACAAGAGATAAATACAGAACGTTGTAAATATAAAGGACAATTGAAGATGATAATACAGCATTGCATTGACATTATAAGGCTATCACCTTATGTCTTTTTACTTATTTTAAAAAAAACTTTGCAAAGAATGTTGTGGACGTCAAGATCTGAATTGTTTGTTGATTTACAGTTAAAAAACAAAGTTAAAGGGCCACTACCTTTCCGAGACGGTTTTTAATTTTTAAAATAGGAATGTAAAACGAGATCAAAAATTTTGTAGAGTCGCAGAAGTTATTAACTATACGTTTACTAGCACACTTATCATCACCTTCAGAACTGTTTAATTAGAATAAATAAAATGTTAATTTTCATAACGCGGGTCATTTTATGTTTCCCGCCGTCGTCCTAAATGCAGCGCGGTAGTTGACTATCGCTGCGCCAGACGGCAAAACAGCGAAATGAATCTCCACTGTTATCGTACATTGGACAGGAAATCTTGCATATGTTTGGTATTGTAACCTCATCTTAAGCCATCGATATATATTTTCTTTTGTTATTAATGTTTTTAAGAAACCTTTAAATTTTGCTCCGGAAAGGTAGTGGGCCTTTAACTAAATAATTATACTTCAGTTTAAGTTTGATGTAATAAGATTATCATTAATTCCTAATCACTAAAATCTCTGAAAAACATTCTGATTTGAATATCTTCGTTTAAAATAAAGTATTACACCAAGAACTATTGATAAAATACCAGATATCAGAGCTACTGCATGTCCCTTACGAACACACTCGATTCCAAAACAATCTATATCACTGGAGTGTGTCTTTGCCGCGTCGTAAAAAGCACCGAAACTTTCCTGAGCTCCCAGGCCCACAAGCGATCCCAGAAAGAGAGCTATACCCCAATTTCGCCCCAGGTTAGCAACATCGAAGTACTCGCTCATGACTGTGGGAGCGATTGACCAGATAAGGCCTAGTCCAATCCCACAGAATATAGTCGATATCAAGATCCAGGTGTATCCGGCAGCTAGCGTTACTATCAGGACCTGACACACCACAAACGATGTACTTCCTGCAATGAGAATGGCAAGTCGGGGAAGCCTTTCCCTAAAATGGTCTGATAGCACACCAATACAAACACTGATCAATGTACTCACTATCGGGATGATCATCACAACATCAGGGTTATGTGACGAGAAGCCCATGGAATTGGTGGTCTGTGTAAGGGCTATCACGTATACTACTCCAACACAGGAAGCGAATGTAAACATCAGTGTAAATATGTAATAGTCAGCGTTTTGTAGGAGTTCACGGAGCGGCGTCCCTTCATTTCTCCTTCCTTTACTGACACTATCACAACAGGAACTAGAGTCATTACCTTCCGACGCGAGTTCAGTTTTCATTTCGCGTTGTTCCAAGAGTTCTGTTGGTTTGGTGTAAATTCTCAGGAAAAACATGCATATGACATCTGTAACACCAAACGCGATGGCAAAAAGCAGCATGAGCGTTGAAAAGCTTTCAGTGCTTGTCGGGTTTCCTATGACATGGTAATATATCACTGCAAATACAGAAGGGCTTCCAGCGAAGCATGCATTTAGAAGTCCTACTATTTTGCCTCTGTGATTTTCATCAAAGTTGATGACATTAGTGTTGAGAGCGACCATGTACGTGAAAACAGATCCAAGACCTGAATAATCCATGAAGATTTTAATGTGTCAGTATTAAACTATTTAAACTAAAAATCAGTTCGTTACATTAGCCTTGCTTTCTGTTAATAATGCCAATATTACCTAAAACTAATGAACATTATTTCAATACAAATAAATTGATATCGCGTGTTTTGAGTACAGTTATTAAGTCCCCGTAGAATATCTAAACTCCTAGAATTAACTCGTCAATACAGTTACTGTGTAAATTCTTTAAAGATGCTCCACCGCCGACAGTATTAACGATACTCATTTTTTTAACAATAATTGGTGTTCAATAGTGTATTTAGATATATATATGTGTGTAATAAATAATGAAAAAATATGTGTATGGTATATGTGTAATCAGTACTTCATTCCATATAGGACATAGTGCAACAGATGTTTTTCGGGACGCAATTTATTATTTTTAATATTTTTATGTTGAAGTAAAATTAGAAGCTTTAACTGTTCAATGGTGGTTATGTTGTGAAGTAAGTAACATTTGTAACTGAAGAAAAATGCTAATTTGTCTGCTCTTGTTCGTGATGGAGAAAAATACCGTTTATCAGCGGTGGAGCATCTTTATAAATAACGGCAACTACAGTGAAAAGATTGGCATGGATGATAACCTGTATAGTGTATTACTGTCCGTAAATTTCTACCCGCTAATATGTTTATCAAAGAGAAAATCGTGAAAATTTATAAACGCGAAATAAAAACAATTATGTGATTATAGCATTATGATATAGCAACCTACCCGATAGAAAGAAGTAGATGGCCATCAGCCAGCTCTTGTCTTGGTAAAAGGAGACATATTTAGGTGTACTCCATAGTAACGTGTAGGCTAACACAGACACTATAACGCCTCCCAAAGATGCCCACTGGGGACCAAAATTGTCGTAGAACATCCCGGGGATGAAACCAAAGCCAAGTCCGATGCACAGGAGGGATGACTGTAGTTGAACTGTTGGTAGATAAAAAACAAGAAAAAAAACCAGGTAAGGGCGACATTATTCTTTGTCCTTAATTAAGACAGCGACACGTTTATAGTAATTCAATGATATTTTAACCATCAGGATGATTGTGGACGAAATCATAGAATTTTATATTATACTGTTACGATTGAAAACTACATTATAATAGTCCTTGCTGTTATTGTTAGAAATATTCTAACGTGACATTAAGAATAGGAAGAAAAGAAAATTAACTATGCTAGGTAGAATTACTGTCGTAAAAGCCATACTTTTATCTAAAATTACATATATAGCGTCGACTCAAAACATAAGTAAAGTACAAATTAGTGTATTGGAAAAGATACTTTTCACCTACATTTGGGATGGAAAAATGGAAAAAGTTAAGAGAAAGACACTTATCGGTAAACACGAGGACGGCGGGCTACAAATGATCGATGTGGAATCTCATATATATATGTTAAAAGTGGCATGGGTTAAAAGATTTTTTGATAATGTTGGTGCTAACTGGACCTCTATTCCATTTTTCTATTTTGATCAATACGGTATAGATGGCCTTATTTTCTTATGCAATAAGAGTCAAACTGACCATGTAGTCAACTTTAAATCAGATTTTTATTTAGACATAATAAAGGCGTGGAAAATTGTGGGGGGTGGATACAAATGCAATCCACGAAATTACCTAGATATAAGAAAAGAAATCATTTGGGGCAACAGACATATTAAAAACGGGAAATATTCCTTATTATTTCCAAATTGGGTTAAAGATAATCTATTAACAATTGACAATGTAATCGATGATTCTGGAAAAATCTGTGAGAAGTATATTTTGAACAAGCTGACCTCGAAACAGAACTGGATGTCACAGCTTATTATGTTGAAAAAATCAATTCCAAAGTGGTGGTTACAGGAACTCCAATCTAATTCTTCTATTAATACAACAATCACGCATGATGCTTTGAAATTGCAAATAACGACTAAGAGTAGACAGTGTATTCCTCTTGAAAAGCTTACCAATAAAGTAATTTATGACTTATTAGTAAAGAATAAGAAAATTAAAGCACATACATTTAATTTTTGGAAAAAATAAATTTGAATTGTCAAGCGATACTCAATTAAAAACAAGTCTCAACTTTAGTTTTCACTCTTTGGATGAGAATAAATTAAAAATCTTTAGGTGGAAACTTTTCATGTGTATACTACCCTGTAAAAAATTACTGTACAAATGGAAAATAGAATCCAATCATTTGTGTACTACATGTCAGGTAACGGAGGATTACGATCATTTCTTTATTTTATGTGAACATGTAAAAAGATTCTGGGAAAAAGTCAATGAAACGTTTAAGATAATTAAAATTGGAAGGAACTTTGCAAATATCAAATATATTATTACCGGCTATAAAACGGAATCGCCAGTATATGAAGATTTAAATGTCCTAGTATCGATTATATATTTTTCTGTTTATAAAACATACTACGTTAGTGAAAAAAGAACGAAGGAAATTGACATTTTAGGGTATTAAAAAACGAATTGAAAATGTATAGCGATGTAAGGAAAATTAGACATTTGCCAAGTAACACATGCATAAATAACTTTTTACATGCGTGTAATGATACCTTGTAAATTAATTTCTTTGAATTATCTAATTTGCATTTACAGGTTTGTAATAATATCATGCAAAATATGGCAATTAGTATTCATACTTGAAATTTTTTTTTTTTTTTTTACTTTCTCTGTATAAGTTTTGAGTGTCATAGCCTTTTTCCTTTTTATATGGACTGTTTGGTGGAATATTGGGCAATGCCACTTGATGTATACCTGTACAAATGAAGATTGTGTGCGCATGAAATCAATTTTGTTAAGTATAATTGTAAGTAATGTTTTTGGTTCATGACTCGCTTAGAAATTAAATACAGTGTATTTGAAACAATGGTGAAAAAAGATAATAATAATAAAAAAATGCACTATGATGACACTGAAAGAAGAATATCTTAAGCAGATATGGAAAAAGTGAGACAATGGATATTTACAACAATTCAAAAAAAAAATCACTCAAACAATATATAAATATTCACATTTTTTCTTTCCGCATGATTGTATTATAATTGAATATTAGCGTAATGTGAATCCTTGTAAGAAAGATGATGACTTCATGACTCTCACATAGCTTACTTTAGCTTTCGCACTTGCTCTAGCCTGACTCTCATCTCTCCACTCACTCCCTTTACCGGATATTCTATTTTTCTCTAAGCTTTCTCACTCATCTACAGTAGTCCTACTTGCCATGCGCCCATGACCGTCTCGCTTGCCTCCGCATTCTCTCTATTCTCTAACTCCCTCTTCCTGTCTTTTCCGCCTGCTTCCCCCTCTCTCTTTTTCCTTTTTTTTCACTCTCGCTGTCTTTTCCCTCTTACCCTCTCTCGTTCTGTTTTTTTCTCCCCTTCCCCCTATCGCTTTATGTATTTTCTCACCATCTCTCTGTATTTCTCTCTATCTTTCTGTATTTTCTCTCCACCCCCTCTCTCTCTACGTTGCTCTTTACTCTCACTACCCTCCTCTCTATCTCGATTCTCCCCTCTTTCTCTCTATCTCTGTCGGAAAAAATTACTGTTAGAAACAATGAGAATTGTTATTGTGAAAGATATATAAAAGATATACATATGCTATATACCATTGTCGCATTGGGACCATATATGCATAGAGAATGACCTTAGTCCTGAGTGCAAAAAAAAAAAAGAAATATTCTAATTTAGTTGGATTCTGGCTGCAGTACGGTAATGTTCTTCCAGAATTAAACTTTCGTTTGAGCGTAATTTATTTCTTTTTATAATATCGCGTCCTCAACCCTACTGGTGTTATATCAAACAGATGGAAACAATGAAATGGACCACAGCAATTATTACATCATACGTAAGGCGAGTGGCCTATATTCCCACATTTTTCAAACAAACACAATAGCTTTATATGACAGAAAACGTTCCAACATCTGACAGTAAGGTAATGATAATTATGTATTTGAGTCAGCCAAAGAGACACCAATTGTTTTTGAATATAACCCACAATTAACTTAACAAGGACATACCTTCAGTTTCAGTGTAATTGAATGTGTTCTTGATAGCATCTTCGTAGACGTTGAAGACAAATAGTGACCCCGTCACAAACTTGGCGAGACAACCAACACCTAGACCTAGCCATTTCATTCGATGATAGTGTCTCGGGGACGAGTTCTGGTCCGGAAACAGTCCCATGGTTTAAGCTGAATATAACAAAATGGTCCAGTCGACGTTGAGGCTCCATTTAGCTGTACACTTTGATAAACTCTATTGATAATTTCATTGTGATACACAACCACACAACAATAAAATGTAACAGCTGCAACACTGTATCAAATACATATTGATCACTTTTATTTATCCGACTGAAGTAGGAATGTAGGTGATACAGGGTTAACAAATGCCGACGCACCAAAATGAAAGTAGATTGCTCCTTTCAAAGGGTTTCCGCTTACGGCGAAAGCAATCCTGGCGGTAGTATATAGATTGAGGTTTGGTTAGACGGTCCCCCCATTAACCTAACAGTGTTTTATTTATCAGCTAATGTATAAAGACTTCTTATTACCACAACAATCTAAAAATAGTCCTACAATCGAGACTGTCTGATCGACCCCCTGTATGAAGCGACTCCTTGTCTTATGTGACCTTACTTGAGACCCCCCCCCCCCCCCAACGTATTTTGCTATATAATGGCACGGGGATCTGAGAATTCGTTACACATTATATAATCATGGACCCACGAGAATGCCCTAAAACCATTTTTAGACGTTTTAGAGGTCTAAATTGATTGAAAAACGATAAAAATCATACTTTACATGCAATCTAATTAGGGCCCCGCATCGAGATGCGGGTGCCCTATAGTAATCAGGTTGTCCGTCCGTCTGTCTGTCCGTCCGTCCGTCTGTCCGTTTTTTTTCTTTTGCACATTAATGATGGAAGGGAGTGGAGTATTTTCCCCATATTTTACATGATGATTCCCCATCCATCCTAGATCTGCTTGGTAATTTTTCAGGCTGAAATTAAATTAAAAAATCGGCCATCTTGGATTTTAACATTTAAAAAAATCACAATGTTGTTGCTCTTAACTGATAAACATTTTGTTATGACATTATGATGCAAAGTTGTTCAGAATTAAACAAGGAGTTGACTGTCCAAAGGTAAGGTCATGGGCCAAGGTTACTAAGTCAAAGGTCAAGGTCAAATTTATTTGAGTTAATTGTATGCTCTTAATGTAATGTTAGCTTGGAATCAGGATTCAAGTTAAATACTTGGAAGACTTTTTCCAAAGAATTATAATAATGTACCATCATCGGTTTCCCAATTAATGTTGACATTAATTATTTATTAGCAACATATAGCTAACACGGAAGAATTCGTTGTCAAAATACTACTTTTCCACTTAAGCACGTCAGACACATAGCGGGGCCCTTTCTGACGTGTCAGTGTTCTAGTTAAAATTAGACTTGTAATTCCGCTCCCACTACGATACTCTACGTTACGCTTCAATACAAGATCTAACGATACCCCGTTCGGGGTCACCTCAGCATGACCCCTACGATTAGCCAATCAGCGCGTCGCCTATGAAATCTTCGGTGTGCTTGATTCTCTCGGAACAATCTAATAATGAAGCGTAACGTAGAGTATCGTAGTGGGAGCGGAATTACAAGTCTAATTTTAATTAGATTGGGTACAAAGGGAGTCGTTTCGGTACAAGCGAGAGTCATTTCGGTACATTAAAGGATTTGTGCAGTCAAAAATGTTAATTTCAGTTTATGCTGGAAATGGCTTTATTAGCACGTGTAGAAACCTCTCCGTTCCGCGCGCGACCGGAATAACCTGTAAACCGTCGATATCGAGGTCCAAACTTCTGACCGCCCGATTATGCATATTTTCTAGCTCTAAACCGTGTGACGTCATAATAGTCCGTGGCTTATAGCTGTACTATAAGTGATGTGCTATCACTTACATCGACGGTCACAGGAAAAGCCGATCAACGATTTTTTATAATTTCTTTTGAGTGAAGTTGATTTTGCAATAACTTTGGCTCGAATGTAAATAACTAAGAGAGTGAAATTCGATGTTTCAAATACTATAATTTATGCTCTAATAGCAGGTATCTTCGTGTAATTATGAAAGAAAATCCACACAGAAATGAAAGTTTCGGATTTTTTGTCGAGGAGTTCAGCAACGAATAGTCTTTATTAGATAATATTTTCCTGTAGTCTGTATCTTTGAAATACAAAGTTTTTGACTGTAAAATGAAATTTTACGTAACAATTTACGAAATCCTTTATTAAAGTATTGACGCACATACCAGAAACATATATACATATATGTATGTATGTTTCTGTACATACACATCGATGATTGATCATTACAAACATTGTGTTGTGTGTTGTGTGTTGCTAACCGAATAAATTGAGAGTGAGAGTCAGCATGTGGTAGAAAGAATTTATTTTTGATATTATAAAATATCTAAATATTCAGATATTAAGCAAAAAAAAAATATTTTTTTCAGACCGTGCGGTCGCTTTCAATGTTTAATCGATATACGAGTAGATACTTCGATATAAATATATTATTAGCCATGCCATGCCTTTGGTTTGATGGTTATGTAATACCTGGACCAGGATGTTGTTTGCCTGTACACCACGCCATTCATCGAACTTACCTGTAATTACCTGGCCGCGGGCAGTTTGCTATTCGGTGGACTATATCGGGTATTTGCTATTGTCTTACTGTCAATCAGGTTAGGACATCCGTTAATTGGATTGTGATTTGAATTATGGAAACCCCGTACATCTATGCTCTGGATTTTTTTTATTGTCACCTCCATTTTTAAAATGAAGATGTAAAAGCAAATGGAAATAAAATATCACTGATCATACCTAGGAATATATATTAAATATATACATATATATATATATGTCGTACACAGGTAAAACAATAATGGAAGTTGACTTATTCAGAAACAAAAATGGTTCTAAGAACTATTTCAACTAAAGATTTAACCTTAAAAATTGTTCCACTCTAGTACTGTAATTACGGAATCGTGGCATATAGCAATCACCCGTATTTTCTAAGATATTAGTAAAAATTCTAAGCATGTATTTTCATCGTTTCGAATCTATATGTGTAACATGCTCGAGTCTACTTAAATAGTATAGCCCTCTGGTAGGCGAGGTGCTCTATAACCTTTGGTAACAAGGTTCAAACCCCTGGTAACAACTTACACCTTTGGTAACAAGGTTTCTACAGGTATAACCTCTGGTAGCGAGGTATCACTATTACGCCTTTGGTAGCAAGGCTATAGATATTTAAGTTCAACCACTCAGTGACAGAATTGACAAACTCAGTAAATCAAGTTTCAGTATTTGTATTGTTATTTACATGGCCATATAAACAACCAGGAAATTACAGATAACACACAGTACAATATCTAACAGTTATAATACATTATAGCTACAGTAGAATAGATCTAAATAGTATAATTCCACATTAATTCACTTATGACAGATAAATACTATTTTCTTTATAGTAGTATCCCACAACAAATTAATACTATTTCTATTCCCACTACTCTATTGTAGTACCACACTATCTGGAACTACCGCAAGTCTACGACCTTGACAGCGTCGCTAATGTAAATAAACCGAATAGACAAGCTGTAAAACCCCTGTTCTATTAATAGCCTAACTATGACATCACACTTAATACACCAAAGCCATTTACATGGGAAGATAGGGGCTGAGTTACGTAGACCCTAGGTTATCGGTTCCGAGATCGAGAACACGACTTACCTCATCGACTACATGGCGCAACTGACCCGGGGGCATAAGATGCCCCCCGATGCCCCGAATTCGCGTGCGGGCACTCCGTCACGCTGATTGGCTGGCCAAAATAACCAAACCGGAAATGTGATTCCCAACCGCGGACATGCGCAACACAATAGTCGAAGCGGAAAAGGCTGTCTGAAGTTTGCAAGATTCACGATGCCTAAGACGGCAAATAACATCACTTAACGACCGTAATATAGGTAAACTCGACATCGCGTAGATAAGATACAACTCGCTAAAACCTAGAATAATCGTAACACGTATTGTTACCGCGGGTAAATACGACAATCTCACAAACTTCATCCAGTCACATGGCCGGCTAGTACAACTGTAAACGTAAACATGTCATCGTATATTAAACATTACAAACTTATCTTTACTTAATACATGGAATGATGACAATAATAACAATCTATAGATATATGTACAACAGACGTAATTCTAGTCACGCTACATATGTATAGTCATACAAGAAAGGTTATAGCCGCATAATCCGTATCTTTCAGGGTCCGTAAATCAACAAAAGAAAATTAGGGTACATATATTATAAAAAGTTATCAACTTTTCCCTAATTACACACCCAAAAAGTCCTGAGTTCAAAAGAAATTAATGATTAAAATGCATTTTCAATCGTAGACGATCACGTGACTTTCCAGACCAAACGAAATGGCGTGCCCAGTCAAAAGTGTTTCGTTCATGTTCGCAGGAACTTCTACGGAAGAACTTGTTACTTATCATGAACAAGTGAATGTTTTGTTATGTGATGAAGTTAAAGAGTCCCCCAGATCAATATATATACATTATCGTCGTGTAAACAATACTTCCATTCGGTCATTTTGAGTGTTTACAATACGGCGATCGGTTGACTATGCTTTGCCTAATTTCCGGGGGCCACCGGAGGGATTTTTGTGGGAACGGTATTTAAACTTCGTATAAAATACGTGTTGCGATACCATACAAGAGAATAAATTGTACAAAAATGTACCAGATATATAAATAATGGTATTGATAAATAATGAAATAGACAAGACACATCGTACTATATAGAGATGAAAATGGTTATCTACATGTAAATCTCTGGTGATATTTTTAAAAAATAAATATCTCAGACGATATTTGACTTGCCTTGGATAACCATATAACTTGTTTTATAAAGGTCCAAGTGAAATATAATAATAAATCAAGTAAAATAAGCACGGAGAGCAAACTTCACATAATATGCATTTTCGTTCAGTGTCATATGTACTGTGTATACATGTATTAGTTAAAAGATCACCATGTACCGCCATAAACGAGTATAAAACTTAATACATGTTATTGTATGTATATTTCTGATATTTATGTTGGAAAAGCTCCATGTTCGTTTTGGGTGAAACTATAAACATTTGGTTGATTACAGAAAATAAAAAAAAAATAAAAGAAAGAATGGGGTTGAGGTTGCAATAAGGCGGTTTAATGTGTGTTAAAAGTTCTGAATGTCTAACAAACATTTATGTATATATTTTCTGTGTATATAATGAAGACAGTTCCCTTAGTTAAATTTGTGATGTACATGTACATTATAGTTTGCCAATAAACCATATAGCTACCATATAATATGATGTCCAGCCATGAATTTGCCTCTGAATCAAATGAATCAGAAACATGTATAATGAAAGACCTAGGTGTTTCTTATACAATCATATTCATGCACAAATAGCACATTCATATACATTGTATAGTGTACATGTATACATATTGTGCATTGAATTTTAAGTCAATAAAAAATGACTGGAGTTCAAAATAGCATCCAGTAGTAAATAAGCTGACCATAGCATGTGATTCTCATGTCATCAGAGTAATTGCAGTAAAATTCATTTTTTTAGGTTGTATATAGTCTAACCTGGTGGAAAATCTTAACTTTTTTAGTTGCATTTTGTTTGTTTATTTTTATATATTCAAGCAATCCTAATTCCTTTAGTGTGATCTTGCTCCAAACACTAAGTGAAGTTGCTAAGAGCTTGTACATGTAGACCTTGATTGACCTGGACTAATTAAGAAGTTATTGTCAGTCTATTCCTTTCTAATTCAATCAAAACTTTGCAACTTAAAATAGTCAATAATGAATAATGCAATTTAACAACATGCATCACAGGCAATTGTCTCTACAGATATATGGATATTCTGATATATATGTGCAATCTGTGTATTACACAACAAGATTTTTATTACACATAGGGATATATGTATACCTATAGAGCCAAAATCCTGAGATTTGACACTGACTTTTGACCCAAATAACCTTTGATCTGGCTCCAGTCTTGTTTGCTATTTATTTTCTGTATTTGAACATTTCTAAAATGAACACTACATAATTAAACAACTCGGACAAATGACATATTTTAATTTAGTTTATTGTTCATAAATTGGAATTACATCCGTGTCCCATATAAATTATTCAAAAGTTATACGTACTAGGTATGTAAACATGCAATAATCATTATTATTCCTTTTTTCATTTGTGTGAAGAAGAAATAAATAATTTGAAAATATCCTGGTGATAATAGTAAAGAATTATGCTAGGTTTGTTCTGTCCTTCCTTCTTGAAAATAATTTCTTTCTGGTTCATAATGGGTACATTACAAACAGACTTTATTTTTTACTGTCAGTTTTGATCTCAGAGATACATGGAGTTGTTTTTCCCTTTTTATTTTTGGGCGAGCTGCCATCACATCTTGCACTTCTGTCATCTGGTTGAAGGTCCCATACATTCTATAAAGAAAATATGGAGTAAATGTCAGTTATGTACATAGATAAATACTGTATACATGTATGCATGTACATAATCTTTCAGTGTAAGCCTACATGTAAAACAAACAAGTTCCATTTTTTTTCTGTCAAACATCAAATTTATAACAATTACACATTTTTTGAACACGTTTATCAAAATCAAACCTCACTAGATACTAAGTTAGTCATTTTTTGAATTACAGGGGTCTAGGCATTTTCATGTGAAGAATAATGGTACTAATTAGTGCCAGAATTTATGTAGCCTAAATGTATTGGACATAATATATATTACATATTTTAAAAAGTCAATTACTATTCTTTACTTACACCACTTATGATATATTGAGATGTTCTAGATTATGTTATGTTTCATAATCTTTTAACATAATTCTATAAAACTGAATTATGTGTCAATTTGTTTGCATAATATTTGTTTTATTACTTTGATATGAGTTTTATATAATTTTTATAATAAATATGTCACCTTATGGTGGCCATTTTCAATTCATTTAACTCTTCTTTTCTGTATGTGGAGTGTGCATAAACATAAATACACAAATAGATATCGGAAAAGATAACACACTCCTGACGCTGTAAGCCTGTAACAGTAGCTACATGTATATACATCGTACATGTATATACATATAACACTGAAGAATGCGATCATCTTTTAAATTAAATAAACGCGTATAATACGACTCTATTAATGCTTCTGTTGTAATCCAAGATTAAATCTGTTATATGTCCCCCAATTTATCAACACTTTTCCTAATTTCTAATCTCTATTTTACTATGGTACCAATTCCAATAACTGTTACCCCTTCGGGGCCCCACTCAGACGAAGAGAAGTCTGTTTATGTGGTTTTGGTAGACCATTCACAAATCATAGTTGTTGTCATAGCTCGAATTCGTTTCCATGTAATATTCTCAGCAATTCACAACATTTCTTAGTTTAAATAATTTCGTTCTAAGCCGGCGAGCTTTCAGTGCAAAGCTCGCTACATTGCGGTAAACAACTTTTATTTCCGTACATGCGCAAAGTAGCATTTGTAAGCTTTGGAGGCGTTAACTTTTGACTTTCTGTCGGACCGCGCATAAGTCTAAAATAAAATTTTGTATATTTATATCTTTGGACCTCTTAACTTTCTAGACTTGTAATTTGGGGAAAGTTCATAACTTTTTAGGGCTATTACACCATATCTTGTCATTGTTTGTTTTACGGACCCTGAAAGATACGGATCATGCGGCTTTAAATCATTACCACAAATTTATACTTATTTAAATATCACTAAGTATATTTTTGAAAAGGTACAAGATATTAATCTATTTATAATGCCTGTATACAAGTAATTTCATTTTTCATTTGAACACTATATGTGGTTACTTTTTGGATTATACGAATCGCGGTATGATATACAAAAGGATCGACAATGAATATACTATTTTAAGGATTTAGTATAATTTTGAAATAATGAATTTAAATCTACACTTATACTGTAATTTAAGAACTTATATCAGAATTATCATTGATGTATTTCTGCTTTTTAGTAAACGTTATGGATAAAGTTTCAAAGGCAACAATATAGATATACATATTATTTCAGGTATAAGTTCGGTATTGTTACTCCAATATCACATAACTGATAACCGTCCACATTTTATTTTTACTCAAAAACTGTGCCGTGTTTGCATCGCAATGGCAGAAGTTTGAAATAAAAACACCGATTCTAGATATATTCATGCTAAATTTTGGGATTTTAATCGTAAAAAGATAGCGTTACATTATACTGTTTTTTATTACACCGCAATTTTCATAATATGCTATCTCAATCTCAGTCCAGACTGATCCGAACATCATTTTGATATCACTATCAAATTGGACTGATTAATTAATCTAAAGTTAGATATACGCTTGTTTGAATGTTTGAAATGGTGTAAATTGAATGTTTTGAAACTGAAAATATCTACATCATAAAGCTAGAATAACCATTTACTCGAAAAACTCAAATTGTAGAAATAACGTATACACTGTACGTGTATGTGCTGTATAGATGTATAGTACTAGGCTTACCTTGTGCAGCCGCGGACTACTGTGACATCACAAGACCACGTGACCGCCTAGCTCATTATCTCTGAACCGTAGTCGACACTACCCGTAAATCACGACCAAAACCAACCGATAGCGCTAAAAGCTAGGCGATTCGTTGGGTGGGACTTAATTTTTCATCCATCCAAAGCAATATCCTGACGTATTATCAAAAAAAAATTTTGACTGCACAAATCCTTTAATAACTTGTAAGCTACTGTATTTGGGCATGGCGTCTAAAATAAATACTGTTAATTAGTGTTCATGTTATTTATTTGTATAAAGCTTTAATTGGAATAATACTATATACCGGTTTGATATTTTGAAATAATATTTAAAATGGTCCATACGCATTGATACATTAGATAAGTTTTTTGAAGTTTCATATAGATCTGTCTACCTAATCAATGTTAATTACTTATGTAATCCTTTTTTTATTTTTTTTTCGAAAAAAATGAACATGGTTGTTGATTTTTTAGGTTGATACCACCGACGTAATCTCCAGCTCCCGTGACAGACAGAGAAGGCTACAGTACATGTTACAGGACAACTGTCACTTTCCATTCAAGGTAAATATTGCCTGATAAATTTGGCCTAATCAATAAGCAAACATTCAAGTGCAGACCAATCTTTTTGTGAAAATTTGCTTTACTAAAGTGATAGCACTGTACAGAGCTACATTTTCGGTTCTACACTTTTACGAGGCAAGCATACCAACAAAAAAAAAGGAAGATCTGACTGACATCCATGAAAACAGGTTGAAAAATATTTCAATAACATAAAATTGAAACTTACATAAATAGTTTGAGTCAGTGGTTTTCAAGTGCGTCTGTCAGGTTTAGGTAAATAAACAATATTTCATTTTAGGCCTAACTGATAAACATATGGCATATATCAAGGGGCCCTGCTTAAGTTAGAGTCTGATATATCCCTATTGTGGGTCAGTCATTTATCAGGGCCCTTCCTGACTTTCCAGTTTTCTAGTTGTGCATGCATGTACATAAATAGTGCTTATTATGCCTTTGTGTTTCCGGTAATTATTGTTCATCCGTGAAATTTAATAGATTATTGTATAATACCCTTTGTAATATTTTCCCATTTTCCTGATTTTTATTTTACAGTGAAAGGAAACACGAAAAGAGGCAAGTAACTGAGGAACTGAAAAACTTCAAAATTGTGTGAAAGCTGTATGTTATGGGGCAAGTTACAAGCATTAATTGAACAATAATAGGTAGAACGCAAATGGTTCAGGTGTCATCAATGAAACAAGCTCAGCATCCAGAACGTTGATCATGGAAACTGACCTGGCATTGACATGAAAACAGCTTAATTTGAAAAGAGCAATTTCAACCAATGAAACCAAACGTTGTTAGGATGACAAGCCTTGTTGGAAAAAGTGTATCTTATCTCACCACAAAAGACACTGAACATTATATATCAACTGGAAGACAGGAGATGGACTTTGATATCCAGTAGTGAATCTAGTGTTGAAATAATAAGGCAAAAAAGGCATATAGTTGAAAGCTTAAAAATGTGTCACACTTAAAGACTGACAAATTTGAACTGCATATAAAATTTGTTGTATATGTTACAATATATAGACATTTGATATGCATGCGTACACGTTAAACATAATTTCTCCCGAGTACTGTGTCAGGAAAAGTTATTTAACAAATGCAACAGATTACTAATTTACAACATTTCAGGAACTGATAAAACAGTTGTTTTGACGTAGAAAAGGCAGCGTCAGTTTTTACATTGTGCTGGCCCAGTCTGAACGACACAGAAGACATGCGCACTATTATGATTCCTTCTCCGCTATTGTGGTGGTCCAGTCATTTATCAGGGCCCTTCCTGACTTTCCAGTTTTCTAGTTGTGCATGCATGTACATAAATGTGCTTATTATGCCTTTATATTTACACTTGCTATGCTTGGTCACTATACGCTAATACTAGCCGATTTTATTTACCATAACTGCATGGTAACATTGAACTCTGAACTTGCGTAAGAAAATGTTCTATGCAACGTAAAAGGACTACTTTTTTTAAACAAACACATGGCTTTGTTTACATTTTGATGCAACATTACGTGTATATTGTTGTTTTTCATAGAATTTTGGAAAAATGTAAACAATAAAATACATGTTTTATATTTATATATGATTCAAACAATTTTTAAATTAACAATTGTATAAAGAAACGGAAAAATATCCCGACCGGGGCGACGTGCTTTCATTTTTGTTAAAAATGATGGGTGTCAAATGTAAACATTACCTCTGTGTCTGTGTTCGTCATACGATCTAGTCTTTTGGGTGGACGGGCGTGAGACCTCCTGATAGAGGTCAGTTGTAAACATATCCTCTTGTCTTTGTTCTTTGAGAATTTAATCATGTGTATTATAAAACATGCACCGCTAGTAATCCATGTGTTGACAGTTACGCGTCACCACAAATACATTGTATCCATCGAACACAAGTGAAGTTGTTCCATCTATAGCCTAGATGGCGATGGATATAAGCGTAGATTATATAATCACATGGCTCCGAAGGATGTAATATCGTCAAGTCAGACGACAATCTCAAACAAATTTAGCTACTTGAACACTGGTGTTTTGACAACTTAGGAAAACTCCACTGTGTAAGCGTGCGTCAGCCTCGCCTCGCTGCACAATAATGGTCACCGAGTTCACACATGTGGCCGAGAACAAATACTTTATGTTATTACGCTATATTTACACTTGCTAGGCTTGGTCACTATACGCTAATACTAGCCGATTTTGTTTACCATAACTGCATGGTAACATTGAACTTTGAACTTGCGTATGAAAATGTTCTGTGCAACGTAAAAGGACTACTTTTTTTAAAAGCAACACATGGCTTTGTTTAAATTTTGACGCAACATTACGTGTATATTGTTGTTTTTATAGAATTTTGGAAAAATGTAAACAATATATACATGTTTTACATTAATATATGATTCAAACAATTTTTTAAATTAACAATTGTATAAAGAAACGAAAAAATATCCCGACCGGGGCGACGTGCTTTCATTTTTGTTTAAAATGATGGGTGTCAAATGTAAACATTACCTCTGTGCCTATGTTCGTCCTACGATCGAGCCTTTGGGGGTGGACGGGCGTGAGACCCTCTGATAGAGGTCAGTTATAAACATATCCTCTTGTCTTTGTTCTTTGCGAATTTAATCATGTGTATTATAAAACATGCACCGCTAATAATCCACGTTTTGACACTTATGCGTCTCACCACAAATACATTGTATCCATATCGAACACAAGTGAATTTGTTTCATCTATCGATGGCGATAATGGATCTAAGCGTAGATTATATAATCACATGGCTCCCAAGGATGTAATATCGTCAAGTCAGACGACATCTCAAACACATTGAGCTACTTGAAAATCATTGTTTTGACAACTTCGGAAACTCAAGTGTGTAAGCGTGCGTCAGCTTCGCCTCGCTGCACAAAAACGGTCACCGAGTTCACACATGTGCCGAGTACAAATTCTTTATGTAATTACGCTATATATTAACTTTTAGCAAAATTTAATATATATATTTAAAGTTCTGATCTGATTAAATAAAATTATCTCTGAAATTTACTTTGTTTGTCATGTTTTATTTTACACTAAAATATTGAACTTTTTTGTCGTCGCGGATGAATAATTCTACCTTACGTGAAGCGTCATCATTCGCTGTTCAATTGAGTATGCTCCCTCCCACTTTTGACCGACTTTTATTGAATAATTACGTCACTTTCAAATGACGATTTTATTGCATAAAAAATATAAATAAAAATTCGTGTGAGTGTAAATATAGGGATTGGATTTCGTTTTTTATGTTAACCATGCTTGTATGGAGCAATTCCTCTAAGAATATATTCAATATGGGGCGCTAACGCGCCCCATAGAATATATTCTTAGAGGAATTGCTCCATACAAGCATGGTTAACATAAAAAACGAAATCCAATCCCTATATATATGAACTTTTTGCAAAATTTAAATACCTACTTAAAGTTCTGATCTGATTAAATAAAATTATCTCTGAAATTTACTTTGTTTGTCATGTTTATTTTACACTAAAAATATTGAACTTTTTTGTCGTCGCGGATGAATAATTCTACCTTACGTGCAGCGTCATCATTCGCTGTTCAATTGAGTATGCTCCTCCCACTTTTGACCGACTTTCATTGAATAATTACGTCACTTTCAAATGACGATTTTATTGCATAAAATATAAATAAAAAGTCGTGTGAGTGTAAATATAGGGATTGGATTTCGTTTTTATGTTAACCATGCTTGTATGGAGCAATTCCTCTAAGAATATATTCAATATGGGGCGCTAACGCGCCCCATAGAATATATTCTTAGAGGAATTGCTCCATACAAGCATGGTTAACATAAAAACGAAATCCAATCCCTATGTGTTTCCGGTAATAATTGTTCATCCGTGAAATTTAATAGATTATTGTATAATACCCTTTGTAATATTTTCCCATTTTGATTTTTACAGTGAAAGGAAACATGAAAAGAGGCAAGCAACTGGAGGAACTGAAAAACTGCAAAATTGTGAAGCTGTGTTATGCAAGTTACAGCATTAATTGATCAATAATAGGTAGAATGCAAATGGTTCAGGTGTCATCAATGAATCAGCTCAGCATCCAGAACGTTGATCATGGAAACTTGACCTGGCATTGACATGAAAACAGCTTAATTTGAAAAGGCAATTTTCAATAAAACCAACTTGTTAGGATGACAGGCCTTGTTGAAAAAAAGTGTTCTTATCTCACAACAAAAGACTGAATATTTATATCAACTGGAAGACAGGAAATGGACTTTGATATCCAGTAGTGAATCTAGTGTTGAAATAATAAGACAAAAGGCATAGATAGTTGAAAGCTTAATGTGTCACACTTAAAGACTGACAATTTAACTGCATATAAAATGTTGTATATGTTATATAGGATATGCATGGAGAATTAATTTTGTTTTACAGTGTATCTTTTGATTGTTTGTGCATAATCAAATTGAAATGAATAATTTCCATCTTATCTGATGAGTTTTTGTCTGTTCCTTAAATTACGTTTTGATATAATTTGAGTTTTGACATAGGATTGTATTGCAAGTTACAATATGACATTTGTAATATCGGAAAACCGAGTTGCATCACGTACTCAATATCGGCAATACCAGTAAAACGGAACAGTTCGGATATTTCCCAGCTATTTTAAACGCGTACACGTTAAACATACTTCCAGTGCTGCAACTTTATAAAAAGTGGAAAAAGTAGAAAGTTTAAACCTCGGGCAGACGGAGAAAAATGTGTATAACACTTAAAGAGTTTTCACCATGACAAAAAGAGCGAAAGTTATAGACCATACAACTTTAACGTCATCAACATGTATGAACGGTTTTAATTTACATTATTCTAGACATTCCTGTGAAATTTATATTAAGGAAAATATTATAGTTATATGGTAAATTATGTTAGCGCCCCCTACAAGATGGCAGATATCGGACACCGTATTTACCACATCTTTTTCTCCAACAGCAAAAATAACTATTCTTCCTCCGTAGAGGGATCTCAATGGAAGGAGACTGAAAGAAAGAGCAGAGTAGCAGGTAATTCATAAATATGTTAATGAATCGTTGTAGACGGTATGCATTCTTTGCCTCCACTTGATTAAAGCATTTAAAAAAATAGTTTTGGTTATAGTTCAACTTTATATCATTTGCATATTTTCTAAAAATAACACACGGAATTACTCAGTAGGGTGGTTCCAATCGAAGCAGAGCGAGAGAAAAGGCAGTGGCAGATTATGTTATTTCACAATGAGGTCTATACAGACCATGAATTCATGTTGACTACAACACGTTCTATATTTATGATAATATATTTACAAATTGATTTTAATAAATTAACTTCACTTTACAGGCGATACGTCGGACAATATTGCATTCAGTGCTTCTGGTGTAATTGTGCATGACCTGAAGGCAAATCAGGTGATCAATTTTCCCAATATCATCACTAATATCGGAAACTCCTACAATCCACATATCGGAGTGTTCAATTTTGACCGAGCTGGTACCTATGTGTTCTTTATATCCATATTGGGTGAATATCAGAGCCACGTCCGGACCGCTCTAGTCAAGGATAACGTCCAGATCATCCACACACACACTCCGGCGGTTTCCAATGAGTATGCCGGGGCTAGCAACATGGCTGTGGTACATCTCCGGGTAGACTTTGTGGGTCAAGGTATTGGATTCAGGAACAAATCAGAAAGTGAATGAGTGGTCAACCTTTAGTGGATTTCTGCTTTATCCCGATCCTATTTGATATTTAAGATTGTGTCAGAGGATAGAGGATAGAAATGATTAAACTGGTAACTAGTGAATCATTATTAGGTCCCCACTCTAAGGTGATAACATCACTTTACAGAATAACCTATGAATATATAATATCCCGCCTGAAGGCGCATGTAAAGGCAGAAGGACTTTGCGTCAACATTTTTTGTTATTTTTTCATACATTGTATATATACTTTTACATGTTTTTTTTTTTGGCTTATACAAAGTTTTAGCTCTAATTAATCATTGAAGGGAGGTAGCTCCAGTCGATGTTGATGACATTTTATTAACTTATTATTTTCCATATTCAATTGTAATGTATCTATCAGGTTAAATTCCATTCATTCATTCATATCTTTATTCCTCCGTAAACGAAGAGTTACATGAACATATAAGAATACAAACAAAAAAAGGTGCAAGGTAATAAAACAAAAAAAGGTGAGATAGCATTAAGGAAAGGGAGAACACAAGGCAAAAAAGTAAAAAAGGAAATAGAATAGAAATAGTATCATTAATTGTAATCTATATGAATGCACAGGAAAGCATCAGTTTAACTTTGACTATCAACAAACATGTTGAATTGAATCTACTGTATTGCCACTAATTGAAAAGTAAGTATAAACTTACAAATACAGTTATGAGAAAAGACATCAAATAGCTACACTATACAGCGAATGGTATATAGAGCATTTAATTACTGAAAAGGTCAATGCAGACACTTTATCTGCGAAACACAAACAATCTTGAACGAATGAATATACGGTATTATCATCACCGAGAGCTAGAATAATGTTCTCATTTGGGCGGCCAAGAATAATATGTATTTGTTCTTCCCTGTCCGCTTGGTCTAATAGAACATATACACGAACGGGATATATATTCACAACTTTTGTAAAAAACGTATCTCTAATTGCGACTATATCTATATTTCTACAATCTAAAGTACAATGGGCAACAGCGTCAGACACACATAAATTGCATTTGGCACAGTGTAACTCACAATCAGGGGGAGAGTAATCCATAATTTGGAGACGCGTTTACAGATACCAGAAAAAGATGGAGAAACTTTGGAAATTGACCACAAAATCGATACATTACATCAACGTTTGATCCATGAATATGGGCAGACGAGAAAACATTTGGAGTTGTGTCTCTCTTTGATCACTAGTTTTATCCTATGTTTGAAGGCCTAAGTATTATTTGGGGAATTTAATTAAGAAAAAATGCATATAACCTGAAAAGTGTTTTCTGCATCAACATCTGTTATTGTTTACCTGATACTATTGACAACCCTCTGTTATTGTTTACCTGATACTCCATGACAACCCTCTGTTATTGTTTACCTGATACTCCATGACAACCCTCTGTTATTGTTTACCTGATACTCCATGACAACCCTCTGTTATTGTTTACCTGATACTCCATGTTTACCTGATACTCCATGACAACCCTCTGTTATTGTTTACCTGATACTCCATGACAACCCTCTGTTATTGTTTACCTGATACTCCATGACAACCCTCTGTTATTGTTTACCTGATACTCCATGACAACCCTCTGTTATTGTTTACCTGATACTCCATGACAACCCTCTGTTATTGTTTACCTGATACTCCATGACAACCCTCTGTTATTGTTTACCTGATACTCCATGACAACCCTCTGTTATTGTTTACCTGATACTCCATGACAACCCTCTGTTATTGTTTACTGATACTCCATGACAACCCTCTGTTAATTGTTTACCTGATACTCCATGACAACCCTCTGTTATTGTTTACCTGATACTCCATGACAACCCTCTGTTATTGTTTACCTGATACTCCATGACAACCCTCTGTTATTGTTTACCTGATACTCCATGACAACCCTCTGTTATTGTTTACCTGATACTCCATGACAACCCTCTGTTATTGTTTACCTGATACTCCATGACAACCCTCTGTTATTGTTTACCTGATACTCCATGACAACCCTCTGTTATTGTTTACCTGATACTCCATGACAACCCTCTGTTATTGTTTACCTGATACTCCATGACAACCCTCTGTTATTGTTTACCTGATACTCCATGACAACCCTCTGTTATTGTTTACCTGATACTCCATGACAACCCTCTGTTATTGTTTACCTGATACTCCATGACAACCCTCTGTTATTGTTTACCTGATACTCCATGACAACCCTCTGTTATTGTTTACCTTGATACTCCATGACAACCCTCTGTGTTATTGTTTACCTGATACTCCATGACAACCCTCTGTTATTGTTTACCTGATACTCCATGACAACCCTCTGTTATTGTTTACCTGATACTCCATGACAACCTCTGTTATTGTTTACCTGATACTCCATGACAACCCTCTGTTATTGTTTACCTGATACTCCATGACAACCCTCTGTTATTGTTTACCTGATACTCCATGACAACCCTCTGTTATTGTTTACCTGATACTCCATGACAACCCTCTGTTATTGTTTACCTGATACTCCATGACACCACAACCTCTGTTATTGTTTACCTGATACTCCATGACAACCCTCTGTATTGTTTACCTGATACTCCATGACAACCTCTGTTATTGTTTACCTGATACTCCATGACAACCCTCTGTTATTGTTTACCTGATACTCCATGACAACCCTCTGTTATTGTTTACCTGATACTCCATGACAACCCTCTGTTATTGTTTACCTGATACTCCATGACAACCCCTCTGTTATTGTTTACCTGATACTCCATGACAACCCTCTGTTATTGTTTACCTGATACTCCATGACAACCCTCTGTTATTGTTTACCTGATACTCCATGACAACCCTCTGTTATTGTTTACCTGATTTCCATGACAACCCTCTGTTATTGTTTACAATACTCCATGACAACCTCTCTGTTATTGTTTACCTGATACTCCATGACAACCTCGTTATGTTTACCTTATACTCCATGACAACCCTCTGTTATTGTTTACCTGATACTCCATGACAACCCTCTGTTATTGTTTACCTGTTACTCCATGACAACCCTCTGTTATTGTTTACCTGATACTCCATGACAACCCTCGTTATTGTTTACCTGATACTCCATGACAACCCTCTGTTATTGTTTACCTGATACTCCATGACAACCCTCTGTTATTGTTTACCTGATACTCCATGACAACCCTCTGTTATTGTTTACCTGATACTCCATGACAACCCTCTGTTATTGTTTACCTGATACTCCATGACAACCCTCTGTTATTGTTTACTGATACTCCATGACAACCTCTGTTATTGTTTACCTGATACTCCATGACAACCCTCTGTTATTGTTTACCTGATACTCCATGACAACCCTCTGTTATTGTTTACCTGATACTCCATGACAACCCTCTGTTATTGTTTACCTGATACTCCATGACAACCCTCTGTTATTGTTTACCTGATACTCCATGACAACCCTCTGTTATTGTTTACCTGATACTCCATGACAACCCTCTGTTATTGTTTACCTGATACTCCATGACAACCCTCTGTTATTGTTTACCTGATACTCCATGACAACCCTCTGTTATTGTTTACCTGATACTCCATGACAACCCTCTGTTATTGTTTACCTGATACTCCATGACAACCCTCTGTTATTGTTTACCTGATACTCCATGACAACCCTCTGTTATTGTTTACCTGATACTCCATGACAACCCTCTCTGTTATTGTTTACCTGATACTCCATGACAACCCTCTGTTATTGTTTACCTGATACTCCATGACAACCCTCTGTTATTGTTTACCTGATACTCCATGACAACCCTCTGTTATTGTTTACCTGATACTCCATGACAACCCTCTGTTATTGTTTACCTGATACTCCATGACAACCCTCTGTTATTGTTTACCTGATACTCCATGACAACCCTCTGTTATTGTTTACCTGATACTCCATGACAACCCTCTGTTATTGTTTACCTGATACTCCATGCACATGACAACCCTCTGTTATTGTTTACCTGATACTCCATGACAACCCTCTGTTATTGTTTACCTGATACTCCATGACAACCCTCTGTTATTGTTTACCTGATACTCCATGACAACCTCTCCTGTACTCCATGACAACCCTCTGTTATTGTTTACCTGATACTCCATGACAACCCTCTGTTATTGTTTACCTGATACTCCATGACAACCCTCTGTTATTGTTTACCTGATACTCCATGACAACCCTCTGTTATTGTTTACCTGATACTCCATGACAACCCTCTGTTATTGTTTACCTGATACTCCATGACAACCCTCTGTTATTGTTTACCTGATACTCCATGACAACCCTCTGTTATTGTTTACCTGATACTCCATGACAACCCTCTGTTATTGTTTACCTGATACTCCATGACAACCCTCTGTTATTGTTTACCTGATACTCCATGACAACCCTCTGTTATTGTTTACCTGATACTCCATGACAACCCTCTGTTATTGTTTACCTGATACTCCATGACAACCCTCTGTTATTGTTTACCTGAATACTCCATGACAACCCTCTGTTATTGTTTACCTGATACTCCATGACAACCCTCTGTTATTGTTTACCTGATACTCCATGACAACCCTCTGTTATTGTTTACCTGATACTCCATGACAACTCTATTGTTACTCCATGACAACCCTCTGTTATTGTTACTGATACTCTGACTATCCATTGTTTACCTGATACTCCATGACAACCCTCTGTTATTGTTTACCTGATACTCCATGACAACCCTCTGTATATTGTTTACCTGATACTCCATGACAACCCTCCATGACACCCTCGTTATTGTTTACCTGATACTCCATGACAACCTCTGTTATTGTTTACTGATACTCCATGACAACCCTCTGTTTATTGTTTACCTGATACTCCATGACAACCCTCTGTTATTGTTTACCTGATACTCCATGACAACCCTCTGTTATTGTTTACCTGATACTCCATGACAACCCTCTGTTATTGTTTACCTGATACTCCATGACAACCCTCTGTTATTGTTTACCTGATACTCCATGACAACCCTCTGTTATTGTTTACTGATACTCCATGACAACCCTCTGTTATTGTTTACCTGATACTCCATGACAACCCTCTGTTATTGTTTACCTGATACTCCATGACAACCCTCTGTTATTGTTTACCTGATACTCCATGACAACCCTCTGTTATTGTTTACCTGATACTCCATGACAACCCTCTGTTATTGTTTACCTGATACTCCATGACAACCCTCTGTTATTGTTTACCTGATACTCCATGACAACCCTCTGTTATTGTTTACCTGATACTCCATGACAACCCTCTGTTATTGTTTACCTGATACTCCATGACAACCCTCTATTGTTATTGTTTACCTGATACTCCATGACAACCCTCTGTTATTGTTTACCTGATACTCCATGACAACCCTCTGTTTATTGTTTACCTGATACTCCATGACAACCCTCTGTTATTGTTTACCTGATACTCCATGACAACCCTCTGTTATTGTTTACCTGATACTCCATGACAACCCTCTGTTATTGTTTACCTGATACTCCATGACAACCCTCTGTTATTGTTTACCTGATACTCCATGACAACCCTCTGTTATTGTTTACCTGATACTCCATGACAACCCTCTGTTATTGTTTACCTGATACTCCATGACAACCCTCTGTTATTGTTTACCTGATACTCCATGACAACCTTGTTATTGTTTACCTGATACTCCATGACAACCCTCTGTTATTGTTTACCTGATACTCCATGACAACCCTCTGTTATTGTTTACCTGATACTCCATGACAACCCTCTGTTATTGTTTACCTGATACTCCATGACAACCCTCTGTTATTGTTTACCTGATACTCCATGACAACCCTCTGTTATTGTTTACCTGATACTCCATGACAACCCTCTGTTATTGTTTACCTGATACTCCATGACAACCCTCTGTTATTGTTTACCTGATACTCCATGACAACCCTCTGTTATTGTTTACCTGATACTCCATGACAACCCTCTGTTATTGTTTACCTGATACTCCATGACAACCCTCTGTTATTGTTTACCTGATACTCCATGACAACCCTCTGTTATTGTTTACCTGATACTCCATGACAACCCTCTGTTATTGTTTACCTGATACTCCATGACAACCCTCTGTTATTGTTTACCTGATACTCCATGACAACCCTCTGTTATTGTTTACCTGATACTCCATGACAACCCTCGGTTATTTTTACCTGATACTCCATGACAACCCTCTGTTACTGTTTACCTGATACTCCATGACAACCCTCTGTTATTGTTTACCTGATACTCCATGACAACCCTCTGTTATTGTTTACCTGATACTCCCATGACAACCCTCTGTTATTGTTTACCTGATACTCCATGACAACCCTCTGTTATTGTTTACCTGATACTCCATGACAACCCTCTGTTATTGTTTACCTGATACTCCATGACAACCCTCTGTTATTGTTTACCTGATACTCCATGACAACCCTCTGTTATTGTTTACCTGATACTCCATGACAACCCTCTGTTATTGTTTACCTGATACTCCATGACAACCCTCTGTTATTGTTTACCTGATACTCCATGACAACCCTCTGTTATTGTTTACCTGATACTCCATGACAACCCTCTGTTATTGTTTACCTGATACTCCATGACAACCCTCTGTTATTGTTTACCTGATACTCCATGACAACCTCTTGTTATTGTTTACCTGATACTCCATGACAACCCTCTGTTATTGTTTACCTGATACTCCATGACAACCCTCTGTTATTGTTTACCTGATACTCCATGACAACCCTCTGTTATTGTTTACCTGATACTCCATGACAACCCTCTGTTATTGTTTACCTGATACTCCATGACAACCCTCTGTTATTGTTTACCTGATACTCCATGACAACCCTCTGTTATTGTTTACCTGATACTCCATGACAACCCTCTGTTATTGTTTACCTGATACTCCATGACAACCCTCTGTTATTGTTTACCTGATACTCCATGACAACCCTCTGTTATTGTTTACCTGATACTCCATGACAACCCTCTGTTATTGTTTAACCTGATACTCCATGACAACCCTCTGTTATTGTTTACCTGATACTCCATGACAACCCTCTGTTATTGTTTACCTGATACTCCATGACAACCCTCTGTTATTGTTTACCTGATACTCCATGACAACCCTCTGTTATTGTTTACCTGATACTCCATGACAACCCTCTGTTATTGTTTACCTGATACTCCATGACAACCCTCTGTTATTGTTTACCTGATACTCCATGACAACCCTCTGTTATTGTTTACCTGATACTCCATGACAACCCTCTGTTATTGTTTACCTGATACTCCATGACAACCCTCTGTTATTGTTTACCTGATACTCCATGACAACCCTCTGTTATTGTTTACCTGATACTCCATGACAACCCTCTGTTATTGTTTACCTGATACTCCATGACAACCCTCTGTTATTGTTTACCTGATACTCCATGACAACCCTCTGTTATTGTTTACCTGATACTCCATGACAACCCTCTGTTATTGTTTACCTGATACTCCATGACAACCCTCTGTTATTGTTTACCTGATACTCCATGACAACCCTCTGTTATTGTTTACCTGATACTCCATGACAACCCTCTGTACACTGTTTTACCTGATACTCCATGACAACCCTCTGTTATTGTTTACCTGATACTCCATGACAACCCTCTGTTATTGTTTACCTGATACTCCATGACAACCCTCTGTTATTGTTTACCTGATACTCCATGACAACCCTCTGTTATTGTTTACCTGATACTCCATGACAACCCTCTGTTATTGTTTACCTGATACTCCATGACAACCCTCTGTTATTGTTTACCTGATACTCCATGACAACCCTCTGTTATTGTTTACCTGATACTCCATGACAACCCTCTGTTATTGTTTACCTGATACTCCATGACAACCCTCTGTTATTGTTTACCTGATACTCCATGACAACCCTCTGTTATTGTTTACCTGATACTCCATGACAACCCTCTGTTATTGTTTACCTGAATCTATACTCCATGACAACCCTCTGTTATTGTTTACCTGATACTCCATGACAACCCTCTGTTATGTTTCCTGATACTATGACAACCCTCTGTTATTGTTTACCTGATACTCCATGACAACCCTCTGTTATTGTTTACCTGATACTCCATGACAACCCTCTGTTATTGTTTACCTGATACTCCATGACAACCCTCTGTTATTGTTTACCTGATACTCCATGACAACCCTCTGTTATTGTTTACCTGATACTCCATGACAACCCTCTGTTATTGTTTACCTGATACTCCATGACAACCCTCTGTTATTGTTTACCTGATACTCCATGACAACCCTCTGTTATTGTTTACCTGATACTCCATGACAACCCTCTGTTACTGTTTACCTGATACTCCATGACAACCCTCTGTTACTGTTTACCTGATACTCCATGACAACCCTCTGTTATTGTTTACCTGATACTCCATGACAACCCTCTGTTACTGTTTACCTGATACTCCATGACAACCCTCTGTTATTGTTTATTACCTGATACTCCATGACAACCCTCTGTTATTGTTTACCTGATACTCCATGACAACCCTCGGTTATTTTTACCTGATACTCCATGACAACCCTCTGTTTTCGTTTACCTGATAAAGAAGGCCCAAACATATCTTGTGTTAAGTCTTAAACACAACTGATTTGATAATGACAGGTTCGTTTGTGAAACTTTGACTGATTAATATAATCAATGCTTTCCAACTAGACAATAATAAATGTTAAAGACTAGGTATATATGGGTTCTGTTCCACACACAATCCTACATTACCTATGCACTATACTTCATTTTAGATGTCTTTGGTAAGTTACGGACGGTTTGGTTTAATTGCTTCATTTAAAGACGTGCCAGGTGTAGGAGGCGGAGAAATGTCGGACCCCTCAGAGATAAAACCACCGACAGGTTCCTGACAACAGCTTTGCATAGGATTGAGTCCGCTAGGTAATTAAAAAACGTTCGGAAAGAAATGCAAGGCGTATTAAAATGGTACCGATGGATATGATATGCCATTATTTCATTCCATACTCGGTAGTAAACACTGAATATGGATTATCAAATACTCAATGTTTGGTGGTATCTACCTGAAACGCTTCGATTTATTCGATTAGTGACACGATTGAGAATACTTATACCTGGTAAACACGAACCATTTTGAAGAAAATCAAATACTGAACATGATGTTTTCGAATTTCTCCTATGCCTTTGATGTATGTACCCTTCCAAGTCATGACGTCTTTTCTACCTCAAGTTTCCATTGAAACCAATGATCATCCACTAGGAAGAGGAGTAGGGAATCGGTACATATGGTTAGTGAAGATGAAGATATCTAGGAGTCACGGGAGGATAACACAACTGTATGGAGTAATTTTCAACAGTTCTACGGTGATCACTACGTTCAGCTTTATTGTGTCAAAGGTGAATCAGTTGTATTATGTCCATATCATCAAATATTTGCAGATTCGTATTCTTTATATCTTTATAATTAATTTCTATTTGTTTTCATACAAAATCCAAATCTTACCAGATTTGACATACAGTTGATATAAACCCTATCCGGAAGAAAGATAAATACATATGTAGAATGGCGCCCGTCAGGGCACCATGAATATTTATATTTCTGACGGATGGACTTCATATCAACTGTATGTCCACTCTAGTAACAGTTTATTAATTATATTTCCATTACGACCATTAAAATTCAATACAATAAGTGCATATCTTTTGAATTTCCCGTCACCACGTTCAATAAACGGAACAGCTTCTGAATATAGTTCCACCCAAAAACGGTTTAAAACAAACGAACAAATGAAAAGTATGCGATGATTTTTATCAATACGTGTTATTTTGTCAACACGATGATAATACTATTGGAATTTAAAGACCGCACAACTTTAAAACCACTTTTTAAATTGTTTGACCGTTATGTATACGCGTAAGTATACATCGTATACATTGTCAGTGACGCGACGGAAACGTTAAATATTAATACGCTTGACCAGATGGGAGTTCATAGCCTGATATTTCCCATATGGTTTAACATAGATTAAACGGGAAACTAAAAGTAGAATGGAAATATAGTGCACTCTGTGAAATGTGTCCCTGTCCAGTTGGCATTCATATTGGCTATGAATACCAACTGAGAGACGTTCAATGCTTAAATGAAAAAAAAAAGAAAAAAAAACCCCAATAAAAACCCGAGAATGGCGTGAAAACCCGACGCTATCATGACGTCACAACCGAGACGTCGACGTAGCGTATTAATTAAGAAAAAATGACCCTTTGGTAAATCAAAGGAATCTAACGTTTAAACGTATTTTATGTCATCAAGTAGTCTGAAAGAAATAACCATAATCACTTAAAAATAAACATAGCATACACCATAAACATCTCTCACCATACATATGTTTTCTTCCTCCGGGTTTTTTCGTAAAAGAATGTGATATTGCAAAAACATTCTATTTTTGTACTTTTCCTCGTAGATAGTGAAAAGGAATTAATGTTACAGACACTGTTTTGTTATTATCTAGAACTATACTAAAGAGTATCATAGAAATCATTGACCTTGATTCCGACTACATTATATTGTTGGCCGAGAATGTTGTGTTACCTAGTACATTTTTATCTTTTCAATTTGAAATATTACACAACATCCTTACATTGTAATTGATTTGTGTGATAATTGACATGTCCTCCACAAACTTCACATTGTAACGGATATCTATCAATCGAGCATCTTTGGAATTAGCAGATTTCCGGAAATTGTGTGTTGTGATGATTAATTTGCACCACTACAAACGTATAGAAGACGTGGTGGTTAGCCACGGGGGATAATTTACGCGGAGGCAGGGTGTAAATCTGATACTCCATGTGGGTGGTTTTACATACACGTCAACATAACACTTCATGTTAAAGTATAATGCGTTTCTCAAAATCATCAACACAACAAATAAAGCTTATTCAATTTGGAAATCATATTGTATTTACGAGATGTACGTATATGATATGACACTTTAATTCCGTCTGCAGATATCCCCTGTACACAAAATGATTGTCTGTTTCCGAAATCCCCACAATACATTTTGTTACTTCACTGTACATGTTCACTTATCAACGTGAACAGTCATTTCACCTAATCTCCAGTCAATCCTTATGAAATAATACACAGAGAAAAATTAAACAATTTATTTTCGTATCCTATCTGATGAGTGTTTCACTAGACCTTCAACAATAAAATTTTCCGTGGCTGTATAGGGACACACACCAGTCAGTGCACGTGCTTGCCTTCACCATTTACTGAAAAAGTACAATTTACATAACGAGTAATCTTATAATGAAAAATTGATTTTTAAAAAACCCCAACAACCCGGAAGTAATGGAAGAATATAGCATGTATATACCACGTGGTAGTATCTGATAAATATATCGACCGTATCATATTAGTTATCTATAAATATAATCTCTAGTTATGAACTATTAAAATAATATGACAGTTTCGGTGTATCTGTAACGTATTTTTCTCTAAGAGATGCATAGTTGATTACCTGTATTAATGAAGATTTTGTAATAAAAAGAATTGAAGAATTTCACAATACCTACATTAGCAACGACAATATAATGAGAGACACAAATCTCGACCGACGAAAACAAATCCTTCATTATGTGGTTTACTATAATAAAAGTAATATACTACATTATCGACAACTTTATGACAAACTAACTAATGATAAATATGTTTGGTTTCCAACAATATTGAAGTTAAATTTCCTACATATCAAAATTTTTCAAATATAACTTTTTTCTGCAACGATGAAGAACATGAAAAATTTGTCCTCATAAAATCAGATTTTAAATGAAAACGACTACTTACATCACCAAACAAACGTCCTATACCATTCGAGCTAAAACAAAGACATGTACGTTATATCATATCATGTATAAAGAGAAATCATGTAACCAATATTACCCACGGAATCTATTTCCCGAAGGTTTAATTAAAACTATATTTGATAATCAAATGATGGCGAAGAAAAACTAACAGTTTTCAACATACAGACCTAGAATAAAAACATCACACTTATATAACATTGTCTGTCATAAAACCATCATCCACGTCAGCATGCTGCTAATCGTACGTGGTTATACTACCCCGATGATTGAGTCCGTGATAGGCAGGCTATATTTATATACAGAGATCCACCGTGTCGATCAAACTGCAAAATCTGGTCAACAAAGAGCAAAATCATCACGTAAAAATGTCTGTTGTATCTAACTAATTGAAAGGCATAGGTGAAGTGTTTCCTGAACAAGAAGAATCCAACACAGATTAATTGTAGACTAATCGGGAAGGGTTACGCACCATTTAACCACGAGAGCTCTTTCCCTGGGATTAGATAGTGAGTTCAACTACGTATATCTCCGCGTCGTTGAAAATGACAATAATTGGTTATGACATTTAATCCCGATTTGATGTTTTAATTAAAATAATCGCAATTCCACATCGAACAATTTCCCGCTGACCACTTAAAGACCATGCCTTAAGGAAGCAATGTGGCGCCACCTATTGGCGCTGTCTGGTACCACCCAACTTCTTACCTGGCGTGCTAGGCTAAGTTTACCTGTCCTGTAACAGTTTTATAATAATAATAAAACTTCTAACATATATATATATATATATATATTACGGACTAGTTTTACATTGGCGCCTTTTGAATTAACGGGATGTATCAAAAAGGTTTTATCTGGCTAATCAAACCTGTGGGAAAGTGATAAGGGGTGGTTATCGTGCTCAGTAGTCGGGGTCAGTAGCCTGCTGAGCGAACTAGGGGTATAAACAATATTCAACTTAACGATATCATTAAAACTATTCTGTGTGTTGTATTGATACAATCATACCTGTATGTTTGTTACATTTGTAGATTTACTCTCGAAAACAAGCCACATGAATTAGCTTTACTTGTTGCCTGCAGGGCTTGTTGGTGGATCCTCCCACATGTTGGACTGAGTAGGCCCACAGATACTCGCTATCACCAGCGCTCCCTGTTATTGATCAAACCTATCTGTATACACCTTATCATCTAATTAATTTCTACGTATTTAATAGAACTGTTTATCCTGGTTCTATCAAGCACCTGGTCGCTGGCGTGGATTAGACTGCGGAGATCGACGTCTACCAAGTAGTCTGTCGCCCACCAGCTAACTAATAATCTAATAATTATAACTCTCAAGTATGATGCTGCAAAAATACCTAACTACGTAGAAATATTTTAAATACCTGTCACGAGTGTGTTCAGAAAATACATAGTAACATTTACACATTGTATTTAGAATATCAATACAGGAAATGAGAAGGAATAAAATGGACTACTTCTCTGTAAATCTAGACATGTCGGGGACACCTTTTATTTCAATGATAAACGGCCATATTATTATTGAAATATGGGGTATTTGCAAATACCTTGTTTTTGTCTTGTATGTCTATTTTATTTTATTGAATATGTTTCAAATATGGCATGTCAGAAACATATATTAGATTATTAGCAAACCGCCATTTTACGCTCGACAGACATAACTCTGTATGTACCTTGGTTGTTTACATATATAAGTACAGTAGGATGTTTGATGTTTCAAAAAATTCAATTAGTTTGGTGTGATTTTTGGAAGAAAAACAATACTTTTACTTTTATACCAACAAATTACACTTGCTGTTTTGAATGTCTAATTTAAAAAATAAAGTAAATTGCTTATTTTCATGCTTTTTAATGTCATATTTATAGGAAAAACGGGTCATATCAGACCATGATATGTTTGAAATTATCATCTTGAAACGAAAAAGTCGGAAGTAGTTAGCTAAGAAAAACGAATATAAACCAGAAGTCCCTCTGCCTTCAGCAAAGACAAAGAGAGGAGTTGCAAACCTCTATGTATATATATTTTCCCCAAGTGGTTGTGGAAAATATCTGTGACAGAAGATTTCGAGGTTCTGAACGAACTATTTTAGTATATACATCTTTGGTAAAATAAATTACTTATCATTTTTTTGTAGAATGCTGCTTTTACTTGACTTACTATTTTACAAATTATTTAAATTAGTAAATATCTTCGGTAGACTTGATAATTACCTTTGATAATGTTTTCACCTGTTTTACTGATATGATACGCCCATATCCAAGTCCTATGTTTTTCTTGTTGTAAATAAGTATACTGTTCAATGTCATAGTAAGTATATTTATCTTTTTTTTTAGTTATCAGTTGTTGACGTTATATTCCATAAAATCCCTTTTAGTACTGCTATGTCATTGTTATTGGAATTATTGAACTTTTGGAGTAATAACTCTTTTATTTATCCCATTGTCCGAATTTTGAAGATAAAAATAGATGTCGATGGAATGACACTAACTCAACATAGATTCATGAGATATTACTCCCTCTGATAAACTGAACTGTAGCGTAGGGTCGTTCGAAAAACACTCGTAAGGGCCTTAAGTGGCGATAAATAAAAGTGAATTTATCCTACATTTAAAACAAGAGTGAAGTTAGGAAGGTGTAACAGACAATCATTAATGGGAATGATAATGATAAAGGAATTATTGAGCGCTATAGCACCTTAAGCACTGCACTGCGTACTATTTGGAAGAAGTAAAATGCATTTTGACTCTGCTTACTTAATTTGATCTGAATGGCTTGATTTCCCTTTTAATTCCTTTCACTGCCTACACACGCTAAATGCTACAATAAAAAATGTTAATCTATTTTATAGATCAGTTTGATTACAGCTGAAGCCTATAAACTTATCTATGAGATAACATCACTCACCAGACCCAGTATTCCAACTTATAACCAGTTTAGGGCCTCCCGTGTGGCTGATAAAGACCACAATGAAAGTTTTACAATTCGCTTTACTATTTCAACAGTCGTTTGATGTCAGCTGTAAATACTTTATTATATACTACCCTGTGATGTACATACTTTTCCTGTGTCACATGCGCGTCCACCAGATAAGACTGCTGTGTTGGACCAATGCAGCAGAGATAGAGATAGAGAGACAATAAATTGACCATGACATATAGGGAGTGGAAATAGGCGGACGTAAAACGCTTCCAGTCACATCACTGTCTCCAAACTGCTGTAGACCGTCAATAACACGCCAGATAGCGACGAAGTAAGCACTTATCGGCAGTCAATGAAACAGTGAAAAATATGCTGACTTGTCAGAAACAAGTGCAGTTAATTACGCGTGGACGATTGAATACGCATCATTAAACCGACCTAAATAAGGCATGCACGTGCGGAGTTATGATGTAATATTAGATATCACTCGTCATCAGCCAGTTTACAAGTTTGATCACACCAGGCAATTACTGAGCTAACACACAAAATCAATGATTTACGATTCCTGTGACAGAATTATTATTTAAACAGTACATTAGAGATATGCAAAGTCTTATTAAACTGAATTGTACTTTAAGAACTTAAGCACCATAAGCTACAGCACATTACAAATGGTAACGTCATAATAGCTTATAATAGATTAATAAGAGGCGTAATGACCAATATCAGCATTATATGACTTCTGAAATGGCGCAATGGTATTAGAATCATAAGTTCCTGCAGAGTAAGCGTTATCATCTAGGTTACGGCGATATCGGTAATACATTATCTATTGTGGGTCACGACAATATCCGTCATTCATATCTAAGTCACCACAATATCCGTTATACATACATGTATCTAAGTCATATCGACGTCGGCTTTTTATATCTAGGTCAAAATGGAGTTGCAACAACACTGGACAAATACTGACTTCTGATTGGCTGAGCACATAGGTACTATTCCAAAATACTCTTGAAGTTGTCAGAGATGGAATGTAAATATATTGCACACACAAAGACGTCAACATGGCAAACAGGTTAAGAATGAATAAAGATTTAGGTTATGGCGACTATTGGAATTTACTAGGTTAGGGAAAGAAATCCCAAAACGAATATAAATATATTACAAATATGGTGTGTCGTAATAAATCCATCACTGCATTGTTGAGAAGGCACTATTGCCTCCTGATGGGATCTACTCCATTGCCCGACACACTATGAGGCGATAGTGTCCTTTCAACAAGACACAGAGTATCTCTCAACTGTAATCATGATGTTGACCTTTGACCTGTACTATGCTACATTATAAACATATATGGGTCATAGCATAAGCAAAATGTTAGATCGTTACTACAGTGTCACATATTTCTTTCACTGGTTCTTAATGATAACCATTATCATTTTGCGTACCTTCTCGCCTCACTGCTCCATCCACTGAAGAGACTCGGCATGTCTGGTAGCTGGTAGTCCAAATCATAAGAATAGTCGAGATATCAGTACCAAATTCGTCGAAAGCCAGAGAACAACCAGTGTTGTTCATCTTTCAAGACCCATCCATGAGATGTGGGATCTCCCTCAGATTCTAACATATCGTACATGCTCTTTCAGACTTCTCCGGCATAATAGAAACTACACCAGATCCACATTATTCGAATGGTGGATTGGGTTCTCCTTAGCACATAGCTCTTTAATTTGTATGAAGTACCATTCATCAATCTCGTGGACCCTCGTGCGACCATAAATGGCACAGGTGATATCATCGAGGTCATTAATAAGGCCATACATGTTAAATGTTTTTCATTGGTCTGACTTTTCCCACTCCCTTGAAGGTGTTGTGTCACATCTGGTGTATGCATAAAGAGACCATTGAAGACTCTCCAGAAAAGAAGTTCTCTACAGTGCTTTCCAGACTTGGCAAATAGTGGAACTTTATTGCAGACCTCATTTATGACCTCAAAGAATCCACCTGTGCCATCTATGGTCACAGAAGGTTTACAAGAATGAGGAATTGTGCTTCATACGAAATAAAGAGAACCAGTTCAACCCTTCACAGAATGTGGATCTGGTGATCTGCCGGGGAAGTCTAGAACATCATATACGATATGTAAATCACTAGGTTGGAAACGGCTCCCACATCCTTGAAACCGATATTTCTTGTGTTAACTCTGGCCATAGACGGTTGACAAGTTACAACCACGATGGCAAACCGGTTATGTAATGTCACATATGCTCATCAGCTCATCGCCGTCGAAGACAAAGAACTAGTGAAAGAAATATGTGACACTGTTAAGTAACCATGTGACATTTCCTTACGTTATACACAGGACATAACACTGGATGTGCTCATTCGAAAAGGCACAAAACATTTCGGAAAGTGTCATGGTATTTACGGAATGACAGAATTACCTTAGTTTTAATTTGATTCCATGTAGCTATTAGTTGGCGTTTTGCTGTAATAATTCAGTTTGAGACGCTACTTGTCTACATTTCGAACATGAAAATTAATTATTTTGAAGTCCCACTTAGATATTCAGCCAACTTTAATTTCGAATCTGATAAGATTTAAATTTTCAATATCCAATGTTACATTCAGGAAATTCTAAGACACCAGGAAACTGTAGTGTCGGCGGTTTGGGAAATATAACAATCATATGCCCTGTATACGCAAACGGTGATGTTTTATAAACCAAATGATGGTATAACAATTATTATAATAATTCTGTGTTGATTCTTTATATTTTTGTTGTTGTTTTTACCGATTGACAAGCTATCAAATAACTGATTACGATCAATAATAATTGTTGGGAAACATTTTTGCTGCATGAAGGAAAATATGAAAAATTGGCTGAAAATTACAAATTTTTTGAGCTTGAAATCTTATTTTTTCATTTCCTGCGTAAAAAACGCTACATACATTGGATTAATTGGTCCTGATATGTTTTTGTTGTTCTATTGTGGTCATTTTGATACCTCATTTGTCTACTTCGGTTGAAAAATGTCAATGTTCTGACAATTTTTCATTTTTATTGAAACTCGAGATGACGGCCATCTTGATGAAGTCATTACCGGAACTTATACATTGTTAACATTGGTTTTCTTGTTGTTATTGTTTAAATTGATTTATTAGTGGACAACAAAAACTGATTAGAAATAATAGTTTGCTGTTGGAAAACATTTTTGCTGCGTCAAGCAAAAATATGAAAAATTTACTAAAAAATTACCATTTTTGAGTTTAAAATCCCATATTTTCATTTCCTGTGTAAAAATCAATACACATGTTGGATTATTTGGTCCTGATATGTATTTTTTGTCCTTTTGTGGTCATTTTGATACCTCATTTGTCTATTTCGGTTGAAAAATGTCAATGTTATGACTATTTTTCATTTTTAGTGAAATTCGAGATGGCGGTTATCTTGATGACGTCATAACCGGAAGTTCATCCCAACTTATGCAATGTTAACATTTTGATTTGTGATCAGTGGGTCATAAGTGTTAAGAAAAGTATTGGTTGGGAGGTTTGGGGGGGGGGGGGGTGCATGTGGGACCCTCCTAGCCCATGGCCTATTACTTAGTAGTAAATTATGGCAAAGAAGTAATTTAAACAGTGTGGACAAAATGTTGTCGAATATTTTTCTTGGCGATCTGCAACTTAATCGAGACACAAAATAAACAAATGTACATGTATCAATAAACATATTACGCTACTGTGATAGGATGATCACGCCTTGAAATTTCTAAAACTTACATGAAAAAGTAATACGTAGTAAAAGGTTCGAGAGATGCGACATAGTGACTCGGCAAAGCCTCGTCATCTCAGTTTTCCTAAGTCTCGCATCAAAATAAACATTTTCAGTTATAAACCATATATTCTCTATATAAACTTACAAATACCTTCAAATACAGCAAAAATGATTCCGCACTTAAATAATGCCTTTGTAGAGAAGAAAAATGACTGATCCCAGATCAATTTTAGAAGAAAACTGAAGGAATGAGGATTTTGCTGGCTGTTTATTTTTATTGTTGATACAAATAGAAGTTAAGTGAATAAAATCATTATTCTACATCTGTGCTGGACAGCATGCCATGAATGACAGAAAAAGTATGCCACCAGTAGTTAAGACTGTATGATACTACTTATAATGAATTGTGATAAACCTAATGTCATAAATTAAAAAAAAAACACGTGCAGACATAAGCAAAGTTACGTTATGGAAATTTGAAATAAGAACTGTAATATCGGTATCCTCAATTTCCTGAAGCATTATATGATATGTTTGGCAAATATGGTCCTAAATGATGAAAGTCGTTGAGTTGTAATGTTATGCTATTATCAGGCACGTTATATTTAACACTACATTTACTGTTCAGCTACATATTGCTCAAACATATTTGAGTTATAAAGAGAGATAAAATGAAGCAAATTTTATATTATCACATTACGTCAACTTATGATCTTCGAACTACTGTCGCATCATCCCTTTACCGCGTTGTACCTCAGAGGAATTTATAACACACGTTTGGTATGTAAGGGTTTGTTTTATACACAGTACTACATAGTACCTAGTAAGCTTAAATCACTGAAGGAACGCCACAATACTTTAGAAAGTACAATTACCGAAATGTTGGAGACCCAAATAATGTATCGACTAAACAATGACAGGGATACGACCATTTTCCCAGTAGGTGTAAACAATACCTATCCAGCGATATACCAATATTATAAAGGTTTCACGGTTATTTGCGTATTTCTTTCACATGTAATCAGCCGAAATACCCTTTCTGGGAAATTAAATGATCCTCTTCGATAACATAAATAGAATAATATTGAAATGAAATAAACAATTATAATATTTTTAAACAGTAATAAAATTGTTTAGTTTCAAAATGCGAAAGTGAAAGCGAACTGTAGTTTACTACAGCATGTATTTGTTCTAGAATCTATACAACAACCCGATTTGCTCTTATTACCCAAAGGATACGTTAACCAACGTTTTCTATATATATATATTGAAGATCTAATCCAGTTTCATAATCATTCAATTAATTTATCTTATCTCGACCGAATCGTTTATCTTTGGTAACAAAATTTAAGAACTAAGAAAAAACTACATTTTACAAGTGTCTTTTAACGTTCGTATCCTTTCCAGAATCGTTATGGTTCCACTTTGGATCACTTCTCGTTTTACATCCTGTAGCGTACGTTTGTACTACGCGCAAATAGTAACATAGTCGAACTAGCATGTTCTTTCATTCGCTTCATTCCTTTATTTACTCATTATTGTATTTCTCACATTTTTAGATGATTCCATCTGTTAAGAATGATAATTGCCCTCACCGAGTTTCCTTCACTCGAGTGTCCTCACTTACGTCTGGCTTGGAACTGTGACATACCCATGGTTTGACATAGATTCATTAGACAGATCACGCTTAATAGTTCGCAACATTTCGTTGCAAATTCCAAGGATGTTCATAAAAACTACTTCTATATTTCCCGTTTGAATCCTTTTTATCAACGATGTTTTGTATCTTTGTTCGGTAGCTATGCCACAAATGCCCTAATTTGGTTATTTTATTGTTCGGTTGCTAAGTCACTGATGCCAAATTTGGTAATGCGTTTTATCCGTAGCCATATCACTGATGTCATATATTTGGAAAGATATTGGCCGCCAACCCTCGACAAGTCTCGGATTGACCAGCCAAATTCTTTCGCTCGGATCGAGATATACCTGTCCACTTGACAGACCCATGTAAGATTCTACTATTCTCTTCGGTCATCCACTCTCAATGTCTAGATATTGATCTGAGATGCGTGTTGTCTCTTGGCGTTGTTTCTGTCGAATCTCACCTCGTGGTGAATGATATTCAATTATTATGTAAAAAAGCAGTATTGTGCTATTTTGAAATTCCCTAGTTTTAATGGTTTCAAACAATATATAAGCAAACTCAAAACTTACGTAAAACATTATTTATTTAACATCATTTTCTGTTTCGAAAACATTTTAAAGCTAAATAACAAATATCAAGCAATACTTACAATATCTTGAAGCCAGTATGCGTGTCTGTCACATAAAATGATATCAATTGTGACTTATGAGGGGTTCTATAATCACTAATGTGAAGATATTCGATGACCATTGCATGCATTTACTTTAACTTAAACAGATTTGTTTATAAGGGAAGCAACAGAAATCAATGTCCCGATGAAGTGCACTGTAAAGTACACAAAGTTGTACTTAAGTGGTTTATTGGAAATGGAAATGAGTAACATCAATGTCTAAGAATATATGATTCAATAAGAAATAAGTACAGAGCAATGGAAAAGTTCAAGCATAGTTTTACTGTTTTTTCCATTGCTTTATTTTAGTTTGTTCGTTTCGGTTTAATGCCTTATCAACATCAATTGCTAATAATGAACCTGTTTAGTTTTTGAGGTTGAGAAAGAGAGGTATTTCAAGTGAAAAGCTATCGACCTCTCCCGACCCACATTTGCCTTCATATCGCGGTGAAAGGCATACCAAAGTTTCATGCAGACGTAACGTAATGCAATTGTATGCATATAAATGATAAAATCCTGATGTGTTACATCTCTAAAAAGCCCGTACTTTCGTTTGCGCCACATACAGTACTAATAGGAAGCGAGGTTTAGAGTTGTGGAATGACATGGAATGCATTTTATACACAACTCTTGGCTGTTATAAGAATACGAGAGAACTGAAGAACGACAGTCGATAGGAAACGTTGACAAGACAGACAAGTCTTGTACGTTATACAATTTCCCAGACTGACAAGAAACTGCTGAATAAAATGTGAATACATAATAATAAATTATGTTCTTTGAAGAGAAATAAAAGAAGAAATGGTAAACTTATAATGTGAAAACAAAGAGCAAAATAAATTATCAAGTGCAGAAATCCATATTCAGAGCGTTTTGGAAATATTGCTACATTAGCATGTTGAGTATGTATGCATATGTAATTGGGTAGGAATCATACGTGTAAAGATCATTGCATGAGGATATACAGTAGGGAACATTTACTCGTGGTCTTCATAATAATGAAACACTGATTTGGTAGCACTCATAACGTTTATGTCTAAAGTAGTATATTAATGAGTCGGCCAATCATTCCATATGGCATAAAATACAACGTATTACAAATAGCAAGTCTTTCAATATATAAAATGCAGGACACACCGAAAATCACAATGGTTTTATATACAAACATCCAGCATAGTCTTAAAGCCTTATTCCGACAGAGATATACTAGAAAAATAATTTAGGTTACATACAATGTATGCATTTGATGGGTGACAAACAAATATTAAATAAACAATTCATCTACTGGCAATGAAATAAATTAAAGGACAATGATATTGACAACAGTATCCGACGAAATCAAAGAATAGGATGACACCTGTTTATATAACAACAGCCTCGGTACCATGTTCAGAGTTTTCAGTCAACAACATTTAAATGAAATCTCCCGATTATGAATCTTTACATTCAAACACAGCAAACCTGTCTGATAAATGGGAGTGATTGTAACATACCAAGACCTCCGACACATATCGAGGTTTGCAACCTTATCTTTCAATTCATTCTCATGAGCGTTAGAACACATTTTACATATACATTACTTATAATATGTATCTATCTTTATATACAGTGCTCTCCTTCATCAACAATGAAGGGTGATTTAGTCATCTATTACAATGAGGAGTTGAATTGCAGCCACCTCAATCAATGGGTTGAAATTCAGTCACCTTACTCAGTGCGGAGATGCATTTCAGACACCTCAATCAATGGGGATATAAACTCCATTCACTTCAAGAAATAAGGTAAAAGAATTTCATTTATCTCTTAAAAGAGTAGGAGTGAATTAAGAAATTAATTTCAGCCCCTTAATTTATCAGGAGAGGTAAAACGCAATCAAAGTCTTAACGAACGAGAAGTAATTCCTTGAATCACTCTGCTGATGAAAGAGGACTGAATTTCCGCTCTTTTCTCTTTCAGTGAGAGGAAACTTTAGCAATGGGGAATACATGTTAGTGTTGTGTCTGTGTTGTGTCACTAGCCTATCTATAGATTGGTTTTCAGACGAACACCATTCCTCATGATAAATTCACCATCGCCAGGAAACAGATGCGCTGAGGATCAGTGTAAGTTTGTCTATCCTTGATATGAGTTTGTTTCCATTGTGAGGGATATGTCCGTCCGAAGTCTGAGTGAACACAACCTCCACGCACCAAAAGTATAGGCGGATGGACACTCAAAAGGTCGCAGTCAAGTGCATGAGTCATTTCCTGTTTGGTAGCGCACACATTTATAGATTTTAATTTCCGGCGTCCCGATGTTCTAACTATACCAGGTACAGCGTATCTTTGTCTAAAACGTATTTGCCAATTGTGTAGAGGAATTCTGCATACCAGTTGACGCCTTCGTGATGGCGATGGCTCCCATTAGAATGAGTCCACGGAAATGATATGTGCTGTGAAATCGTATGTAACAATCGCGTTGGCGCAAACACCGCATGCGCAATAAGTTCACTATTGATCACACCGTAGCACGAGGCTACAACGTCATCCACGACTATGCTGCCCTCTACCGTCAAGGGCGCGTACACACCGTCTTGAAAACCTATTTTTATGTCAATAATTTTTGATGGTTTTATCATTGCTGTCTTTTCGGCAATTAAAACATATTGCCCTATTTTAACAGTATCGGCGTATCGTGCCTGGAAAGAATTAAGAGCTGTTTCGTTTGACAGCGAACTGTAAATTAGATGTTTATCAGTGAGAGTTATCGTTCTTTCGTCGCTTGTGAACAATGTGTAGTATAAGCCTGGTCGTTGTTCGTCCCGGTCCAGGAATGTGATGACGTCACTGTATCGGAGAGTTCCGTCCTTTGTCATGGTCAAAACTTGGTCTCCAATCCTGATATCGGAAATTAAAACTCGCCCTCTGTCTGGCGTTTGTACCGTGCCTGATCCCGTGAAACAGCCTCCAATTTTAATGGCCGCGGATGATTCTGGTAAAGAATTAAAAATAATATTTGATCAGCAAAACAATTTACAGACAATAAGATAGTACGTATAAACAGCCTTGATATCTATTTAGACATGAATACATTGCAGAAACACAACATTGAACAAATATCGTTTTATGGACATTGATATCAAATTAAATATAATATCTTCTGTTCCTGTGAAATCTACTTTTACCAAAGTCACATTTACTTATACACTGTGGCGTTTATTTAAAGCTATTGATAAACATGTAATATACTCTGTGTGTTTAAGCATCATTATCGGAGAAAACAGTGATTTCTTGACAATTAAAATAACGTGGAGAGGGAATCGGTTGAGCCTGTCAATCGTTTTGTTTGATGAGACCTCGTATTGCCCGGTATTATGTGATAACTCTGATCAGTCTGTCAGTTTAATTGATGGAAATCGTTTTCAATTAAGGAGCTCACTGACAGTTATGTCTTCTTATCAAGTACATGTTCAACATGACGTGATTAGCCAGAGTTCCGTACACACGACTAACACGTCCCCGGGTAGCCCCACTATACCCAGGTATTTGCCCAACACTTTTCACCGTCAATACTGGTATTTAGAGTTGTATGACCATTTTACAAACATTCAATCAAAAAGAATAATTCTCGGCCCTGTTTGGATAAGTCAAGACAACGTTGTGATAGACACACACGAAGAGTATCTTCAGTGTATGTGGTACCTTACAGACTAGGACGGAACTCCGCCTGGTCAAGAGGGATCTCTATAGCAACTAGTACACAACCCACTGTCGTATATCAGGGAACACTATTAGAACGTCATTTTATAGAAATGTAAAACCCCTAAAGAGGAGAAGTATATCTGGTGTACCTATAACTACTGTCTACTTGTGAGTAAAGGACCCTAGATTATCAGTTCTACGTATGTCTGTCTCATCCTTGTTCAGACAAATGTAAAACCCCTAAAGAGGAGAAGTATATCAGGTGTACCTATAACTACTGTCTACTTGTGAGTAAAGGACCCTAGATTATCAGTTCTACGTATCGTATGTCTATCTCATCCTTGTTCAGACAAATGTAAAACCCCTAAAGAGGAGAAGTATATCTGGTGTACCTATAACTACTGTCTACTTGTGAGAGTAAAGGACCCTAGATTATCAGTTCTACGTATGTCTGTCTCATCCTTGTTCAGACAAATGTAAAACCCCTAAAGAGGAGAAGTATATCTGGTGTACCTATAACTACTGTCTACTTGTGAGTAAAGGACCCTAGATTATCAGTTCTACGTATGTCTGTCTCATCCTTGTTCAGACAAATGTATTGTCCACTTCACAGGTGGTTTTCTTGGTAATTTCATTATCTAATTGATTAAGCGTTACGTTTGGATTACTTTGCGATTCAAACGATGATGATTTAAGACGATATCCAACAGGTTTATTAAAGTAGGCTAGAGCATTACTTTAATCAACAATCATCTCTGTGAATTCACGCCAAACTTCCGCATTCCGTTCGATCAACTTTTAAAACTATTTCCTTTTTCCAAATTTTCTTTTATACAGAAGGATTCGGGACGCTTTGTCGAATGCTACAGTGCTCGCAGGTTAATAATATGATATCGGGATGATCATTGGCCGAAACCCAGGTTGTTCTCTGACGGGTTATTCGCGCACTATCATCAAGTACGATTTATATTACATAACGAAATTTATGCAATATCTGGAGACAGTCCTTAAATGTCCTTAACCTCTTAGGACAGGTATAAATAAATGACCTTGTTGTTGATAGGACGTTGAACAGGCCGACAATCATTAAATGACCTGAGCTGTTGATAGAACGTAAAAACAAACAAACCGAATCATTAGTTTGGGATGGTTCTTTTGTAGACTTCCCACTCGGGAACGATAGGTGCACGGGTGTGTCCATACATCATCGACAGTGAACCATTTCACATGGACATGCTGATCTGGCCATCTCTTGTATCAGTAACTCAATGCCCACGTATGCAATGACAAAAGTATCACCCAATAGCGTTATAATACCCCGAAATAGTTGCCAGTATCCTTCTAGAAAAAAATGAACATTTCGAACAGACAAATCATATCATGTTGTTTTCTTATGCCAACATACATAATGACATGAAGTTCCAGGTTTGGCGCATACTCTAGGTCTTGATAGTGGTCCTATCCGCATAGACGGCTGTAAATTAAGATATTCACGTAGCATTTGGTCGGTAATACTCCAGTTCAAAAACATTTAGATAAAATATCGTCATGAGAATCCGATTGACCTCTAGTTTGAACTTAACACGTAAAACGTGAAGAATTTCAAGTCCGCTTAATCCTTGGTACACACTGGAGTTGTCATCCGGCACTTCATAGGTGTGCTACAAGTACGAGGCACCCGAAAGGCCGTTACCTAAGGCAATTATCGAGCACAGCATCAGAGTGGTGATATGACATTGGTGAACAACATAGTCAATGATGCTGATATTTTAGTGATGATGGGTAACTATAGAACAATAGGATGATTATTTAGTTTTGGTTTAGTCCGTAATAATTAACTGGTGTCTCCCCAGCATTTCAATGGCAATGCAGAGCTGTATAATGTCAAAACAATTCTCATAATAAGGATTTAATACTGTAAAATGTTTTAAGTTCTATTTCGTCAGTATCTACTCCAAAGCTAGTGCCATCATTTCCCCTCATATGACCAGGATGTCCTTGTTCCGGTTATTACGAGTCTAGGACGTCTCTCGTCGTGTTACGCTATGTTCTATATTGTATCAGTTATTACTGGTATATCGTAGCAGCTCCTGGTGGCGTCCCCTAGTTTCTGGTGAGGTGATAAGTGTTTGGGGAATGTGTTGGGAGCCGATATCTGGGCTAAACACCTGGCTCAGTTGTAATTGTCGATAGCGTTTGAAGATGAGTAAAAACGACGAGCATCTCTTATACTTCAAGGGGATAGGAATACTTGGTTTACAAGTGCTATGGTAATGACGATAGCGTTTTAATAGAGGCTGTTGTACCCTGGTGGTGTAGTCTATGTCGGGTCGCCATTGTGTAACGCCTACAGAGGCTGCTCATTCTAACAGGTAGCGGCCATGGAATGTCAGACAGCCCGCTAAAACATCGCTAATGTGTTATGTAACCCACAGATCACTAGTGAATTCGGCAGGATTATCGGACGTTGAATTAACCCCAAGTAAACAATGTCTATCCACCTGTTTCTGATAGCGTGTCGGCTAAATAAAAGGTAGTTGTAACATGGGCTTTTATTTATTATTGCAGTAAAGTTTTTTTTTTTTTTTTAAAGTTTTTTAAGATTTTTTGTTTTAAAATGAAAATGACAAAATGTTTTAACCAACAATTTTTTTATGTTTAAAACTTGACGTCAAATAATTGTCACGCAGGCAGTTATATCAAAAAAGAGTTTTTCAGACATAATATCTTCGTGATTATATAATGAATTTTAACGTTAATATGAAAAAAACAACATTTGAAATGTTATGAAGATAAAATTTTGGGTATAGAAGCCGAGGAATATAAAAAAATGCTGACTCAGAAATTGCTCATGCTAATATCAATATGACAAGGTATTTTGTTATTATTTGACTGTGTTAGGATGTACTTTTCAAGGGCTCCCATAACGTGGAAACCAAATACGTGTTTCTATCTGAAATTCGACGGTTTTAGAAGATGATTTGGAAATAAAGATTACTAAAAAGTAATGAAGTTCAGAAAATGAATGCGGACACTCTATCCCTAACACAAATAGGTTTCACTTATACTTGCATCAAGACTGTTATGTCCTGAGCTTTTGCATAAAACCGCATTTTTCTGACAGTGTATTTGCCTGTAAATCTTTAGTATATCATTAGCCCAAACATTTTAAGATGCATTTTAGCATTGTAATTGTTGTAAAACAGTATTAAATTTTGTGGTGAAATGTATATTAAATCTAAAAAAGACACTAAAACTATAATTACCTGATTTCACGGAACAGTGAATGTGGCCACGTGATTCGTAATATACCCAATCAAATCCAGCCTCGACAGCAAGCCGGGCTAACAGTCCATATTTGGTCCGATCCCTGTCGCTTGTCGTAATGTCTACAGCTCGGCCCTCGTAGTGGAGGGAGTTTTTAGCGTGATGGTCATCTTCATCCCAAGCTTCGGTCACGCGCAGTTTCACATTTGGCCACGTGTTCATTACAGAAACGGCCAAAGTGTTGAGTTTGTCTTTACACCTCTGAAATGATAAAACAGTTATAGTTACTCACTGAACTTGACAGGTTCTAGGCAGTAGAAACACGCTCCAATCAGGGCCACATGAGGCTGATAGAAAACACACTGAATCTGTTAATATTTAGCTGTCTGATCAATTGTATGTTATTTTATCGTTTTTGGCTATTTACCGCGGTCATTATATAATATTGATCAGCAGTATGCAGCTATTAAACATGTAGAAGGAACATTATATCATTTAACGTCTAGGAATAGCGAGCTATGTAACAAATAAACCTGTATTTTATTGGTGGAACATTGGTACCTTCTACACACATCGATGTATGTCGAAACTACCTCATTGGTATCAAAATTACTTTATTTTTTACTTTAATTGCTTTATTAGGTAAGCATTTAATATAATATTGTTCGTGTTAATATTGTAACTACATTTGTATGTTAGTATTTTGTTGTTGTTTTTATCCAGTTAATATCCAACATCCATAATAATCTACATCCTCTATCAAAGGAAGTTATACTGCTAAGTCATGTATTCGATTCATTTATCATATGTTCAGGATCGATGAACAGGTCCAAAGAATAGCTAAAAATTAACATCCCGTATTATGAATCTAATATACTGGACGTTTAGTTATCTATGAATAGTTTTTCCCCCCCGTCATATGCGAGAGTAGTCACATGGACGGCATACGTCCCATGTTGAGGTGTCTGGCGGGAGGTGACGTTTATATGTCTGCTGGTCTACTGCTGTCGCCTTAAACAGTGACATTCATTAGAGGTTATATGACAGATCCGTTACCTAAAACAAATCGCCGGTGATCCCCCACAAAGTCCAAACAAACAGAAAACAGTGATATTGTTGCCCTGCCTCCGACCGTCATGTAGGTAATGTTGTATATGTGACGTTTATGGCGAAGAGATCGGCGATGATCAGTTTATAGTTGACTGATACTAGAAGGCCTAATCAGACTCTGGGCATCATTGACATTAATGAATTACTGATGAATGGTCGTGAGGTACAATAATGATTATCCTATACCACATTCCTCCTAATTACTCTTTAATGGCAGATGTGTGGACTGTACACTATTTGCTGTTTGTTTCATGGTCTTATCCAGGTATGTACAAAACACATTGTGGTGTTTTTGTACTGAGTATAGGATATAAGTCCTTAAGTGGAGTCCACATCTCCACTCGATCTAACAAGAAGGACTTATATATATTGTTGTGTCACTTTAATTTGCAATTATTTTACATTATAATCCGTATTTTATATTTAATGTAGAAACTGAACTTTCATATACTTGTACCACGTCGATATCATTTTAAAATCAATAAAAATATTCAAGGTTGTGTATTAAAAACAACCGATAATGCTGAGAGTCATGGATATAAGGAAAAGTCAGCCACCAAATGTCGGTAGCACGAGAACAGTTAAACATAAACATGAATTTAAATCACATTTAGGAAAATCAGAAAAGTATTCTTACACTATAAACATAAATCCTGTAAACTGTATTTTTGTATGAGATGACTATTATAGGATTATAAATTCTGAACATTTTTCATATTTATGAACTTAATTTGAAGCCGATTATGCGTTCCATTGAACTGTTATGTTAAAGAGTATCAAAAGTAAAAATAGAAAAATAAATAAATAAATAAATAAATACATAAATAAATAGAATAAATAAATAGAATAAAGATAGAATTATCAATGAATAATAAAGCATAGTATTCATTGTAAAACACAACAAAGAATATTACGTTTTTGAAGTATCCGATATATAATAAACTATGCACATGCCATTGTGTGGGAAACTGACTCCGACCTATATTGGTGACTTCTCGGAATTATCCCCAAATCCATTTCTAAAACTAACTACCTACATGGTCACTGATACCATGCCGGGACCAAAATTTAATAAAACTCCTCTTTATTAGATATGAAAATACCAAATACTATGAACAAGGCTAAACGTCCCGTAGCTATTTAGCCCTAACTTTACCAATATATCTGGTGTAAAAACTAGATTATTAACGAGAGAGCTTACGTGTGACAAATGAGTCCCTACATCAAAGCTCTGTGACTTGATTCCCCTGGCTTTTGGACTAAGTTGGTGATAAATGCAGGTACGACAGGCTTATTGGGATAAAGGAGAGTTGTAAGATAAAAACACTAGGTATGCTGACTCTTGTCTACCCAACGTGATCACGTTTCGAACCAGACACGGACATTTCTCAAATGTCTTTCACTATTTGACTGCGAAATGTTGCCATAAACACGATGAAAAACGCTTTAACAAAATTGCTTGTTGTAAAAGTGACATTGCTCACTGCGGTATGTCTGTGACCCTCACTAGTGATAATGATATAACTCAGCCACTTGACAAAGCTTAGTTCCAAGTGCTCGTTCCCGAATCGCTAGGTAACACTAGTGTTTAAAAAACTTTATAACCCCTATTTACGACGGCTAACGTTGTACGTCGCATGTTTGAGTGTAGGTTCAGTAAAAAGACAGTATCCTAATAAAACAATCACTGCCTGCACCTCGGTGTCACTGCAATGCTCTTATCATACCTCTTTCTCACATGTGTCGTTATGATACTATGTATCTTACATAAGAGGGCTAGAGTCTTTGGTAATATCAATATCCTCACCTTATTATTCCATATAACCCCCATTTAGCGGGTGTAATCAACATTATAACTGTATAGCTAGCTTTGTATGTAGATACAATTGAGGTTAATCATCGTTTAACATTTCTGGCACACTTAAATTCAGATCTGGAGATAATGTTTAAAGTCTTCCTTGTAGGAGGACAATTTTATCTCCCAATAATAAAGCGAAAGATTTCCATTTTGTGTGGGATGTGACTAATTATCTTATAGCGGATATTCTATTTGAGCATATGGTCTAAGCCAATGTTTTATCAATGAACTAATATTTCGTTATAATTTATATAATCTATAACGTCTATATTAAACTTTTTATGAGTGTCATTACTTCTTGATTAATTATCCTAAATCGATGTTGTTTAGTATTTGTGGACAAATTATAGCATTACTTCTAAGTGTGGGAATACCTAATGTTGTAATGTAACAAAGAATGAATAAAATTATCACAACAAAACACGGCCCCGTTACTTGGATACCCCTCTTTACCAGAGTAGGAAGACCAAATTATGTTTGATGCATCACCATCACCATCCTTTTAGAACTTGTTTTAAAGTCTAATTCAGTTTGTTACAAATATGATTATACCTTTTACCTGATCTTGCACCAAGACATTTAATGTTTAACGAAAACATTTTACAAACTTGTAAACCTGCTGGCAAACTGTATAATGGGAGGTCACCATTAGCGACATTGTGTGTGTGTTTTAGTTGCACTTAGATAGTCAAGATGTTATACGGCGCATACAGCAAGGCTCAAAGGTTCTCTGCTACCTGTTAACAGCGTGGGACATCCCTTATAGCAGCAGACAGAAATTTACCTCGTCTTAGCCGTGAAAACATATACATTGGGCCGATAAGTGGAGCTTTACACAGAACTGACCTTACTTGAAACGAAAGAAAGTTTTGTTTTTACGGAATATTTTGATGAGATAAAATCGACGACATGTTGGTCTTTAGGTTAAATGATTATAAAAGCCATGTTTTGGGTTCAATCGCGAGGTGGTGCCGAAAATTGCGGTATAGTAAGTGTAATAAGCGGTTAGTAATGTTATTTTTTCACTTTTATCCTAACCTCTAGTTTATTCCGAGTCATGAGTTTGAGGTTAATGGACTGTTTTTTTATTTGATCTATTTGCACTTGCGGCAGTACGATATTCGAATGTTTTATATCATAATCAACTCATGATTACGGTTTTTCATAGTTAGATCTAACCGTCATCTACAAAAACTTCCATATATGATGTGTTAACGTTCCATTACTTCCATATATAATAATGTGATAATATAAAATGTGATAAAAATCATTATTTATCTAAAATAACATAATGCTACCAATACTTTTGTTCGTATCCTTTGGAAAGTTTTGTCAATATCAGAACTAGCTGTTTTTCAGATAAAATATCAAAGCTAAAACATAAAACTCACTTCTAACAAATGTACGTAATATTATTATTTTAAAGAAATGTTAAAAATAGGATAACGTTTTTTATAAAAGCTACAATATCATCGATGTCGTAGGTAGGTTTGCAATCGTTTGATAATTGTAATAATGCGTACTTCCAAGCTATTATTAAAATGTTTTATTGATAACTATGTGCTATATTTGTATTTGTTACATAATTTGATCACATTTCATTAATATACGCCTTAGAAACGCTGGATTTTAATAGGTTAGAACGACTGTTACACCACATATAAAATTAATGTATGACTGTCGGGGAACATTTGGCGTATCAGATACAGTAGTATATTAACGGGTTCCTTATGATGCAGGGGATCTTACAATAGAACTGAAACTGTTTCATATGAATCGTGTATTATATTAAGCAAGAATACATCGTTAAATACATTAATATAGAAGTCCCACCAGTTTTTATGTTTATATACAACATAAAGGGGAATGAATAAACGTGCAGCGGGCAGGTAATAAGATAGGTACTATATGAATATATAGCGCATTACGTAATGGGCGTGGCTTTGTTAGAGCGTTACGTAATGGGCGTGGCTTTGTTGCAGTGTTAATATGGTGTATAGGCATGCGCAAATTTATTCCGGTGTCTATAATCACGTGCAACACGGTCATTAGCGTCGAAAACTGTAGGTCTGCTGTATGCGCACTCGTCTACTGCACGGTCTCTAGAGCGCGTGCCACAAACGTGTCTATGAGATATCAGCCAATTGTTAGGCCTTGGAAGGCTATTGGATACACCTTTATTCTGCATATTACAGTATGTTATCTAACAACGGAGAGATGAAATACCATTGTTATTAAAATAACGTAATAATTGAGAACATTTTGATTGGGCGGTCACTGACAATATCACGAGTCGTGTTACACCGTATCATTGCGCTTATTATTGGTTGTAAACTTCATAAAAAGTTTGCAATATGATATATTTTTTATATCGCTTTGAAAAATGCATTTAACGTGTCATTTAGCACTGGAGTACATTGTGTGTGTGACGGAGAGACCGACATTACATACAACCCTAGTGTCATTAATCATACAATCGTGAATCAATAAACGACAATTTAATCATGTCTGTACTCTATCGGCTTCTTTTTTGTTAAAACTATTCCGTTTGTTCATTAGCACGAGAGAGGCATTTAATAAATTGGTAGCGGGTATCGTTAAAGTGCAAACAGAAATGGTCGCGTTATTAGAAACACTTATAATACATTATCATAGATAGTGCAGTCTTGAATGGCTTCTGTTTACCGTTTAGGTTATCCATTAGGGTCATGTAACCAGTAGACTTAAACAAGAGTTGAACAAGATATAAGTATCTGTTGAAAAAAAATAACACCAAAACCTAACAAAGGTAAAACAATGACAAATTACTTGTACTTGTATTGTTATAAATACCACTTTAACGGTAAATAACATCGTATAGAAAGATTGCCTGAGTTTTACGACGGAGATAAACCTAAAATAAAATGTTAATGTTGACCTGTAACATAAAGCATTAAAAAGAGCATCGATACGGTGTGTTCCGAGACGTGAACACCTTGATCCTACTTTAGTATGCAGCCGCATGGACCGACGTCTTTATTGATAAACACTGTGCCGTTTTATTGGCGGGTTGGAGTAGAAGAACAAAGCGCTGCCGATCGGTTCAACAACACTGTAAAACACTTGAACATACGCATGTCAACATAGTCTGTCAGCATAGCACTCGCGCACCAACTTAAGTATACAAGTGGCACAAACTGTGTATTTTTAGACCTGTTGAAACGAAATTACTAATTGAAATCTTCAGATACTGTATGGCTTCTTAATAAAAGACTCGCCTACTTCCACGACATGGAGGTTTCTTATATAAATGGTAAACATTAACATTTCCTTTGTATAGAATGAATCTTAACGAAGTGATTCTACCGACGAAATACCAAACATTCTTTATAGTTATATGTGAGTAACGTAAACATTGATTTTTGATTCAATGCGAACGAATTTATTTAAGTAGGCCATAGGATGATTTTAAAAAGTGTATATTGAGTATGATTTATACAGATGAAAAAGACAGCGTATTATACGTAAGAATACCGCATACCATACTTTTTATATTTATAAATCACTATCCCACTTAGTGAATCATTGTACACTAGAGTAAACATTTAGTGAATCACTGTACACTAGCGTCGACAGTTAGCGAATCAGTACAACTAGCTTCGACACTCATTGAACCATTGTACACTAGCGTCAACAGTTAGCGAATCAGTGTACACTAGCTTCGACACTCATTGAATCATTGTACACTAGAGCAAACATTTAGTGAATCAGTGTACACTAGCTTCGACACTCATTGAATCATTGTACACTAGAGCAAACATTTAGTGAATCAGTGTACACTAACTAGCTTCGACACTCATTGAATCATTGTACACTAGAGCAAACATTTAGTGAATCAGTGTACACTAGCGTCGACAGTTAGCGAATCAGTATAACTACACTAGCGTTAACATTTAGTGAATTCATGAACACTAGCGTTAATATTGAGTGAATCAGTGTACACTAGCTTCGCCACTCATTGAATCATTGTACACTAGAGCAAATTTAGTGAATTCATGTACACTAGCGTTAATATTGAGTGAATCAGTATACACTAGCGTCGACACTAAGTGAATCAGTGTACACTAGAGCAAACATTTAGTGAATCAGTGTACACTAGCGTCGACATTTAGCGAATCAGTGTACACTAACTTCGACACTCATTGAATCATTGTACACTAGAGCAAACATTTAGTGAATCTGTGTACACTAGCCTCGACACTCATTGAATCATTGTACACTAGCGTTAACATTGAGTGAATCAGTGTACACTAGCGTCGACACTAAGCGAATCAGTGCACAGTAGCGATATCATTTAGTGAATTCATGTAGACTTGCGTTAACATGGAGTGAATCAGTGTACACTAGCGTTGACACATAGTGAATCAGTGCACAGTAGCGTTAACATTTAGTGAATTCATGTAGACTTGCGTTAACATTGAGTGAATCAGTGTACACTAGCGTTGACACTTAGTGAATCAGTGCACAGTAGCGATATCATTTAGTGAATTCATGTAGACTTGCGTTAACATTTAGTGAATCAGTGTACACTAGCATTGACACTTAGTGAATCAGTGCACAGTAGCGTTAACATTTAGTGAATTCATGTAGACTTGCGTTAATATTGAGTGAATCAGTGTACACTAGAATCAACATTTTATTGAAGCAGTGCACACTAGAGTCAACATTGAGTGAATCAGTGTACGCTGGGGTCGACAGTTAGCGAACCAGTGTACACTAATGTCAACATTTAGTGAATCGGTGTACACTAGAGGCAATATTTAGTGAATTGGTATACACTAGCGTAACATTTAGTGAACCAGTGTACACTTGCGTCGACAGTTAGCAAATCAGTGCACTCAAGAGTCAACATTTAGTTTATCATTGTATACTAGAGTCAGCATTTAGTGAATCAGTGTACAACTTGCGTCGACAATTGGCGAATCAGTGTACACTAGAGTTTACATTTAGCGAATCTGTGTACACTAATGTCAACATGTAACGAATCAGTATACACTAGAGTCATCATTTGTGAATCAGTGTACGCAGGCGTCACCACATAGTGAAATACCGTACAAAAGAACGAACCAAGATAGTGTAAACTCCCGTCCAGACGAATAGACGCATACTTAACATGCCGTCAGAGAGATTAGGAGACGAATGTACTAAATGTATGTACTAAATGTATGTTACATCGTGATAGATGTTTTTACACCATAACGTAAATTATCCGACAGTTTTACTTAATTGAGTAACAAATTACATGCCAATTCTACAATTACTGTATGGCGCACAAATTTCTACTCAGAAACATATCATTTTAAACATTTATGAATTGGTACACGAGTCTTAAAGTCTTAAATTCTAGACGTATATCCAAATTTACAATTCATGACAGGCTGATTTTAAAAGAGGACACGACATTTGTTAAAAAGTAATGGTTAATTATGCTATGATTTGAATAAAATAACATGAACGCATCCTCATTGAATGTCACTAGGCTAGACTACGAGTCCTAGAAGTGGATAGGAAGAGTAGGCGGAGTATGAAAGTCAGGGTATTTGTCAGGATGGGTGATTGATACATGTTTACGAGCCACAACCAGGTCACATGGGGACACATGGTAGATCCTGTCAAAGTAAACAACGGATCAAACACTGACCTGTTACGGAAATATTATCAGTACCCCTACACTTCACATCTACAGAGAGGCCGTAGATATTGGATGGGGACCGTTATAGGGGACTAAACTGTGATGAATAACACTAGTACGCATTCTGTCTCGCTTCACACGAATTTCTCTAGAAACATGTAGTTTCTTAACCTATCAAGCATAATTTTCTCGAAGCAATATTGATAGTTTTATTGATCTAGCAAAGTGTTATGTTTTCTTATTAAAGAAACCAAACTATTATTAATTTAGGTAGTAGTATGGAAATATCAATTTATTATCGGTAATAGACAAAGCATGATCTGTCCTAGGTCTCAACTGATTGAATGAAAACTGAACATGTTCTTTTTATTATTTTTATTGTTTTTTTGCGTCCGTGTTCTATCATCAAAAGATGTTATTAAATAGTATTAAGTTTCCACTTAAATCAGCGAAGTAGAATTACAATAATATGATGTTGTTTTATATACTTTATGTTTCACATATTATTTTTGTTATTTTTAAAATTATTTGTTTTATTTTTTATCTTATTCTGAAAGCGCAAAACACCAAGAATCCTAGTAAAGGCTGATACTCCTATTTATCGTTACATCTGATTGATTTTTTTACAGTTTTTAGCAATATTGCTTCATTATCGAGTTTATTCGGAAGTTTCCCAAATGCTCATAATTTGAATCCATACTTTTTTAACGTCCAACTGAAGAAAACGCTGAATTTCACGATTTTCGTGACCGAAAATATGTTCTGGTCTAAATCCGTCCTCTCAAACAATGTAAATGTTTTGTTACAAGCGAAGAATAATAGTTGATACACATTGCTTGCGAGATAACTGATCTGAAATTGACGATGATGGTTCTAAAACCAAAGCCACGTGATTGTATCGTCAAGGACAATAAGCGTCGGACTAGTGACTAACGCTAATATATGATCCAACAATGTATGCCGGAGAGAAGGAATTGAGATATATCGCCATGCCCGACAATGAACATCCAATCTAGGGTTAGATGCTAGGCAATTTATTCTTTCTCTGTGAAGTTATCTGGTTACGAGAAAATGCAATATTTCACCCGACCAATTTCCTATGGTGAAACTGAGCATTATTTTTATGATTAATCTTGATCCTATTCGTCTGTGTCGCTACCATGGATCGCTACAAGAACAAATGACTAGTTGTATTGAAATGCGAGTCTTCTCATGTTTGCAACATTTCACACGTGACGAACATTCTCGTGTAATGCACATTGTAACTACCAGTTCTATGGCACTAGTTATCTTAACATGATACCACCAGAACACACGAGTTAGTTTTGTTTAAAATCTCACTGTTTGTAAAGTATATAAAACATTTAAAAGTAAATATTAGCTTAATATGACGTTTGGAATGATAATGGGTGTGAACAGTGCATATACATTACAGGGGCAGATTCCGACAAAGGATTTTAGTAGAATTCCTTTTGTAATCCGTACATGAAAGTCGCCACATTTCGCCCGCATACCCCACCGTGTCATACCGTTTTCCCCAGCAGGATGACACTGCACTATATACCTCTACAACATAAGTAAGATCTGGGCAACTCTATACAGTGGGCTCATTAGCTCCACGTGGTGTAACGTGTCTGTCGAGTAATGCGAGTCATATGTGCAATGACGGTCATAATTCGCACAGTTTTATATTGTGTTCTAATTCACGAAAGAACATGCATTTATAATAACACCCTTCCGCCACTTTTAGCTGCAACGTGCATTATATTGTAGGATACATTTTCAGACTAGCTTTTCTTTTGATGAGAACATTAAGAACACTCTCAGAACATTATAGGACTCGCGACCGTGAAATCACGTTCCGGAAAAAATGTAGGATATTAATCAAAAATCCAATCTGACCCTAGATCACGTTACACAGAATAGTTACCCATATAACATGTATACATGGATCCTGTAGTACCTCGTGTATCAATGTTATTATGTCATTTACATAATGTACAGCAGAATATCATATGTACAAAATCAAAATAAAGTGGGCACAACTACTATATCAGCATAAATATTTCATAAACCAAGTTTACGTCTCAATAAACAGTTACCCTAGTATATCTACATATAATATCGTTATATCGCCATAAAGTTACGCAACATTCCTATTCTAAGCTTTTCCTGCTCTTTTATCATCACCAGTCACATGTTTACGATAATATGCTCTGTAGCTTTGTCATTTCATTTTTAACCCATTTTACAATCAAAACATGTTAAACAACTAAACGACCATTGTGATCTATGTAACAGATCTTGAAAATCAAACTTAGCAAACGTTTTAAGTTTAATTTCTGAATAAAAAATAATTCATAGAATTTTAACTTCAGCAAGGTAATTATATTTGTGTTGTTACTTGTGTATTTTCCATTTATTTTGGTTACTTAGAGGCAATATATTTGTGAAATATATATAATTTATATTTGTGAAGCGTATTTAAAAGAAATTAATGTTTATTTTACAGGAACACAAACTTTTACGCACTTTGGAGCAATTAGTGTTTACTTTAAAACGTTATTATACTTCTACTGTGACTTTCGTTATTTCATATATTGTACTTGTAACGTAATTAGATTTCCTTTGGAACCGAACATATTTTGCATTGTTATAATGTACGTATTTTGAAATAATTTATTTCTAAATGAATTGTATGCCATAACATTGCTTTAAAAAAAATGTTGGAGTCAATGTGCGTGTTTTTATTGACAGCATTTTCTTTGTAACTATATGTTGGTAAGTTTCTTTTCCATGCGAAAATATTTTTTCTATTTTTAATTTATGTATTAGGAACCAACGGATTGTACTTCTGTAACAGTATCAGTATATGTATGTAGCTGTAGAGGGTTCTTATATAGTGATGTACTTGAGAATACGCCACTTCTTTATACCGATACCAGGACGAGGAAGCGTGTGAAGGGGCCACTAGTAGTGTATATAATTGATTCAATTATCATACATATGTTGTCCACATAAACCCGTCTACATAGTATAAAGCCTTAAGTGAAATAAATTTAAAGATAAGACCAATCTGGTTCACGTCTCGTATTGTAAAGTTTGGAGGTTAGGATCAATACTAAACACTCAATACTTGTCTGGTCAGTGCGAAAGGTGGTGACCAGGACACGGATTTTTATAACGTTTATATCTTATAAGCGGTCACATTAGTGTACCTATTATACACTCAGAGTGGCTGACCAAACAGGGTACTGACTCACCAAGGCCCAGGTGGATATTGCAAGGTGTGTTATTAACGCACATTAAAACGAACATGAGTAAATCAGTATTATTTTGCATTAATACGAACAGCGGTTGTAAACGAGATAGGTGTTTGTCTTAAAACTAGTGGGATTAATTTGTTACACTTCATACATTGTAATAATCAAATAAAATAAAGTAAATAGATTTAAATATCGTTGAATTCACGGTGTTTTTAAATACATATTTTTACAGAGCAGTAACAAAAGGACATCTCGTTGTTTTGTCTTTTACAAATTCTGGATTTCTTAACACAAAATGAATCCTAGAAAGTTGATGACAATGTGATGATGCCTAGCTGAAATAGATTTATTGTCGAACAGATTGGGGAATGGATGTTGGTTATCGTTTTTTTGCGGTGATTGGGTGATGTTTCGATTCCAATTTAGAGTTTGTTATCGTGATTAGTTTTAACAATTCATTATTATCCATGAAATATGATAAATTTCACTGTTTGAGAAAAATGCGCAATTCTAGTTTAGTTTCAATTCGACACCGTAAAACCTTTTCAAATAATGGAATGCCCTTTTAATATTGTTTCAAATTTTGATTTCAAATTAATGAAGTACATATGTCTAGAAATGCATTTAAGTATAAATTCCCCTCAAAATAATTCCTTGTAATTAAAAACATTATTCTGTAACTGCACAAAGCATTGACACTTCATTTTCAATTATATGATACATTGGACTTATTGCACATTTCCTACTTGTTTACAAACTAACATCTGAGATCTTGAGAAATGTGTGTGGTATTTCTAAAGGACTCTTTTTATCCTCACACATTAGTTGATCATTTCTTAATACAAAAGCCCTTGAAATAAAGCCGAGAGTTCATACATGCAGGGGTGGTCCTGGGCCTCTAATGCGCTCGCTACAGGTAGTCGCCCTAAAGTATCATTGTGTTTATACTTGATGGGAGATTATTAAAAAACAAAGTAAAGCGACATCTGATTTCAATTATGAGCCCTTCGGGGGCAGATAAGAATTAATGTTAATACATACTACTTTAAGTATATAATACTATTAAAGTATAAAAGAAATTGCAATAAACAAATGTTCTTTGTAAGTCGGCAATCTGATGAGTGAGTCCCGAGCCGGCCGCATGGGCCTTTATTATAGCTGTTTCGTTATAGAATCTATTAAGTTCCTAAGCGATACTGTATCAAAAGAAGGGTCTAATTGAAAATAGTTCAACATCTCAGCCTCTCTCGTTTTCACATACATATAATCCGACATTTCATCCTCGGGTAATGAAGATTATGGACCGTTGGGATCATATCTGTTAATAAAGTTTTTTTCATGGCCTCGAGTATTATAGTATGGGCATCTGAACGGAATTAAGTATTTAAAAGAAGAACAATGAAGGAAGACAAGCTCATAGTCGTTCACACCTCCCGATCTGAGGGTAAATTCTGAAACCTTGGTGGATGGATATACAGTTTCTATGTTTTCAGGAATAATATCTGAATACCAGGAAAATGACCATCTTTAAATGTGAAGGAATACAGTAAATTATTGAAAAAAACGTCAATAAGAAATATAACGTAATTTTATTACAGGATTAGCGAAAAGTGAAATTGACAATCAATGACATTTTACGATAAAGGGATGTAACGTACGGTGCCCATATTTATCAAAGTGATTTGAAAATATTTTAATTTAAAAAAAAGAAGACAAAAATGTTTTGCTATATTCTGAAATGTGTATATTGAAACTAATTTTGGATTATTAAGCTCATCAAACCTCTTTGATAGGTGAGTATTATGTTTAGTGATTTTATTTTATATTACAATGAATGTCTTTAGCTTATATTGAATATTCATAACTTTAATCACTGACATCTTTACTAATGACGAGAGAAGTTGCAGCTTAGATGAGAAAATGTTTGTAATTTATTCTACCAATGATCCTTATAGACACGAGACAATACGCCAAGTAACAATAGCAAGGCAAAGTATTGATTTAGCTACAATTTTGAAATACATATTTGGAATAGATATGTGAAAAATTTTCACATAGAGTGAAATTACCAGTTATATACTAACAGCGAACTTTATAAAATTTGTAAATGGCTCTGGGCACACCACTGTACCATTTTTTACTCAGGAATTTTTCTATTTTAACAGAAAACTTATGAACTCTTGATGTTGATGTGGAAGAATGATATAAATTATCTTCCTAATGTGGTAACAAATGAATAGTTCATATATTATAGAATCACAAATAAAATTTTCAAAGTAATTAATGAACGATATACGACTTAGAGGTATTGATGACCACTTTATAAGTTACTGACATAAGGTATATGAAGAGTAACAATGATAAGAAAAAATGTATTTTAGATTTACAGTGTATATATGAACGGTACTTGCATGAATAAATTACGGAAGAAAGGTATATTTTTTGTGTATTATCACTTTTTAATACGAACAGTAGATATATAATCGAGTAAATGAATAACGGTATCGTTTTTTTTATTACCGGTTTACGCTAACTATATACAAAAGAAATTATATTATTGATTATTAATTAATGATTATTGATTGGTATCTGTTAACTGATACAAGTACTCAATAACAGTGTCTTTTTTGATTACTGGTTTACGATAACTGTATAGTTGCTATCGTAACGAGGTAAAAACGGTATAGAGCTAGAATATTACAAATTCGCAATAAAAGGCCAAAATAAATACAAAGTAAAAAAAAAAAAAAAATACAACTGCTAATTACTGTAGAAATGTTATCCGCAATATGATACATTTACTGAATAACGGTATCGGTTTTTAATTACTGGTTATGCGAAATGTATACAAAAGAAATTGCTAATTATTGAAAAAAAATATTTGTTACATAATACAATTACTGAATAACGGTATCGGTTTTTAATCACATGTTTACGCTAACTGTATAGTTGCTTATTACTTAAGAAATGTTATATGCTATATGGTACAATTACTTAATAACGGTATCGGTTTTCAGTTACTGGTTTACGCTAACTGTATACAACAGAAATTGCTAATTACTAAAGAAATGTTATCTGTTACAATAAGTGAATACTGGTACCGTTTTAAAGATACTGATTACGTATTTATAATTACTATTCGAATCACTAAATGACGTTCTGTTACCAGTTACTTTTCTGCACTGTATTTTCTATTGCATTATTGATACATGTATTTTATATTGAATTACGTTTCTATACTATGTGATTATAGATGATCTCTAAATCTAGATTTTAGATTTTAAAATAATAGTATATTACGGCTTGAAACTAACACCTTGAGGAGCATACTGGTTATAAAATAGCTCTCTCTCCCTCCCCCACCTCTCTCTTTCTCGCTCTTCCCTCACTCTCTCCCTCTGTCTCTGTCTCAAATACAACTTTATATATTATGTATATCTTCTCTTGTAAATGCCATCTTGTCTATGTAATTTGAATGTTTTATTATTTTTGGGAACGGGCTTTATATAAGTTGTATAACTTGTGCCCAATCCCATTGCACATTTTGCAATAAAATATGTTTAAATCAAATCTCTAATTACGGTCCTTTTTGACGGGCCATTAACGATGTTCGGACGGATGGTATCTGGTGGTATTTAACAGATGTTATGTTATATATTATTAATATATTGAAAAAAATATTGTATAATTTGTTTAAATAGATGAATTGTGTGTGTATCATTAAATTAAAGATCCTTACATCATCTGGTGATTCATAAAACTGAGAGTTGAACAGAAAATAGCAATTTTGTTTGCGCTGGGACAAGTTTTTCTTGTGTAAGTGTCTATTATAATTCCAACAAAGTCATGTTCTACCGCATTCGATAAAGTAATCGTGATATAGATTTTATTTAAAATTTTATTGCATGAAACAACTTTTTTGATTTTCTTTATGAACCTTCGAATCTATTTTTTGATGTTAGTGTTTAATAGTCATATCATTTCTATCACATATAGCAATATCACACACAACAATATATTTTATCCATATGTTGATTGATATGTTTATTGATATGTTTTGAGTATAATTTTAAGTGTACAGATGGAACTGCTATTCCCATGGTAACGTGTAAATATAGTTTGATCCATCTGTGTTTATTTTCTGTAATGTCCAAACCTCATTATTGATTTGGCTTCGACTCATATTAGTTCTAACATCAACCAGACACTGCATTACAAATTATTATTTCGACTTGATGATGGGAGCTTCAGGTTTTATTTCACTTCTTTGAAAAATGAATATATAGATATTAATTAATTATATATTGTATGTATACCAACCATATTTCAATCATTTCACAATGTTAATGTGAATTTTACAGTGAAATCTTGAAAATGAAAATAAAAAAAAATATTTTATAACTTTATTTAAATTTAGTTTTGGCACTTAACCATATGGTGATTTAGATTAGGGAGATAAGCTGTCGTTAACAATGTTTATATAAAGACTTGTCAAGAATAAGATGATGGCCAATAGTCAACAAACGTCGTGACCAGATATACGTCATGTACAGGGGTATATCGGTCACTTATTCTCGGTATAATAATCTTATTCTCTTATTCATCTTGATATTTGATTAAAACTTACATTTTTATTTGACACTATATTTAAATCGTCTATACACATTTTAGACGTATTATTGGATACAAGTTACTATTAATTAATGTAAATTGATTGGTGATTCCAAAACCTTTTAATAATAAGATAGCATAATAAAAAAAAATACGAAAAATAAAATACGTTAAAATAATCTTAAATTCGACAGGGATATTTACCAAATAATCTGAAAGAAGTGTTGTCAAGATGAATTAATGATGATTTTCTTTTAAATTTTTGCAGTCAAGACTTAATTTTACAACTTGTGAAAACTTTAAAAAGTGTCAAGCATTCTTAGAATAGTTAAAGTTATATTGCCAATGAAATCCAAAAGTTATACTGAACATTATAAAAGTTTAATTTATAACCTCATATACAATTTTTTGTTGAATCGTTTTAACGCTGTGATATATATTGATTCTAAAATGTAAAATTTCACGCACGTGATTAGAAAAATGTTAACAAATTATCATACGTTAACACGAAGTCTAAACATGATTGATTTTTACATTATGTAGTTTTCTTTAAAACAACGTCTTGTCTGCAATTTATTGTAAATTTCTCATTTATTATATTTTTCTCAAATATAACATTATTCTGATTGATTGTGTGCTGTTTTAATGCTTTGTAAATGCATTACGGTTTTTTATCCTTATCATTATAATGTTAATTGAACGTTCCATAGTTTTTAATATGAATACATGTATGTTTAAGCATCACACGGATTTGAGACGCTTCTTTTTTAAGTACGGTGTCACAGACTATGTCAAATATCGTCAACACGAGGACGATAAGATCTGTTTAGATAATGGCATGAGACAATTATACAGTCAGGTGCTGGCAATCGATAGGCACTGCCGTGTCTGTCACAAAGTCTATAGTTATTACTAATCGGCTCCTCCGGCTAACTCCCTCATTAAAATAACATTTATCATTTTCTTGCAAATATTCCAATTAGAGGAAACGGTATTTTAAATATCATCAACAAATCCTACATGAAAATATTAATCACAGATCCTATCTATCGTCTAGAAAATGTGTCATTTTGGAGAGTAGAGTTGTCGATATCTGTACAAGTAGTGAATGTTACGTAGGGATATCGGTTATTGATTTCAACGTTAGAAAATAAGGCTGTTATTGATTACATGGAATCAATTTTAAAACTATATGCAACTTGTCATGTGTCAACAAAGCGATAATACTTTCACAACCTTATTACGACTTTTATCCTTACAGGATATATAAATTCCTAAGCAATGTATTTTTGTGTGTGTTTCAGGTGTTTGTACTTATAATCAAAATCATTACAAAAATTTGGATTTTACACCTTTGATGTTCATAGTTAGAAGTTGATAATGCATCATTTGATCATAATGAGGCGGACGTACGACCTGGTATCACAAGGCTAATGACATCATAATCAAAGACAGGCTTTACTTTGCACAACGCTATTTATGGTAATGGAAGGGTTTAAATGGTTCCAAAAATAATACATCGATAATAATAGTAAGAAAATGTGCTGTTTATACCAAGCACGAATCTAAAAGACTGATGATCTCGGCAATGGTGTATAATCCTATTGACAAAAATATGATGAAAGGCCGAATAACTGTTTCGATTTGATATCGTTAAAGTATTTTTGAATTTTGTATTAAGTGCCACCAGCTCTAGCGTATAAAACTAGCTTCTTCATGATTTTTGAAGGCAACGCTGAACCAAGCCATAGACGTATAATTTACAATTTTTAGATGTGTGAAAATAAGCATTCATTTTGTCGCTTTGTTGTATTGAGTCTAGCGCCTGTACCTTGGGTTTTTATAACTAATGTGGCAATGGAGACCATCTTTAGTGTTCGTCTGAGGAGGATTTGTATACTTGGTAGATGTTAGATAGAGTGGTGACATTTACTGTTTAATGTGACCAAGGACGAAACATAATCAGAATGGCCGCGACTAGATATCCTACATAACATGCTGAATGGAATAGTTTGTATTCAACACTGCCGTGTCACATTAGGCCGCGGTCGCCTTCTTAAGAAGCACATGTTTAAGGAACTTTTTAATTAATACTACTCAAGGCACCCATAAACCTACCGTGAACCTGACATATTTTGACAAGTACCAGACTGAAATGTTTTGATCCTATGTATAGAGTGTTTCATACATGTCGGTTCCAATACCCTACACGGTCATTTGTCTGTAAGAGACAGTTTGAAGCCCAAACAATGGTTCTTTTGTGAGGTAATAGATAACAGATAAAAGTAATTTTGTTTACAATCTTAAATCTTCAATCCACAGTTTTCAATGTAAATGGACGTAGTATAAACTCGAAACTTTATTTGTCATAAACGATGAGCCATGGTCTTGATAAATTAGGATGTATTTTTGTCGTAAATTGAAAGTATTTTTATCTTTGATATTTGTAGTATGATTTATAAACTAGATCTTTTTCAATTTTTTAAAAATCGTCAATATTGAGGAAAGGTTCAACATAGAGCTTAATTTATTTTCAGCGAGCTCTTGATACTGTGTAACAGAGGACAGTTACAATAGTATACAAAACACTTCCATATTGCGTAATTTACGTTACAGACATGAAAGATAAAAGCCAATTTCATACTAGATATGATGTCATTTTATGTATTATGAGGCACATTCATTCATATTGGAAAAGTATGCAAGGTTTTTATGTAGAGTTAGTTCCTTATAATGATTTAAATGATTACGTTATCACCTAAACCAACCGTATGAAATATTCTATATTACGGAACTGTCTTCCTTAAATCGTATTAATGAAACATTGGTATTTACTGAGTTATAGTGTATGTCATTCCATAGTTTAATAAACTCATCACCTTTTTTTGAAATTGATTATTTACATATTAGTCTTTGTAAATGAGAAAAAAATTAATATAGCTGGTATTTCTAACTATTATTGCATTATTCAATAACTATTATTGCATAAGTCTTATACAGAATTTGTTGTTGGCGTCAAATCTGTGTTTTGATATGAAAGTTGTGTGATTCTCCTGGATCATTACGATTTCGTCTTTATGACATTATTATACAATTTTGAAGTGTAGTTATAGAAATGGTTACGTACCTGTGACATGATTCGGTCCGATCCATTGCCTTCTTCGTCCTTGAATATGATATTGGGATTATCGTTGGTAACCAGTTGTTTAAATTTCGGGTCGTCCCTAGTGATTGCACCTTCGCTAAGTCCACTAGCTCCTATTGTGTTTTCTGACAAATTCGGCACACCCTGTTTGTGGACTAAAGGAATCATTTTTGCAGGTCTTTTCCTTTTGCCGACCACCCGGCCACATTGTAGCGAAGAGCCAGTTAGGAGAAGGAAGACGAGTAATCCAGTGTAAAATCTGCGATAGGTAGGACTGTACATTACGGAGCCCTAGGTCTATTGTTTTATATCACACAAAATCCTTAATAAGAGAAACAAAATAAGAACCGTTCTTATATACACCTCTCAAGTTAATGAGTCACTTAATAAACATTTATTTTCTATATAAATTATATTTATTTCACTATAAAATATAAGATAATTAGCTGTTAGCCTTTCTTAGAGACATATTGGTCGGTGTTACAAGTCCAGTTCGCTACGGAAACCGATCGTTGAGACATCACAAGAAGATAATGTACCGCTATAATCCAATCAGCTATATCTATAGAAAATTCATGCTGTCTGTCAAACTTAAGTAACTAATTTGTATGAAGTAGCGATGATTTCTAACGTCGATGTGATTGATTGATGAACATTAGGTAGCAGCGGTCTATCGTAAGTGTAAGGTCGTCTGTGAGAGCTACAGCCCCCTGATTGGTAAGAATAATGTAATTAAATCACCTTCCTACCTAGACATATAAAGCCACTAGTAAAATCTTATTGGATCGTGTGACCGCCGACACTGCTGTCAAGTAAAAAACTGGCGAAGCTGCCCACTCTATTCTGGTCGGCGATAAGATCAGGACTCTCCGTCTGTCATGCTGGTTTGCTGTTATACAGGTGAGGAGCTGAAAAAGGAAAAGCGAAATAAATTCTTAAACTGTACACCTTTCACAGGTAAGGGGGTTAACCTAACTTCTGATAGTTTTTAGTGTGATTGGTGTGGTTTGGTTAGAGGTGTAGGGAGGGTCTACTGACCAGGTAAGGGGATAAGGTGTGTACATACAGGTGATTGACATCTTCACACAACAGAGCCCACCTCCACACCCAAACCCTATCTCAATCTCTAATGTCATAAAACAAAAGTTCCAAGATAAAACCTCCAATATATCACGGTTGAACAGGCACTCAATATCAACATATTTTCTACCAGAATGGCAATTAACAAGTCAGAGAATTTCTCTTTATATAACAACTTTCAGGCCAATTACCCACTAGTAGAGTAGAGATATTGTGTACTGTAAGCGAAACAGTTCGATACTTGGTTCCCACACTCACACTCAATCTTCGCACGATATTCAACAAACAATGCTTTATGTTAGACATCTATAAAATCTGTTGAAATCCATTTTGGAAATTTCTACGTTATACACTATAAGCTCGCAGTTTTAAGATATTATCTTACACACGTTAGATGGAAACTTTTATATTTGGAATTAGATATGTTTTTTCTACTGATTGATTTGTTTCTCGCCATTAAATAGAATATAGATTAGCATATATGATACATATAAAAGAACTATCAAATAACTAATTATCTAAAAATCATAGCATTAATTGTGTTAATATTTTAGAGAAAGAAAATATATCTTTTAAATATTTTACAATTTTTGCCAAAATTGAATGTTTCATAAATTTTGTACATGCCTTGCTTAAATAAAATGTTTTCATAGAAAATTTCATTACATCCCCAGCAATACAAAACTCATTTATTGTCATAATAAAACGAAGAAACACACGCTGTTTACTCATTTTGTCGCCAACCAATAAGAAAATGAATTAAATTTGAATGTAAAATGACATGCAGTAATGCCCACATCGATCGTTGATGCTAACTTTTCTAACAAAATCATTAGGTATTAGAAGTGTTCTAAGTGATTACTTCTTGTAGTTAAAAGTCTCTTATAGACAAGGAGGACGGCTAGCATGCATTATAACGCATTGGAAACTATAACGATATTAGAACAGCTATTCTATAAACTATATGTAGGTACAATCTAATTATTTTTATGAACTCCAGTATTAATTTTACTGCAGATGATTCTAAGATTCATTAAATTGATTTATGTCAAATATGTATTTAATGCTAGACTCCCAATTACCTTAATATGAACCAAATGTAGGCCTCCTAAATAATTCATCTTCACCACCCATAACCTTTATAATAAACTATTAACTAGTCTCCTACTACCGTAGAGATGTATTTCATCCCGGTCCAAAAATGTATATTTAGTCTTTAATGTGGGCTTAGTATACTTATATATAGTGTTATTTCACCAAGCCAATTTTTAAACAAATTATGTCTGTAAATAGATAATGTTTACCTACACTTTTTCTGGGCCCTATATATTTAATAATATTTGTCTCCTTCCATATTAATTAAAATTTTATGTATATTACCTATTTTTGATAGCTGAAACTTAACCTTTGCACACCATATATATTTAATTGATGATGAAGAAAGAATCATGCAGGTCAAACATTGTTAATTAACATCAATTGGATTGGGTATCAATGTAAGTAGTTTGCCGTTACGTCGTCAGGTCTCCTCCACCACACAAGTACACGAACACCAAACATTACGATGACTTGTAATAAGAAAATAACACCATTTGTAACACTTCATATCGTAGTCAGCGATAACAGAGCTATTCAGAAGCTCAGTATGACAGGATTGTTGAAAATTGATGCTTTATTTAATAGCATGTTGATCGCTATTCATTGTCAGGAAATAAATACTGTTATTTCCAAGTAAACATTCCTATGTATTAAACCCCCATACTAGTGTATATTGACCCATCCGCTGTTCAAACTTTCAATATTGGGATCGTTGGAGTATGTTAAGTCCCGTAACATTTATACAGTGGACAATGATCGTGAGGGTCAACAACGAACTAGGAAAAGAAGTGATTTGTACACATATCAATTTATCATAGCCGGCCACCGAATACGTATGGAGCGAGATACCTGTGATTTTGGTATTTATTGACACGGACTTTCGCCCTTGCTGATATTCTTGTTTAAATTTGTTCAAAAAAAATGACGTCATTGGAATTTACCACGGAAATTGTCGAATGACAGTGACCGTTAAATTATTATCCACAGGAAATAATTGTTATATACGGAGACAAAGAATTGATGATTAATTCTGACTGACCATAGCGTGGGAGGCAAGATTGATACAAAATATCGTGCTAAAGCATCATCAATTGTGAAATTTCATGAAATTGCGCTAAACGTTCAATGATAACCTAGCCGGCTGAAGTAACTAGAATTTTTTATGTAAATGATGCGTTATGATTATGATGAGAGTTAAAATACACTACAACAACAAGAGTTACTTTGCCCGAAAGTCAACAAAACGCAATGTTAATGGAAGACGCACTTTTTTAGTGAAGTTCACCAATCTATATTGTGATAGCTTCCATAACGTCTGACTACCTTTGTTGTCAGTCAGTGCTATGCGAGGAATGGCCAATCGTAGATCTAAACAATACATTTATCATAAAAACGAACCCAGGAAAAAAAGGCAAGAAGATTAACACCAAAGTAGCAAGCTAGTGTAGACGTTCACGGAAATACGTACATAGTGGATTTTCAAGTGAAGCGACTTAACCCCGCGGACCCTCTGGCACCAGGGCTAAGACGGGTTAAGCGGTAGCCACCAGATTATTATAGACACGGTATATAGACAGTTATGGGGTACACCTTTTACTCTCTTATACATATTTGTTTTAAGCGTTACGTAAGTGACATATGCATAATGAAGTAATATATAATTCGCCCTATATTGCGTAAAAATGATTTTATCAACAAAATACGGAAAAGTAAATCCACAAAATGTTCACTTGAATTAAGTTCTATTTAACAGTTTCGTAACCTTTCAGAAGATATTCAAAAGACAATTTTTCTGTATTTTCTATTTAAATAAATATTTCTTATCATTTTAATCATTTTTATTTTAGAGTTTGTAAAAATGGTAGCAATAGATTGAACTAACAAAAACATTAACAGTAATATGCACATATTTGAAATGAGGAAACAAATAATTTCTGAAATTAAATTGATTAGATAGTGATTGATGAGTACAGTATCATAAGTACAGAAAAGTAAAAGTGTGATTTTAGTAAGAGAGATAAGTTCTATTAGGAATTTCGTGTAAAGTTGATTTTTTTTAGATATTTATCTATCTACATTGTCATAAACAATTCGAGCACCGATTGTTTAACATAAGAGTGCAGAGGTGCATAAATCACGATATCTCTGTCTTTTGTTAATTATAGAACAGAAATATTAAGTATTACACGAATAATCAGGGTGAAAATAAACTCTATAAACCTCTAAACAAAATCAAGAATGTTTTATCTGAATTATAGGGGCCACTTTTGGGATATTAAGTTGAACATGTATAATTACAAACCCAAGATGATAAAATATTGATTTACAACATCTAAATATTACTAATACTGTATGGCATTATTTTTTTTACAAACATAAATAATATCACCAATTTAAACCCCCTACAGTTAAATATTTTTTTAATTCCCCAATTAACTGGAGGCGGGATTGTAAAAAAAACCTGTCGGGCCTCATGAGGGTATCAGACTGCTTACATAAATTGACATGTCTCTATCCAGAACGAGATACGCCGATAGGCCAATGTAATTTATTACCTATGCAACTGGTCGCTGTGCGGCGCAGTATGTAGAAAAACGCTAGGTTTATCTAGAATAAACACAAAGATTAGAGTCTTTTTACCCTGATAACGGCGTATCTTGTCATCCTTACTCTTAGCTCTACATGGTATGTATTTCAGACATTTAAAATCTTTAAGAAAATCACATTTAGGGAATTTTGTAATTTCCATTCTTCTCACTCTATATCTTGTAATTATTGTACTTATTCATTCTTCTAACCATTTTGTAACCGCATGCGTGTTAATTTCTCTCTGTCTCTCTCTCCCTCTCTCTCCGTCTATTTCTGTCTCTTTTCGATATTTCATACGACTTGATTTTAGAATCACATTAATGACAAAGAAAACGAAACAAATTAGAAATAAATAAATTTAAATCATTGATTAATTAACCATAAGTATAATGCTTATAATTTACATGAAAGGTAGACATTGAGAAATTACCAATGGTTTCCTATTATGCTTCCACTACCGAGATAGTATCTATTGTTACCACACGACAAATAGCTCCAAACGTATAATTAATGTAGGGTTTCCGTCAGGGAACACACCATCAATTGTGGCCTAATGAGAGGGGTTTACAGCCTCATTACCTACCTAACACAACTACACCCTCCAACTTACACTTTAACACCTTCTTAGACATGCCATTCACAGGGAAATAAATGCATTTACACATACCTTTAATACGTAAATTAGATTCTGCAATCAAAGTTGTGATAATGTATAACATCACGCCATCCCACAAACAAAGAAATTCATTTTGGTTTCCATGAGTAATGAAACAAGATTAAGCTCTCTTTTTAAAATGTATTAAATGCAGAAGTTCTGAATGAATATTTTCTTGTGTTTTTCTCCGATTTACGCTAAATCATTTCTGTCAGAAATTGGTATTTGAAACTGTCATAAAGCATTGACTCATATTTATAATCGACGAAGCATAACATTGTGGTACTCGTAGTAAAAAGTGAAAATCGTAGAATTTAAATAAGAAAACATTATCCTTTAAAGACGGTGGCAAACTGACATAACTGTGCGATATTTTTTTGAAACCGAAAACACGTCCACGATGGCTTATTTATCAACCTTGTTCATAACATATAAAAGGTTTTCACTGCTAGATTATTAAAATATCTTTTGATGAATGCAACTGAAAAATATATAAAACCCAACAAAAAATTAAGGTAAAAACTTAATTTAATCAATTACAATATGAATCATTATGGTACTATGTGAGCTCTTATATCAACCTCCGAATTAAGCTAACAGAAAACAGATCAAACATTAATATGTTTTCCTGATAACTTATATTCAAATTTTGTTGGCCTTCTCGATGTTTATACAACATGCAACATAACTAACTAACCAGTATCTAGTAAGTTTGCATTATTCTTAAATTAATACATAATTATTCAATAACAACGAAGCACTCTAAGTATATTACATTTTTGTAAGAGGCCATTCAATTCAACGACGGTACCTTAGTGGCCACAAATGAATGCAGAGTCATCAGTGATGGAGGTCACTCGATATTACGTGCGAATCTAACATTGAAGAATGCTTATTAATCAGGAAAAAAGGAAACTTAACATTACAAAGATAACTATCACTTGTTTCCAAATAATTTCTGTATTATGATGGTAAATCTAATGTCCTACATGTTTCTATAATAATCCTCGGAGACATCAACGATCTGATACTTTCAAAATAAATGTGGTAAGTCGCGCTTTCATATTTCCCGGCGACTCAAGGTTTATAAAAATTCTCTATTTAACAAACCTTGAAGATATTTTTTCTCGGTGTTGTTTAAAAATACACCGTTCTGAAACCTGATCTAAGACTGACAACCGAAACATTTTACTGCGTCTCAAGGAAAATTACCCCATTTCTTTATCCTAAAATCAAGTGAGTCTTTGATGACGCTTATTACTCACTTGGGTGCACGTCTTGATCTGCATGCCACGTTCAACATTCTGCAAATTCTGGTTTAGTAGGTATCCAGAAAGAAAAAGTTTAGCATACTTTTATCTTCTTTGTAAAGTGTATTACAGTACCGACGCCATCGGAGGTATAGATCAATAACAAAATATTCCATATATATAAATAAACAGAGGTAAGTTTGTAATTTCTTAGATTTCATAACCAACGAACGTGGTCGTTACAACTCGTATGGTGGTTGTATTTTCGTCACCAGACAACCGTTGTTTCAGTTTAATATTGTGTACGAAGACGATGACTTTAGGCTAGGTTAGATTAGGTTGGAGGTAACGAAATAAAAAGAAGCTATAGTGTTAACACTTTTACAATCGGTAAACTACCTTTCACTTAATGATAATTTGGCAGCAAGAAATTATTTTGATTTGAAAGAAAACATATGCTTTAAACTTATGGATGCGTTTTTGAGTTTGCCTAGTGCAATCTATAACACGCCAGCCCTTACAACAAATATAAGACACGTTCTGAAGTGCGATATATGCCATGGATATCACTATATCAACACATTATAAAAGTTCACAGAAACAAACTGATATTGATGACTTTTGAACTCCATGGTATGAAAACATCATTACGACACCTTCAGCAAAAAAGGGTCGGTGTATATTTAGTGACTGTGTTCGTAATCTAGCTACGATACCCTTACCTTGTAAACTGATCAGGTTCCCCTGGACGTCAAATACAATATGAAACATAAAGAACCAATGATGAAAAAACTCGAGTTGTGGTTTGATCGCCGAAGCACTTTTTATTACTCGTCTTTGCCTGTACGAATCAGTCCCTTGAAGAAATGATAACAATCTCACTCTGCTTTTTCACCCTCTTGGTAAAGACAGACATAGTCTTGTGTTCCATCGGTCAGACTTAAATGAACGCTCAGCTCGAACACTTTTCTGTGGTAATGCTATCCCGCATCTAGCCCCGCCCATTCTGTGCACCCCTTGCTCTGGGGCCCTGACTGGGTTGGCTGTGCCTATACTAGTCTAGCTGGATTAGCAGATCCCTGATATACGGGTATATGAATATCTATAATGTACAAGGCGTTCCATCTAGATCTAAAAGGTTAAGAGAAAACCTTGCATGGAGCCATTGTTTAAACGGTTTTCCGTGCAAACATGCGATAACGGATGCTTTGTTGGCTATGCAAACCTAAGATTCTGGGAAAAAACCAGCATACGTAACCCCAAATGTCTACATCACCCAAAAATTGATTGAATTTTGAAGTAAGAGGGGCATTATCTCTTTTTCCGGTTTTAAACACATCACATGCTGTGGATTTGACATCCATATGGAGTATTAACTGCTTAATCCGATAGCAATTTTAATTTACGAGTCGAATGTTTAAGTTGACAATGCAGCCTTGTTCAGTACAGGTGGATGATGAGGCTTACGTGACGCATTCAAACACCTTATGATTATCACAAATCACCATCTACTCTCTGTTTATATACTACAATCATTTATTTATATAAATAGCGTTTTACTGATAAAGTATGCCGGAATTTTCGTCATGAATCGCACCTGAACTCCGAGTTCTGTGATATACCTGGCAAATAGTGCAAAACAATTAGATTATTCAATATTCACAAGGCACAATGGTCCATAAATCATAGCGTTAACACGCTATACTAACCTCTGCTCCCGAGAACTTAACACACTATACAGTTACCGTTTTATTACCTACTAAGTGGTCTATAACAAACAAATTTATATTGGTTTTCAGTAATTGATTTGGATAAATCTATACCAACTTAAAACAACACACTACTTAGGGAAACCTGCAATACTTATAGACCAGACATGCTTTTGGTTCTGTTGTAACATAACGTATGTAAAAAAATCATTACTTGAATCTCACACACTAGCTAACATTGTAGGATCAAAAATAATAATAAAAACCTTTTTTTTCATTTCTCGTTCTTTCTATTTTTCCTTTTATCACTTTCACTTAAATGACTTTTTAAAGTGTACAACTTTTAAAATGACGCAATATTACCTAACGAGTAAAGTGAAAATCATCAAAATATTCTATCATATCAAATTACATGTTATTACCATGGTAATAATTGAAACGTAGCACATCAGTCCTTGGTCAAGGGTATCTAATTACGGCACTTTTTAAAATGAAAAATATTTGAAATTTCTAGCAATAAAATTGCTCCTGAAAACCTGTTAATAAACATATCAGATTTCGAAAAGGAATAGGGAAAGCATTCAAATGTGAAGAAGACATTTTTTAATAAAATTTCATTTTGGTAATAGTGTAGATATTTCCCGTCTAGTTAATAGTGAATATCTACAATCATCCGACAATCAGACATGTTTCATTTATAACACTACTGCGGTAAAGCCCTCCAAAATTTACAAAAAGTCCCGAATTAAGACGTACAATACTGATACTGGTGTATCTAAGGAACTAGCCACACAACACCTGGTTAGAAGAGAAGCCTTTTCACTTGACAGACCAAAGGACCCGTAAACTAAGGCCGTGCTTGTGTTTTATACGACGACCTGATTTATGGTGGAGATGCTTATCGACTTAACGCCAAAGAGAGATGTTTATTATTCAATGTTTAAACAAATATAATAAATTTTACTGTTGTTTGTCAAGCATCAACTAGCAGACTTGCGAAGGGTTTGGGTACATAGAGGACTGTTTTAGGTCCGTTCGGGTAGTTAATGTTTATCGGTGAGCGACATTGTACCGCGGTAACGGATACTCCAGCATACACAATCCTGAGCTCTGTATAAATCGAGCTGGACTTTAAGCATGCTCAAGTCAGAGTATGTGCCGAGTGCATTTATATTTGAAGATAAAGCAAATTTTGTATCAGCATGACAAACACTGTTCTCATATGTTTATTAAAAATATATGTTTACTTTTTTATGTTCGGAATGTCAACCGAATCTTGGTGTACATACCACGGGCATACAGTGCATTTCGTAATTTCAATGTTCTTCAGCATATACGTAAAATTGATACCTTTCTGATATTTGGTTGTTTAGTAGAAACCATAAATATACTAATATTTGCAATTGATGTACTTTAAATGCTATGTTATGGTAATACATTATGTTTGGTCTTAATCGGCCAAGTTATTAAGATAATCTAACCATCTACCTTTAGCCTTCTACAGTTGTATCGTTGTTTAAGTCGAGGTCGACATAGACAGTTAACATATTTTCATATTTATACAAATCTTGCTATTCTGCCTAAATTGTTTCAGCAATCTAAAGGAAGCAAATCTTAATATTTTCTCCTTAATTTTTTTATTTTGGCATGGTTTAACACATTTTCGTTTCTATTTTTCGTCAAAGGACTTCGATCCTGAAAGAACTTTTTTTCAAACAAGATTTTATTCTATTATAGATTTAAAAAGGTTGTTACAAATAAATTCAACCCCAGTTATAAGGAATCAATTAGAACATAAAACAGAAAAAAAAACCGTCAAAAGACATAAATAAAGATTTGTGACGATCAGATTGAAAGAACCACGGATTTGAGGCTGTAGCACTGGTAGTACCGACAGAACGTTCAAACCTGTCATATGCTCAATTTCACTTGAATGATTGTCCGTGGTAAAGTGTACTGTGCACCCACCAGAACGGGTTATAATGTGTAGAGAATGTGCTACATATCCAACTACGAGATACTGACAATATTATTAACAGTGCTTCTCTACAATTCGGACGACAAAAATATAACATATCCCTCCAAAATGCAACTCAAAGATCAAGTGCAGAGGTTTCTACGGTAAACAGCAGTTAAATAATTACGGTTAACGACAGCAACGTAAAAAATTGATCATGACATTTCAAATCGCTGTAGATGATAAAATAAAGTATATCCATGATCGTAGTAAGGTATTGTGTGAAAATATCAACTTCAAAAACAGATAGAGCACACACAAGGAGCGAGAACACTTGTTTGATTTACAACCAGAGAGGACTGAGCGGATTAACACGTTATGTTTGAAAATTGCATTCGATCAAATATATAACATGTCCTTTAGCTTACAAATGATAAAACAAAAACTCCCAAGATAAATAATATTTTTATTCAATCATTACATAAAAAGGTATGATCAAAGGATAATGCCATGTCATGCTTATAAGGTTTACCAAGTATATCCGCAAACGCTGCGGGTAAATATATTTCCGATTAATATTGTAAATTGTGTATGAAATACTTTGTTCTTTTGCTTACCCTTTTTTTCTCATTGAACATCTGTTTAATTATTGATGTTGTTAAAACATTATCAAAGAAAGACGGAATTTATATATATTTGAAATAAAAATATGTCACTAGGTTTTGGTAATTGAACTGCACAGCTTTTGATTTCTATAAAACTACAATAAATTAATTGGGAGCAACAAGGAACTAAAACAAAAGAAATGCTACTTCAACATAATTTCATTTACAATTGGCCAGAAAGAAATACATACAAATAAGTAGTTTTATCTGTTTTCTTTTCTTTCTCTGTCTATTAATGTGTCATAATCTGAAGAAATGTTGTTGGTTTTTTTCTTCAGAAATGAGAACGAATCGTATCATATTTCGCTACTTCACATTTTGTCAGAAAAACAGAGAATTGTAAAACCTATAGCTTAAAAATCTAAAGAAATGAAATATAAATATAGCTGACGGTAAAACAATGACATTTAAGAAGTTTGATGAAATTTTCACTGTGTAGAAAAAAATTACCTTCTGTGTGTGTTGATGCTATTCTTCCTCTGGCTGTTTCTGCTCAACAGGTGAGATGGCGTCTGCCTCCGACTGAACGCTTTAAGTCTATATATAGGTGCCAGGAGTTTGTCTATGAAAGAATCGGATTCTCAACGGTTCGTGCTAAAACGTTTAGAATATATTTTTTTTCTTTGACTTTATCGTCAGCATCAATTCTTTCTTCTCTTGTCTTCTTCCAAATATCTTCTACAGAAGTTTGGCGACTCGATTTGTGAAATCTGAAAGTAAAAGAGAAAGAAAACAACTTTTATACGTATGTATGAGAGGCTTTTGCATAATCTGATGATATTATGATAACAGAGAAAAGCACACGACAGCGAATTGCGTGTGATTGGTGTCTCTCAAACACAATATGTCGGTAAAGTCTCTGTTCCGTGTTTCCGTGGGTACGGCCTTCTATTTCATTTTTATGACTTTAATGAACACTTGAAGCTTTTAGCACCTAACCAACAGTTAACCATTTAGTTAGGATAGCGTTAAATTACTCAATAATAACCGTTTCATGATAAAGTTTCACACGCGAGTTAGATAAAGTACCCGCTCTCTCAGCTTCGTGGATTTAGTTTTTTCCTAAATTTGTTTTTTTAATATACAAGCTCTCGACATGCATACGCAATACCAATAACATTGATGTAATTGATGAGGATTCACAAAATTGGTTTTCACTTTGTAAATTATAGGTACAAAGGTGACTTGAACGAGTACCAACGTTAAATAGTTTCTGTGTTACCAACTTCATCATATAGATTCTACAACTATGCTTATAAGGTAACTATTATATAACTACTATTCATGGCTTAGCAAAGCCAAATTTCTAAATTTTGTACTTTGCAAGGTCAAAATGTAATATTTTGCCTTAAGCCTTGTTGAAGAACAGTTTACAGTATAAGTATTCTTATTTGCTCTTTATACGAAATATCTTGGCTAAGGATCAGAACAGTTAACATCCTTTCAAGAAATGATTTAGTTTTGAACTGTTCGTATGTAATGCTAAGACCCAAAAGTATGACAAAAGATGCCATCATTTCCTTTGACTCTTTACTATAATGGACTGTATCATTCTGAGTATTAGAGTATATACCAACATATAATGCATGATATATAAATACCTGTTCTATTATGAAAAGGATGTCTTAGCATGCATGAATAAAATGATAACGGACACAGCAAAGAAAAACATTTTACCATGTATGTCAACATTGATGATCAACACACTTTGTTTGAATAACAAAAATAGTATTTAATGCGCGGGTTTTGTGTTTGGCTAAATTGTATCAAGAACAAGTTTAATGATGTAAATGGAAATAATTCTAGTTCGCACTTCTTTAATCGCATTCCAGTGTAATTAAATTAAATATCGTAGATGATCGGAATTTCCATATTTATTTCGGCCATCATACTAAGCATGCTGACCCGTGTCTTGTGTATCTATTGGTCGCGAATCACGCCTTGTTATCGATTCCTTTACAGAGCTATATAATACAACTGTAAAGGGACCTGGCCAATTGTCAATTACACGTGAATATCATCTCACTCCGTCTATTTATATAACGATGACAGATTCTAACACAATACCTTGCTGCTTCCTTAGCATTGTATTCCTATATGTGTGATAAGGACATGTGTCAGAACAATTTCAAACTATTCATCATCACCACCACCACTAACATCAACATCGTCATCATCATCGTAATCGGGAAATAAACAACTGTACTAGACAAATGACACAATGAGCTGCGTATTTTTATGGAAATGAATTATCACTTTATACATATACATAAAGGGTCCTTCTGATCTTCATATATACACATTGTTGGTTGCTATGACCATTTCCCATATATAATCATATATCTAAGTTGTTTTTATTTCCTTCGTCATTTGAAAATACAAATAGGCATACAAATTTAATTACGATTTAACAGTAAAAATAATAATTAGAAATACATGTATTCGATATTTAAAAGAGAATTTCAAAATAAATAAATGAATCAATAAAATAAATAAGTAAATAAAGAATTTAGTCAAATTCACTAGCTTGTAAAATAACGACTATTACTGATATTTGTACCAATGAATTAATGCATAATTCCAAGGTACATGAAATTAATGTATAAAATCATACTGTCTTGTACAAGTTTAATAACAAATTTCAATAAAAGTATTATTTAGCTATAGTAAGACAGGTCTATACAATCCTAGTGTAATCAAGGCAAGCAGCGTCGGATGAATTGGAAAAGTTAAGACAATATAGCGAAACTGAAATCTACTGTAAATCTATATCTTGATATAGAGAAAAATTCATCTTTAATTTAGTTTTGAGCAGATGACTAAAATTTAGAATTGATAATTATAATAAAGAAATGTTTTGGTATCACCGATTCATCTTTGCTTTAATTCTTACAAAAACAAATACATGCACATCTTCACATATTCCATTGGTTAGGTAATCAGCTATCAGCATAATTTGATTGCCGTTTTTCATGATGTTGTGTGTTGTAAATGCTAGAGAGATTATTAAGAAGTTTTATTCCCTCATAACAATTAAGATATCCCCTTTTAGAATTGTCGGGAACAAAATGTTTCCAAACATTCAGTTTTATTAGCCGTTCACTTACTATTCCATTAATAATGATATAATTATTTTATGTAAATCTTGGTTTACATCAAACGTATTGTTTTTGGAATACACACAACTTCAGCTACCATTGATGAATTACATAATAACAGTACTGTATTACATTGTATTGAGTAATTGTCCTGGTTGTAACAAACGGCCTTGAAAAAACATAAACTAATTTAATATCAACTGTAACATACGCGATTGGATGGTGCATAATCAAACGCATCTTTTAAAAAAAATTTGGGAAACTACAATGCTGTCGAGACAATCGTATAACAACAATGTACATTTTCATAATTATTTTTACGTGTCTGTCTGATACTTAAAAAAGACAGAAAAAATCAACTATATGTGTGCAAACATAATCGTGGTTAGAAATTTGGTGAAATTTGCATGGTTCCCCATTAATTTTCTTATGCTAACAAATAGCATTGCTTATGTTATATGCTGTTATACAAAGGGTAAAATACATTTGACAGACTGCACTTCCGGTTTGTCGCTTACTAATTACTGTTATTTCTTGCTATATATAGGCTAGGACACATATAAATGGCTGCATTTCCGATTTTGCGTTATTTTTTTGTTACAAATTTAAAGGTATATATCAATGAAAAAGTAGCCGGTACGTTTTGAAGTTCCACTAGAATACTTTGCAGTTACCGGCAACCTGTATTCCGTTTGTTTATCGCTACCAAGACGTGGAGGGCTAATGATAGAATGTCGTAACACCTTTGTATTTCAGCTAGGCTTACTGTAGCCCCCCCTCTTTATGCGACATGGTTGTAATATTGCTTCAAAGGTTTAATATTATCAAACAGAAATTATACATGGCGTAAATACTTGTAACCACTGAAGCACTATACAGCGTGTTGTGATGTGAAATGTTTACTGTCACTTTCTTCATTTATATTTTCAGTTACAATTATTGCAATATCTTTCTCTAAATCGACATTTTAATATGTTTAACAAAGGAAAATCAAACATTCTGGTCCCAAAGACATAACGCTTATATCAATGCTCAAACAAATCGAAAAAAACCTCTTGTTTCCTTGATAATGACTTGGCTCATACATTATATATATGATCTAGTTCGATAAATTATAACCCCGACATATATGGAGATGATAACGGAAGCTACATTACATATAAACTTTACTATCTATAGACCGTAAATAAGGCTATATCAGTGAAATCGTGATATCAGCCTAACCATTGTCTGGAACACGTGTCCTATTCTAACACGTTGATATGATAAAGATTATGTCTTTACCAGACTATTACATAACGTCATGGTGTGTGATTGACGCCTTGTTTACATAGTGATGACACAATTGATTTGTGTCCAGTCGATATTCTATTTTATCAGGACCATCACAGCTGCTCCCCACATTAGACTTTCGTTTAGAGATATAATTATCAAGGATTCAAATGTCATTCAATACATTAAACTCTTGTCTTGCTTGCTTCAATACATCTTAGCTATTAGTACATACCAGTCCTGTCCAGGTTCATTCAAATTACCAATCGTTTCGCCAACTAAATCTTAAACATCCATTGCTTACTCCGAAACATGTCACCATATTCCGCCTTACTCCAAGCCTAACCTCTCTTATTCTACCTTAAGTTTGCCCCGACTATTGTTTTTTTATTTCAACGTTAGAAGGATTGAGTGTTCGCTGACATTTGATTATGCCAAGGCCATGACACGATTGTAATCTTTTTAATGTTTTTTCCTATCTCAGTGTTTCAGTATTATGTAATCATCTTATTTTCAAACGTAACTGATTCAGTAAAATGACTTAATTGCACGTACGTTTGTACAACAAGGAGTTTATCCGACCAATTCCAATCTAAAGATAGCCATTCACGTTTCAAAGTATCGACTGTGTTTACATTGTATGTATATATAACGTCGGGGTGCAGTGTAGATTTTAATGCGATTTAATTGACAAAAACACGTTGTTTGATTTAAACATTAAATCTAGAACAAAGATTTTTATCTGAAAGCGATACACTGAAATTAGATAGAATGGAGCTCTTCTCGGTGCATATTGTCTAAGAGCGCCCCCACCAGGGGTCTATAAGAGTACTACAATCCACCTGGGGTACGGGAACAAACTACCTACGGCAGACGTCAGGTAGATTTCTGTTTTTGAAGTTTTATGAATATAATACATAATAGGCAGTAAAACTAACATGGTTTGCAGAAGAAAATAACTCATAACGTGGATTTACTTTTCATCTAATTCTAAATTACATATATCCACACAGTGAACAGTTAGCCTAATTTATTGTGATTGTTTAAGATCCAGACAGACGGTTTCCCTTCAACAGGTGCGTGGATGTGTGTCGATTTAGTCGATGATATTAACTGATATTTGCAGAGACAAACCAGGCCTATCACAGTGAAGATCTAGGATCTGGGAGCCCCGAGCTATCCGTGTTGGTAGATTAGACATTACTTCGTACACATCCTTAATTCTACAAACACTCAAACATTTAAATTGTACTTAGCATTGCTATCAATGTTTGTTTTCTAACTGTTATTGATCGTTACTGCCATAGTGTATTTAAGATAAATTATCATAGACTAACAATGATGAAAAATAACAATTTGTCTAAGCCAAAAGGGTACTCAGCTATTCTAAAGACATAAGAAACCTATCTTAATAAGATAGATATCTTTTAACCTTTAACTCAATCCATTCCATTATCAATCGCAAATGTATACATGTATGCTATTTACAACCATTTAAAATGTGTCCAGATTTCAGAATATCTTTGTGATATTTGATAACATGAACTGAATATAATAGTTACTAATCAGTGGATTTGTTTACGTTAAAAATCACTGGAGTTGAACACTTTTAGGGCATTGTGACCTAGTTACCGAATATGGATTGTTACACGTTTGTATCAGCCACTTTAATGATAGACCAGAACGGTAATAGCTTAAACAGAATTCGAATGATAAAATTATTATTATTCTATAAAAGTATTTGATTATAATTTAAACTACATTTAAGTAGGGTATAAACATAAAAAGTTGTGTACTAAGATTAGTTTATGAATATTGTTCATTTTTTTTCAAAATAGACTCATACTGCAAGATAAATCAAACATTTACTTTTTGAACAAAAAAAACCCCATTAAGATATGCTTAGTTTATCTTAGAAACTTAAGTATAAATATAAGTCGAAACGGAAAAATTACAAAAAACAAAAACCCTAAAAAGCTGGTTGAGTTAATGAGCTACAATCGATGGAAATATAAATCAATAAAAATGAATTTAATGTTACTCCAACTGGTAAGGTTAGTCGTAATTTGCAGAAATGTTGCGTTTCTTTGAAAACGAAAACAAAACAGCTACGTCCAACAGGAACTAATATTAACAATTGCCTTTACATGAATGTGAGAAAGTAACGAATCTTTTCATTAGTAAAATTCATATGCTAAACTGTTTAAATTCAAAAAACGTAATTCAGAAAAAGTATTTTACATGTCTATATCGGAAGTTTTCGGTCTTTTTTATCTATTTTGTATTACCTATTTTTTGTCAACAAAGTTGAATTGGACTGTTATTAATGGAATCAGTGTGGGAACAGTTTCGCACTTCCCTTATGTCGTGGTATAGGATCCCTTCCTGGTCACTGAACCGTGAACGCAAGGACGTCACAACAGTGAATATAATTGACAACGAGCGAATCACATCATTTAATACTCAATTGCACTTGTTCAATTTCCTACCGATTACATATGGGTACAGCTTGTTTCATACCCTAATGATTTTAAATAGATTTTGGGAGAGAACTGAGTCACAATATTGTCCACGAGATAACTGGATACAGACACATATTAAACATTGTATAACATTGTATTAATCCCTATCTCAAAAGTAACCATACAATACAAGTGTTGATAGTAAACAGTGCAAACCTAACGATGCAGAAACGAGACACCTTACAGAATAAACAGGCTAGTCCCATACAACGATCCCATCCTATGGAGTTTCAATGATGCGTTTATCGTGTGAAATAGAAAAGTGATTTAGCATTATGTTATTAGGGTATTACCGCATTGTTTTCAGTACAGATACATATAGTTTGCATTATTGCACAACCATGTGTATAAAGTCTGACTTCAAATATATTTTAGATATTTCTAAAACGTTATCAATTTAGTTGGTACGTGAAAGGGTATTGTCTTTTCCATTTGTTTGTAGGATGGACGATATATAAACATATGATCTCTTTTGACACAATCATGTCACAAATCAAAACATCTGCAACGAAAATCCTAATTTCAGTGTGATCAGGTAAAAAAGCATCTTGAGATGATAAATTTCTAAAGTGTTTGTTATATACTTTATACAATAATCACTTTAAAACCATTATTTATTTTGTTTCCGATGGAGAGACAAACATGATGGGAAAATCTTGATATATCAACACAACTTATATTTATTGCTATAAATTATCACTAAGTACAAATCCAAAAAGGTGATAACAATATAAGAAGTATTCATTAAAATCCGTGCCATTCGTCTATATTTATAAAACGTAATAGAAGACGCGTTTACCACTGGAACGCCCGGTATAGATATTTGTATTGTTCTGTGGATAAATTTACAAAATCATCTTATGAATATTTATTCACTAGCATTTTCAATTAAAAGGTAGTAATTATGATACTGTTTAGTGTTATATTGGCCTGTAATTCTTTGCATAGAAATTACTTGAAGAAATAACATCTTCCAGTCCAGCTGTCCCCATTCGCGCTGTAATGGGAGCATGCACCAATTAGAAATGTAATGTTTGTAATTGTCATCCTGATAATTCTCTCGTAAAAACATAGATTGTGGAAGTGAAATTCGCTATAACGCTGATTATTTTACAAGGTGTTGTCTGACTGCCGTGGAGGAGTGAATTATAATCTGAAATGTTTGCCTATTTATTGGTCTGTCCTGCCCGTCCGTTAATTACCAGCCTACACCAAAATGGATAACCAGGATATTACTAAAGATAACCTCTTCATGAAGTCAGACAAGTAGATTCTACCCAATCATTTTTGAGGTAATACTTACTGTTTAGGAGAGAATACCTTCATTGCAAAATACAAAAAAAAAAAAGATTCTACAAGTGCATATAGAGCATCTGATGACGTTAAATGAAACCGCGCATAATTAAGACATTAAAACAAAACTACAACCAAAAGTCGAAATACATGTATGTTTATTTCGAAAACAACTATGACAAGATACAAATTAAAGATATATTCATTGTATACAGATTTTATTTTAAAATGGCAGACTGGATAACATGTTACCTTCCTGTAGCGGTTAAATGTCGTAATTATCGAAAACATCACCGTCGAAAACATTTAAAATCTTTTTTTTTTTTTTTTTTAAATTTGTAACAATTCTACCTATGATTTGTTTTTAGTATATCTTTCCATTATGAAAGTAATGTGTACGGTCGGATAGAGTAGTCCGCTGTAGGATATCAGGATGTCTCACAGGTCATCAGCATGGATGTCTTCATCATCATATCCATTCAAAGGGTGCGCACGACGTTAACTGCCGTGAGATTGGCCTGGACTTGATAAACATCTACACTGGCCAGACGATTGAACGATGTAAGCCGAGATGTTCCGATAACACAATATGTCAGACAAACGGAAATTAGCAGTGGATATATATTAAAGTATAGTATGGATAACGAAGTGTACAATAGGGTTTAGATAAAGTGATACCCGCGGTCACGGGCTGTCGGTGTAGGATGACGTCACTCTTATATCGCTCACGTTCGGCTCTATATACAGACGGAGAATCGTCAGGACACTGGTTCTGTAAAACATATCGACACCGGCCCAGACGTATTGTTCATATAAGTGTAATGAAATCCACTTGCTTTGTGATTTAAATCAACCATGACATAAAGCTTTGATTTCTTCTGGTTTCCATTTTCTTTTCCAACTATCTTGTCAATATTATCGAACTAGAGGCCTTGATTAGACATTCGAGTAAAAGATTCCGTTGTTAAATGTAATCAGTATTATTCGAATGTACTTGTAAGTCTTGTGCGATACTGGGTATGTCCCTGTATAGTGCTCTATCCCGGCTTGTACTAAAAGCTGTGACCTGGACTATACAATAAAGCACATTCAATAGTGCATTTTAATGATGAAACTGTAAGGAATTTTAAGGATGTTGTTTATTAATGTCAGGTCACATCAGGTTATAACCCGCTTGTCTGTCCATACAATTTCCTGGGTCGATCAAAGTTCTTAGAGTTGTTAGGAAGACTATAGATGTGTACTTCACCCCTTCAATGTCCGTCAAAGAAGGGCCATCAAATGACCAACCTTTCATCTTCAGGATAAGCATGGTCTTTCATGGCGTTTTAATTGATCGGCGATAACTGTGATAGTGTGTTGTGACGGGAGTCCAGTATGCCTGGTCAATATCACTGCCCGTAGTTCAATAGGGCAGGAATATACCCCGAACTATCCCAGGCCTTGTGTATCGTGTGTAAAACTAGCCCCCATTCCTTATCAACTAATTAAAAAAGAGTTTAATATACTGATAACAATAAAAAAAATCAGCACGGCCGCTGTGCACCCTCGGGGCAATACATTGTTACAGTATAACGGCAATACTTTAGAGGGTAATGCCCCAGTGAATGAAGGACGAAGGACATGCGCCGAGGAAATCGGCAAGTATGATACCATAGGGGAAATGTACTCAGGGCAAATTGCAGTCACCTTTTCAAACTATCATGGCAAAAACATGTCTGAAGTAGGATAATCAGAAATCGCATTTGTGTGATAGGTAAAACACTATTTACTGGCTCATTGATTTGGTACATCGTAAAAAAACTGAGTATCTAAGTAATACAAAGTTGATGTAAGAGCCCGTTAGCAGACATATGGTAGACAGGGACCAAGTCAGCAACTGACTTCAGCCAATGGAATTATACAACATTTACCAAAATATAGAAATAAAAAGCCAATACAGGTCTAAATCTGATAATGCCTTGATATGAATATTTTATGGGTTATTTATTGTTTTGACTGTGATAAGAATTATATGGCCGACCGAGCGAACCATTTACAATTAACTTATCATGGTTACTCGAAAATAATAAAAGAAGCGAGGCTTTTGTTGCTTTCTTTTGAAGTGGTTTAGTTATTCATATAAAAATCATGAGAATTTATCGTTAAAACAAAGAATATTGTGTTATGTTATCTCTGAGTAGCACTGATTGGTATCGGGAATACACGTAGGTGCAGACGGAATGGAAGTAATGCCAGTCGTATGTAGCTAGCACCCCCCATTACATCTAGACAGATATACACCGAACATAAGTCTTTAATTCATCCTAGACCCTGTTACCTTACAGCTTCCAACAAAAAACAATTGTGACAGCAAAGAAATGCAAACACGAATCAAATATGTGTACAAATGATTCGCCTATTGTATTTTTCCTTAATCACGATGGAAAAGGAATTTTTGCATTTGCTTCATTTGATATAATTTGAGATAAAGCTATTGCATGTTTTCCTATCAATATTGATTATCAAATAAACCGATTTCGCTATTTGTCCCGTTATTACTGCGCCTTTAGCGTTACTGATGCAATCACATTCACCCGAAAAACTAATTCTTTTAAACATAACTATGGCTTACTAATATAAACTGCAATGGCAGCTGGAATGTTCTCATTTGGAGATAGAAACTTAACAATTTTAGAAGATTAAAATACCGCAAACCACTGTCAAAAATACATGAATATCAATAGAAAGATACCGAATATGATTAATAATCAGATATAGAATATAACTGTTTCGGAAAGGAAAAGAAAAAAAAATATCATCATATACGTCTGTCAATTCAGCGTCAAAAATATCAATAGAGAAATAACAGTTACACTAGAAACCTTTATAGATCGTACTAAATCAGCCTCAAGTCATTGATATAGGGAGCTTCTTTACACAAAATATATCCCCTCCAAACTCTACTGCTAATCTTTATGAAAAAAAAGAACAAAAGTTAATAATAATAATTCAACAATATTTCGGCCTTCTTGATTTCCTTTACTTCATCTTACATTTTAAATGATAAAGATGGAAGGGTATCGAAAGATATGAATAAATGTTCTTTCCTATATGTTGATCTTTTGTATTTAGTAAAATAATAGTATTGATGCTAATTGGTGGTTTACATTTGACATTCAACAGAGCTTCATGAGATGTGTTATTGACGAAGCAATCAAGTGAGTTTCACGTCGAATGTTAACGACACGTTCACGTACATGCGAGAGGCTTCCAACCCCTTATTAGTTCGTTTTGACAACACTCACGGCTTCGAACTTTTCTTGTAGAAGAATAAGGGGGCGACAAGTAAACTTTCAGAATGTGTTCACAAAACTTGTTGGTATATTTGTATAGTTTGTTTATTGTAAATAAAGATTAACTCTGGATGAGAAGTGGAATAGGCAAAACAAACTTTTAAACAGGAAGGTGGCCATTAACGACTATAAAGCTAACACTATTTTATTATATTAAAATTGCAGTACTTTGCCTTAAGTTTGAGGCGTGCGGTTGGCTGGTACCATAACGCTCTGCCAAACGTAGGGGAAAGTTACTATTCAAACAACAGCCGCTATAAACTGTGTATTTGACCATAATCTGACGATGTGACTAAACCAATCTTAACACAGACATCAAATAGGACCGAAATATTCCGGACAGCTAACTGCCCACCACCAATCAGTTTAATGTTCAGTTAATGAAATACCAACATGGGTATTACAACTGTTGAAACATCGCACCTTGGTAAGTAAATATCACCAGGGTGTAAATTTATTTCTAAACATCCACTAAAATGCTTTGTAATTCGATTCCGTCATGTAGAGATTTGTGTATAAATATATAATATCAGCTCTGCAAACAATCGTTTGATCACTTGAAATCTACCACACGGACGAGAGCTATATGATTATGATCAAATCGACAGCGGTCATCAAATTATGATAGTTACATGTAATACCGCATAGTTCGCTCTTGTGACAAAAACGCTAAATCTAAAAACATTTTTTTCATTAATTTTGTATCAAGTTTGTAAACAATAAAATTTGTTTTGTATCATTTATTTTTCATTTTTTTTAAAGTACGAAATCATTTATGACATCATTCTACAGATCCCGATAACATCGTCCCATGATGCCGGAGGAAAGTGTCTTCTGTTCTGTTTTTTTTTTTTTTTTTTTAAATCATTTGATAAGAGTTTTGTTTCGTAATCAAAAGAACAAAGTGTAACATAACCAGTGCAACATTTCAAAAGAAATTGAAAGGAAATATATTGGAAAATTAATGTACTCTAACATTTTAAAAACTTATGTATATGTGTGACAAGAATGCAAATTAGAACTGCGCAAGTTGTTCGATTAAACAAAACGTTTTAATGGAACAATTAGAGTCTAATAATATATTAACTGCATCTTACAATCCCGGATAAGACAGAAGACGTATCATACTTTTATACCATTAACCAATTTAGATAATTAACTGTATGTAGGGCCGGATAGGATGGAAGGAGCAGTCTCATGCACCAACAGTCTACCTGGATGGAAGTAGGTCGTGTACTTTGTGCTACCCTGATGTAAGATTTTATGTTATCTAGGTGGTGATGGGACTAGACAGTCGGGAGACATCGTCCACTCCACGCATTGTGTGTGACCGGAGTTAGGCGTCACCTGGCCTCTGGAGCAGGCCTTCACAGATCTGTGTTAGTCCCAAAACCCAGACCCAAGGCTCTCCCCAACTATCATACTAATCTCTGTCACAGACGTACTAGCTAAACGATCAGGTGTTAAAACGCACAGCTGATGTCCGATCGACGTTCTAATTGAAGCCGATCACCTCATCCGACCTGTGTAAGTCTGTCCCAGACGGCCTGTACTGTTCTTTACATAGAGGACAAGGCAGCATCGTATTAACATCACAACAGCAACTAAAACTTCAACCATTTACATTTTGATGTCAAATTTGGCATCCGTCATCCGTTCGCCGTTTTTACACGCTTAAAGTTTAAATAAGTTGGTAATAACTTGTTTTTTTTTAAATTATATTTTTCCTCATTGCTATTATATAGGTAACAACCTTTGAAACCAGTTTCAAACATATGCATGAAGAGGTCTTAATATTGACGAAAAAAAAAATTAAAATCATACAGTTTGATGGAGGGTTATGTTTTACAAGAACTGCTAAACATATGCATACATAACACCAAACGATGAAAGATATATTTAGAAACAACAATATTATGATATCATAACTCAGAATCGACTAGGTGATGAACCAAGTGAATGTGCAGTTAAGCTTCATTAAGTCAAGTCGATGGTATTGAGTTATCGGAGTAGTCGAGATAAGTCATTTGACTTGTCACTTGTTTCAAATCATCTATATTAATAGTTGGAACAAAGAAAACGCTTCACATTTATCAGGGTCTTTAAGCTATGGAAAATAGCGACTTCAGGACTTTCAACTGTATACGTTTGAGAACTATGATAGTTTGACCAGGTTTGTCGGGATGTTATATGTAAATATGTCAGATGAATGATACATAAAATATAAACTATTTCCAATTTATACTTTGTAACAATACGTTACCATTAAACATATTTAGATAATGTCGACAACCTACAAACTACAACCGATATAAAACAAACCAGGTCTAGATCAATGTCATCGTGTAAGAAAATGTCAGGATGAACCTAATGACGCCGAGTGCAAGGAACGCACTTTCTCACCGCCAGGATACTACCCGAGGGTCGGGACTACACGTTCCAGCGTAATCACTGTCGACAGGTTAATTCACACGTAAAACGGAAACCATTTTAACTAATAAAGACGTTAGCGATATAGTGAAAGGAATGTTTAAGGAAAGAATAAGGAATTAAAGGCAGAGCAGCGATCCGTCATGTAGTATTGTAGAATCAGATCACCTATTCTACCGGTGTAACTCTAGACTATTTGATTTTAATGTTACTCTCGTCTATTTGATGGTTTAGAAAGCGAAGGTGATGAACAGCTCGATGTATTATGAATTAACATTTTGGATAAAAGAATTATTCCTTTTTTGAAGGGATAAGAAAGTTTTAATAGACTCCAAATCCTGCTATAGTAGGCGTTAACAAATATTGATGAAAAGAAATTGAATCTTTATTGGTGGTGAAATAACCTTACATAGAGTGGGAGGGGTCGGTGTCAAACAACCCTATCATTGAGGATCACATTAAAGAGATGAGAGTGTGCTAGCCAACAAAAAGAGCAATACCACGGCTAATATATTTGCTCGGAGAATTCACATCTATTTATTTGATCAATCTTTGATTGTTCGATCGACGATCGACCACATTCAGACGAAGGAGAAGGATATATTAAAAGGAATTTACCATAAACGTGCCGTCAAAAGGCCAGTAAATAATAGCATTTTGGAGATAAAACGAGCGCTGACCTTTATCGGGGGTATAGAAATCCGTGTAAGAATGATCTCTCCTCATATCTTTGTGTTCGGATTAGCCTTATGATTGATCATTTTAGAAATGTAATGATAAGTAATAGTGAACTGTTATTAAAGTGCAATAATGAAAATGCAGATTGAATTCATACAAATTTATTTAATCAGAATCGCCTCCTAAGTTATGAATAAATACATTATCTATTGTCTACGATTATGTATCAATACTTATACCACAAATATTATTTATTATTTAGGATAGTTAATTACTATTGACATTATCGGAACTTTCAGATACTAATAAAAGCAGGTGCAGATTGTTATGTTATAATTAGAGTTAAATTATATTTTATAACTGTATATCATTTTGAAATAGCCCAACAATTCATAAGATTGAATTATGTAATATTAGGCGCTGGAAATGCTGATCGATATACATGAATCATTCAATATCACACCACCTCATTAGCATGCTAAATGATGAAGTGCAATGTAAAGAATCCTATATGTCTTATACAAACGATAAAACATTCCCTTCGTCAATATTGACAAGTGATAAAAATCAAATTAGTAGGACCGACACTTCTAACTTCCGTTTACACAAATATCTGTATCACCAGTTTATTTCCTTTTCCAACGAAGAGGGATATAAAACTACAATTTAAACTGCCCAACCCTGATGTTTTAAACCTAATTCTATATCAGCAGAATTCATCCCTTTACCAATAACATAGCTTACTCATCTCGCCCACTCAAGCTAAACTACAAGTTTACCAGTCTGATAATGCTAAGACTGATTGCTTAACCAACCTTATGGTCGCTGCTGTCTGATGTCCTCGTCACTAATTCCTAAAGTCAGAGTACCTGTACTACAGTTTTCACACAAAAAGGGCCATATCTACGAAACGTAATTTGTTTTCTTTTCTCTGATATTTATCTGAGTATTGTGGTGTAGATTGGGATCATACTGCCTGATAAGTGACTGTGTAAATTAAGTGTTTAATTGAGGCATTTATTGCCGGGTATTTATCAAACATTATGGTACCTACTTAACATCTCCCGTGCAAGCCGACTTTATTTTATTGCGTAACGCGCTGGCTGTTTTTATAACTGTTTTGTACAGTTGTGTAATAGCCACTACAACATGAAACCGACCTCGTCTGACGGTAGTGCTGCTCTCAGACAGTCATCGTCTCGACGTACAATTACCTACGACAACATAAATCTTTACAAATACCACTCAAAATATCCTGAAATGTATATTTCATGGTGTTATGTGAACAAGTGTTATTGAAATCGTATAAAATTGTTTGGAGTCCTGCACTGGCAGTTAAAATATGTTTCTTCCCTAATTCAAACTATCAAGTATTAGAGAGCCGTCAACGGTGACAGTTTTGAACCGCCCATCTTTTAAAATGTCGGCAGGGCACCACTGAAGCTAAATAGGTTATTCCGTCGTGAACAGAGTATTTGCGGACCCTGTGCGTGCTATCCCTACACCTGAGGCCGATTGACCGTGAGCCATACTCTTTCTTACAATACAATTCTACATTAATTTCACCAACAATATGAACTACCGACTGTAGATTTAACTTAATCCAAATTTCATCGCCACTGTTTCGTTGTCTTCAATACAACTAGTAATAAAACATCGGAATGCCTTTTTGATTTTCTTTATAGCCAATGGACTATATTTAGATGAAAGAGCATGATCTTGAACAAGAACATGACTTCGTCTCTAGTCGTATTCTAAAAACTCACTACAGTTTTAATTGGATTTCATGATAACATAAGCACATATAATAGAATATTATATATTTTAATGGAATTTATTCAATATTTTACAGGCATTGATATCGGCTTATTGAAGTTATAAAATCTTAAAAGAGGAGTTGTAGATGAATGAAAGAGAGACATATAATGTTAACATATCTGTTTATTATTGAACATCACAAAGAACCAAGTATTTTAAGAAGACCTTGTTCTGGTTCAATGGTATTTCTAAAGGATTATCTGGATAAGGTCTGTTCTATCTGGGCTATATGATAATTTATTGAAAACAAAAATTGAGGCATAACTGTTCTTCTCACTTCTTACACTATAGCTGATCTTATATAAATATGAGAAATTGAATTTTAAATTTCTAGGCAAGATCGCTTTGAAATGGATAAAGCTGTTTTTTTTGATAGCAGATACGGAGAAAAGAGGATTAATGTTGCACTTATTCCTTTAACTTGCCGTAATGATTAAATATGAAATATTCCATATAAGATATAATCAAATTGCCTGGGGTGTAGTTTGTATGAATGATGGTAATTGGAAGGGAATAACGGCCATAGAAAACAGTAAAATATCACCTGTTTGATGTCTTATCAATCTGCACAACTCATGCCAAACCACGCACGTTCAGAGATGTTATTGAAATTGATAACAATGAGATAGAAACATAGAAATAATCAGAAAAGTATGGGTATAATATAGTAAAGCAGTAGTGAATTCTATACTAGAAAAGTATGGGTATAATATAGTAAAGCAGTAGTGAATTCTATACTAGAAAAGTATGGGTATAATATAGTAAAGCAGTAGTGAATTCTATACTAGAAAAGTATGGGTATAATATAGTAAAGCAGTAGTGAATTCTATACTAGAAAAGTATGGGTATAATATAGTAAAGCAGTAGTGAATTCTATACTAGAAAAGTATGGGTATAATATAGTAAAGCAGTAGTGAATTCTATACTAGAAAAGTATGGGTATAATATAGTAAAGCAGTAGTGAATTCTATACTAGAAAAGTATGGGTATAATATAGTAAAGCAGTAGTGAATTCTATACTAGAAAAGTATGGGTATAATATAGTAAAGCAGTAGTGAATTCTATACTAGAAAAGTATGGGTATAATATAGTAAAGCAGTAGTGAATTCTATACTAGAAAAGTATGGGTATAATATAGTAAAGCAGTAGTGAATTCTATACTAGAAAAGTATGGGTATAAGTAACATAGTGATTTAAAGAAAAGTATGGGTATAATATAGTAAAGCAGTAGTGAATTCTATACTAGAAAAGTATGGGTATAATATAGTAAAGCAGTAGTGAATTCTATACTAGAAAAGTATGGGTATAATATAGTAAAGCAGTAGTGAATTCTATACTAGAAAAGTATGGGTATAATATAGTAAAGCAGTAGTGAATTCTATACTAGAAAAGTATGGGTATAATATAGTAAAGCAGTAGTGAATTCTATACTAGAAAAGTATGGGTATAATATAGTAAAGCAGTAGTGAATTCTATACTAGAAAAGTATGGGTATAATATAGTAAAGCAGTAGTGAATTCTATACTAGAAAAGTATGGGTATAATATAGTAAAGCAGTAGTGAATTCTATACTAGAAAAGTATGGGTATAATATAGTAAAGCAGTAGTGAATTCTATACTAGAAAAGTATGGGTATAATATAGTAAAGCAGTAGTGAATTCTATACTAGAAAAGTATGGGTATAATATAGTAAAGCAGTAGTGAATTCTATACTAGAAAAGTATGGGTATAATATAGTAAAGCAGTAGTGAATTCTATACTAGAAAAGTATGGGTATAATATAGTAAAGCAGTAGTGAATTCTATACTAGAAAACTAAAGTAAGAAAGATCAAGAACAGTTAAATAGTACAATATTTTGATATAACCACACTTTAAAATCATGAAATAAATTTTTTTTTCGTATTGGTCCTTAAATAGCTAATGAAGTATCTTAATTGGGATAATTCATTTTTGTTCGTGCGGCCAAAACGTCATATCAATTGGATCACAATACCATTGTATTAAAAGTGTTTATCAAAACATCTAAAATTATTTTTCTTCTACAAAAAAAGCCGTCTTACAAACACTTCCCATTTAAGGTAATTTGCTATTGAGAGATAGTAAATGTTAATTTCCAGTTAGGGTGTATTTAGAGTGTAAACAAAATTACAGTCGTTAATATCTAGAAAGTTTTGTCAACATAAAAGTCGATGTGAATAGGGTAAGAGTGCCCTATGAATCGATGTTTATATTCAGTTAATTTTGTTAGACAATGAGTCGATTTTGATATCTAGGTTTTTGTCTAGCTAGTAACTGAGCGAAATGGTCGATGTTTATATCTAGATAGTATGTCAGGCAAATAGTCCATGTTCATATCGTTTATACCTAGTTACTTTGTAAGCGAAATAGTCGATGTTTTATATCTAGTTAGTTTGTGAGCGAAATAGTCGATGTTTATATTTAGTTAGTTTATGAGCGAAATAGTCGATGTTTATATTTAGTTAGTATGTCAGACAAATAGTTGATGTTTATATCTAGTTAGTTTTTCAGACAAATAGTCGATGTTTATATCTAATTAGTATGTCAGACAAATAATCGATGTTTATATCTAGTTAGTGTGTCAGACAAATAGTCGATGTTTATATCTAGTTAGTATGTCAGACAAATAGTCGATTTTTATATCTAGTTAGTATGTCAGACAAATAGTCGATGTTTATATCTAGTTAGTATGTCAGACAAATAGTCGATGTTTATATCTAGTTAGCTTGTAAGCGAAATAGTCGATGTTCATATCTAGTTAGTGTTTCACCCCAATAAGCGATGACAGACTTAGGGCCCCGTGACCTCGTAGATACGGTCTGTAGACCTTAATGACTACATACCTATACCTACATAGACACCAAACTCGGCAGGCTTAACTCCAAACTATAATAGCATGTAATACCCCAATAGCTATGACAAATACTGAAATAAGCATTTGTATGCATGATTCATTTTTTATAAATTAAACTCTTTTGAATATGTTTTTGTTTACACAAACAACAGTGATGTACAATTCTGTCTGATTGTCCGTTTGTGAAGCTGAGCACACCTGGCGCGGCTTTCGGTACCCCTCAGTCTGTACATGTATGTGATATCTGGGTAAGTAAACACGTGTTAATTGCCTTCATTAGAAACTTTTATGTGACAATTGATCGTAAACTGTCTCCACATTTTCTATGAGATTGTATCGGTACCTTGTGTGTAGGCTAACATTCCCTCCACTGACATTTAAGGTTCTTTAACATTTCTGATTTTTACGCTAACAATGTATCGCTGTGATTACTGGTCTCCCCACCAGCTTTTATTACATACCTTTTAGATGTGTATCATGTTCAATGTTATTAGACATTTCCTCATTTAATTACTTTAGTTTCCCCGCGAGATAAAAACCTAAGTCTTCTACGTCACAACTTTACCATCCGTCACTCGATATAAACATTAACTTACAATCGGTGATTATAAAGGCAACAGGATAAAGGTTCTGTGTATCTAGTTTTTATATAAAATATTAATTGTAAAACAGGTAATAAAATGTATATGGTTTGCAGTGCAACACACCGGTACATGATGAAACATATCTTTATATTATGCCATAATAGTATAACTGTGAAAATCAAGCCAAAACATTTGCTTTGTTTTTATACACGTGTTTAATAATCTATTTTCTGCCTCTAAATATAATATATTTATTGTACATTTGCTGCAAGGATAATGTGTATTATCAAAACCCATAGGGAAATCAAACAAATTCTTTCATTGTACCTGCATTGGATTTGCTAATGTTAATGTGATACAGGTATACAATGAATAGCCTACCATGATGTTTTCTCATGAGGATTAGACGTTTAATTACTAGTACATGTACATATCGTAAGCAATACGTATACCATTCACATATTTTATATATGTCAGAGTTTTTTGTTTTCACTACCTGGATTTTGTTTTCAAAATATCATTAATTGAAGTCTTTTTTTATTTCATTGTTTATATGAAGAATCAAAAAATGGAATGATATGTTGAAATGAAAATGTTTTCCAGTCACCATGATATAGCGACGAGACGACCGACGTGATAAACTATTACTAGTTGTGATTGGTCCAGCAGATGCGGAGATGCTACAAAGAAGGATAACTCTGACGGACTTTGTCATCACATCAGTCAATTTCGACAAAAGCAGTGGAAATTCTTAATAGTGCTTAACCCTCGAAAACACGAGTTTAAATACTAGTGTAGAAGAAATAAGGCCCTGAACAGTTCATACATAACATCAATTGTTATACCATTACAATCAATTTGTAAACTTTGTCGTTAGATACTTCTCTTTGTAGAAACAAATATATGTAATTGACATGATATCGCATTGTTAATTAGACAACTTAGGATGTTGTATACAGTTGTACATTGTATTTGAATGTAGAAGTTTTCAATATCTTTTAGAAACATTAACATTGCAAATATGTACTATTGTAGTGAAAAATTGCACTTTTACTCCGCAACATCATATATAAAATCAAATATTAATGTAATATTACCATGCAAATCATTAGTAATAATACAGAGTTTTACAAAAGCCTTTATTTGAAACCGCAATGTACTATTTCAATATATGTATTACAATATTATAAGACTTTAACATGTTCTGTTAAGCAATATATGGAGAAAAGAAACTATGTTAATACTTGTACATTGTATTCAAATAACACTTCTATTCTTACATCATCTACAGATAACTGTTGTTTGACAAATGAAATGTGATAGGCCAAAAGAACCAGTATGATGTCTGATCCATACTAACTTTCATCATATACCAGACCATATTGATGATTACTATCAGTTTGGTGAATACGGGATACGGAATAACTAGAATAAATATTGGAAGATGTTATAGGCCTTCGTAAGATTTTGTCAATTAAATTATCAAAAATGTTGTAGCTATATATGCCAACTTAATTATGATGATATAATTGATGTATTAATTGAACAAAAGTAATGTTAAGTTAATAATTTTTAAAAACCAGAGTCTCATCATTTTACAGTGACTTTTTATGAAATTGAATTAAACTGTCAATGACAGGGGCACATTGATTCTAAACATGAAATTGATGTTAAAAATATGTTTTATAAAGAAACGTGTAATATATCGTTGTCAATACTTCCCGAATACTCGATTTTTTTAACATTTTGTTAATAAATAATTAACAAATGATTAATTAATATATGATTAAACATGAATTATACTAGAGTATTTCCATGGTACGTATGTCTATAAGGCATTAGACAAGTTAAACAGTTCTAGCGATGTCCATATGGTCAACACAGAAAAATGGGACTAAGACCCACACACCTGTGGCGGTTACAAAGAAATCGGTAGTGTCAGTTCGTACGTCAGTCCACAAAGTTTTGGGCACCTTTCACAAAGTACCTGTCCATACACATCTGCCCAACAAAGGCCATGCCTTCCAGAAAAATCAATTATCTTGCTTATAGCTACACAGGACAAAATAAGTTAGCCTAATTATCATTTAACTCCACTGCTTTTGCAGGGGATCAGTAAATCAGAAGATAACATTATTGTCAATAGTAAGTGAAATCGCATAGCGTATAATATGACAATTTGACGAGCGGGTATTTGAGGTGCGTTCTCAAACTTTTGTGGTGAGCACGAACGAGGGGAGTATTTGATTTGTTCAAATAGGTAAGGGGGAAATCTTTTTCGTAAATCAATATAGAGATCAGTTCGAATCGTTAGTGGTTAAAAAATCTAGGCCAGAAAAGATAAACGATGACAATAGCTGATAGGATGAAAGTGAAGAAACAGAATGATCTATCGAGAGCACGCAGCCAGAATGTAACATTATGTAAGAGTACGACAAGAAAGTGACTACTGGGAATTACTTCATTAAAATACATTTCAATGTTATGTAGTAACCATTTTCTTCATACACTGATCTGCTATCATGTGGCAGTACAATACAGCCGATACGAATATAAAAGGGTAATATATGAATAATTTCGCGAATTTTAGCGACGAGAATATGCCGTCAATTTGTATACATGTTGAATGTATATAATTTCATTTTTTTAAATCGCACAACGTTCATGAAACAAAAATGAAATAAAATAAAATAAAAAAAAACAAAAAAAAAAACCATTACAACATAAAAACAAATTCTATGTGTTAATCCATGTTAATAATTAGCGTTCATTTTTCTGTTTCGGGAAATGACGTAATGATAGTCAACTACTGCGCGATGACTATATGCTTAAGCTTTTGTACCGGAAGAATTGACACATTTATGCATCATAATCAAAGTGCACTTGAAATGGTTAATAAAACTGTATTCAATACCATATTTCAATTAATTGGAAATCTGTAGAACGATTTTATCTATATTTTACCCCCTGTTAGGAGTATTTTCGTTTTAATAATTACCAAATCTACCTTGGCCACGATCAGCATGATGTTGGACAGGTATCAATCTCAAGTAGTGAAGCGTAACGTAGAGTATTGTAGTGGAGCGTAATTACAAGTCTAAGTTTAATAAGATTGGACGGGTATTTGAATGTTTTATATAATTGTTAGTCCCTCGGTAGAGTATCAAGGGTATTTGTCATGTTTGTACATATTCAATGTCAATTCGGTCAGATCATCGTCTTCGGCAGATAACGTTGCCTTACTTTACATATCGCTTATCATCATTTTACAGACATTTATGATCCATGCGACCATTGTTCGTTAACACAGTATACCACGACATACTCGCATATTTAGACAGCTAGTCAATGAATTTAAAACGAACGTACCGGCGCTCATACGCTGTATCTATATGGACCTCATCACTGTGACTTTTTTAATCATATACAGTTTTCTACCTTTTCTAACTATAATATAAGTGCTGTTTTTTCATATTTTTATTTTGAATATAAATAAATTTGTTTATGATACATCATTACTAAATACATAAATCAAGGTTATAACGATTATCAAAGGTAACATCGTAGAGTTATCAAACTATTTATAGCATTTTACTCGACCTTCGAAAAAGTAAAACTTAAAAGAATGCGTGAAATGAAAGCAGCATGTGTAGAGTAACTTCTTGATACAATTAGAATACTCTTTTCTGCACGATTTTCTTTTATATACCCTTGTCATCTGAAAGCAGTTGGCCAGTGAGCTTTAGATGTACTAGGATTCAATATAACTTTTGTTTGTTTCATCACATCCAGAAATGGACAATAAAGGTATAATAATGATATGCAATTTGTTTGCTTATCCACCTAACATTAAGTGATACGGCACTTGTGAAAGAGAGTTGACTTCAGTTTCAATTTTGGCACAGACTACTTTATATGTTACATAAAGTCATAGATGTTGATTACAGCGTATGTTACATCACGAAAAGAAAATTACATGTTTTTAATTTCTATATTTAAAAATGAACATAACTCATAAAGAAAAGTTACGTTATATTACTGAATGATTTCATGCCATGTCTTTAAAGTCAAACGTCAAAATAGAACAAGAGATTCGTAAATTTGCATTAATTTTTCATGTTGTATCTATTTAGCGACATGTTTCACAGCGAGTTTGCATAATTTGATATGTATTTGTGAATGTCTTTCCTGTTTATTTATATTATTTTCATGATATAAAAAGTTATCTCTTTTACCAACTTAATTTGCAGAACTGATTCTTAAATAGTTTCCGCCCTTCTTTAATAAAACAATCACAACAACTACATTTCCTAAAAAAGTAATATTCCCTGAGAATGTGAAATCCATGATGCTGTAACATTGATCCGAAATACGATGCTGACGGACGTAAGACTGGAACATGAAGGTGCCCGATATCGTTATATACTAACAATGAGTGTAGACCATGCCGGCCGTGACCGGCGCAGATTTACCTAGTAACAACTACAGGCGTCATTCCTCGGTAATAAACGTTCATAAATGTTAGCATATAAAATCCCTCAAGTCAGAGATTTAGTTTGAGTTTTATTTCATTCCAGTAATTTAATTTGAAAGCCAGAAATTTCGACCCCGATTACTTTGCTGTTCTGGAGAGGTGTGACGAAGAACGCTCTTTCGTTGTCACACAAGCGTATAGCCACGGTAAAATTGCCGTGTTAGGTAGCTATTGTTAAAAGTATCCCGTCGGCCTATTTGTATGTATTTATTTATTCACTGTAGAGAAGAACGTTCAAGTTTGAGTTTTCAATTTCATCGCAAATAAACAGCAGCAGGACAGCGTCGATATGAAATAAATTAGTTACTGCAATCTGGATGTTATTTAGGCAAGTGTCACACGAAAAATGTCCGCCATGAACTTGACAGAACTATTTCTCACAGTCAGACGTATAGAGCTTCTCACCAAACCTTTTAATTACCATCCAGGTATCAAAATAAGATACCACTTAAATATAATCCACACGCAAAATTCTGAATTTTACACTCAACTGCTTGTACATTCGAGTCAAGAAGTAAATTGCCTACTATCATTCAAGAGTCAACTCGATTATTTTATTTTACAATGTGATGTTTATTGGAATCGCAATTTATTTTCTGTTGTTTACACTAAATTAAAATTATATAAATACTTTTTCATAAGATATATTTGTATAACTCAATATTTAAAGATGCACAGAATTGTTTGCAACTGATAAAATTTGCTTGTAAAAGCAATACAAACCGTTGTTACAAACTTACTTTCTTTGCTATTTTACCGTTGAAAACCCACAGTTTTATCGTTAAAAGAGCCAATCGATTAATAAATGTCTACAAATAATGGTATTTTCTCTTTATTTTATTGCTTGATAACAACAATTTACAACACATTTTACGTTCAGTTTCTTATTGAATTTCTCTCCATGCAGAAGGAGTAATTTTTTACGTCCACATGTACACGACGCATTTACCACGGAGGAGATAATATCTGTGATTTTAAATGTCGATTTCAATGTCTATAAAAGTCTAAACCGTTTATGTATGAGTCTAACCACTATTTTGCAATCCTTTGCTTTATCTGATCGTAAAACTGACAAGCGAGGACCACAAAAATGTTATTTCTAAACTTCCCTACACAGTTTGTCCGCTGTCGTACATTAATAAAACACGAGTAATGATTATCAACAAAACAATGAAAAAGTTGAACCGAACATTCACAAAATTATCGTAATATTACACACTACGCTAATATTACAAAACAACCAAGTTTCATCTTAATTCGTGGTATAACGACACCAGATGGTTTCTCGACTGTTTTCGAATTTTGACACTCGGGTCATCTGGCCTGCGCATGGGTACATTTAAGATACAAGGAAAGATAACATGAAAAAGACCACTCACATGAGATCTTACAACTGAAAACAATGGTCGAACAAACTTGTCACACAATCAGAACAACCTCTGTGTGAATAAGCTGTAAATTTCAATAGAGAAACGTGTAGGGCATGTAGCTTTCCGGTAGGAGCTTTTAAAGACCAACACCACACGGATATAGAACTCAGCAACTCGATAGGCTTGTGGAAAACACCAACGGCTTGTGTTTAGACTTGGGAAAATTAGACTGAGGAGTCATCCGAATCCACAGTGGAAAACATAATTGTGCAACCCCTCCCCTAGATAAACAGATACACCAAGGTACTTTAGTATGACAAAAATAACAAACACCTGTGTTTCTGTCAATCTAATCACAGGTGTGGTTTGTAGTTAAGTATCGACAATTAACATCTAATACATTCGACATTTATCACTGTGCTAAAACCTAGATATACTACCCTTATCCCCAAACCATTAAGAGTAATTAGTACTCAATCCTACCATCAAGCATCAGCGTTACAGCATTAATCACAGTACTCATAATCATCACAACTACTGCCTAACATTTGTTAGTGCAGCTCTTTTCGTTTTGTTTTCCTTCTAATAAATGAAAGAATGACTGTTAATAAATGAAATAGCGGGCCTAAAATGCCATCAGAGCACCAAACGCTGTACTTTTTATTGTCAACAAAACAGTGATCTTTGAGTTATGTATATAAAGAAGGCTGTGATAGCAATCAGCAGTAGGATTGGTAGAAAGAATGGGTAATGGGTGGTCTGGGTACATCACCACATTGGTATACATCTCTAATTAATAGGTAAAGTCTGTAGATAACAATCTCCGCTCATATCTTATGTACTATTGTCAATCAAACACACTCCGCCACCGACCTTCAGCGTAATCGGCAAACGTAGCTTGTTCGCCGTAATGTAATTATTATAAAGATACAACGATTTCGATTTCACGTCTAGATTGTGTTCCTTTGTTGTAACCTTAACGGGAATACATATTTACAACACTAGTTTAGTAGATCAAGCTATGCGATATGTAATGATTGGACTGATGTTTAGGTTAACATTCTAGGGAAAATACCCGTCATTGCCTAATGAATTCCGTTAATTATTCATGACGTTCGAATGTACTGTACGATAATCTAACAACGATATTGCATCATTTTTTTCCGAGTGGATTTTTTCATTCTTCCTCCGTGAGCATTAAATCGAATCTGATAAATGATCCGGGCACAGTCACCAAATATCTTTGCACATATATATAGATGAATACATCACAGCTTTATAGACATCCATGTGTCTACATATTACAATACACAATAATCGTAAGAATCAGACATTTTCAGGTTACTAGTGTCAGGTACGTACCACATGTATACAACTAACCTAAAGTATTTAGGATGTAGGTGGTACCCATAAAGAAGTTCGTTTTACGGTTCATGTTTTAGACAGAAAACATTTTATATATGATATTCTGACTATACCTCAATAAGTCAATCTTCCTTTTAACAAGCATTCGTATCGAAATAAATATATGTGTTACCATCTCATAACTAAAAATGACATTGCCGTTTGTAAAATCGTCATTGATTGGCTGAAATAACGAAGCAATGCTTTCATGAAAAAACTTGTCTCCAGAAATTTTGAATTTCAGAGGTTTAGATTGAATTATAAGGATTAACTTGCATATATTTTGTACTCTTATCATAAAGCATAACACGGTTTATTAAGAGTTACTAAATTGTTATGTCATTTCATTACTAAATAAGGCATTTGTTATGTCATGCAAAACTCTCAAATTATAATGAAACTAATCCTATTCTTTATGGATAACTAACTCCACCACTACCTACGGCATCAAGTTTAGCACTAAATAAATATGGCTTCACAACATTATGATATCAGTCAAGACTTCAATTCTACATTGCTATATTTATACCGAAGCTGTGTTGTTCCGATTTTTGCACGCATTGTGTTACAGTTTAATACGAGATTCTCCTGAATTGAATGTAAATCATCCAAAATTATTCATTTTACTCGTGACCTTAACACCAATGCAACCTCTACAACTTCTACGTAAACATACTGGGTATATCCACCTTACAAGCTACACATCACAAACACTAGCGAATGAAGGCGTTGTCTTCTGACGGACTATTAAGAGACAATTAATACCAGAAAAAGGTGTTATATATAGCAAATGTTGTTTTAATTCAAATGATGCCGAGTAACACCCATGTATTGTAAGCTCAAAACATTCCCTTTGATATTTTATGTCATTGCAATGCTATTTACCCAACCCAATGACGTGATATGTGTAAACTGAATATATATCCGGTAATCTATTGCTTCACTACCACATTTACATCAAATATCAAACACGACAAAACATCTAGACGTCACCACATTATTTGTCGACGTCACCATATTTGGATGGGGTTTATCGTCGGCGACCAGGCCCCGATTTACGTCACCATATTTGGATGGGGTGAATCGTCGGCGACCAGGCTCCGATTTCTCCAAACAACCTAGGATCATGAAACCTTCTTTGACTCAAGCTTTCGCTTAGCCAATAAAAATGACTTAACTTTTTGTAATGTCATCTGCCATTGACATCTTAAGACTGCTTTAGGTTAAGGACTATTTCATGCTTTTGGGGCCAGGTAGTACAATCGGTAGATATTTCATCTAGTTTTCTTGGGTTTTAGGTTCGAACCACAGTCAAGTCGTGCAGTTGCCCCCTCCTACTACATTAGTAAGACGCGATTTATGTCCTGCTCAACACTGCCAATAAAGAACGCTCAAGATTCTAAGTCAAGATATTGTAGGGACAGTAACAGGATTAAAATACAAGGTGATTAGACGAACAAAACGCTCGAATATAAAACGAATATTGGGAAATATTTACAATCCGGCGAATGTTTTTTGACAGAAGCGATATCCAGTAATACACAAATCAAGATACAATAAACACGAATATATAGGAAATAGCATTAAAACATCACGAGAACACCCAATATATATATAGAGAATGCATAAGAGGACATTCTGAAAACGGAAGTTGGAATATTTTACCAGAAGGGGAAGATTTGTAGCAGGTGGTACTTTAACGGAGGCACAGAGTATACAAAACTGAACTTCGACCTACACTATTCACCTGTTATTGTTACACATATACAAAACTGAAATTTAATGAACTAATTATTTTTGATACACTGACATTTGTCACACCAATATCGGGAATATTATTATTATATACAAGTATTTCGTTTTGAAACAATTTAGTATTCCTTTCCTTAGATAGAATAATAAAAGTTCCTGCTAAATGAAGTAACAAATGACTGTACTTGTAGAGGTTTAAATTAATCTTATATATACATATACTCACCAAAACATTACGGGTTTCGTAGAAACAAAATGTTCGACTGGATATTGAAATAAAAGGTCCATATTTACGTATGACATTTGCCCTTGTTAAGTGACGGAATAAACTGGTCCTTTCGACAGCAAGGTTTGTGATAAGCTGGAGGAGTGACAAGCTTATTTTACCTTAAATCTCAGTTAACATAATGACCATTCGTATCATTGTGGAAACTTTAACATGATTTTCAGCCGTTTGGTGCTCCTACAAAGCGATACTTGTGATACAGTCATTAATGTACGACAGTTTCTCCTTGATGAGGCAGGTGTCTACCATAAAATCGCCCAGTTCCGATGACTAGGTGTGAAATACACCAATAAATGGCCTACTCATCAATGTCAGCGATAATAAGGGAGACTATGTCAGTCTTACTAACGTGCCCCGACTAAACTGGGGCACAATTCAACAACGGGGCTGCAATAAAAAGCAATGCGGCGAAGTTACCGGTATATTGCCATAGTATACATAGGAAGTACTAAAAAAGGGCTGCTCGAAGTACATTATCATTTTAATAAAGATGCTCCATCGATGACAGAGCATAAACGATACGCATCATTTGAACAATAATTGGTTTTTAGTAGTCAATATATACATGTATGTCTAATTAATACAAAATTATATAAAATAATTTTCGTTTTTGGTGCATGCGCAATTAGTACTTCATTGCATTGAGTCCATAGTGTCACGGATTTTTTTTCATATTGAAGTAAAAAGGGAAGTTCAAACTTTTTAATGGCGGTATTGGTGTAAAGTTAGTAAAGTTTGCAGCTGAAGAAAATTACTAAATCACCTGTTGCTGTTTTTGATAGAGAGCAAAATACCATTTGTAGAGCATCTTTAAATGAAAAAACATGCTAACATTCGATTGGGTTTTTTTTCTGTTGATCATAAAGTCCGGGTTTTTTTTGTATTTCATAAATTCATTATTCCTAATTGTACCCAGACTGTAATACGTATAGTTTTTTTATACAGATATGCCGATTTGATCATTTTCGTCTAAGCCGTTGGGATGGGAGCAAACATTAAGAAGCAGTTTTCTCTCAAAGAAATAACGTCATAATAAATACCCGATCACAAGAGTAGACAACTCGAATCAAAGAAACGGCGGAAGAACATAGTAAAATTTCAAAGTATCTCAATTCAGAAAGCTCTGATAGGAACCTCTCAGTGGTCAACATTGTCCAAAGCAGCACTTACCTTCAGACTCCTGTTCAGCACAGCGATCTCGTCAGTTTGATTTATCACGTGTTACATTTGAAACATGGTCCCCAGAAAAAGGGATCAAAACGAATTTACTCAAACAGACATTGCATGGTTACAGTTGTAAGACATATGAAATGTGCAGCTGCATTGCCTCAGCATACCACATGTATGGTCAACTGTGTCTACAAACGTATTATATAACAAGACAGCGATATGCACATTTTGATAATATTTCCCGATTTTCTAGGCCGGTAATTATGCATTCTAAACGTTAATACCTTTTTATGGTTTTGGTCAAGTAAGGAAGAGAATAGTGTTTGTTTATCGCTAAAGCAACGAAAGTATATTTCATATGAAATCTACGTTATGCATAAAAAAGAAATGATATTTGCTCCAATTTACAATCAAGCTTATAATGCTTCCTCAATTTCTAAACGAGGTTAGTATCGTACCTACTAGGTTACATCAGAGCAGCTTACTGTCTTTCCCTTGTCGTTAGTTAGGATGTACTGTAGTAATAGATGGGTAACGTATCGGGTGACTGTTATATAGATATGGTATACCATCGGGGCAGGTGCACGCTAAGACCTACCCAGGTTGGTGATGGAGCCCCCCTACCGAAAGATGACAGCGTCAAGAGTAGGTCAAAGACGAGAGCCGGGTAGGAGGGAGGAGATATAACACATACTCGTATGCTAAGTGCTATTAGGTTTTATATGCTGGTATCAAATCAGCTAAATCTATTTTGCAAATGAGAAAACACATGCAGCCTATTCTTAAAGAGGGAGAATTACACAAATGATCCAACCGGGGCGTGGATGCCGTGTCATAGCTGACAGACTGAGGTGTTGATAAGTTCATAGGGAGGATGGCATGTCATCACGAGAGTAACAGAGGACGTATACCTCACGAGCGCTTTGGGTAGGATTATCAGACCACCCAGGGTACTTTCGAACGCCCTACTGGGGCAAAATGGCTGATACAGATGGACCAAAGTAGGCATATAGCGGATGTAGCTGCCATATTGATTTAAAATGTCGGCCCGATTCCCAGGCACATGAGATTCGTACCAGGTCCACTACTGAAAATCTTTACAAGACATACTCTAGATGTTAAAAAAAAGTATTTTCCGAGAAAAAAATCATGGCCCCTTTAAGCTTAAGCGTGGCCAAAGTTTACACTGGATCAGCCGGTTCGTATAATATCTTTAAATTGTCCCTGCGCCCAACAAATAATTAAACCTTTTCTATAGTGCATCACAAACCCATCCAAATGTAAGGCAATGGAGAGGTGACATCAGAGCACATTGAAATATAAGACTTGTTGTGTATGATTACAAAACTGAAAACTGATACAATGTTTATTTTTCTTTAAACCAACAAAGGTCAAAGACAAACGGTTAATCGTACAAATTAGTATAGATTGCGTTATAAACACAGCTTTGATAAAAACCTGGCGATTCAGTTGCACGTTGCTATAACATGTCGCCGGTGTGACAGATGTTGTCTTGTAAAGCATATGTAAATGGCTTTAAACAAGCCACAAACAGATAGTAGACGCTAAATATGTGTGTCTTATAGGGACATTGATACTGTTGAGGACTAAACACGATATTGTCAGTGACATAATGAGCTGCATCGGAATATCGACATTGATATAAGCGGCCCAACCAAAACAAGGAAGCATTGTGGTATCGTATTAAAGGCCATAAATCGCCGAAGCGTTTGAAAGGTTCACACCCCCTATTTCAACCCTATTACATGCATATCCCGGGTATTGTTTACAGGCTTGTTAAACACACGATAATTAAATAGATGTTCATGTGAATCGATGGGAATCTCCTCTGATCAAACGACCGAGTGTTGAGGTCATCAACATATCAACGGAAATCACTGGTCAAAAAATGTTGAATTACCTTTGGAGCAAGTCTTTGAGGTGAAGATAAGATAGTGCTGGTTGTCCAAAGAGGGTTAAAACCGAATAGATATCGATCTGAACAGTCATAAATATAGATCGGTTAGCCAAGGTGCAATTAAGAATAGAATAACGTTGACGCTTGGTCTCTAAAATAGATAAAAAAGAGGTCGGTGCGGGGTCGAAATATAATAATGTAATAGGTTGAGTAAGGATACTGTTGGAGTTAATCACACATCCACTGCCTGCTAAAGTCTACATATGATGCTAATCATCAAACCACTACCTGTATTTGATGTTCCTCGTAGCAAACTATTTCACTCATTCATTAAAATGCAGACGTCGACCGATTAATTGAATTAATTGTGGTATTTACAAGTGCAGGCCGTGACAAGCTATCATGATTTTACGGATAACGCTCTAAAAATATAAATAAATAAAAAAAAGAAATAATGCAAACGCAACATATTTTTTTCAAAACTAGATCATTAAAAAAGTAGTGCATAGAACACTTAATTGTCTCTCAATGTGTGCAGATATTGCAGATATATGGAGATTGTTTTAGTGTTTCTATATACAGATACATTTGATCAGAGGTAATATGCTTTGGTCTCGAAATAATGCCTATACAAGGGATTATGCTATCTTAACACTAACAAATATAAAATGATTTATGTGACATATAGCACGATTTGATCACAGTTGTTCTTACAGAAATGGCGGGCTTGTTAGGAATTCATATACAGGGAGGTTCAATAAATTAATACATGACATCAAAAATACCCTCTCCTTTAATCCAAGGGTCAAAATTTGTGTATATTGATGTTATTGAACACAGATAGATCCTAAAAAAATTGAGAGCGATAATGAGGATTTGTTTTGCTAGTACAGATCACAATATTGATATCAATTTATATGGAATGATCTTACAAAAATGGCTGAGGCACTTATTAGGATACGATTGTACCAGTTAAGGGATAGCATAAGGAAACATGCAAAGAGAACTATTATGTTTTGGAACATTCAGAAACCTGAAACACTCTTCGATACACATTGTAAACGACTTAATATGAAATGTCAGTGGGAAAGAGGAAATATACTCAGAGTAGAAGCAAAGGAAAAAAGCAAGACAGAGAAGAAGGTAATTTTATATACGGAGTCTGCGAGCCGTCCGTCTAGAGAGAAGCAATGACCAAATACAACATTGTCATAAAAAACCTTAAAATATTAAAAAATGAGTCGAGAGAAACTTACACAATATACAAATTTAAACTACATGTCAACCACAATATTCAAGATATGGACATAGAGGCAACTCTGTCTGCGTCCATCAACTAACTATATAATTAACTGTATAACGAATTGTAAACCTAACTTTATAACTAAAAATATAACTATATAACTAACTATGTAACTAACTATATAATTGTATAAGACAGCTGTAATATGAGTGTAGTACAGATGACCTTTAAATGACCCATTGAGAATACTAGAGAATTTGATCAAATTAGTATACACATACATTAGCGTGGTGCTAGGCTTAATACAAGGAAAAGGAGGTCTTTCACGATTATCCACCAGATGCAACTACCTATGTAGTTGAACTACTCATAAAACTCCAAATGAGTATAACTGTAATAGGTGATCGAATCCGGATGGGTCGACAATCAATAGAGGTTGAAATAGAAACATGAAAAAAAAAACGAAAAATAAATCGTTAATTTGCTTCGTAGCCATGACAAGAGTATTTTCCTGAGAAAAAGAGTATTAAAATCCTATTAAAGAATAAAAAGCGTAGACACACTACATATAACATTTGATTTTATGATTATTTTACGAGAGAAAAGGAAACGTTCGTTTTCATATACCCGATATCAGAGCTGTCACTTCATTCATAAAGGTGTCAGGCTAACACTGGTGAAATAGTCGCGGACTAGCGGACCATGTAAGGGTATAACTAAAGCAAATTTAATTATGATGTCCCGTTTTTGAAATTTCAGTTACTTCTACCCCCGAGATGATTTATAATGGTATCATATTCCACACAGGTATAACATTATAGAGAGCCAAACAGCAGATTTTTTTCGGAAATCGGGTAATTTCTCCTTTTCTCCCTGGCCACTTTGATGTATTGGAAACATGGGTTAATCTTGATCGCTCGTAAAACACGGAACAATAGAACTAATTTACATACTGTTATAAAAACCTTGTTTTTGTAATTTATTGTATATGTTTTAGATGGTATCACCAATAAGGTCTACAAAGTTACTCATCTGTTCCCTGTCAACCACTGTATGACTAGGTACGTTACACCTAGTGACCAGAAACCATCAGAGGGCGTCAGAAATACCAAAACTATCATCAGAACGCCTACAACTCAAATATATCTATGTACTGCACTTGGATTAATCATCTGTTATTTAAAATCACACATGTAACTTTCCCATAGAAGTTATTAATCGGGTACGACTATAAGATAACTGCTGTTACTCTTCGTATTAAGATTTCAAATAGGGGAAATCATAATAAAATTAAACTGTCATATCACTTAGGATGTAAAACACCACACAATATTGAGGATGCAGGAGAGTTCCTATCAAGAAATGAAATTTATCACCCACATCATAAACCAAGAGCGTATATTTTTGTTGGTAGTAGGTTTATAAAGTTCGAAAAATCATGACATGATATAAGGTTTGTGATCATACTACTATAACATGCTAATATTGGAGTTCGATTAAGAACGTCCCTTAAAATTTCACTAGTGCTAAAACCAAACATCTTACTTCATGAAACGATTTGAGTTTAGCAAGCCCGGATATACATTCATACTGTCAGTACGTCAACATGTCGATTTTCCACCAGGTTGAAAACGAATAAAGACCAAAAATCATAATGATGATTCTAGTGAATTGAGAATATAGAATTAACCCAAAACACTTGTCACCGTGAGTGTGAAATGCTGAAGAATTTGTATAGATTGTACCCGAGGATGGCAATTTGTACATATCCCCTTACACCATGATTATTTTATAGTAAGAGAATACCTTCTGAATTCCAAGTAAGGTTTGCAGGCCTACAATTACGGGGTGTACGGTAAAGCCACCAAGAGGAGGCTCCGAGACACTGATCAGGGGTCAATCATCACAATCTCACGTGAACATGCACAGTCAATGTGTATTTATTTGTCAGTCAGCGGGTTGTGACCTTTAACCTAAACAGGTTCACTGAGTTGGTAATTGAAGGTATACCTTCGCTTGTAAAGAAAACGTAGACAGAACTGATTTGAGCGTTTGACTTTTAGAGCCTTCCTTTGTTCGAAACAAGTATGTCCATGGCAATGACAGAAATGTAGACCTAGAGCCTAGGCAATTCCATTTTATCGGTTGGTGACCTCAGGGATTAATTTTGATATCCTCATCTTAGCTAAATATAAATACTGTGATTGATGGATATGCTGAACCGATTCAGGATTTGCTCATCAAGAAAACTGATCACATCGAAGAACATCTCAAACCATTGACATGCACATGTGTTTTCATAAGAATTCAATACATTCCAGGATAATAATATATTCAAGTTTATAATAACATTTAATGAAGAAAATGAATTTTAGAAATGTATTACAAGATCATTAAGAGTATGAAGAACGCAATTGTAGCTAAAATGACATACTCAAATAAATCAAAACTCATCAAAAGCAGTATCATCATTTCTATAGCCGCAAATAAGTTTACATCTAAAATAATATTAACGTATCGTTGTCACTGACAGGGGAGATAACCTTTGGAAAAGGGGAGATAACCCTACATACATAACGCTATTTCAGTGACATGTTTATCTGGGCGAATGTTTTCTTATCAATAAAAATAACTGTTAGATGAATCAGCTGATCCACGTAACCTGGTGTGACGTTCGGTATTAGGGTGGAGATAGATTGCTATCATTGACTCGGTAGGTACCCACAGTGATAACCGATAAAGTCGTTCTATAATTGTAACAATGGATATTGACCCTACCAATTAATACAGATCTATATCTTATAATTTTTGTGTTGTCATTTTAATACATATCTTATAGGGTAAAAAAGAGTTTAATTTGTATCTTTTCGTCTTTTAGTCAAATCAAAGACTAGACTTTTAGGGATCACAGAATGAATTTATGAAATCAATGAAGGTGATGTCTACAAATTTTTGCAACATAGAAAATACAACAGAAATAATTAGGAACATGGTTATATAAATTTCATATTTACAAAACAAACCAAAAAGTATAAATAACAATGCGTTTTCAGATATGAATATACTTTATGCTATTTAATTAAGGTGATTAACTTCAATGGAAAATAACCCAAGAAAACAATAGTATCAAAAACAATATATAGGGGCGAGATATAAAATATAAAATGGTGGTTTGACATATTATCACAAAACATCAGAATATATAAATTAAAAACCCCACATATACAACACAATCATTAAGATGGCACCCTTAATGCATATGTACTAAGATTGATCAAGAAACTGAATTGACGAAATATAAGATCTAGGGCTCGCTAAATATAAAACGAATATATTTCTATTTAAAGCCTACATAAAGGTCAGTATGCATGTGTCCAGATCAAAAACAAATCACATTAACCATGCCCGACATTAATTGCAGCATATACAAACAATGTGTGAGCTGCCACCCTTCAATAGCCTTGCTTTAGATATTCTTTACCTCTGATATATCAAACGGCAGGCTTTTTTTTCCTTTGCAGAGATTGACATTAAATTCAATTAAATATTTGAAATCTGAAAACATAACAGTACGCGAATAATTTGTCTATTCTTCTGTAAATGGGCCATGGAAGGGGTGTGCACATAAACTTGTAACTAGACCTACAATGACAATGATATGAAATACCACTGACTTGTATGAAACATAACGTCGGTATAATTCCCGGTTTGGATTACACAACATTATTTTTATATCCCATGAAGCTTATTTTGTTCTCCTTGGCGTTGCTATGGTTTATATTTTATATCCCATAATGATTTTAGTCTAAGCAACTCAATGTTGCTAAGGTTCGGTTGACTTTGCTCTACATTTCAAATACCCGTACATATAAATAATTAAATATATAACCTTTTTTTATTACACAATGTGTACGTATACATGCGCTAATGAGCATATTGGATAGGCACACTTACCGAAAGATGTAAGAGATTTGGGTATTTCCAAGGCACGAGTATATTCCTAGCTTTGCTTCCTGTCTCATACGGATATCAAACAGTTTGACAATGTTCACGTCATAATTACAGCACTTTGACCTTTGACCGGGCAGTTCTGTTACTACAGACCGCCATCACCTTGCTATGTCGTGGCGGACACAGGTCGACTCCACACACGTCCGAATACAAACAGACCATTTAAGGGATTCAGTTCGACAAGGAGGTTGACAGGCTGTACACAATCTACCTATCAGGCGATGGGTTAGGGTAAAAATGAAATCTGTCTGATGAAAGAGGTGGTTAAGATACCCTTCTGGTCAAAGTGTAAGGGTGGCTTCAAAGGAGCAGATTACTTCATTTCGTATTATCTGACAATGTATCAGTTTCTCAGCTCGATGTATCGCTTACGGGAACGTGTTTAAGTTTTACTATTGTTGCTTTTTGACAATAATGCAAACGATGACATATAGAGAGGCTTTCCTAACAATTGAATCCTCTGACGGTTTCAACTTATACGGCTACAGGGACCATATAAGTTGAGATTTTAATTTCCTTTTTAGTATCCAATTTTATATCTTATGAAAATGTAAAATGCTGAACGAGAGATATACAATACACAGTTCATAATCAAGTACCCGGATGGGAAGTGAGGTCATCAAAGTTTCATGATAGCTCACGTGTTAACTGATCCAATTGACATTACATTAAAATAGTAGGGAGCTTAGTTCGTGGGGCACATTGACGATTACTAAAAACTAACAACTTCAATTAGAAGTGGTTGTTGTAGGCCTTAATGAGTATACACTCAATATGATAGCAAAAACTAAGACTAAGTCTTACAAACTGTGACAAGAAACCATCACTACATATTATGAGCCATTTTGAATCAAATTTATATTTAGCACTTCAACTAACAGAATGCTGAAATTGTGTTGAAACAACATATAGCTTATATGGTCAAAATTATTTAACTATTTAACATCATCATCTAAATGAAAATAACAAAAGTCACAATGCCAAAAAAAATCCCATATTATTTTTCAAAACAGTCAACCAACTTGACATTTTCACTTAAGTCATTAAAAACAAGGTGTTCGTTATCAAACAACCATGCAATCTTAAAACGTCTTAAGAAAAAATCCAAATTACTTATAATTGTTTTCATATTATTATTTCAATAGAAATATTGCCATATGGACAAAACAACAAACACATATGAAACATGAGAACAAATTAACCATCTTTATAGCATGGGGAAACATTTTGCTAGTTTGAAGATTACACTTGGTATCGGGCTTTAGGTCAGGAGGACAAGCTATGAAATGTCACTTCATCCGGGTCAGATGACCTTCCAGAACTCCTACAATGAAAACGTAGGTGATAATATGTTCACACCATTGGTTACCAGAGACATTTCCATACAATCTGATTGAAAGAATTCATATTTGAATCATATGTAGTAAGTACCTGCAGATGTTGGATTGCGGCTTTTAAAGCTACTGACTCATTTCTGATAGACAAGGGCCAAGGTAGGTGTCGTACCTCTAACACAGGGTCTACACAGCAGGAAGTGGACGCTCTACAGCAATTACCCTGCCCTGAGTGACAGGAAACTAACACCTATGACAGAGGCAGGACAAACTATTCCTCATCCGGGTACTCAGACCTGGCTAATTCCTTAACCTGTCTCCGGTAAGCTCTATCCGGATTTGAAATATAAAAGTAGTTTAAGACTTTACACGGCTTCAACATGACAAACAACGTTATCTAGGCAGTGTTTAATGTAATTGCAATCAAAGTAGACTGCCTGATAAATCAAGGTCTCTTTGACTTTTGTTAGTATATATATTTCTGCAAATTTTTCCTATTGACGACAAAACAGTTACAAAAATGCTAACATATAATAGGGAAATTATTGTCTAAATGTGTTTTTTTTTAATTGCAAGGTAACTAAGTATATATTCTATACATATTGGTAACTATAATAAACATGTATTATAAATATATACACATTAGATAGGGTGACTGGGTGCAGGTTTTTATGATGTATTATTGCTGTAAGCTATCCTCATAAAACACAGATAGAGCCAAAAATAATAATTTGGAGAAGCATATATATACACCAATACAGTCAGACCATGTGTTCCGAAAGAGTATGCATTCTTTTGTTTATAGACAACATATGTTAAGTTGAAAATTAGACTCGGAAGGATAAAATGATCCGAGAACACGCATTCAAGAGCATTTCACTGTTTAACACCGAATAATTCAAATTGAATAAAGCAATAAAGATTTTAGCGACTTATATCGAACTAACCAATAAATCACTCTAAGGATAAACCTTTCAAAAGAATGAACCATTTATTTCTTTGTCAATTTTGATACAATACCCCAGTTATGAGAGAGAAAAAAAGACTACAAATATATATTTACCAGAAATAGCACATTGCTGAAGTACTTACGAATGTTTGCAATTGCGATACATTGCTGCATGTCAATCAATTGTCCAAATCCGGCTGTTGTTAATATCCGGTTTGATGACTTGGGATTTAATCACTCCAAAACAATTAATTACACATCCAACGCAGTAGGCAATATTGTACAATCGTGGTTATCGTATACAAACAAACACACAAACGTCTCTGTTGTTATTGGTATCCAAAATCGGGATAACAAGAAGGTGAAATGTAGTTCAGTCGAAGTACAGAAAAACTCTAGTCATAGCAACAGTTTGTTCACAACACCAAACGGGATTAACTGTTAACTCATTTAAAATGAAAAACAAATTAACAACATATTTGGGATTTTAATGATTGTTCTAGAGACTCCCAGAGGAACTTTTAATGGATTTTTGTAATGCTGAATTAGGTTTGTACACGCTAAATGTATTATTTGTAAACTTTGTTAGGTAATACGATGAGAGTACACTAGAGACAATGACAAGAGTTCACTTAATGTATCAGGCACTGTTCTCATACACCTACACCGACAGGTGTAAATTCATTATATGCGCTTTATCAAGTTGAAACAAATACTTAGAAGACATTCGAACAGTTATATAAAGAATCAACATTCTTATCTCTGAACGTTATTTTCGTATAGCATTTCAAATGTGAGTAGTTTTATTTAAAATAGATCAAAACACGTTGAATATATTGTCGACATATCTGATAAGAGCTTGACAGAGTTCTATAGACCGGTCTGTCCGTAAGGTGTCGGCAAAGAAACATCCTATCACAATTCACTATCAAAGTCGATTTATACGGGCGATATGGTAATGGTATCTGTTCTGATGACAACACCATTTGTTATACCTTAGATTTGTACAATATTTTACTCCTATAGATAGTGTTCATCGGCAGGCCGATTACACCTGTATTGTTTTATTGAAGTTTACAACTTAATTAAATGATAAAGATTCGTGTTTTGATTTTAGTGATTCCACTGATTCTACAAGCTTTCATGTGATCTTAACAAATTAAATACCAGGACTGGAGATGAGATTATTCGGCGATCTAGTCTTCATACGTCTGTCAACTTAAACACGATTATGTCTTTGATTTGGTAAAACAAATCCAAAGTTTCTACTTTTAAAGCGTATCGAGTTGTGCGTGAAGACAGGGTATGGACTGGTGATTCGGATATCTACGACGTACGTGTTTGTTAGTAAAGTTAATCAGGATGGTAAATAGACGAGTTGATTATAGTAACATTTAGGCCCTGTAAGTACAAGATCCCAAACTTACATTCGTTTTCAATTGAGGAAAACAATTATTTATCTTAAAACTAAACCATCATTAATTAAAACACCACATCTGTCAAGGGTACAATTAAACCCGTACGTCAGAAAACTATATATAACGATCAACAATAGAAGAATAAACCTCCAAATATTCTACAACACCATAAAAACAAAAAATAAAAACAATTACTTAAACACTTTATAGAATTAATTTCATATTTGATAAAAACAATAGTCTCAAAAATCATGCGATAAATTAAAGAAACACCAATATTTCAAAAATATCAATCGCTATTCTACTATGAATATAGTAAAGTCATCTTGATAAAGAAACAGTACGATGCTCTTCAAAACTATCACATACTGTTCTACAAAATCCTCGTATTAATTCAACGCAATAAATAATAATTTAAAAAATCTCTTTGATTGAAATCACCTGAATCAAGCAGTGTTTTATATCTGATACGTAAAATAACACATCACTAATAATCATATCATTGCAGTATTTTAAAATCAAATAATAAAAATGTAAACGTTTATTTCCTGTGATAAACGGTGGGATGAGGATGTGCGTCCTTGAACAGATGCACTGTATCTCGATTTTCATCGCTTCACTACCATGTACCTATTGCAATCAATGCAGTGGGTAGGTCGACGTTTTTGTGATAGACCATATTAGCGTGAACAACTTTAATGTAGCATTTGCCAGCGGACATTATCTGACAGGTTCAATGGTATACCGGAGGAGTGAGGGCTGCCCTTATAATAGTGGCGCAATCTTTAGATTAGCGGAGAGAAAGGAAGTGAGATCGGGTGCCGAGCGGTGCGGGGTACAAGTAAACTCAGTGACCGTTAGATATGTAAGGGACCTGTCTTTTTCTACACATCACACGGAATAGTATGGTTCTCCGCGCTAATGTAAGGCGACATCTAAACAAAAACCGAGGTCAGATCGGAGCGTTCATTCAATCATTTGGTTTGATCTGCTTAAATGCCTCGACCCTATGTAAGGTAGCAAAATTATCCGGAAATTTTAAAAGCCACTATTTCTGCATATATTATAACGCATTTAGTTATGTAACCCTAGCCGGCAGCGGGCTGCTCGTAAATCAAAACCTCCGATCGCTATCACACGCTATATGACATTGCATGTCTCGCGTAGTGCGAGATGTGGTGACCTTCGCCCGCACGGGGCCTAGACACTACGCAATGTACATAGAGAGTAATGAACCGAATTAATGTTTATTGTTGACCAATTACCCTCAGTACATATTTCATTGACTGCGATGAAATATGATTTCGTGTCGGCGTTGGGTAGCTCTAGCGCCACTTTTAATGTTCGGGTAGATTTTAGGGAGCACTTGGTAAATCGTGAGTATCAGAGGATACAATCTTAACCATTGGTGGGTAGTCACTGAATGGTCGGCTTCCTTAGCGATAAAAGAAGTACCCCTTGTACATATGTTAGATATTATATTGCCACGAGGGGACATATATTCTTTCTTAGTAAATAATATGGATAGTATTCTTCACAAACAGATTTAGTAATACATGCGTTTTACCTGCATTCGCTCTTCGGTCATTTTATGCGGTTTTTATGAGAAACATAATTAGTCAATTTAACAGTATTCAATGAATTAAAATAATCAGGTCTGGGAAATGGCTTGATAAATAAACACTGTCTCATAGTTGAGTCAATTTGGTATAAGGAGTTATGGAATGCTGTAGGCATAGGCATTCTTTTGACTGCTCAAAGTTGCCTTAATTCAGGTCAGTCATATTATAAATAAAGATTAGAACATCATCACATAGATTGTACATAGAAACAGGTCGGTGGCATAAGCCAATCCAATTCCAGTCGATCTGAGATATTGTTTTAATTGTGCAAAAATTGAAGATCATTTTATCTTGGAATGATGTATTTATGTAGATATTAGATAAAAACTGTTAAAAAAGAAATTTTGGTTTAGGCCTAATATGACTAAATTTAGAGATCTCTTGACTTCAGAAAATAGCAGCATTGTTAAAAATTTAGCTATATTTGTTCACAGAGCTTATGAAGTTAGAAATTCGATATTATTTGATAATTGATATATTTGGTGTGTGCATCCTTTCGCTGATTTCTTTTTTGATTTATATATATATAGTGTACATCGTTTTTTTCCAGAAAAGTCTGTTTACCATTGTCATGTCTGTATTTGTTTTGCACAAAGGCTTTTTAGCCTATTTGCTAAATGAAATAAAGAAAGATATTATAAATAAATTGTCTATAAATTCCTGTAGAGGATGCAGAATACCTCTCATTGTCAGTGTTGTACTTTTGTTCATATTCTCTCACTTAATATCAAATCTATGCCGGTTAATAAACTTACACATGTAAAAAAAATGAAAAACAATATATATATGATAAACCCCAATCAAACAAACAGGCAAAATGAAACTCCTTATAAGGTGTTGTTCTAACTTAACATGTCGTCGTCATGACTATAAGTGATGACAGTGGATACCAAATCAGAAAGTATTAATGACAAATCTAAACAGTTGCATGTAAGTACCACAGGGAGCAAGTAATGACTTTACACGGAGATATTTCCGTTTGAAGGGAGAGAACTCCGATACTTCATACAATCAGCCCAGACCAAGCTCGATTTCCAGTCAAACCTGACGTAATAGATTGCAAATCGACATAAAAGCGAATACAAGTGAAAAATAAATTTGAAAATATTTATTTTTTTATTTTTATTGATGAAATGAAATATATCGCTTTTACTGATTCTTCTTATATATAAACTTACTTTGAATTTATGTCTTCTAATTGAAACGTTCAAGAATTCGTTTAGGTGTCGTACCCAAGCAAACAAAACTCTTCTCGTCATTAGGATATGGGTGTAATAAACGTCAAAAGCAAGAAGCCGTGTTTCCTTATCATGGTCAGTTGATCTGGACATATCTGTGTCCTTGGTCAATTTACCATAATTGTTGTGGTCATTTATGCGTCACCAACAGAAAGTAGGTTAAACCGACCCACTTCCAACTTGGAGTAATTGAGTTTCCTAGTAAGATATAAATTCTCTGGTCCCATTGGAGAGTTCTTAGGTGTATGTAACTAGAATCATATCATGTTTGTTTTTGTTAAAATCGATAATTCTTTTGCAGTCTTGTCTTCAATTCTTTAATCAAGAGACATTTTTTCTAATTAAAGTCCGCTGTGAAGAATATGTAAAGTGTCATTTTTCTTTTTGTTGCAGGAGGCAGCATTTCTGACCGAGAAAAAAAATCTTATATTTTTTTTAATACTATAAGAATATATGGACACTTTGATAACATATTGACTCCATGATCCGCTTGCTCGTCTAATGCCCCGCTGTAAGCTACGCAGTTCTGTGATTATCCGACATAGGCTAGACATTCAGACAAACATATCTTTACGATGCACCCCTGTTTATCGATGCATACTAATTCTGCCACACCAACAGACCATATACTACTGATCTGGTATCGATTCACTTTCGTCGTTCTGTAAGTAAGAGGCAGAAAAGATTGCAGCCAGTCTTATGCGCCGAAATTTGAAAACCTCACAACAAGTTCAATGTACTAAATCACTAAGTTCTCAATTTTCATCGTTGATAGTTTCACGTATATACTAGAAAGTTTATCCAGTCAACAAGATACTAACATGGACCATGGAGGACATAGTCATAGTATCTAAGATCATAACACTGATTCCTCGTAGTATTGTCGTGTGCAAGGGGCACATGCCACATGGACCATAACCAACAAATACTGTGGAGGGGTAACAACATGGTATTAAAACAGGATAAGACTGAATTATATCATTAAGTTATGTAGCATCAACACATAACATAGAAATAAAATACAACTGAAATAAATCATTTACTTATGAAACAGTGCCATCAAATACTGTAGATGGGCACAATCATGGCCTCGAATGTCTATTGATGTAGCTAGCATTGATTAATAGCTTTCGTGAGGGCACCCTCTTACAAAACTATAAAATGGCACTATGTTCATTGGTGACCACCAGTAACGCAATTGTTTAAAAAAACAAAACCAATTCTATATATGTGTCCATTCATATGCTTTATCATTGATAGAGATCAACTGGAAAGTAAAAACAATATAAGCATGTTAAAGTTAGATGTTAAGTTAGTGTCATTTAGACAAGAATACGATAAATATTCTCAAAAGACAATATTAACATAGGAAACGGTGAAAAATGATAATTTTGTAAATTACACACAACAAATCACAAAATACAGAAAAGCTCAGAAAATGGAACTTGAATTCTAGATGAAAAAAGGATATTCGTGATGACCAGCGCCGACCAGTGTGTGACCGAGACTCCCGGAAGTGTTGTAACTCCCGCCATAATGTTCGATCCATTGAAGCAGACGACATGTTGCTGGTCTGTTCAATTAACACCGTAACCGCAGCAGGCGGCCAGTTACGGTCAAGCTGAGGTCCCAGGACGCACATAACATCAATATGGAAAGTGTAACAATGAAGTTCCTCCGCATGAATCATCCGGACACGATGTTGTGTGTCCAGTGTCCCTATTTTGGTCCATAAGACTCTAGTTATGTCTGAACTCCAATGGCATAAAAATGACCTTGCACATGTACCAACAAACCTTTTCGTTTAACGTCTGGCGTGCTAGATTTTCTAAGTATCTTGAAGATTGTTTATCCTGCCTGTCAAAACAACTCATATAGCTCAAAATGACATGTGACGTCAGGTTAATTCCATATTTCATATCTGTATAATATAATATGTAATATCCGTATTCAATAAAACAGATACATACCATATTCCTTAAATGTCAGTTCCAAAATGTCAGTTGGTGCAAATAGGGGACTTTATTTTTCTCTGCTTTAATTACCCCCCAAATGAACTTTGTAGTAATTAAAGGTTCTCAAAATATCTGCTAATCCGCCTGAAGCCAGAATTTGGAGACACAGACGTCATTACGCACAACTCGTTATGGGTCATAGCTACACAACGTGTTAATGGCTGCATAATTTAGAAAACCTCATTGGCTTTTTATCAATTTGGAATTAAATTGCTAAAGGCAAACCTGTGTAAAAAAGAATTGGTTTTAACCGCAAATAGTATTGTTCACTAATTTATGAAACTATGTTCTTAAATATCATCCCCGGAAAACTTCTCAAACGTACACATTTTTGTTCAATTTTTATTTTGAAGGAAGGATTACTTTTTTGGCAATAACATTTGCCATGGGGATACCAGCAGCGTCCTAAATATATCAAAACAAGTTCAGAGATTGGAGAAGGGTACGCTAGGTAATTTCATTGTTTTCTTATTCAAGATATGTTTTCTCAATTTCAGAAAACGTCTCCTCTAACATAAGGAGAGAGAAACAGCAGATCAGCATAATAATTTGCCAACATGATAACTTGTTTTAACCAGTTTTGACATTTGTCACAAGTGGGACTTACAGGCCACAGAAGGCACGGCTTCAAGAAGAGGGTTAGTGGTGCTAGTCCTCTATAGGGAGAACTTGATAAAACAATGCATAGATAGTGATGTTTCTCTACGCCTCGGAGTCCTTATCACTCAACAAGTCACGGCAAACCGCCATCAGGCCCCGCCAAAGGCAAAACGTACAGCCCTTCCGCAGGTCTCACTACCAAACTACCAGTTATGTCAGGAAGTCGCACTATGTTGCCGAGTCATTCTGACACTCATTAACTCTCCAAAATAAACCGACTACCTTGTTTAATTAGCTATTCTATAAAACAACCCACTTAATCCCTCACCCTAAACCAAAAGTCACCAAATGAAACCGATAATAATACTTATCTCTAAAACGTAAAGAACTGAGTCGAGTTGACATATTAAGTCTAAGATTTGTTGATTTCTTGGAGAGTATAATAGTGCCCTGTCTTGTTTAGCTTATATGTATGATCAGAGACATGCCTAGGGCCATAGCTCCAGTTAACAAATGTTCATTCTGGCCAACAATGAAAGCTGCAATGTCGAATCAATACAAATATAACATAAATTTATTCTTTATGACAGCTTATTCCAGCTTTTTAACGAGAATATCAGATCTCTTCTTTCGTTTACAGATTTTATTTAAAATGTGTTCATTTTCCATTTCGCTTACACAATCAACACAATATTAAAACATATCAGTGATCTTGGAAAGTACATCTGATTCACATAAACGATATGCATCAGTCGTGTGTCAAACCGGGAAATTGAAAACTGTATAACGACTTTGCCGTTAAAGGCGAGGGCGTTACACAACAACAAATATGCCAGCCAACATGGATGGATTTAATTTTAGCCTAATAAGCACCAAGATGGATCACTTCGGTTTATAAAAGTGACTCGTACCGGAAGTAGATCGATAATGACGTAGTTATCACAATGACATGTCTACTTTGAAACGCTGATAGTGCTGCGTGTAAACGGATTGGAAAAAGAGGTTTGCAATTTTTTTCTTTGAAATTAAAAGCTGACTGTTATAAAAGGTAAGCATGGAACTATACTGTAAGTTAAAAACATATTAAGAGCACAAGTGTTAATCAATGAAAGAGGGGATTGGTCATGCCGGACTTTTTAATGTCTAGGTGGCAGGTTGCATGTTAGGATGGTCAACAGCATCATTTCTACAATAAGCAAAAAAATGTACTTAAAAAATTAGATAGAAACTAATGAATATAGTGCAGGATATATGTACAAGTATTATTTACTAAGGAGGAGACTTGTTAAAAATGAAAGAACTAAGGAATCAGGTGATCCACAATAGTAAGCAATCACAGCGTCATTTCGTCCAATATTGTTCATCTTATTAAAAAAAAACAGAATTCCGGACTGAAAAAACCACGTTGATAAAAAACATGCCTTCACAAGTAATGATATTGGTAAAATAAAAATCTGAACCATGCAATGATATCAGGTTTGGTGCCAGAAATAGCCTTAAGGAGTGACTGTTAAACATAAATCAAACGTTTAGGAATATAAATATCATCCACAATAAGCTCATTAATATGATATTCGGATCATCCGAATACATTCCTGACTTAGTATAGAAATATAAACGGCGACTCGCATAAGGAATTTACACCTGCAAACAACACACATCATATAGTTTTAAAGAGAAAGCTGTAAACGAAACACATCTAAATCGTTTTCCATATGAAAGTGTTAATGTTCGAAGGCATGGTGGACGTGTACGAAGGCTAAGGTGGTTATCGTGTTTTTATAAACATGCAATATATTGGTATTTACAGATGGGGATCAATTACCAGTGGTCTTATCTGTACAGACAAACATGAACCTCTCTTGTAAATACCACAGCGAGCATGAGGGGACATATTTCACGTTTGTTATCATATTTAAGTTATTGCTTGATCGACGCCTAATACATTGGCAAGTTGCTTATCGTCAGGAAATACAATAGAAGAGACGTGAAATTTTCACAACGTCACGTATTTGTCAGACAGCCTCACACAATAATGGTTGATACCAATAATTAGCAATGAAGCATCTACACATGTCTTACACTTATGCGCTAGAAAGGAGATCGTTAACGATATTAGTGTTTTTTACAACAAGGTTAATTATGAATATTTTTGAAGATGAAAGTAAAAGAATTTAGATTAATTAACCCACATCATTTCATTTTCATCGTTTTGTTTCCGACTTCAAAGGATTAAAATGTTTATACGATATGACATTGATATGTTGTATGTTGTGGTTAATGTCAATTAGAAACGTTAGTCTCTAAGAACGTTTAATAGTACAATAAAATGTTTTGTACAAATATTAACAAAAGTGCTGAAAAAAAGATGCGCATGTGTGGATATAGATGTTAGTTGTCAACACCATACAGAAACGTACAGCCATATTTCCTCAATTGTTCATAAGTCATATATCTAATTCTTAAGTTTGCCAATGATTGCTTCCACAACAAGTTTTGTTCTGCAAGCGAGGATTGCGATGGTATCGGATGTATGTCTGACCCCGCTGATCCACCACCAGTAAGCCCTCGGCTGTACTTACGTTTTATTTCACCAGCATAAGCGTTTTACAGTGCTCATCGGCAACACGTTTTAGTGAATCAGCTGGGAGCATTTAACTTGTGATATTTAGTACCTGCACAAGTTAATCTACACAAACTATAGATAATAAGCTTGTCCGATATTAATCACAATTTGTTCCAGACTTGCCTTAGACGCTTGTTTCCAGGAAACAACACTATGTCCATTGCCTTGATATATCGAGCAAGGAAATTTTCCATTATTTGATAGTCGTAAAAGGCGCTTAGCCTCGCAGCAATTTAGATAATGGATCAGTAAAAGGAATTTAATAGTCTGGCGATATAATGCATGACGTACGAAAAGTTTACGAGGTGCCAAACAACAAGTATGAATTGAAACTCTTCAAAGATTCAAAATTTGAAAAAAGAAAGAATAAAAAATATGAAAAATATAAAAAAAATATAAAAGATATAAAAAAATATTCAAAATGTGAAAAAAGAAAGAATAAAAAATATCGCATATAATCTCTGATAGTCTTCTGCACATTATAGTTGCTGTGAAGATCCCCATAGAAGATGCAACTGAAATCTATAGACTGAAGAATACGATACATAGTGATTTGACATTGTGATCGAGTCTTTTGGTCCATATTTTTCCTCCTTGTACTTTTCCAGCAGTCATGTATTCATGCCCTCATTTTATTACATTTGATTTTGTGATATTAACTTCAATGATTAACAGAGAGAGAAAATAACCATAATATGTTATTGTTTATAAAAAATATCAAAAAGTGATTTCTTCAAATTGATGATTAAAATGATAAAACCCCTTTTTATTTAGCAAGGAGTTTAGTGCATATATACAATATATCATTGGTGATTTACACTTAAGATTAATTACATTGAACGGTTACTGCACGGTCACTGGACAAAAACGTTATGTTGAAGAGTTAAGTTAACCGTAAAATTATCCTATTTGTGACTATTTATGAACAACACATCACACACGTATGTAAATTTACACCTGAAATCCAAAGTGTATCAGATGTTGCCACTTTACATAGAAAGTGTCCCCGTATCGTTCCACGTTAGAACGTTATCTGGCACAATGCCTCTATCAAGGGGATCACTAGGAGACAGCGAATCCTACACTACCGCGCCACTGGTGTAATCGAGCGTCATTCACTGTAAAGGAAATGACAAGCTCTCTCTCGCCATTTTTTTGCTTATTTCTGACCTTTGTATAAAAAGGTGACAGAATAAAGCAAAGGTGAGTCGCATTTACACACTGTGAGGTCTGAATCAAGCAAGGTAAGTTGGAAACAGAGCGAAATGAGATTATAAGAAAGAAATCAGACCGAGGTTTCAGGTTTCTATGTAGTCCTCAAGTTTCCATCTTTGATGTAGGTGTCGGTAACTTCCGGTTCTGGCGATACCTGCTCAGCTTTGATTGATGTGGGATAGAATTAACAGGAACAAATATGGTGGCATGGATAGTAGCCTGATCAGCTTAACGACCTGACATTGACAACAAGTATTGGCACAGCCAAGTCATCGTTAAACAAAACTGCAAAAGTTTTGATGATAAAAGAAATGCATACAAATAGAAATCCCAATTGAAGTCGATAGTAAATCATTAGCGCCGTCGAATCAATACATGAATTTGAATGTATGTAACATCACAAATCACTACGCTACACTGCTGATTGTGAAAGCCGCGTCGTACGTCAGTGTAAGTCACCTAATTACGACAAAGACACTCCGCCGTTTGATGCCGTATCAAATAATTCTTTGATGAAATTTTTTGATAACAGAAAATAATATTTTTCATAAAAATGTAATGAAGAATGTACAGGGTCAAATGTTTGTGCATAAAAAATAACCTATATCTAGATATATTGTATAAATATCAAGACATCCTGCATCCCACCCATCCTTGTACACGTAAAGCTTCACCTCTGACCTTTAACAAGACTATGAGTAACATTCATACTTTCATGTTCGTCATATTTTCTTTTCAATAATACCTATATCGCACCACCATGCATTAAACAATTTTCATGTGACATTAAGTACACATGAAAAGTTACGTTTTCTATTACTACATACTATGTCAATAGGTGATACATGTAATGAATAAAAAAAACTTTATTGTTTTAGATTTTTAAAACAAGATTAGCTTTTGCGTACACTTTGCAGCTGCATATCGTAGGGCCTTATGTTTTGGTAATTCAATTTCCTTATATGGCATTGTAAAATGGCCACAGTTCTGTGATATTACAAAGCTAGTCTGTAAATCTGGAAGTCGGGTCCATCTTGCAGGACGATTCATCACAGTGTCTGTGAAACACATGGTTTGACATCCGACACCGAGACATTTGCTACAATCGAATGTAAAATTGCACTTGGCTTTTGAAGACTTGATCTGTATAGAAGACCTTTCTAAGCTCCGCGAACGACAGAACCAATATATTTGCCCATCCTATTATTCTGACAAAGAAAGTATGTATTGATATTACACAGGTTTTCTGGTTAGTTAGCACAGCATACACATAAGAGGTGACTTGTACGTTTTATTCATAAGGTTATATTTAATGATGTCCAAATGATGTGGCAATGTTATATCTAATCACATTTAAGAACCAGCTATGATGCCCATTTCAATACGAAACATATATGTGGCAATATTTATTTAAGATTTGAAATAAATATGAAAATGTTTTCTTTGAATATAAGGCAATCGCATAAAAAACCCTTTCAGACTTCGGGAAATAAAAACACGGTAACAAGAAACTGTCTCAAATTAAACTAGAGGTTCTCGTTAAAGCTCACAAAACTGATTTGTTCCTAATTATAGACGTGTCCATCCCTTGGAGTGTGCAGACAGGATATTTCCAAGGATTTCACACAAGTAAGCACACTATATACATTATAGGAATATTTTTACGTGGCTCTCAACATGTCATCGGTAATTAAAAGCTATGATCATGACACGTATATTTACTTCACTGCATCCTTTACCACAAATCTTGTGACACAAGAACATTCTCTTACCGTAATTGTAGGGCTTATAACAGTCTCATTCTATAACTTTTTGAGTTGTAACAGGCTCTTCATACAACTGTTTACGAACCACGAAGTTCTTTCTCGTGGACAACCTCTTTCCTCTACATCTATTCTGACATAACGTTCTCCCTTCCTATTAAAGTGTGGGTGTAATGTAGGGTGTTATGGACTTTCGTCTTATGACTATAGTGATTGTGACATCACAGTTTTTATTCTTTCAGCAATGTAGACTGTTGCAGTCTTGTGCAGTTACGTTGAACTAGCTGTCTCTAAAGCTGTTTGGGATGTAGCAATTTTTTGCAGTTTTCACAAACTTTCTGTCCAGTTATGTGAGCTTTTGTAGAATCTATTATTTCAGTTGTGTGGGCTATGCCAGTTTCAATAAGAAATGTGTCAGTTTCGTTTTTGTATGTTGGGATACATTTTTTCCTACAAGTTTTTTGGTTGTGATCAGCCTTTTGAAGGGTTTGTGTGTATTACGCATACCATTCGCAGCTATGTGAGTTTGTTGACCTCTTCCCTAGGCTGCGACTGTATTGGTGGATTATTTTCATCTCTCGATAACTTTTTAAGTTGTGGTAGTCTTCTTGCTTTAACTATTAGGGTGCTTTTCCCCACTGACAGTTATGTATTCCTCAGTATTTACCTCGAAGACGTTAAAATAATTATTTCATTAAATTCTTATGATTCTTTTTTATGAACATTTATATTATTTGTGTTTTAATTCTGAAGACTAAAAGAAGACTATGCAGCATTATCGCTCTGGCGGTAATACAGTTCGGTTTAAGAATTATCGAGTTATAACTTCTAGACATATCCTGGCTGCGTTGACTACCGTTGATACGTCGAAATGTTAACAAGAATAGTGTTTGGAGTATCGGGCGGAAATTAGTATTCCATCTTTCATGGTGATGTTTTCACAAGAGAACATCACAATACGATTCCCAGATGATATCAATGAATACTGCTTTATTAAACTTTGTCACAGCCACATGATTAGCATATTGTGTACTAATCAATTTCACGGATCGTAGTTTTCGTAAATGTTGGACAGTCAATGAAAAACCGTCAATTTAGACTCTAATACATCGATATTCTCACCTTCAAACGCTCACCTGCTCGAAAAGTCCCCAGAATTAACTTTGATTAAGTCAAACATTCTTAAATTAAAATTTATACAAAGGGGTCCATCGATACGGAGTCGTAGCTTGCAAAGCATATGTTTGGTTTGTAATTAGAGTCACTTCATTAAATGACCTGTGTAGCGATGCTGTATGTCCAGTCAATTGTCCAACGTTCATTGTACTGCTACAACAATCATCTGTCCAATACTCAATTTACTCCGGCTATAATCCCGTCATTTCTGTTACGCCCCACGAGGCAGTATCAGGGACCGGTCAGACGGTCTAGCTCTAGTAACAAACAAGAAGATTATCTAACAGTAGAGTTATACAACATATGTTTTAAACTTCGCATCTAAAGATGAGCATATAGCTTTGCTCATAGACATATATATTTTATCAGGAAGAAGCTATCGGGACAGGTATAGAAAGGACCAACACTTTGTCACTTGTCCTCAGTGTCCGGTGTCACTGCGCGTGCCAAGTCATGGCTAGTTTGGACGTAAAAAGGAATAAAATATCACGCAGCTGGTCTGTACAATACAAACTGACCAGAGATGACCATTAACGTAAATTACCCACGCTAAAGACACGGAAACACCCGCATTTGGCTGTCCTCCCAGTGTATGGAGTTTCTTTGTATCTGTCTCATACCTGTATATCACTATAGTTAGTACTGGTGCTGCCTTTGTCTATATGTAAACGAGCCCGTATAGTCTTATATACGGTGGACATATAAAACCAAGGTAAGACGATTTGCTAGAGAAATAGTTTTACTTTTACTTTTTTTCTACACACATCTAGGATTGCAGTTGCATTCGAGCTTGTTCAGACAGCACAAACACATTTCATGGAATGTTATTACGCACTTAAATTCTTTCATAATTTACAGACTTTCACTTCATTTTTCATAAAAAAAAACGTGTCATGGCGTTATTACGGACATTTGAATAACAAAACATAAAATCTATGCTTTATTTCATTTTTTCCAATTTGCCCGACCAAAGCTTTGATGCTATTAGTGTAATGCGGTAATCGGTATATGTTGTATGATTTTACAAGCAGTATCTATACCGAGTACCAACAGACATATCAACTTCAAAGGACACCCTAGGTATGACGAGAAAAAAACGGGATGAAAAGTAAGAAGAAAACGTTTGAAACATAGTTGGAAAGCATGTTTTCTATGAATGAAGTTAGATTTCGTGTTGCCTTACTTGTGTTTTCCTATTAACGGAAGACCCCTTTGCTTATCATCAGTGACCCCAGTGAAGACCGGGGTGTTATGTTACGGTATGACGCCAGCTAATCACTATCAACTGCTATTTACACCGCTAAGGACAAATCGACTGGCTCCACCGCGTTACTGAATGTCTGATATTTCCTTTCTTCCATACCCAGGATCTCAACATAGAAATAAATACAAGATGCAGCAATAATATATCAACACCTAATTAATGAGATAATGCCACCATATTTAAATATTGGTTTACGTCATAAAGACAAGTACCCTGAGAGTGTAGTAATTGTATTAATATCTGATCTGTCTTCTCAGATACCAACCGAACACCTACTGCCAACTAAAAGTTCAAAGGTTTACGATTCGAATTGATAAAAGAATGGACTTTGTTCAAAGATTTGAAGAAATGGTAATTGAAAACTAATATATATTATGCCTACCGATTTTCAAGCAGCGATTCAAATTTGCAATTCGGTCATTTATTACAATAATTAAGTATCCATAGTCTATATTGCATATGTGACCTAAAATGCTGATAGAAAACCCTTGTATTGCCTAGAGAGGTGATACTACCCTAATATACTATATTGTTTGCATTTTTAATATCTGATTGACCTCATTTGTCTCATAATTTTTTTTTACGTCTTATTAAAGTTTATCTAAGTTAATAGTGATATCTGTGGTTTTAGCGGATAACAAAAATGGAATACAAAGCTACGATGATTTCCTACCAACATGGATGGAACAAAGATACCTTAACCACTGGGACATCACACAATGTTAATGAACATGCATCCTACAAAAGGTCAAGTTTTACATACAGGTCAATACATGTACAGGAAATACAATGATAGTTGGTCAGAACATCTACAATTAACGGGTACTTAGCTTGGAGACATGGGACCAAGTTTTCCTGGCTAGTGCAACACAAACACTCTAATCATTGTTCACTAGATCAAAGCACAATCACGGACTTTCTAATGACCTATAATCATAGACTTTTCTCGCTATTATAAACACATATCTTATAGGACAAATCTTATCTGTTATAAACGGGTATCTTATGGCACAAATCTTATCAGAGTTTCAAGTAGAGTCGCGCATTTAATGCATGACGCTAAACCAATATCGATCACTCTGTATATCTGAAACACAATATGGTTGTGCAATCACAAAAGTAGATGTTCTTGTTTATTAGAAAAGTGCCGCTTCATGAATCAAATTTATAACATCTATTGGAAACTTGAGACCACTGAAACACTGAAGAGATATGTGGAAAATGAAAGGCTATTTTTTGCCGGGTAAATGAGTGAAATTGATTGTACATTTTAATTCGTGTGTGAAGGTAGACGTCTCGTTGACTATTTGATGTTTACAAGATTTACGATTTAAATTGAGAACAACGAAATAGCTTTTGGGTTGTTGAATCTGAAATGATCGCCGATGATAGCCGATAATCTGTCAATCAGCTGTAATGTTAGGGTTTATTGTACATAAGATTGTAAAGAATTCCTACCTTATTAGCTGGCCTAGGAGAAATAGTTCATCACGGACGAAGTTACAGCCGATTACACCTGCCGTTATATAGCTGTGGTTTACTTGATGGTTAGGCAGATAGCGCTTTCTCTTTCAACAATATCGTAACTAATTTTGTATGGCTTGGTCAATTGTCTACGCTAAATATACTGGACGTCACGTAATACCTTATAAGTACATAATCGTCACCTACCTTTGATACTTAGGTAATCACTCAGCAAAATGTATCCATTATCCACGTAAACCTTGTCAATAGCGTAAGAACTCTCAAAACAGCACACGTTAGATCGCCTTGAAATGGTCACTTGTTCACGAGAAATGTGGTATTTGTCCTCAATTCTCTGGCAGTCTTCTCATTACTGAAATCTGATGTTGTTTCCTGAAGTATTATTCATACGTACGTTCTTTTAAATGATGTTTTAATTTTCAATCATTTTATATGCAATATATCATAAGTCGTATCTACTCCCCGAATATTGTCCAGTTGTAACACATACTCTTGTTGCTTAAATAGTATGACCAATAAAAATAACTCCACAATTACAAAAATCACCAAACATGTGCAGACCGTTGCATGCACTGGCCGAACTCAATATATCAAAGACGGTTTGTCTAGATGGCTGTCTTTATATTGTATCCGAGCTACATGCGGGTAAGGCATTAGCATGTCAATGAATTAAAAATACCCCAATTTCTTCATTTGTCTGTCTAACTGCAAATACACATGTAAACGCTGGGGTCATTTAATAGGCACGAGTGCGATTGGATCGCTGTGCGTCTTGATGCGCCGGTTTCTACGGGACAGTGGCCATGGCGGGCTATCGTCAGTCAATGGTCGAGTGCTGTACCGTTATGTAAAACACATTAATGCCTATGGTGCGAATAAAAAGGACTTTAAATGGGAGGTTTTCACGAGATATATATGGACCGTCTGCAACGCAAGACTGCCGTCAAGGATATAGCATTGATTTCAGCTGAGATTTGTAATAGCAATAATTAATACGAACTATGTGATTTTTATTGCCTGAAAACTTCCTTTCCATGTAATCAGGCATTTGCTATTGTTCTAATGATTTTACCATCATGTTTGATTGTATTGTCAAGACATATCGCCTAACCTAATGTGTCTTTATCATTTCCTAACTCTAGCCAATGTGAATAAGTAAATCATTCTTTATGATTTGAATCTAGCCAACTGTAGTAGATTTAAGGATTGTCAAATTAAATAGAATTGATTGCAAAGCGAACTTACAAAATACAATGAACTGTATTTTATCATATTTAGTCATAACAACAGAATCCTGCACAAAACAAACCGTTGCACTTTATTCCTTGTAAACAATACATTCCTTATCGTTGACAAAATGTTTTATGGAAATTTAAGGAATCCTGTCGCATGGACATGGATTAGTAAGACATAATCAAAACGCACTCAGGCCTACATAGACAGACATGCTACGTCTACATGGTTTCACATGATAGTACATCTATACTACTGTTTGTCAAAAACCAATAATCCTTATGAAGTTCGTAGAATTTTTCAGAATTAAATTTTGATCTAAGTGGATCTCAATACTCAATACAGTAAGATTACTCAATAACAACGTAAACAAGACGTTGGAGACATTTCACAACTGATAGCTGAGGTGGACACTACAGGTACTTTGTACAAGTAAGATTGGCAACCAGGACTTAAGAAGACTGAGCAAATTTACCGTCGATGGGGAAATGGATAAAGGCATATGCACGAGAGGAAGAAAACCAGCGCGGGATACCTACATACCCGCGAGGAGAATGACAGAAAAGGGAAAATATGCGGTGAGATTAGACGGCTTAAGTGCCAGAGGAGGGTGCTGACCACGATTGAGAGAGTTTTACATTCAAGGAGAGCTAAAGTTTTAGGTTAAGCCTGCTCTTCGTTATCAGTGTCTGTACACAAGAACTTGATCTGAGAGAAACGAACAAATATAAGAACATGTAAGCTGAAAGCCATCGTACTGTATCGATAAACGTCTTTTCAGACAATTTCGTAAACAGGTAAAAATGTTTATTGTTTTCTGTATCCCAGCGTTTGCCATGTATACTACACATAAAGCCTAGCTCTGATGTATTCGACAGAGCGCGAGCTACTTAGTTCTGTCACGATACATCCGCATGGAATGTACCTGAATTCACTAGACAGATATTACTTTGATTACGCAAACTTTAAGTAGACAATGACTAAATATTTCTATTTTAAATATTTATTATTCTGATATTATATTGATCTGTTTGGTTAAAATTTTAAATGAATATATTTATAATTATCAAAAAGAACTTGTTGTCCTGTGTGGATATAGTAATTATGGTGTTGGATACAAAACAAACAGTATAACGTTACAAGTAAGGGTCACAGTCATGCGACATACGACGGAAACAAAGTAAACTTACATTATACGATGAAAACAATTTAGACACAAAGATTTACGGTCATATCGTGTCAAGTGTAATGGAATAGATGGGATTATCGGTTAGCTTAGATAAACTATACTGATTAAATCTTGGGGTTATGATAGCTAGTTTACAAGGTTCAACATGTACTTAATAATGGGGATCCCGAAAACAAGGCTTTAAAATCATCGCAAGAAATAAATGTGTATTTCTGCAGATTTATACTTTTGGTTTTGTTCAAATGCAGACATACAAGGAGGTAATTTTACAAATACAGAGACTTACAAGGAGGTAATTTTATAAATACAGAGACATACAAGGAGGTAATTTTACAAATACAGAGACTTACAAGGATGTAATTTTATAAATACAGAGACATACAAGGAGGTAATTTCACAAATACAGAGACTTACAAGGATGTAATTTTACAAATACAGGGACTTACAAGGAGGTAATTTTACAAATACAGAGATATACAAGAAGTTATTTTACAAATACAGGGACTTACAAGGATGTAATTTTACAAATACAGAATAAAAGATTTTACAAATACAGAGACTTACAAGGATAATTTTACAAATACAGGACTTACAAGGAGTAATTTACAAATACAGATACAGTATTTACAAATACAGGACTACAGATGAAGTTATTTTACAAATACAGGGACTTACAAGGATGTAATTTTACAAATACAGAGATATACAAGAAGTTATTTTACAAATACAGAGACTTACAAGGATGTAATTTTACAAATACAGAGACTTACAAAGAGGTAATTTTACAAATACAGGGACTTACAAGGAGGTAATTTTATAAATACAGAGACATACAAGGAGGTAATTTTACAAATACAGAGACATACAAGAATGTAATTTTACAAATACAGAGACATACAAAGAGGTAATTTTACAAATACAGAGACTTGCAAGGAAGTAATTTTACAAATACAGAGACTTACAAGAAGGTTATTTTAAAAATACAGAAACTTACAAGGAGGTAATTTTACAAATACAGGGACTTACAAGGACAGAGACTTACAAGGAGGTAATTTTGCAAATACAGAGACTAACAAGGAGGTAATTTTACAAAAAACAGAGACATACAAGAAGGTAATTTTACAAAAAACAGAGACATACAAGAAGGTAATTTTACAAATACAGAAACTTATAAGGGGGTAATTTTACAAAAAACACAGACATAACAAGAGGTAATTTTACAAATACAGAGACTAACAAGGAGGTAATTTTACAAAAAACAGAGACTTACAAGAAGGTAATTTTACAAATACAGATACTTACAAGGAGATAATTCTACAGAACCCGTCAAATATACAATTGAATAACATGTAAAAACGTAAACATTAGAAAATAATGCGCCTAATGTAGAAAATCGTGTAAGGAGAGCCAGAAGAATTTTGGACATCTCTAAAAACATCTTATAATCCAGAAACAAAATTCTTTGGGCAAAATCAAAGCAATATTACGAAGGACTTGTGCGGAAACTATAGTTAGAGAATCAACTCAAAAGCACCAGGGCCCGGCACCATAAACGTTCTCAGACAAAGTTTTTACTCAAGTCTATGCAAGATTACTAACTTGGGTGAAAAATATGTTATGATAAGTATTTCAATAATTCTAAATTATAGAAACTAATAATGGTCAAGTAGAAAACCCACAAAAATACGTGAAAAGGATTGTGAATAAACTTTTAATTTTAAGAAAACAGTAACATAACGCAAATGTAAAATAATGCAAGAGTGAAAAATGGCAGATGTAAACACAATAATACGTAAAACTACACGAATACGAAACAATATAATGAATATAAATATCTTATAAAACAAAGTTTTAGTACTACAAATCCAAAAATAACAAACATACCCTCAAAGAAAAATAAATAAAAATCAAAGACTATAAAAATATCAAATCAATTTTCATACCATTGTAGTCCAATTTATGTAATAAAATGTAATAGTTTTCCCACGGTAGTACTCATAGTGATGTTAAATTTTATGCCGTCATTCTTAACTCAAATAAATGACATTATTTTTTATAATGGGGTTTGTTAGTATTACCACATTCTAAAAACTGAGCATATCATTTTTCATCGATGCAGAGCTAAAAGATCTAATGCGATGATAGAACGGTAATTGGGCGGCTAATTATAAACATGACCTTAATGCTTAAACTTATTACAAAAGGAAATTAGTTTCAGTTATTAGGCGAACACATCAATACATCTACTGGAGGGACAGGGAAATATGTGATTCAACTTAATAGAAAAACGACGAGAGATGTGTTACAAGTAGAAGTGTTAAAGACCACCAAATATGTCGACATTGAGATAGAGTTTAGACTATCACTTCACCTTACATTCAAACTAAATCATTATCCTATTGGTGATACTAAGCATTTTTAATGAAATGACACAGCATACACAATAATACGATTTTATAAACTGATCACAAATGAATCAAAATATTACGGAATCACTTTAAATGTAATTTCGTATCTTGGAAATTTCGTAAAATGCGTTATATCTATCGACTTCTGAAAGTTTATAAACTTATCAACATTAAACACTAATCAGACAAGATCCATATTGCCAGGCTTAAATATATTTTGCGACACGGAATAGGAAAATGGGAGAGGACTTTAGGGTAGGAGTGGCGATATGTGGACTGATAGTGTGAGAATGTAACTAGGTTTGGGAAGGCCTGTCTCTCAATGGTACCGACTCTTCTCCAGACTTGTATCTCCTGATCCGAATCTCCCTGTCCAAGTCGCAGCGTTCCGCGTGCTTGTCGATGCTATTTTTCAATTCTTTTTGACATGTTACATATCAAGAAAATTCAAATGAACATTTATGATTAATGTGCTTGGCCGTCCCGATAATTGCTTCTATTGCGAACTTATTTCATTACATTCATTATGTGGCGCTCTTTATAGAGTGTCTCGGTAAATGAGGTGTGTGTGGGACCTATGGACCCTGCCCTCCCCATTTGTGTAATGATCTCACCCGCGACCATTACGGGGAGACCTTATTCGTCTCTATTAGGGGTGAGAGGACTGATGAAATCTAGACAATTCCTACGCTGGCCTATAATAGTGATCTGGAGGAGACATTTATATTTCGTTAGGGAGATATGCGCCAGAAACAGAACAGACCAGCGTTTCATTTCCTTCATTATCCTCTAAATGTGCTGCCTATCTTCTACGTACTTTTTATTATTTCTTTTCATATAGCTATTGTCTGTTACTTTCATTCATAGATTTTGTTCATGAAAGTTTCTATTCCCGGAAAAACCAGCAAATGGTATATCTTAATGAACATCAAATTTAGAAGCAGTTATTAAGATACAAGATATTTATCTGTGTAAAGCATACACATGGCATTACGATAATATCATTAAAATCGATGAATGGACCAAATATTAGGTGTTAAAAAGCAACATGTAAACACTGGCTAGATACAGGATGATAAATTACAGCGCAGCTTGACACTTCATCTGACATTGCCACGCGTACTATTATCGTTATATCGTTATAATTTCATTGCTAGAAAACAACATTTGTTTTAAATATGATGCTAGATATTTACGACTAAAATTGGCTGCATAAGTTAACGACTTCTGCTCGCATAATTAATCAAGTTGTACAATTATTTTGCATATCACCTTGCACATCATCCAAAAATGATAACATAACTAATACCTTAATAATTATCTTTTGACTTGAGAAAACATGAACATATCAAACTTTAACTTTAAACTTTATAACTCCAAGATTTTAGAAAACAGACAATAAATAGGTGCCTACCACGGATTATAATTAATTTTAGTTCGCTTCAATGCATCTGATACGAAGCGCACTGTTCACAGCGCTCTAGCTGAAATTGTGCTGTTCCTAAGTTGTGGATAAATGATAATGTAAATTTAGCTGTAAAAATGTTATTAAAACCTAGAAAGTGTTCTGTTTACCATTTAAAATAAATATGGAACATTCATACTTTACATTCTCATAAAAACAAACGATGATGTAAAAATAAAATAATAATACTGAAAACGTATGTCGAAGTGATTTAGTTATATAATGAATACGTACAAAATTATTATCTTTAGATTGTACCTCGTATTGATGGTTTAGAAATGAATTTTACATTTTATATTTGAAAAAAAATAATTCGAACAAAACTATACAGAGAAAGTAATTTTCTAAAATGAATGTAAACTTATTTTATTTCGAAAATAGTTCTTCGTGGATATCATTTCATTTTAGATTTCCAATTAAAATAGGACAAAAGTCAATAGATCTTCACCATGATAACTATATAATAATTTTTCTGACAAAATGTGGTGTGATATCTTAGATTTCATAATTTACTATAAACAAACTGCTCTGACAAAGTGTGGTGCGAGGTCTGAGATTTCATAATTTACTATAAACAAATTGCTCTGACAAAGTGTGGTGCGATGTCTGAGATTCCATAGTTTACTAAAGACAAATTGCTCTGACAAAGTGTGGTTTGATGTCTAAGATTTCATAGTTAATTATAGACAAATTGATGTGACAAAATGTGATTTGATGTCTTAAGATTTCACAGTTTACTTCAGACAAATTGTTCTAACAAAGTGTTGTGCGATGTCTGAGATTCCATTGTTTACTATAGACAAATTGCTTTGACAAAGTGTGGTTTGATGTACTTCAGACAAATTGTTCTAACAAAGTGTTGTGCGATGTCTGAGATTCCATTGTTTACTATAGACAAATTGCTTTGACAAAGTGTGGTTTGATGTCTAAGATTTCATAGTTCGAGTTACCAGAGCAGCCTCAACCTCTCGAAACGAAAGTGCAGACTTAAGCCAAAGTTTTTCTCCTTATGTACATTAAATGAAAATTTATGACTTGAGTCATTTTTTATACTTAAGTTTGTTTCGAGAAATTCGGGGCCTGGATACTATAATGTCAATATCATAAAACATCACTTAGTATTGTTCACTCATAATACCTATGACTAAAACTTATATTGATGTATTCAGTGAAAATGTTAAGCCTTTTTTCATTACTTCCCCCCAGAATAAGATTGATTAATAAGGATAACTTTTAATGTATCTATTTTTATTGAAATAACAGAACTAATCAGATTGAACGTCATTAATCGTTTGAATTTTGTGTTATAGCTCCGTAACATGAAAAATGTACTTTATCAAGTAATAAAATAAAATTGACTGATGATACATTTTGTTCGAATAGTATATACAATATAAACAAAATCAATATTACTACAGGATGGTTTCCTTCGTTTGATACGAATTTTGGGTAAGAACCTAAATCTTCAATATACATTTTCCCTGAACAGTGCTATCTCTTACTACTTCCAATCCTAAAGAGATGCAAAGTATCGCTAATAAAGCCGTTAGCCGACATTTTTATGTAACATCCATTACATCAATCACTGTTTCACTGAAATGGAATATAACATGTGTAAACTACTGTCTTGTATTTACGTTAAGAACATTTACATATACTGGACGTCCAAACGAAGGAAAGTCCCTTTTACGGAGTTTCTATATAGAATATCTGACTTACCTGGTCCACGTTAGAAAGCCAAGTGTGTTTGTCTAACTTCTAACTTTGGAGATTGGCATTTGTACTGGTATTCAAGGACTGATTTAAAACTAAATAAAGAGACACCTAATAGCATTAAAACATTTCAATGAGCAAAAATAAATTTCTTTGAGAATTCTCAGAACATGCGTCATTTTAACCAAATCCTCTCTATTAGAACTTATGAGCTAATAACACTGCAAGACAATTGGTGTTAACAGCTGTAGGACGTTTCGACAGAAGGACTGCTGGGACAAGACCATGCAAAGTTGTGGGCTGGGTGACAGTAATTGGGGATTTGTGACGCTAGGCGGCGCTGGGAGCACACATTCGTATTCCCAGCCGCGAGATCAATCAGCCGCACACAGGACCACAGTCATAAAACAAACCTACTGATTATAATTCTGTGGGAATAACTGAATGATGACGTCACATGCACTGCTGAATGCTTGGTAACTATTTGTTCAAAATATGTATTAGAGAAAGTAAAATTTTAAATTAAGAAAACAGCTGAATTGTCCGTCTTATAAATGTTTTTTATTGGTCATTGATTGTGATTAAACTAAGAACATATTATGTATGACCTAATCGGTATATTTCGGCGTCAAAGTCCTATCATATCCGGTTATTTTTTATACAATCAGTATACTTCGTATATCATTGAAACTTTGATTTTATATGTTTATTTACAGTGTTTCTAAAGAAGATTGTTTTTTAGCAAGTCTGCACCTTGTTTTCTCTTCATTAACTGGGATAAAATTAGTTAATACACTTACAGCCCGTCCTGAAGATTAATATGTTGTTTATAAATAAGACAAATGATGCTAAATATTAAGAACGGAGCTTTTATTAAGACTAGGAAATGGCATTCCAAATAAAGACCACTAATGGAGAATGAAAATCGGATATTGTGCATACTATGTTTTCTTATTCGTGTGAAAATCAAAACCTGGTATCATAGTATGTGATCAACGTCATATAATTTTTTTATTCTCGTGATGTGTGAATGTTGGCAAATCAATCGGGAATCGTCGGCACTTTCCGTAAATGTTGACGTCAGGAAAATCGATGTTCAGATGCGTATCTATCAAAACCCTGTTTAAGTGCCCGGTATTACACCAATTTCAATTTAAATTTCATTTTGCTTGGGAAATAATCTACTTATAACGATTGATACTTAGTGACAATGATGATCAAAATAAAATTAGATTAACGTTACAGTATATACAAGGCAATACGTCATTAAAGTTGTAGATTTAGAAATCCAACGGAATCATGTAACACCACGACCCCAAAGTAATTCCCATCCCAATTACTAGGGTATGTATACAAAACTTTTTATTTCTTCTAATTTTATACATTTGCTTCCAATGTAAATTCCACATTTCTCTTTACTCTTCGTAACATGAACAAGTTGCTATAAACACCCCTCAAACTCGATGTGAAATGCTGAACGACGAAAACGTTCATAGCCTGGGTCGAATACGTGTACATTGATGGTGAATATAATTCTGATAGTGTATTTTACTCTATACACTGTACCCTGATCTGAAAACAATGAAGATATCTATACTTCATATGGTATCCATTAATAAGAGTAACATGTTTGTTTACTGGCATTGCCTTGATTCACATGACCTCAGAATGTTTAAGGAGACAGGCTGTACGTGTCGGGCCTTAAAACCATTGAGTTCGGAAGCGAATGGTCGATTTCAAATTACCATAGTTCAAGCAGTTAATGATATAGAAGAATGACGGAGTTGTCTGCCCGCGGGACAAGTCGTTGTTTGTAAGTTAGTTTATAAAATGCAAAATTATGCTTACAAACATTTGAAAATATTAAACAAAGAATCGAGGGTGTCCAAGGTCACTGCAATAATGTATAATTACTTCCGGCTTCCGTTCTGCAAATGATCAAAGGCGGCTCTAATCATATTTATACCGGAAGTACAATTGAGATTGATATTTCTACGGAAAGTGTTTACTTGTTTCGAAATGTGATATGTTCTGACAAAGACAATACACATTTATTAACCAATATTTACAAAACATTCGGTAACTGTTACGTGTTCTGATAAATGGCAAAGACTCACGATAATTTCCAGCGATAATCAGTCATAGTCCTTGATGGACCGGCCTTGAGCTCACTGCTATTGTCTGTCTTAAAGATTGTTATTGTCGGGTAATTCAAGTGATCGTTACTCAACGTCAACTGAAGTCATCGTTTCGTTACTATCGCAGCTCCCTGAATAAGTCACAGTTTAACCATATAGGTCTGATCAAGGACAAATCGTCTGACATGTTGTTGCTGTTTCCTGCGATAAAAAAATCGTTTGACTTGAAACAAGACATGAATGAACAGAATTTATGAATGGGAAAAATATCCTAACCTGTATAGCACTTTATGACACGAGGACTTGGCAACATTTCCAAGTTCAAAAGTATTGATTGTTGTTACTTTACACTCTTTTTGAACGCATTTGGAGTTTCGACTAACTGATATATGTAATATCCAGAAGTCAATGGCTATGTGGTAAGTCGATAACTTTATAATCGATAACTTTACAATAAGAATACGATTTTAGCAAGAAAGTCTGCCATCAAGGTCATGTGCATTAACTTCCACGTCCATATAAGTATCTAGTGGGTCAATCAGTGCCTTTTGAGATTCGACTTCCTTAGTATACATATCAGTGTGTCAGGGCTTTATTTCTGCTGCCGACTTCAATCAAAACGTGAAAAATGGAAACAGACATATCTATTTGAATAATTTGCTGTTCTGAATCTCTGCTTATTTTCTTAGCTATGAATTCTATGCAACATTATCATAAAAGTGTTTGTTTCGATTATTTTAAATCCGTTTAAAAACTTCGGTAGTCAATTTGAATGCAATATCATTTTATTTAAATGTCAAAGACAATGTTGCTAGACTGTAGAATTCTTGAGAATATGACAATTTCAACGTTACGAAACGCGATGATTCATGAGCTCCCATGTGTGTGGTAAATTACATAATAGTAAGGAATTGGATGTATCGAGAACACTTATTGCAGCGATCCTAGAATTTAATTGGTCCCAGGACTAAACTATAAGTGACAATTGGATTCGCGTTTAACGATAGCAACGAAAAATAAAACCTGTGTGTCTAGACAAGCTGTCGGCACGGTCGGTGCTTTGGTACACTCTGTCAAAAAAGGAAAGAAGATTATCATCTTTCATGAAAAAAAGACGTTTGTCACTACTGCAAGTGCAATACTCTATTTATCATTATCACTGCTGTGATTATAGTACAATACTATATTTATCATTATCACTGCTGCGAGTACAATACTGTATTTATCATTATTGTTGCTGCGAGTACAATACTCTATTTATCATTATTGTTGCGCAGTACCATACTCTATTTATTATCATTATTGTTGCCGCGAGTACCATACTCTATTCATCATTATTGTTGTTGCGAGTACAATGCTTTATATATCATTAATATTGCTGCGAGTACAATACTCTATTTATCATTATTGTTGCTGCGAGTACATACTACTCTATTTATCATTATTGTTGCTGCGATACAATCTAGTATTGTTGCGCGAGTACAATACTCTATTTATCATTATTGTTGCTGCGAGTACAATACTCTATTTATCATTATTGTTGCCGCGAGTACCATACTCTATTTATCATTATTGTTGCTGCGAGTACAATACTCTATTTATCATTATTGTTGCTGCGAGTACAATACTCTATTTATCATTATTGTTGCTGCGAGTACATCATATCTCTATTTATTTATCATTATTGTTGCTGCGAGTACATATTTTATATATTGTTGCGCGAGTACAATTCTCCATTTATCATTATTGATGTTGCGAGTACAATACTCTATTTATCATATTTTCATTGCTGTGAGTACACTACTCTATTTATCATTATTATACCTCAAGTGAGAATCCTACATTCTGATTGGTTGAGAAATATTTTGTATTTTACACTATCACACGGCAGGTAACATTAGAACAATAGGAAACAATAGACACGTTCGTAGCAACCCCCTAGCAACGGATGATAGTGTATTTTTGACAGTGCAAAATATTAACCGCCCGAAAAAGATGCGCACTTGTTTCTTTTTTCGACGCCATCTTTGTTTTTTAAAGCGACGCTTAAAAATTCATCTAGAGCTATTTAGTAATAGATTTGCCAAAGGAGTCTATTTATCAATATATTTTTTTTTTCAAATTAAGGACGGAGCTTTCCGTTTAAACCTTTTCGCTTACCGTCCAGCGCTATATGTTGGTTTTTAAGAACCCGTCGGTGATTATGTGAACGGAAGACATGCGATTTCAAGAGTCTTTGTGACGTTGCTTATGTTGCAAACAGACGACGGGACGAAACCAAATTTCATTGAGATTTACAAAAACGTTAAGATTTTAACAAACACAGAAAAAAAGACAACAAGAATTTTCACTAAGTGCTTATTGTGAGTATTCTTTTTTATAATGCAATGATAGTTAGCGCTACTGAGTAGAAGCTGATATGCTATTCAACTGCCGCCGGTGACTATTCGACTTTTGCTAAAATCAGTTACAATGTTTCAATAGATTGCAAATTGCAAAACTAGTTTTGTTGCTAGACTTTTGATATAATAAAATAAATACTATACCTGCATTAGAGGGTGACAGTGCCTAGTGTAAACCCTCAGAATATCACTGTCATCCTCGGGGTGACACTAGGCACGGTCACCCTCTAATGCAGGTAGTATTTATATATTATCACTGCTGCGATTGTAGTACAATGCTCTATTTATGATTATCTTTGATACGAGTACAATATCATATTTATCATCATCACTGCTGCAATTATAGTACAATGTTCTGTTTATTATTATCATTGCTGTGAGTTGTACCTGCTGCCCCTATTGCATGATCGTAAAAGGCGACTAAATTTAGGATCTTATTTTTTCTCCTCTTCCTAATTGACTTTATCTTTCCTAATGCCTCCCTTGGAACCGCCTCACTTTTGGCCTTGAGTTGATGAGCCTTCGCTCCTGTGAGAAAGGTTCTGGGTTCTGTCCCCTGGCCGAGACACACCAACGTCTATAAAAGTTGTAGTTTCTTCACCTGCTTAGCGCTCAGCATACAGGGAGTGGGACGACTGGTTCGCCCGTTGTCAGTATAATGTGACCGGGTGGGGTGTGTTGCTTGGTGTCTTCGGCGGCATGCTTCATTGATATAGCACTATAAAAAGGGCAATAGTTCCACGATACAAGAAGACACAACATGAATATACCGCAGTCTCCTAAAACACGCACCTCGCACAACATACACGCAACACCCCGCATAAATGGGAGGCCGTCCTTATATGACCATAGCTGTTAATAGGACGTTAATTAATCAAACAAACAAACAAACAAACAAACAGCGAGTACAATGCTCTATTTATCATCATCACTGCTGTGATTATTGTACAATGCTCTATTTATCATTATCACTGCTGCGAGTATAGCAATAAGGGCACAGCCTCTTTGTCCATTCAAGGCCTTGAGTGCTGCGTATGCGAATCCTATGATTTCGCGCCATTTGTTGACGTTATGTGATGTCGTGATTCCTTGTGCTCATCTTCACCTTGGTGGATATATTGACTGCATTCTGTAGCTTTTAATTTTCAAAGTGTTATTATTATCATCATCATTTAAAAAATAATGAAAATGTTTAATTACCCCTGTTATGCATTTGTATTAGTTAAATATATATTTACTGGGGAGAGCAGTACCGTAGCAGCGCACAACCTCCCCATATGTATGAAAAAATGGCGGCCGCAACTGAAGCAGCTGTGAGTGTGTATGATTGAATTTTGAAGATTGTGTGTTTTTTTAATATATTTTTGTGTATTTGTTACCTTAGAAGGGCACGAAGGGCTGCGCCCTTATAATAATCTATCTAGACAAAGCGTTTATGAAAAAGAATGTCCGTCCTTTTTTGTCTATGACTTCATAACTCCAAAAGATATTAAGAATAATGCTTACAATTTAATTCAGATAACTCACTCAGCTACTAATTAGGCATAATTTCCGTGATTTTACTTACTTTTACAATTAAACAAATTGAGTTGTGGCGCAGTGATATCTTAAACAATAATTCAGTTAGGCCAATGACTGTGCCACTTTTAAAATTCCCCGCAAAACCATTTAGTATATATGACGTCATAATATTTGACGTATAATTCTTTCGGTCTATGGAAAAATAACCTCAAATATCTAACTGATAGAAATGAGTGCAACATTTGAAATGACGCACTAATAAATTGTGATGTCATACTAAAGACCTACCCGCAAAGAAATGTATAACTCTGTAAAGACGAAACTGCCAGGAAACAGGACAAATTACTGCACTAAGGTGGAAATGTCTATCTCTTAACCTATTTGTTGACATCCATGCATCCTCGCCTAGGAGGCAATAATGTTTTTAGTACCTAACGAATTGAAAAAAAAAATCTCTAATAACAATTTATTTAACGAGTGCGGCCACGTCTAACGTTCAGAAATGTCATGGTCGGAGGCGTCTAGATACATTGTTCTAGGCAGAAATCTTTGAAATCACTCACTGCATATTTCGTTGCTTGCTCACTTCTATTTGCTATTTTGTTCTTTTATAAATTCGTCAGCATTTAAGTTTCCAAACCGTTATATTTATGTTTTTTTTTTCAAAACGTCGTCCGAACACAACTTATTTGCCAGTGAATAGCGCAGATAGCAACAGTGACCTCATTTTCGTCAATATGATGTTCGTAATAAAAAGCGTGCGAAACCATAGTCCCGCGGGAAGCCATAGTCTCGGGACTATTGCTAAGCGAATGAAAACGCGAGAAAAAGTCACGTTATGTATGAAGTATATTATGTACATTACGCGACAGAATACTTGATTCTGATTGGCTACACACATGGGCACTATTTTCAATAGTGCCCGGGCGGCACTATTTTCAATAGTGCCCGGGCAAGCTCGAAATTGAACGTGAATGTATTGCGACGTCACCATTACATGACGTCATTATAACGTTGCGCTTCGACCGAGATGTCAAGTGGGCGACAGGCTGTTATGTGCGGGGATGGAAGCAAATGTTGCTTTTCTACAGAAGCCAGTTCACATATGTTCCAATATTGATATACTTTTAATCTTCTTGAAGCTGTATTCCGTTTTACAGAAACACAGTTTTCTGTGACAATTCATATGTTGTACTTTTATTGTAACAACGTGGTGTGGATTCTAGCCGAGGTGTCGCTTGACGTGTTTCTGTTACGATGACATGAACACGGTTCTCATGTTAGAGTGATGTACTAAACCCCCATTATGGCCTGGTTGAGAGGGCACTATTGCCTCATAGTATTGTCTCGTGTCATCCCTCAACAATACTATGAGGCAATAGTGCCATCAACCAGACCATAATAGATAAATATAATACAATGTTCTGTAGTGTTTGACCAATTATCACTATTTCTATGTAAATGTTACATTGAAATAGATATCCATGATTGATAGACTGAATTTTTAGTTTCCATTATATTAGTATTTATATTATCCTAAACAACATTCCCTCAATATGTTTTATTTTAAAACTTCTTACTGTCCTAAACAGGATTACAATGTCAGAACAAGATAAGCACGCGAACATCGAGATAGCTTCTTTCCAGTAGCTCGCTTAAACCTGGATCTCATGATTCAAAACCGATATTGTCTCAACCTGGAGATTTTAATGCATTTTGATATAGAGTGATGATGTATCTATTTTCTGGGATATCTAAACCTACAGCTGAACAGAGAAAGCGTACCGATCATGTGATAAGTCTAACACAGAAGCCCCCAGCATTGCTTGTTATAACTAGGATATAGGTATTATATACATCATTGTATCCGATTGATTAATTGGTGACTTTTGCAGACCACGACAAATTGATATGAGCAGCTAAACTATAATGAAAATCTACGGACCAGACACAGTAGTGGTGAGTCACAGCCGCACCGAGATATCTGCCAATATGTGTCGTCCTGAAATATAGATATATTAATACACAAAATATGTTTTATCCATTTAACAGGGAATGGGCGAATTGGACTTGGCGTGTCCTTTCTCCCCAGGGTATCGGGTAGGAAACTTAGATTTTTTAGATGAGACAGTCTTCCTCAGGGTATCAGGAGAAAGCTAACAGATTCGGATCAAGATATGCCGTCTTGGCCACGTGTTTGCATTATGCTTATCTAACAGTCTAGACGTGACAGGATCAATGGCGTATGTTTTTAAATAAATATATAATCGCCCATTCCTGCAACAGAAGTACATCTGCATAGTGCATGCAGGAATGGTGACACCTCGACTGGCTTGTTGAATGTGGCAAGTTTTAATAAAAGCTGCAGATTCTGAAAATAAGTTAATTTAATTAAGAAGCACTTTATCATTATCAAACTATCAGATAAAAGCTATATATCAAGCAGAAGCAGAAACTACCACTTTTATAGACTATAGTGTATCTCGGCCCGGTAAGGCGTCAGAATTGTACCTGCTTGCGTGATCGTAAAAGGCGACTAAATTAAGGATCTTACCCTTTCCTCTCTAACTGATTTCATTCAAATTTCCTTACGTCTCTCTTAAAACCGCCTCGCTTTTGGCCTTGAGTTGAGCACTCGCCCTTTTGAGGTAGGTTCTGGGTTCTGTTCCCTGACCGAGGTACAACATGTAGTCTAGCAGTGGTATTTTCTGCCCCTGCTTAACGCTCACCATTAAGAAGTTTGAGCGACTGGTTTACTTGTTATTACTCAGTATTATGCGAGAGTGAATGTTTGCTTCAGTGTCAGTGGGGGATATCACTACAAAAAGGCAGCATTCTTCTTTTACTTTGGTTTGGTGTATCTCTTGCCCTTTTTATAGTGCTGTACTACTGAAGCATGTCACCGAAGATACCAAGAAACATATTCTACCCGGTCACATTATATACACAACGGGCGAAACAGTCGTCCCCCTTCCTTAATGCTGAACTCTATGCAGTAGTAGAAACTATTACGTTAATAAATTACTGCGTATCTCGGCCACTGGCCACTGAAGCGATGTCAAGCAAGATGTTAAAGTGAACAGTCGGGCAAGGATGGCTAAAGTCGGTAAAAATGGTGTGAATGTATCCAGTAGAATTTCTTATGAAATAGAAAAATAAAATCTCTCGCCAAAATCTGTCTGCGTACGAAGAAATTAATTTAAAGCACAGGAATCCTAAAACGTCCTCCCGGCTGACTATGTCCGTGGTTGCATTTACACGCAGCCTCGCTTTCAATGCTTTCAACTTTCTTTTACTTTAATGGTCAGAACTGGGAAACGTAAGCAGAACTTGGCCGTCGCATTAATATGTGAGAACATTTGGAAGTCCAATGAACGCATTTAGACTGGTTTTCTTTGCCCGACTATTCACTTTAAGAGGAGGGTCGGCTAGAAAGAAAAAAAAAAGAGAAAAGATAAGATCGTAAATTTAGTCGCCTATTTTGCAATAGGGGCAGCAGGTACATTTCTAACACCCTAACAGTGGGGTCATAAGATCATGCAATAGGCCCTACCTGCAGCGCCATTATGTGGGGCGATTGGTTTTTCCTTTTTCAGGAAAGGACGGGACGTCACAGGAAAGGACGGGACGTCACAGAAAAGGACGGGAAATCACAGGAAAGGTCGGGTGTCATATGAAACGACGGGACGCCGAAGGACAGGACGGAGCGTCACAGGAAAGGACGGGACGTCACAGGACAGGACGGAGTGACACTGGAAAGGACGGAGCGTCACAGGAAAGAACTGGACGTCACAGGAAAGGACGGAATGTCACAGGCAAGGACGGAACGACACACGGAAGGACGGAACGACACAGTGAAGGATTGGGCGTCACAGGATAGAAGGGGCGTCACAGGAACGGCCGGAACGACACAGCGAAGGACAGGGCGTCACAGGACAGGACGGGCGTCACAGGAAAGGACGGGGCTTCACAGGAAAGGACGGGACGTCACAGGGAAGAACGGAGCGTCACAGGAAAGGACGGGGGAACAGGACAGGACTGAACGTCACAGAAAAGGACGGAACGACACATGGAAGGACTATCACAGGAAATTGACGGGGCGTCACAGGCAAATACAGGGCGGCGTCACAGGAAAGGACGGGGCGTCACAGGAAAGGTCGGGCGGCACAGCTAAGGACGGGGCGTCACAGGAAAGGTTGAACGTCACAGCTAAGGGCGGGGCGTCACAGGAAAGATGGGGCGTCACAGGAAAGGACGGGCGTCACATGTAAGGCCGAAACGACACTTCTTAAGGCCGGAACGACACAAGAAATGACGGGACGTCACAGGGCAGGACTGGGCGTCACATGAAAGGACGGGATGTCACAGGAAAGGACGGGACGTCACAGGAAAGGACGGGGTTTCACAGGAAAAGACGGAACTGCACAGGAAAGGACGGAATGACACGACACAGCGAAGGACGGGACATCACAGGATAGAACGGGACGCCACAGGACAAGACGGGACGTCACAGGACAGAACGGACGTGGATACCTTTTATCATTCCCATCCCCTTTTCATTGCGAAACATGAATCGTCAGTCTTTGGAGACAAAATGCTTTAAAAGTATATGTATTAATAATTTTATCGATTTTAAATATAAATCTGTCTGGCCCAATATCGCTTGGTTTTGCATGCATATGTATCGCTGCAGAATCAAAAGCACATTTTCAATATTTCAAACTTTGTGTAAGTATCCATGGCGTATACTGGTATTTACTTATACACTACATTGGATAACGTCTATGGATGAACACCGGAGTTAAGTATGAGTCGGTTTTTTTAGTTTTGAAGCTAAACACATTTATAAACTAATCGAGACCAAAATGATATGAATTGCGGAGACCATTGCATCAGTTCAAAAAACCACGAACCATGCTAGTTTATAAATCGGTATCAAAAACAGCAATTTAGACGGATAACTCTAGTCATGTTTACATAGAATCCTATTGTGGCATCAACGTCTCCTATGCTTTTGTCGTCGTATGTATAGGGTTATTGTAAGATTATTAAAAACAATTGTAGATGTTTACTACGTGTTAAATTAATTAGACAGAGACAAGAATGTTAGTTAGTTAATTAGTTGTTTTTGGTCATGCTTATTTATTCAATTGTTTGAATATCCGCATTCAATCATTATCATCAATACTCTATACATGTTAATGGTATCCATATCTCAAAACAAAACTAAACCAATCGTATACTAACCTTTGAAGAACCAATCGTCCGGAGTCGCCAACTGTCCGGTTTGGAAATTAGATCGATATAGACTCTAAGACACATCCAAATATGTCCGGCGATGCTGAATCATTGTTGATCACAGCGGTTTGTTACGGTATACTTCTGCCACTGATAGGTTCGATTTGACGACATTTTTAATCTATGGCGTAGGAGTAGAGTTTTTCACTCTTCAAATTATGTGTTTATTATTGGAAAAGACTAGCTGACAGCCTTTTATCGGTGAGGGGTGCATGGTGACGTTTGTCAGTCGCAGACTTTATGTTACAAAGAACGCTTACAAACGTTAACGTCACTCTCACCATAATGATCAGCAACAGTCAAGTTACCAGGAACTCCAGGTACGGACTGCAAAGGGGGGGGGGGGTACTCTTATCAAGAAAAAGTAGGTCCAAAAACCTATCTAAGTCACACATTTATTTATTTTTGAAAGAATGCTTCAATTACTGTATTAATAACCGATGTATAAATGCGAAAAAATTGCCACACGGCCTCCCGATAGAATTGAGGATTAACCTGGTTATTCTTTGAGAAATTTCATAAATTATATATATTGGTGAAGTATATCACAGCAGACAACACCGACTGCCTTCATGATCAATGTTCTTGGCAATATAGACATGCAGCAAACTCCTTGATTATATGTCTAGAGCCTTTCTTACAAGGGCAAACGCTAAACCTTTGAGACAAAATTTAGGCGAGAGGCGACGGCAACAGGCAATAAAAAGATAGCAGTTGAGTATGCTACCATAGCAAGGGAATGACCGGTAGATGGATGATAGGATTCTTATTACAACAAGGGTATAACTAGCAGAGTGATGGTAACCGGCTTATTACAGCAAGGGAATGACCGGTAGATGGATGATAAGATTCTTATTACAACAAGGGTATAACTAGCAGAGTGATAGTAACCGGCTTATTACAGCAAGGGAATGACCGGTAGATGGATGATAAGATTCTTATTACAACAAGGGTATAACTAGCAGAGTGATGGTAACCGGCTTATTACAGCAAGGGAATGACCGGTAGATGGATGATAAGATTCTTATTACAACAAGGGTATAACTAGCAGAGTGATGGTAACCGGCTTATTACAGCAAGGGAATGACCGGTAGATGGATGATAAGATTCTTATTACAACAAGGGTATAACTAGCAGAGTGATGGTAACCGGCTTATTACAGCAAGGGAATGACCGGTAGATGGATGATAAGATTCTTATTACAACAAGGGTATAACTAGCAGAGTGATAGTAACCGGCTTATTACAGCAAGATGAATGATAAGATTCTTATTACAACAAGGGTATAACTAGCAGAGTGATAGTAACCGGCTTATTACAGCAAGGGAATGACCGGTAGATGGATGATAAACGTCTTATTGCAGCAAGTGAATGACCGGTAGAGGGATAATAAACGTCTTATTAGAGCAAGGGAATAACCAGTAGAGGAATGGTAAACGTTTAATTACAGCAAGTGAATGACCGGCAGAGGGATGGTTAACGTATTATTAAAGCAAGGGAATACTCGGTAGGGGGATGGTTATAATCCTATTAAAGAAAGAGAATGATCGGTAGAGGGATGGCAACCGGCTTATTACAGCAAGAGGTAGAGGAATGGTAAGCATTTAATTACAGCGAGGGAATGACCGGTAGAGGGATGATAAGCATTTAATTACAGCGAGGGAATGACCGGTAGAGGGATGATAAGCATTTAATTACAGCGAGGGAATGACCGGTAGAGGAATGGTAAGCGTTTAATTACAGCGAGGGAATGACCGGTAGAGGAATGGTAAGCATTTAATTACAGCGAGGGAATGACCGGTAGAGGGATGATAAGCATTTAATTACAGCGAGGGAATGACCGGTAGAGGAATGGTAAGCGTTTAATTACAGCGAGGGAATGACCGGTAGAGGAATGGTAAGCATTTAATTACAGCGAGGGAATGACCGGTAGAGGAATGGTAAGCATTTAATTACAGCGAGGGAATGACCGGTAGAGGAATGGTAAGCGTTTAATTACAGCTAGGGAATGACCGGTAGAGGAATGGTAAGCATTTAATTACAGCGAGGGAATGACCGGTAGAGGAATGGTAAGCATTTAATTACAGCGAGGGAATGACCGGTAGAGGGATGATAAGCATTTAATTACAGCGAGGGAATGACCGGTAGAGGGATGGTTAATGTCTTATTAAAGCAATGGAATACTCGGTAGAGGGATGGTAACCGGCTTATTACAGTAATGGAAAGACCGGTAGAGGGATGGTAACCGGCTTATTACAGCAAGGGAATGACCGGTAGAGGGATGGTAAGCGTCTTATTACTGTAAGGAAGGGAAAATGTCTTTTATGGTAGCAGATTGGTTAGTGTAGAAGGTTTACATAGCCTCATGGTAGTACGATTTGAGGTAAAGGGTAGTAAGTTTGCTACCATATGTTAAGGTTCATGTTTATAGGCGCTCGGTAGAGTGAATGTAAGCGTAAAGAGGATGGTCAAGATAATTTCTAACCGAAATTAAATAGTATTCGTCGATGAATGGTCAGTCTGATATAAGAAGACGGTAACAAGTACAATATGTACTTTGCATATGATTTAACTGATTTTATATCATAAAACCTGATAAAACCACTTCCTTTCAATCCAACAAATTTCGCCCAATACCCCTGATGTTGAAAAGGCTTTTGTACCGAAGATACACCCCGCGCATCAATGTATGTATACCATGCGTAGCGTGTTTTAACATGAGATAAAACCTAGCAATGGCTGTCCATCGAGTGTAAATAGCAAATCAAACGGCAAGACTAAATCCAAGGAATCTGATAACTGACCGTGAGCGGTCATTGCAGCAAGCTGTTTCTGATCTCGACTGAGTGACAGAAACACAAATCAATATAAATGCGCATATTATGTGTGAAACAAAACATAACCAACGATCAGCGGTGATCGGCAGATTAGAACTTTTATTCCCGGCCCATCGCCACTTTGTAAATTCGCGCAGACGACAGCAACAGCTCGTCATAAAATTTTGGCGGGAATGACATACACGTTTAACGGAAGGTGATTAACTAATGTATAAATGTCACAATTCATTTCGTCAAAAAAGGCTGAGCGTTCAGAAAATCAATATCATACAGAATAATCTGTGGTTTGCGTGATATTCAATAAAATGCTTAACTCCTCCGTCAATTGGCATTAATTTATGTTTATGGGATAAGGTCACTACGTGTGGAAATGATTCTTCGATGGTATTTGTGTTTGTGCTTACGGCGTGGTACTGTCGCAGTCTTAGTTCCGATATAAAGGGACAAGTACTGGAAGTTCCAATATTAATCTTACATATCAACCTGACTTGGACAACTATTTATCATGATAGTATATGGTTAGGGGGGTAGGAGTTGTATTTTACTGCGTTAATGCAGAACCAGTATGGAAGTTTTGAATAGGAAAACAAACTCGATTGAAAATACAAAATATATGTATGACGAAACTTATTCGCATGAAGGTTAATCAAAAGATTGTTTAAAAGAGAACTAGTCTCTACTTTACCTCTGACCTCGTGTAGCACAGTTGCATGGTGTCTTCGTTACCTCTGAAATGGTTGCTGGCAGCTCTTTGACATGTATGGTAATTTGTTAGCGTCTCTTTGACTTCTCGCTGATAGCGTTTCTGACTTCTCGCTGATATGGCAATTTTTGGCGTCTCTTTAACATCTCACTCATATGGCAATTAGTTAGCGTCTCTTTGACATTTAACTTATATGACAATTTGTAAGCGTCTCTTTTACATTTCACTTATATGGCAATTTTTGGCGTCTCTTTAACATCTCACTGATATGGCAATTTGTTTTACTTTACATCTGACTAACACAACAAACAGGTTATCTGTAGATTTAACCAAAGGAGTAAATACAAGTATATTTATTTGTCAAAGAAAACAATAATAATAAAAATACCCACCCACCCCCCAAAAAAGATACGACAACTTGAACCAAATCGGTGATTAATATATAAATCGACATTAGTTAATTAAGGTTTATATTAGTACGTTTATTACGGCGAACAATAATATTTATCTGGTTATAATTGCGTACGAGAAAAGGATAGTCACGGATAGACAATGTCGAAGAAGCACGGGTTCTAAGTGGACAATAATAACCAAAGTCACAGAGAAGGCTTAGCAAGAGGGAAATACTAACCACCCTTAACATGACAGGCATCAGGAGGGCAAAAATAACGATAGGAACACAAACTGTAGATCGCTAACAGACAGCACAGCCCCAACACCATAAACAAAAACTGAAGTCTAAGACTGTTTTATTATCCTGGGACAGGATTGTATGAGCAGCGTGTTGTACACAACCAAACACATGGCTGTTAAAGGCAACAGAGCAAGACGGATGTAACAAAGAAACAGGGATATGTTGACTTTTTCTTTTTGGTCTTGCCTTTTACCCTGTAATCTTATACACTGAATTTCGCTGCTCAGTCTATTTTATGTAACCTCTACTAAACGAAATAGATTTAGAAAATGCAAAGTATAATGCCAGCGCAGGTTGGATTTAAAAGTCGTTCCAACGTGACGGATAAAATAGATAAAAATGCACTTTATGAAAAACTTTTAACACCAATTCAGTCCATTGATATAGTATAGCCATGAGTGTGTGACTTTTTACAATACTCAGCATAATGGCGATGTTTCAATTATTCCATATTTAGGAGACTAATTTTGTTGTCATTTATTTTAGTGACAGAATAAATCATTCTCGCTGGCCATAAAAATCATGTTAATTGACATGTCTATGAAGGTAATTGACACAAGGGGCCCATGTCAGCCTTGGGGCCTGCGGTAAGATACACCCGATTTGGAGCCCGCTCGATTTAAACGTCAGGGACTGCTCGACTGGTGGGCGGACGTTGGAACAAGCGATTCCAATCGTGGCACTGGGACTGTCTTATCTATCCTGCTATTAAACACATAAAATGCACATACTTTCTGTCAGGTCGTTACACTGGTTGACGAGATAAGTACTCTGACAATAGGAAAATAAATGCTAGATGGTTATACGGTTTGTTAAATTCTCATAAAAACACGTATATTGAGGCAACACATTATTGTAAATACAACGGCAATATGGCATTACCCACAAAATATTCTCATAGCGAGCAATGTATGCCGGGTATATGGATACACACTAGTTTTGAATATTAGATATACGGCCTTTCCAACTAATATTAAACTGGGAACAATTGAAATCCCGGAAGGTATGAACAAAGGAGAAGTCTCACTTTAGGCCGTTTTATGGCCACTCAATGATAAGCCAGTTGCATACTGCATGCTAATTAGAATATCCTATTTTTCTGGGCTCCTGGTAATTTGAGAGGTCTAAGGTCAAAGGATAATAATTCACAATTTCACCAAATAATTAAATATTACAATAGAAATAACATTTTTGCAGTGTTAGTTTAAGTGACCTAGTTATTTTTTTTCTATATAAGCATCAAAACAGTTTTACTGAAGACCAAGGTTTTTCAAGGATTTGATAGCTTTAGATTGCTGTTTAATACTCACCACTGCATTTTGATCTTGACATGACCAGCTTTAGATGATTACAGCGTACATCTTAGGGTGACATTAGCTAGGTCACGTTTTTTAAATAAAGTCATATTCAATTAATGTTATCATCTGTTCACTAAACGTCCTGTTTTCTCATGTTTTAAGCAGGTTTATAAATTATTTCAGCTTGTTTTATGAGCTAATTTCAGGTAACACCTTCACTGAAGGTAGGATGTTCGGATCGTGCCCAACTGCATGATCGTAAAAGGCGACTAAATTTGAAATCTTAATTTCGTGGTTACCTGGATGAAAATATTTTTTACGGCCACTCAGTGATAAGTAAAATATTTTGCATGAAGATACATTAGGGTCAGCTGCTATTCAGAATATCCGATTTTTTCTGCGCTCATGGTAATTTCAGAGGTCAAAGGTCAAAGGGTGAAAATTAACATTTTCAGTATTTAAGTCCTAATTAATTAAGAATTATAATACAGATAACATTTTTTGCAGGTTTTGCCTGTAAATATTGGATTTGTGAAGTTCAGTTAAAATTAAAAAAAAAACTGATGAAAAATTCAAAAAGTAGGTCACAGTGACCTAGTTAGGCATTTATTCTATTTTAGCATTACAAACTTTAATATTTTTGATGAAAACTAGGATTTTTCAAAGATTTGATAGCTTGAAATTGATGTTTAGTACCTTTCTTTAACCATTTCCAACATATAAAGTGACGTTTAGAGCTGTATTTGGATTTTGTCATAATCCGCTTAAGATGATGCTATCTTAGGGGGCACATGAGTTCGGTGATCTGGATGAATTAGGTCAGATTCAATGAAATGTATCGTATATCAACTATGTATCTTCTGGGTTTTCGATGTTTAAAGCTTTTTAATTTTGTGTTATGAGAGAATCTGCACCTTGTAAATATAATGTGACTGCTGCTCCATTGCATGACCGTAAAAGGCGAATAATATGGAACCTTTATCTCTTGTTAAAAAATATCATCTATTTAACATCAAGTGTTCATCATAAGAAAGTCTTTATAAGAAAGAAACCATCTTTATGATGTTTGAGGCCGACGTCAAAATACTTTGATCTAGGTAGCCACTAGAATTGAGATCTTAGATAAAGTCGCCTCTTCCGGTCATGCAATGAGGCAGCAGGCAAAATTCTAATATCATACATTCATTGTAGGTGTTGCTTAATATTTTCTCTTAAACTTCATTAGCTTATAAACACTTGCTTTTAAGATGAATAATCCAGAAGATACTTAGTTGACAGACGATACCATTCATTGAATGTGACCTATTTTATGCACGTGACCAGCAAATGTGACCTTAGGACGTAATCATCTGAAGAAGATCGTAACCACGAAATTAAGATATCAAATTTAGTCGCCTTTTACGATCATAACATACTATCTTCAGTGAAGTCGTTGTTTGAAATAAGCTCATAAAACGAACCTAAATATTTTAAAACCTGATTTAAGCTTTGGGAAACAAGTGATGCTAAGTAGACTGATGATACTATTAATTGAATATTACCTAATTTATGAACCTAACCTAGGCAATGTGTCCATAAGATGTAATTATCTTAAGCAGGTCATGTCAAGATCCATAATGAGTACTTTTAAAATACCAATCTCAAGCTATTAAAGCGTTGAAAAATCTTAGTTTTCAGCAAAAATATTTTCATGAAAGTTTGTAATGCTAAAATATAACAAATACATAACTTCATTGTTGGGGCCCAATTTTTTTTTTAATTTTCATCAATTTTCTTAACTGAACTTTACAAACTCAAGATTTGTAGGCAAAAACTGGAAAACCTATCATCTCTATTCTAATATTTATTTAATCAGGAATTAAACAATGAAAATGAGAATTTTCGCCCTTTGATCTCTGAAATTACCACAAGCCCAGAAAAAGTCGGATATTCTTAATAGCATTCAATATGCAGATAACCCTAATGCATATTGATGCAAACTATTTGGTTTACCACTTAGTGACTGTAAAACGGTTCAAAGTTATACCTCTCCTTTTCTATCATCTGACACAATCTCCATATATTTCTATTTTCAGGTCATCTGACCCGAAGGGTCATTAAAAACAAACGTCTCCTTTTTACAAATGATAAAGCATCTGATGATGGTGGGCTAAAAATCTTTCTTCCACTATTATAAGTCCACAGGGTTCAGTACATATTTCTGTCACCAAATAGCCATGCCATTATATTTACTAGTGTGCATGACATGTAATATCTTGGGTTAAGACGAATGCAAAGACGCTTTATATAAACTAAGTTATGTTCAACTACAACTAAGAAGTGATATATGTTCATACAAAAAATCACTAGTTTAAACGAGGTCTTAAACCTTTAATTAAAGATCAGGTTAACTTGTGGATAATGTATTTTGAAAGCCTCAGAGCATAATGTTGGGATATTTTTTTCAAATATAGGAAGATTTTGTCTCGTGTTGCCCATGTTAGGACGCTGACACTGGATGTCTACCATCAAACAAATGGGAGTTGGCAACTTTCTAATATATTTATAAGTAACAAATTTATATTACTCTCTACATTGAACACTTATAGACCAACTCATAATAATGTAAGGGGATGCAGGAGTTTATATAACCGTACCGGTAATCACGGCTACCACAAGGGAGAGGTATACAAAGGTAAGTATTTATCAAGGTTACAATAACAAACACTGCACATTTTTGGGGAAAACATTAAATGATCAATCTTTATTTATTTTTTATTACTCTTGTTCAACAGTGCCCATGTAATAGTTCTAACACTTCTAAAAAATATTTACACAAACAAAATAAACATCTAAAAGAAACAAAATCTTCATTTTTATTTATTATGCTACTTTGTATTACTTTTACTTCATCCAAAAAATAACGGCGGCATACAATTTTGTTAAAAGAGAGATAACTCGTGTAAAATAATTACCAGTAAAGTGGGTCTGAATTGTTTGTAAATTTTTTCCTTAAACTGCTTTAGCTAAGCTCTAAAAATCAAGACGACTTAATGAGGACTTTTCAAAAATACCTCTAGTATTAAAAATATTTTATTACAAAATCAGAAATCTGCCTACATTTCCTTCCATTTTTGGATAAAAGATAATTAGGAAAACATGTCAATTACAAAAAGAGGCCAAATGGTCCTTAACGGTCATCTGACATCTCTATGGCTTATAGTATTTGACAAGAAGTCGTTTAAAGAGGTTAGCCTGTTTGATCTCTGAGACGTTGAATGAAGGTCAAGGTCATTCATAGCTCTTCTTGGTAGCCCTTCATCCCAGCATGTCACAGGTTTAATATCGGGTGTCTTAGTAATTGAGTTCAAGCCGTTTAAAAAGTTTAGCGTATTTGACCCCTGTCAATCTGAATGAAAGTCAAGGTCATTCATTTGGACAAACTTAGTAGACCTTCATCCTAACATGTCACATGCCTTATGACACGTATCTAGACCTTTTTCGTTATTCACCAGTTTTAAAGATTTTAGCTTATTAGACCCTTATGACCTTGAATGAAAAGCAAGGTCATTTATTTGAACAAACTTGGTAACCCAACATGTTACAGGCTCATTATCAGGTCACTAGCCCTCTTAATAATTCACAAGAAGTCGTTTAAATATTTGAGCCTATTTGACCCATGTGAACTTGAATGAAGATCAATGGCATTCATTTGAACAAACTTGGTGACCCCAGCATGCTACATGCCAAATAGAATTACCCTGGTTCTTTCGGTTTTTGAGAAGTCGATTGAAGTTTACGCACGGCGCACAGCGAACGTTGACGAACGGACGGTGCATGATGACAATATGGAGGTCAGACAATAAACAGGTTCTATAGAATAATGAACAGAATTTTGATTTTTAGTCAGTCAATGATTTAACTCAGTTAGCGTCATAACAATCATATCAATGGAATGTCACTAGCTGATGTTCTCACTCTGTAGCATAATAAGCTATATATCTATACAACATTAGTTTGTTGGTCAAAGTAAAAAATAATTATCACTTTTAAATATATAACTTAATTTTTTTTATAAAACAACAGGAAAATGTAATTAAATACGTAGTATACACTATATAGTGTGTTCGTTTGTAAATTTCCGAACTTTCATTAGTCTGATAATAGTTTATGAACCGATCACTGCTGATAATACGCATATTAAAATAATTACATACGATAGTGAAATATAGAGTTCAAACTCTGTTCATATTTATATGTTCCTGTGTGAAAGTATACCAGTACATACAGGTAATATATTCACATTATATGCGTGCATGTAAATGTACCGGTATCAACATCAACTAGAAATAACGAAAACAAAAGAGATACATCTTTTGATAAAAAATCCCTAATGGTTTTTGTGTGATATAGAATGAGTCAATATATGACGTGGATATCATCACTTTGTGCCTTGTGGTGGCGGTCTCAATTAAGGGCGACGAGGCGCAGACGATACACAAGTTTTTCATCGGAAGGTAAGTATAGATTTGTTACAATAACTGATTTTTAAGGATATTTAATTCATTTAAGGATGTAACACAAAAATAGAATGCATTCTATATAAACATTGCAGCGATACATGATGAGAGTATTGACATTTGTGTGATAGCTTATATATTCTTTGGTGATTGCCTAGTGGGTAGTTACAAGCTTTTAATTAAAGAAAACAACGTTTTGAATTTTGACATGAATTTACATTTGGTTAAAAGCAACATTGAACCTTTTCAATTAAAAACATTGTTCTAGGAGTAAAGTGTGAGAATATTTTTACATATATCAAATCGTCACATTCGGTTAGTTAATGTTTGAAAAATAACATTCGACAAGATTATATGAAATAATTGTAAAAGAATATTCTGGAAAAGAATGAAAATAAATGCATAACATTTTAATTTCCAAATATTTTATTGACAAAAAGATGTTAGTGTCAATTGGATTAGACATCAGGCGTAGCCTATCTTAGTCTTCTCCCGATATTGGTGGTACAAACAAATAATTATATAAAACATATATACATGGTGAGGTTTATGAGAATAAGGGGAGGTAACTCCTATATAAGGAATGACATTATTTTTTATCATATTTATTGTAACTATATAAATTAACAGTTAATTTTCATTTTTTATATATATTAACCAAATATTATCACATAATTCTAACTAATCTTGATAGTATGTATATTTTGTGATTTTGGTCCTATTCGCCACAACTGATACAGGCTATAAAGGCATAACATGCACTTGTAAAGATGCTCCACCGCCGACAGAGCATAAGTGATACTCATTATTTAAACAATAACTGATGTTTAATCGTGTTTATATGTAACATAATTTATTTTGCTTTTGGTGCATGCACAATCAGTACCTGATTCCATGTAGGGCATAGTGACATGGATATTTTTTCAAGGCACAATTATTTTTAATATTTTTATCTTTATTCAAAATAAGAAGCTCAAACTTTTTAATGAGAGTTATGGTGTAAAAAAGGAAACTTCTGTAACACAAGAACGATGCTTATTCGTCTGCACCTGTATTAAATAGAGAAAAAATACCATTCGTCGGTGGTGGAGCATCTTTTAAATAATACAGTCAAATATGAAGCAATAAATGACGCCAAAGTCATTTGTATACATCATTAAATAGAAGACTCTGTTGAGAAGCTATGCTATACATTTTGTATGTATAATACCTTCCGTGTTTTCATGTTTAGATGGGGATCTGCTGCTGTAGTCCTCGATGGATGAAGTTCCTAGGGCTGGCCTTGGGCTGTCTTGGGGAGTTTGTCACAGGCTCATTATATGTTTTTAATGTGTACCTTGGGGCCATCAAGAGGACGTTTAATTACACACAACGTGAAGGTAGTTATGAAAATTAATATGAACAATTTTACTATATTTGCACAACATTGAAATGGTGAAGTCAGTTCAAAATAACTTAAAAAGATACAATCCATGGCACACATAGTACAAGTTCGAGAGTGGATATAGAGGTATCGAATTTGATACAATATCCCACTGAAAATATATCTTAAAACTACCGTTTTTATACTTCTGAATCGTTTGTTAAAGTTGAACTCCAATCCTCGCTGCTGTACGTGGGCCAGGGATGTGGCTTCCTGCCGGGGATGTTTTTTGACAGATTCGGACCGGGGTGGTCGTCTAGCGTCGGCCTTGCACTAGGTGTTGGTTCATACATGTTTCTGTGGTCCACGTCCAAGGCTGTCCTTTTCTACAGTATCCGGAGCTGGTTGATGGGAATCTACTTCTTTTTGGCAGGTAAACAATATGTCAGAGTGTGTGTATTTTATATTCATAGCAATAATTCGTTAGATACGGTGTTGCTAGAAGTAGAAACTGTGTCGCCAGAAACAATTTTGTTAAGTTTGTATTGGAACAAACATAATTAATGGGAGGGAGGTCGATATATATATCTATATATGATTGTTTTATATAATGTTTTCTCTTTTGTTAGGACTTGGATCTTCATTCACGTACATGGTGGCACTAAACACGAACCTCGTGAACTTTAGCCAACAACAAAGAGGCAAGGTGATGGGAACGCTCAATGTTTTCTTTGCTGGAAGTCCCTTCGTGTACTCCCTTATATATTATCATGCATTTAACGGACAGGATCCAGACAATTTGGACAGTTTCCCACACATGATGCTGCTACTAGCTATATCATTTGGTGTTGTAAATATACTGTGCATATTGTTCTTACGGATGCTTCCCGAAGACAAAGAAAGCGTGAAATCAGCTTTGTCTTACGAGGATTTAAACGGAATACTAAACGATCTGAATCCTATACGGGAAAAGGACCACGCATTGACACTATCACAGCTAGCTGCGAACTGCAACTTCCACGCATTGCTATGGGTGTTTATACTAACAGCTTCGGTCGGAGTGTTTGTCACCAACAACCTGACAGAGATTGCCACGAGCGTCAGACTGGACGAGCACAATCCCACGCTGGTACTGCTGATTCCGATCTCTGTCATGGCGGTCAGTATCCTGATTGGGGTGTTCTCGGACAGGTATATTGAAACCTTTCCCAGGTCGAGTGTACTCCTTATCGGTATCGGCTCGTTTGTCATTTCGCAGATGTTGTTCCTATTACTTGTCGACGTGTTCACCATCTTGATCATTGCCACCATTTTAGTTGGGGTCGGCAACGCCATCATGTGGTCCTTGGGACCAGCACTAATGACAGACATATTGTATATAGGAAACCTCGGCAGGAACTGGGGAATTATACTTCTTGTCAACGCTCTAGTTTGCTTCGCTCTACAAGAGGCATTTGGTGTCCTATATGAAAGCGCTATAACTACCCCCAATGAACTGTTCTGTTACGGACAACACTGTCTGCGCGGAGCATTCGGTATCGGGTTAGCGTGTACAATCATCGCACTAATTCCAGCATTAGTACTTGTTATCAGAACAAGCAGTCCCTTATCAAAGTCAAAACCAGAAATGAACGGAACTATCGCCATTCTCGAATAAATGATAAAAATTATTATTACAGCCATTAGAAAGAATATACGTGTATTCAAAATGCATATTGAACTCTCTCTCTCCCGCTTTCTCTCTCTTTACCAGAATTGATTAATATGAAATACGTATTTGCAGTATATATATGTGTGTATATATGTATATTTAATCTACAATACATTGAGGTGCAATAAACCATTATTGAACAATCTTGTAATCCTGTCTTACATATGCAAATTGAAATACTTGCAATATTGTTTTACAATTGTTTAGAAAAAATGTATTAACAAATAATTGATTCGCTTTTCTAAGCAATTACAATAGCGTATTAAACAAAAGGGGAAAAAAGAAAAATAGTAAGGAAAATTATTGTATGGTTGTATTGTTCAATGTATAGGTTTGAATGAAACGTTTTCGCTGTTGCAGCAAACACTATGAGAGACAAAAGTTGACATCTCAAGATCGAAATTCTGTATAACATTTACAACTATTACATTTCTTTTTTGATACGGTGGTGTTCTGGAGGCTCCATGTTTATGTATTTGCGTCTTCAAAAGATAGAAGGGATAGGGAGGGGGTTTGGGGTCGGTGTTTGATTCTCAGGTTGGTGTTAGCCCGAGTTAGACAGGTTTCCTTACAGAACGTGCTATCCGTACTAAACACAATAAATGCATTACTGTAACGTGCACCGGGTCTGGTTCGTCCTGATGGTCGCTCGGAATCTACTGTGTCCTTTGGTAGCGAAATATAATAACGTGAAACTAATAAAACCTCAATAGACCAAATGATCAGAATATTTACAAGGGATTCATATCGAGAAAAAACAATCAACAAATGCCGTACTACTTGCTACGGACCTGACAACACATACCTATTAACAAAACAATAATCATATACAGCGGAACGGCCCTATTCCTATGCCCGCGCACTTGTCACTCTGCGCAGTGGCTACTATACCTATGTTCCTTAACCCACTATCGAGCGCAGCGGTAACCTCGCCCGCTGCGCTGCGCACTTATAATTACTGCTTGATCTGTTATCGAGCGCCAGCGGTGACTCGTCGCTGCGTCGCGCACTTGCTTCAGCGCGCAGTTGCTATCTACAATGCTGGCTGTCGTGTACTCAGACTACCCCCGGCATCGGTTATCACACTAAACACACGAAAGTCTTATTCAGACTTTCACAGGGACTTATTCAGTCCTTGTACATTACCTGTTTCGTGTTTCCGATCTTTACAGCAACAACATCTCCCCGATAATGACTGGATCACCTTTATTTATACCAAATGACCGTGTCCATATTTTGGTACACGGGTAAAACAGGTCATTCCATTTTCACTATATATCTGGTCACCCGAACGCTTGAATTAACTTAAACAACACACATACTACCAAAAGAATTACAACGACACTGATACCACGTGCTCGCAATGAAAACACATCAAGCTAACAAGATTGACAATACTGAAACTATACAATACACACAGCTACCGTAACTGAACACGGGCACATCCGGTCGTGTATACACGTGTTGATTTATAACTCAAAACTGGGTCACAGCGTACGCACTTGTATTTACAAAGAGACAACATTACAAGAAGGAAACCTCTCGTTTCGATGACATATATGATTTAAGGAAAACTCCCCGTTTTCATCACATTACTACATACTGTTTTGAAATTATTATGCAACTGAAAAAGACCTCCAAAGTCAATTGGATGGTAAATTATTATTTTGTTGTTATTTACATATTATCCATAGTTTGAAGTGTGTGTGGAGTAAAATGATCCTAAAACAGGAATAGGTATATAGGAACTACACGTATATTACAATGTACATGCTTACGTATGAGTACACTTATTTGGTTGATACATAGTTTTGTACACACAATGCGACGGTGACACCCTTATATCCCTACGGCCTAATAGTCCGAAAGCCCGTTAGTCCGAAGGTCCAATAGTCCTAAGGCCCTTTAGTCCGAAGACCCAATAGTCCGAAGGCCCTTTAGTCCGAAAATTAGTAAATATTGCAGGATATATAGTTGTTATAATCAACGTACCAGTTGTATTTTCACGAAAACATTTTTCCGCAATTTCTAAGTTTCTTCATGGAGCATTGCAAGGTCAAAATTACATCAAAAGGGGAAAAATGGTAATAAAAAAGTTAATCTGTTATATTTCAATAATTCAATTTTGCTTGTTACGAGCATTTTCATTGGCTTGAAAATTCACTTTATCAGCCCATAAAGGAAAAAAATGGCGTCGCCGTTTGTGACGTTGCTTCTGATTGGCTGAGATGACGGCGTAATGATTTCATAGACAAAAGAGTCCCAAAATAAATTTTGAGTATTGAAGAGATTATCTTAAGTAAATTGAATTATACGTATTAATTTGAATATTTTTTTATGTTATGGAGATATAACATTAAAATCTGAGTGTACTCTCATCATAAACCGCTTCGCGGTTTATTTAGAGTACACTAAGATTTTTGTGTTAATCTCCATAACATAATATATCTATTCAAGTTAATCCTTAATAAGATATCTCACAAGCATACGTTCGATGAATTATCTTACAAACATACAAGCTTTAAGATGTACGATTGTAAGCCTTATGTACACTGTAATTTGATTGCATTAGAAATAACGTTGCTCCATGAATAAATGAATTATATAATCAAATCTTACCGAAAAATGATCTTTATTATACATGTAAACGTCGTTATATTATACAATATGTACATGTGTTTAAAGACCTATTTTTGCGTTTCCTTCCCCTTTCTTCGACTTGTTTATTCTACCCTTAATGACGGAAATGGCCCGCATATGATATTTTGGGGGAGATTTTAAACCGGATTGCATTGTACGTATAAAATGCCATCCTCGATACTCCAGGGGTTCCGATCGCTTATGATCTCTACACCCCTGGACTATGTCATCGTAAAACTGGATGCAACAGAAGAAAACAGGTAATTTAGTCCTTTGATGTAAATCCCCATCAAAAGAGCCGTATAACGGTACACTGTGGTTGACGGCGTGGCTTTGAAGTTGGGCGTCGCTCTCTCTGTAGTCTTCAAAGGAAATCTTTGCTGGTCTGTGATTGGTCAAATGTTTTCCGCTGAGCTGCCTTCAATTTCACTATGATATTAGGCCATGGGCTAGGAGGAGGAAGTCCCACATGCACACCCCGCCCCCCAAACCTCCTCCGAACCCAATATGTTTCTGAACCCTAACGACCCACTGATCAACAAATCAAAATGTTAACATTGACATAAGTTGGTGATGAACTTCCGGTTATGAACGTCATCAAGAGATGGCCGTCATCTCGAATTTGACTAAAAATTGAAAAATAGTCATAACATTGACATTTTTCAACCGAAGTAGACAAATGAGGTATCAAAATGACCATATTTGATCAACAAATACATATCAGGATAAAAAATCCAATATATGTAGTGATTTCTACGCAGGAAATGAAAAAAATCTTATTTTAACCTCAAAAATGGAGATTTTTCAGCAAATTTTTCATATTTGGTTTGACGCAGCAAAAATGTTTCCCAACAGCAAACTATTATTTGTAATAAGTTTTTTGACCACTTATCTATCAGTTTAAGTAACGAAAACAACAAAAACCAATATTAACATCGTATAAAATCTGGTTATGACGTCATCAAAATGGCCACCATCTCGAAATTCACTGAAAAATGAAAAATAGTCATAACATTGACATTTTTCGACTGAAGTAGACAAATGAGGTATCAAAATGACCACAATAAAACAACAAATACATGTCAGGACCAAATAATCCAATATATGTAGTGATTTGAACGCAGGAAATGAAAAAATACGATTTTAAGCTCAAAAATGATAATTTTTCAGCATTTCTTTTCATATTTGGCTTGACGCAGCAATATTGTTTCCCAACACCAAATTATTATTCGTAATCAGTTATTTGACCTCTTATCAATCAGTTAAAACAACAACAACAACAAAAAAATATATAGAAATGCAAAAGAGAATTGTTGTTATACCATCATTTGGTTTACAAAACATCACCGGAAGCGGCATATGATTGTTATTTTTTTCCAAACAACTGACACTACAGTTTCCTGGTGTCTTGGAATTTCCTGAATATAACATTGGCTATTAACGATTTATATCTTAACAAATTTGAATTTAAAGTTGGCTGAATATCTAAGTAGGACTTCAAAATAATTCATTTTCATGTTCGAAATATTGTAGACTAGAAGCCTCTCAAACTGAATTATTACAGCAAAACGCCAACTAATAGCTATAGGGTATCAAATTAAAATTCCGCAAATACCATGACACTTTTCGAAACGTGTTGTGTCTTTTAGAATGAGCACATCCATTATTTACTTCCTGTGTATAACGTTAGGAAATATAAGATGGTTACTACAGTGTCACATATTTCTTTCACTAGTTCTTAATGATAATCATTTTCGTTGTGCGTGCTTTCTCGCCAGAGTGTCGTCTTCGACCTCGATGACCTGATGTGACATTACATTATCGGGTTACCATCGTGGTTCTAACTTGTCAACCGTCCATGATATAACATCATAAACATCGGATTCAGGGATGTTGGAGCTCTTTCTCTTTCCTACCTTGTTTCAACTAGATTCACATATCGTATATGATGTTCCAGACTTCCCCGGCATTATGGTAAAGACACCAGATCCACATTCTGCGGAGGGTTGTGTTGGTTCTCCTTAATTCGTATGAAGCACAATTCCTCATTCTTGTGAACCTCAGTAACCATAGGTGGCACAGGTGGATTCTTTGAGGTCATAGATGAGGTCTGCAGTGAAGTTTCACTCTTTGCCAAGTCTGGAAAGCACTGTAGAGAACTTTTTACTTGAGAGTCTTCAATGTTCTCTTTACGCATACACCGGATGTGACAAAACCAGCACCTTCAAGGGAGTGGGAAAAGTCAGACCAATGAAAAGCATTTAATATTTATGGCCTCATTAATGACCTCGATGATATCACCTGTGCCATTTATGGTTGCACGAGGGTCCACACGATTGATGAATAGTACTTCATACGAATTATGGAGCTATGCGCTAAGGAGAAACAAATGATTGTGGATCTGGTGTAATTCCCATCATGCCGGTGAAGTCTGAAACAGCATATATGTACGATATGTTAGAATCTGAAAGAGATCCCACATCTCTGAAACTGTTGTTCCTGATATGAACTCTTGCCATGGATGGGTCATAAAAGAAGACAGGCTAGAACAACACTGGCGATGTAGTGTCACATCAGCTCATCGACATTGAAGACGACGCTCTGACTTTCAACGAATTGGATACCGATATCATATTGTATTTGGGGAATGGGGATTAGCTAAGGTAAAGTCTATTCACTTGGCTACGAGAAGTACATTTAGCCTATAGATAAATGAACAAGCGATCTATTATTTACAATACTGATATTAAAAACAACAAATTAATATCAGACATTAGAACAATTAGAAGAAAACTCATTTACACAACATTTATAAAATAAGCACAATCCATGAATAAGATTTGACTATCTTCTGTTTACATTGACAACTTCTACTTTCACTTTTGATACTGTACTTCCGGCATGTAGTGGTCATTTCCGGTCAGACCGAAATTCGTTAGATAGATAGTAATCATCAATAATCACCGAGCTTAAATCCGAGATCGAATATTAAGCTCTTATAATGAAAAATGTACATTTTGGATCAATGGTTATTCAAAGATTATTAAATAAAAATATTACATCTTAAATTTACTGATCATTGACGTTAGCCACTGACACAAAAACTTATGACACTTGTAGTTTAAAACTCGCTCATTCAGATCAGATTAAACTATTAGAGAAAAGTATACATTTCAGATTAAAAAAGACAAAAAATCTCATAAATCAATATTACATACAGTTACCTCAATGATGAAATTGATATTGAATCGAGGAACATGATTTACACAAAGATGTATTTCGCACATGTCGGCAGTCATTCTATTTACGGAAGAACTCACAAGGAGATAACTCTAACAAAAGTTGTAATTTAAGGTAATGCTTTCACTGAACCACAAAGGTTCGCATAGATAATACTGATAACTTTAAGGTAAACTGATTTCTTACAGAACATGGTCTACCCTAGAGTTAAGTTATAGGTAAAGCAGATAATAATGCTGCTAAGATTCCAAACATTCAAATATACGCATTTGTTTAATTCGTTTCTTTTGTTAGAAAGACTGCGACACAGAATACATACATGTACGTAAAATATACAAATGAAAAATTTATATACAGCATTGAAAAATTAAATAACTTTTAAATCAAAATGAAACATCATTTAACAATATAATTTCAAATAGCTAATATGACTGATGACGAATAAATGATTTTTAAAAATAACAAAGATAGTAAAAAATAAAGGATTGCTTACCTGTAAATATAAATGAGACAGCTGTTTAGATCTGATGTTCTTTATTCCTTGTCCAAGCTCTGAGTGAAGAGCTGGAACGATGAACCAAATCTAAACAGACTGTCCGAAGAGACTTTTTTCCGTATTCCTGATTGGTCACCCAATCAGATCTAAGATCAATGGTAAGACAATCAGACAATACCGTTTTTACTGCGACACAGCGCACTGGCATCATAATCACACTGTCGCTAATTGATACTTAATGCCTGACACGGCTGTCAGATATAATTAACTGACCAGGTAAAATCACAGGTGCCCTTGTAAATGTCATGATGGTGACATAACTTTGTACAAAGGGAAGATAAATCTGGAGTAACAGGATTGTTTACGTTCAAGTGACCATAGAGTAATTAAAGTTGCAATTAGCTATGTAGATATTCTTTGTTTGTTAACTAGCCAACGCTAATAAGACACACGGCGTGGGTAGAATCTTATTACAATGATCAAAGGAAAGGAATTACATACAATAAAGCTGACACACATGTATCTTGAGAAAGATTGTATCCCATACTTTCTTTGTGTAATTAACCTAAATTCTTGAAATAATTTCTTCGATACATTTTGATTTCTAATTCCTTTTTCTTACTAAATATGACCTTTTATTTACAAAAACAGAGAATTATAAAGAAAAGTCTAAAATAAAACTTTTTACAAAAATCACAGATTTTCACTATGAACTCACCAATGAGGCAGGAAGATTCCCTTCTGGTTCCCAGGTCCTTTCTGAGTAACCTTTCCATTTAACACGGAATTCCTTAATTCCATTTCGAATTCTATAACGAAGCAACTTATCAATTGGATAAGTCTGAGAGTCTTGAGAATCAGACTGTACATTTGATTTCAGAGATGAGGGAACACCTAATCCTTGTGACTGAGAATTATCACTTTGTGATGGGGTGTTTACTGTCTTTGATACTTTTGTATTTTGATCACTAACAGTTTGTGGTTGTGGGACATGATGCAAATTGGCATTATTTCTTTGAGAGGTGGGGCATTACCTTGCCGAGAACCGTGACATACTTTGGCATCCTTTCTTTGAGATGTGGCATCAGTCTGCCGAGAACTATGATGCGTGTTGGCATCCTTTCTTTGAGATGTGGCATCAGTCTGCTGAGAACTATGATGCGTGCTGGCATCCTTTCGTTTAGAGGTGGCTTTGGTCTGCCGAGAACTATGATGCATGTTGGCATCATTTCTTTGAGACGTGGCATCAGGCTGCCGAGAACTATGATGCGTGTTAGCATCATTTCTTTGAGAAGTGGCATCAGTCTGCCGAGAACTATGATGCGTGTTGGCATCATTTCTTTGAGAAGTGGCATCAGTCTGCCGAGAACTATGATGTGTGTTGGCATCATTTCTTTGAGAAGTGGCATCAGACTGCCGAGAACTATGATGCGTGTTGGCATCATTTCTTACCTGCTGGGATGGAGGATCAAGTATAACTCTACCTGTGGGATTGACATAAACCTTCAATCTGTTTGCATGAATGAGTGATTTCAATTCTTTGTGAGTGCTACAGCGCCTTAGTTTATATATGTATGATTTGGACCAATGTCTGTAATATAGAAAGGACCATCCCAGGGATTATGTAGTTTTGGAGAAAGACCTTGTGGTACCCGAGTAGAATGTAATAAAACAAGATCTCCATTCTTGAATTGTGGTTCTTTTGCTTTCCTGTCATGTTGTTGCTTCTGTTTGGCTTTAGCAGCTGTAATATTTTTCTCTGCTAACTCTTTCACATACTTAAGATGTTTTAGTAGTGCTGTTACGTGAGACTTGGCATCTTTATTTAAACCTTGCTTAGGGAGTAGGGAAGTGTCAAATGGGAGATTCATCTCTTTACCATACAATAGTTGATAAGGAAAACATTTCTGAAGATTGAGTTGATGGACTCATACGGAATGCCATGAGAATACCTGGTAAAAATTCTGTCCAGTTTTGTTGATTTTCATCCACATAAAGCTCTGAGACATTGAGCTAAGGTGCTGTTCATCCGTTCACATGTTGAGTTTGTTTGGGGATGATAAGAGCTAGTGAAATGTCTGGTTACCTGAAATATTTCACAGACAGCAGTAACTGTCTTAGACAGAAAATTTTGTCCTCTATCACTCACAATGGAATGTGGTGCTCCGTACCTGCTAAAAATTTCAGAATAAAGTACTCTAGCAATCTCCTTAGAATCTTGAGTCTTAAGAAGGAAGGCTTCAGGCCACTTACTAAATGAGTCAACAATAAGAAGGATGTATTTGTATCCCTCAGATGTAGTAGTAATGGGACCTAAGATATCCATATGAAGTCTGGAAAATGTACCATCTGGGACAGGCATGGGAGTTAAAGGTGCATTTCTCAGGTTTGTTGGCTTTTTGATCCTTTGACATGTAGCACATGTGTGAATATAGTCTGAAATGTTTTGATACATTTTTGGCCAATAATATTTGAGTTGAACTGCATGGTAAGTTCGGTCAAATCCTAAGTGTGCTCCACCTGCTTGACTGTCATGATATGACTTGAGGACATCGTCTCTGAGACATCTAGGTACTGCAAGTTGACGAACAGGAAGTTGTCCTTTTCGAGTAGATCGTGAGTAATGGAGATGATAGAGAATGTCATCAAGTAGTACATATCTATCAGAAAGAGCTAAAACTCTGTCAGCATTGACCTTACCAGCTGGTAATATACCTGTCTGAAGATATTCATAAAGGTTAGAAAAATCAGGGCACTGTGATTGTAACAGGGAAACAGAGTCTAAAGGAACAGGATAAGATATTTTCTGATATTACCTCAGGTTGAAGCTGGGTGTTGTGTGAGTACTCAAAGATAACTTGAAAAGAAGATTTTGAGTCCAAAACAGTAGCGACATCAGGAGAAGGTAGACTATCTTCAATAGGAGACGATTCTGTAATATCATAGGGTCTCCTTGATAGGGCATCTGCGACTTCATTTTTCTTACCTGTTTTGTAGATTATTTCATAATCATAGCTTTGTAGAAGAACAGACCAACGAGCTAACCTACCTGTTGAATTCTGTTTGATGTCCTTCAGCCATTTAAGTGCACAATGGTCAGTATAGATAGTAAAACTCTTACCTGCGAGATACACATGGTAGTTCTTTATACCTTCAACTATAGCAAGACCTTCTCTTTCTGAGATACTATACTTACGCTTACAGTTGTTTAATGAACGTCCACCATAGGCAATGACCCTTTCTCTGTTCTGATCATCAAGTTGTCCCAACACATAACCAATAGACTCACCCGAAGCATCCGTAGTAAGGATAAAAGGCTTTGAGTGGTCCGGATAAGCCAGAATAGGAGAAGATGTGAGAGCAGTTTTAAGAGAGTCAAAAGCATTCTGACAGTCAGTGGTCCATTCAAACTTTCTGTCCAATTTAGTGAGGGCATGTAGGGGTGCTGCTATTTTACTGTATCCTTTGACAAACTTTCTGTAATAATTACAGAGTCCTAGAAATGATCTCACCTGTTTAGGGTTTTTGGGAGTTGGAAATGACTTAGCAGCATCTGTTTTTGAGGTATCTACCTCAACACCTTCCTTTGATATAATGTGTCCGAGGTAACAAACACGAGGTTTTGCAAACGAACATTTGCTACCTTTTAAAGTCAGGTTAGCAGACTTAAGACGATCGAAGACTTGTTGAAGATGTTGAATATGTGTTCAAAGGAACGAGAGAAAACTAAGATGTCATCTACATAAACCCAAACAAGTTTTCCAGTTTAAATCTCTCAAAACCTTTGTCATCAATGATTGGAAGCTAGCTGGGCTATTCACCAGTCCGAAAGGCATTCTTTTCCACTGATACACACCTGTAGGTGTAACAAATGCAGACTTATGAGCTGTTTTGGGGTCCATTGGGATTTGCCAAAACCCAGAAGCTAGATCAAGGCTGGAAAAGAATTGAGCCTTAGTTTCTCCTATGGCATCAAATACATCTTCAAGGCGAGGGAGAGGGAAAGTGAATTGTTTAGTTACAGCGTTTAATTTCCTGTAATCAACAGCAAAGCGTAACTGACCGTTTTTCTTTTTTACCATAACAACTGGCGATTGCCACATTGATGTTGATTCTGAAATAATGTCATTATCTAACATTTCTCTTATTTGACGTTCAGTTTCTGCTTTCACTTCTGGAGTTTGTCTATAAAATCTCTGACGAATAGGAGTAGCCTCCCCTGTTTCTATTGTGTGAAAATCATAGTTAGTTTTACCAAGTTCTGATAAGTTGGTAGCAAAGACAGATCTATTACTGTTGAGAAATGTCAGGAGAACATTTTTTTGTTGTTCAGAAAAATCCGAATTTTCAAGGTCAAATGAGAGTTCCTGTGATTCAGAAGTAGATTGAAATAGAGTAGTGTGGCTTTGTTTACTCTGACCATTACCTACTGAAGACTCTAAGGGGGTAACTGTTTCATTGTCAATAACGGATACTGAAGCTACAGCCTTGTTTCTTGAAATAACTACATCTTTGTCTGTTGGGTTCATAACCTGTAACACAGTTTTCTTACCAGATTGTACTACAGAAACACACTTAGCACCTGCGATACCTAACTTAGGTAAATCTGGTAAAGGTTCAAGCAACACATTAGATCCTACCGGGAGTGTCGAAACGTCTACCTGTATATTTGATATGCACATTGATGGTACAGTGATATTAGTGGAAGTTCTAGCTATACCTAAGTTTGTGTCTATTGAAAACACAGTGTTTGATGTTGGTTCTTGAAGCTGAAGTGTTCTAGTTGATGCATTAAAAACAGCTTGATTTTTCTCAAGAAAATCCATACCCAAAATAATAGGTTGATGAAACTTTTCAAATACATGAAATACTTGTGTGATGAATAAACCTCCAAAAGAAATTGGCAAGGACACTGACCCTAAACTGCAGTGATTTTCACCGCCGGCTACTAATACACTAATTGCTGAACATTTTTGTAGTGTTGACAAATCAAAATTGACTCTTTCTAATAAAGGCAAAGCTACACATGAAATGGATGCTCCTGTATCTACTAATGCCTTGACAGGTGTACCATATAATTCAACACTCACAGTGTTCCTTTCGACAGGGATGACCAGATTAATGTTAGTAACTTGCTTCGTTACAGCCTTGGAAGGTCTGTCTGAAGCTCTACCACTATTAGTTTTAGTAGGTGAAGGTTTACTAATTGGTGCCCTATGAGAAGTACTATTAGCGTTTGTGCTGTTTAGGTGCCTATCCTTGCTAGGGATAGGCGCGTATCCCTATCGTGAATTGTTAGTATTTGCCCATTGTCCTCTACATACAGGTTTGATGTGGCCTATTTTGCCACACTTGAAACATGTTAAATTAAAAGCAGGACATTTTGTTCGATCAGTACATGACTTACCACAACCCTGGCATCGTCTTTGTTGTTGGTGCATCGACTGGTTTGTTTGATGTCTATGGGGCTTTTGCTGTCTCCATTGTTGCTGGTGTTGTACTTGTTGTTGCTGTTGCTGGTGTTGCTGTTGTTGATGTTGTTGTTGCAGCTGATTTACCTGCTGAAATATTGTTTCAGACAAGTCTCTGGTCATTTCGGCGAATTTTTCTGCGAGCAGGTTGACACTTCTAACCTCCGGCGAGTCTGCTACGCACTCTAACTCCTCCGAAGCTAGCTGAACTGCTTTCCTTAGTTCCAAAAAGGTTGAGGGCTCTTTACCTATTACTCTGGCCCTTAAGTCAGAATTGAGTCCTTTCACAGCTGCTTTTACCTTATAGCACTCTGGCAGTGGCGCTCCAAGACCTGTCTTTTCAGCCCTTTCTATGAAGGATAAAGCACTTTCCGTTATGGTTTGTTTGATAGACATAAATGTCATATCATTGTCTTTAATACCAAATCTGTCAAAGAAAGCTACTTTAAAAGCAGCTAACGAGGCTATAGCTGATTGCGGTTGAGTTTGCAGCCACAGTGCTGCCGGCCCTTCAAATAGTAGTGGCAATGCACTAAGCATCTTTGCTTCTGTATAATTTTGGACTTTCATCCAAGCTTCCATGCTTGGAAACCATATTTGTGGTGACTCTGTTCCATCGTATTTCTTTATTTGAATGGTCGTCATCTCAAAGTATTATGTATTTTCTACAGATGAGTTAATTATAATTTCATTGTTAATAGAGTCCTCCTGTGTCAATTCCTGTTCTTCCTCATCATGGTTTTGTATGTCCGTTGTTGTGGATGCTGACTGACTACGGGTCGTTATGGAATCTCTGTAATTAATTGGTTTGCTGATAGGCATCACCAGGGGTCGCTTAGGATCTCCACCAAGTTTTCATGTTGTTTTTTTTTTCTATAGTTTCAGAAGATTTTCTGTAAATATAAATGAGACAGCTGTTTAGATCCGATGTTCTTTATTCCTTGTCCAAGCTCTGAGTGAATTACATGAATATGATAAACAATCATTCAGTACAAAGGTAAACTACAATTGATATCGACTTAGATATACGATACAGAAATATCTATTTGTCAAATAAGAGTTACAATTATATTAAATTGAACTACAATGTACATCAAAATAATTTACTGTATATAAAGAAAATATATACTATACTGAATACTTTCGTTAAACATATTGTATTTGGGGAATGGGGATTAGCTAAGGTAAAGTCTATTCACTTGGCTATGAGAAGTACATTTAGCCTATAGATAAATGAACAAGCGATCTATTATTTACAATACTGATATTAAAAACAACAAATTAATATCAGACATTAGAACAATTAGAAGAAAACTCATTTACACAACATTTATAAAATAAGCACAATCCATGAATAAGATTTGACTATCTTCTGTTTACATTGACAACTTCTACTTTCACTTTTGATACTGTACTTCCGGCATGTAGTGGTCATTTCCGGTCAGACCGAAATTCGTTAGATAGATAGTAATCATCAATAATCACCGAGCTTAAATCCGAGATCGAATATTAAGCTCTTATAATGAAAATGTACATTGTGGATCAATGGTTATTCAAAGATTATAATAAAAATATTTACATCTTAAATTTACTGATCATTGACGTTAGCCACTGCAAGGATTTATATGAGAAGGATAAGTCACACTGGGTTTTGGGGAAGTCCAAGGCAGGCGCTTTTGTGTTTGTGCACTGACCGTGACGTTGGGCGACGACTGATTTTCCTTTGATATCCGCTGGCGCAGCCTTTGATGTAGCTTGCGGGTGCGAGGGTTACCGTCTTACTTTCTGAAGCGGTGCTGTCATTTCATGAGCTGTTCGATTTTTTTTAACGAAAATTTAAGACATATCCCCTAAACATTCCGTCTTTAAAGCAAGTTATAAACGTCGTGGAATTTAATAAACTTTACAATGGTGTTTCGTTTGATTCGATAAGACAAGTATTTGTTGAGAAAAACGGTTTTTATTCCCGGTTCATAGGCGTCTCGCGTGGTGTTTAGTAATGTAAAGAGACAGACACGAATCCTTCTCACTTATAAATCCTTGGCCACTGACACAAAAACTTATGACACTTGTAGTTTAAAACTCGCTCATTCAGATCAGATTAAACTAGTATGTAACGATAATATAGAAACTACAATAATGGTTTCTCCCCATAATAGACACTCCCTTGAAAATGGTACTTCCGGTTTATGATGTCATCAGTTTTTGTGTATACCATGTGCTTGTTATGATGGAGAATGAATACAGTCAAGCTGATAAGTGTGTTGGGTTTATGTCGATCACAAACATCATAAATGACGCTACATGGTGTCAGAAGTGTGTGGTAAGACTGGGAGATTCAAACGAAGTGACGAATGTCAAATAATGAACACAAAGTGAAACGGTAAAACCTAACTCAAGTGCAAACATCACCGTGTCCGTGAAAATGTCTACTGGTACTACAAACACAGCCTCTACTACAATTCCCATGACTTCCCAAGCCCAAATAAATGCCGTTCCCATTGTTGTACAAGCTCCTGCAAACCTTCCCGTTCCCACAGCGCTAGACTTACGAGGCAATTTATGTGCTAACTGGAAAAAAATTCCGTCGTATTTGGGACAATTATGAGATCGCGAGTGGCTTAAAACACAAAACTAAAGAACTGAGAAATGCTACTCTGCTAACCTGTATAGGGCCAGATGCATTACAAATATACGATGGGCTCACGTTTGACAACGATGACGACAAAACAGATGTAGACAAAGTGTTGGACAAATTCGAAAAGTTCTGCATTGGACAGACTAATGAGACTTATGAACGTTACCTCTTTAATAACAGGAGTCAGGAACAAGGAGAAACAATAGATGCGTATGTCGCAGCATTAAGGTCCCTTGCAAAGACATGTAACTATGGTGCATTAGAGGAAAGTCTTATCAGAGATCGGATCGTTATGGGGGTTCGGGAAAATGCTACAAGAAAAAAACTCTTGCAGGATCAGTCACTGACATTGCATAGGTGTATTGACATTTGCCGTTCATTTGAAAAATCAGTTCAACACATGAAAGACATTACAAATGAAGAGGTTAAGGTATGCGGAAAAAAAGCAACTGATAACGCTCAACCACAGGACCGTCCGCAAACAAGTAGTGGAAAGAGAAATTCGCAAAAACAAATAGTGAATTGTGGCAATTGTGGATACAATCATGTAAACGAGCGCGAACGGTGCCTGGCATGGCAGAAAACGTGTGCGATCTGCGGAATGCTGAATCATTTTGCAAAGAAATGTAGGTCAAGACCTCGTCAAGGTCAAGGTCAAGGTCAAAGACAAAATCAAGGAAATGGACGTCCTGGTCGGAGATTAAAACCAAAGGTATATTACGTGGAGGCTACAAACGAGAGTTCAGATGATGACTTTTGTTTCACAATCGATCGAAAGGAGGTAAACACTATAAAACATGAGGAGATACCGACCAAGCTATATACCATAATTGAAACAAAGGGCATTTTAATTGAATGTCAACTCGACAGCGGATCAAGCGTCAACGCGTTGCCCAAATCTATCTATATGGAAGTTTTTGAGGATCCTCAGTTGGAACACTTAGTAGAGACAGATGTAACGCTTGTCATGTTCAATAACTCTGAAATGTCTCCGGTCGGGGCCCGACGAGTTCAAATCATCAACCCAAAAAATGGGAGACGGTATTCGGTCGAGTTTGTAATTGTAGATGGAAAAGTGAAGCCAATTTTAGGTTCCCGCGTTATACAAGCAATGGACTTAATAACAGTGAACACACAAAACCTATACTCGAGGGCTGAGGTTCCAAAGGAGGAAGTTCTACAACTTAAGTCATCCACTCACGTGCCGATCGTCTCCACATCAAATGCTTCATTGCCAGTGGATAATGAATCACAAGTCACAAGTCAGTTACCATTGACAACGGATTCATCGACTGAAAATGTGTCAAAAGTGAAAGCTGACAGGACAATTTTCGAAGGACTCGGAAAGTTGAGAGGAAAACTGCATCTTGAAGTAGATCCTCATGTTACACCTTCGAAAATACCTGTGCGCCGGCCCCCTGTGGCGATAAAGGATGATTTTCGAACTGAACTCAATAGGCTGACCAATATTGGTGTGATTGCACCTGTAAACACTCCAACAGATTGGATCTCATCAATCGTAGTCGTGAAAAAGCCGAACGGAAAGCTGAGACTTTGTATTGACCCCAAACCATTAAACCAGGCACTTAAAAGGAATCATTATGCTATGCCAACCATAGAAGACATCCTTCCCGAATTGAACAAAGCACGCATATTCTCGGTAGTTGATGCGAAGGACGGGTTTTGGCATGTTGAGTTAGACGAAGAGAGCAGTTATTTGACGACATTTGGAACCCCTTGGGGCCGGTATCGATGGCTCAGAATGCCTTTTGGCATTTCACCTGCCCCAGAGGAATTTCAGCGGAGATTGGACGAGGCACTTGAAGGATTAGAAGGAGTTAAGGCGATACACGATGACATTGTTGTGTTCGGATGTGGTGACACAGATGAAGAAGCAAAGCATGATCACGATCGAAAACTTCAGGCTTTATTTGACAGATGTCGTGATGAGAACATAAAAATCAACAGAGACAAGTTAAAGTTGCGCCTAAGCACTGTGACGTATTTGGGACATGTGATTTCGGCGAAAGGTCTGGAAATGGATCCGGCTAAAGTGAAAGCCATCACCGAAATGCCCGTTCCGAAAGACAAAGCTGGAGTACAACGCTTGTTAGGCATGATAAACTTTGTGCAAAAGTTTGCACCGCGATTGTCAGAGATGACCACTCCGTTACGTGACCTTTTGAAAAAGGATTCAGAATTTATGTGGGACGCAACTGTTCAAGGCAAGGAAATCAAGAAAGCACTGTCTGATGCGCCGGTATTGAAATTTTTCGACCCATCAAAACAAACGGTACTGCAATGTGATGCTTCAGAAAATGGACTAGGGGCATGTCTCCTTCAGGAAGGACACCCTGTGGGGTACGCGTCGCGAGCGCTCACGGCAACAGAATGTAACTATGCCCAGATTGAGAAAGAGCTTCTGGCGGTGGTTTTTGGAATGACAAAATTTGAACAATACACGTATGGAACACATGTTGTTGTCGAGTCAGACCACAAGCCATTAGAGATTATTGACAAGAAAAACCTGTTTAGTGCTCCTAAACGCTTACAACGTATGTTGCTAAATCTTCAGCGTTTTGACTACACAATCGTCTACAAGAAGGGCACGGAAATGTACATGGCGGATACGTTAAGCAGGGCATTTTTGTCAAGTACTGATGAAGAGACACGTGTTGCGAGTTGCCTTTCTGAATTTGAACACGTAAACACTGTGAAACATCTGCCAGTGTCGTCTGAAACGCTTCATAAGCTACAACAGGCCACTGAAAGTGACGCAAGTCTTATAGAATTAATGCGAGTTGTTCAACGTGGGTGGCCAGAGAGCAAAGAACAACTCTCTCAAGAGGTCCAGAAGTACTTCCCTTTTCGAGAAGAGTTGACTGTCCACAACGGATTGTTATTCAAGAACGACCGTGTAGTAGTGCCAATTTCCGAACGCCGTAACATGATGGAAAGAGCACATTCAAGCCATATCGGTCTCCAGGGATGTTTACGAAGAGCAAGGGAGTCAATATATTGGCCGAATCTGAATCGTGACTTTGAAGAGTTTATTCGGGCATGTGACACGTGCAATGCATATTCGCAGGAGAATAGCAGAGAACCTCTGATATCGCATGAGACACCAAGTAGACCATGGGAAAAAGTCGGCGTTGACCTGTTCTACTTGGATGGGAAAGACTACCTTCTAACCGTTGATTATTATTCAGATTTTTTTGAAGTCGACCGTCTCCATGACAAGAAAGGCACTGAGGTAATCAGAAAGTTGAAAGCTCATTTTTCGCGCTATGGTCTACCGTGTGTCGTTATGTCGGATAATGGGCCACCTTTCAACGGGAAACAATTTTCTGACTTTGCAAAGGCCTATGAGTTCCAACATGTCACTAGTTCGCCAAGATACCCGCAATCTAATGGGAAAGTGGAAAACGCTATCAAAACCGCCAAACGTATTCTTGAAAAATCCAAGAAGGACAAGACAGATCCCTACTTGGCCATGTTGGATTGGAGGAACACACCAGGGGAAATTGTCAAGTCGTCCCTGTCCAACGGCTATATGGAAGACGCACCCGTACGCTGTTACCGCTAACAACAAAGCTGTTGGAGCCTAATGTGGTTCCAAACTCACAAACTCGAAAGGAAATTGAGCGAAGGAAAGACAAACAACAACAATATTATGATAAAGGTACCAAGGCATTGGCTGAACTAATGCCTGGTGAGACAGTCAGAATTAAACCAACTGAGTTCGGAAAGGAATGGACAAAAGCAAGCGTGCAAGATAAGGTGAACATTAGTTTTTTTTTTTTTTTTGATCATACACAGTCAAAACAGAGGACGGGTCAGTATATCGTAGAAATCGGCATCATCTCAAGAAGACCCCAGAGGTCTTCACTGAGGATGACAATCAACCCATTTTGGAATCGGAGGTGTCTGAACCAGCGATGACGAACGTCAATGAAGGAGACGAGAGGCCGCCACAAAGGACGCATGAACAGACAGTCGTAGAGGTTCCACTGAGGAGATCGACTCGAGAAGTACATCGACCAAGTTACTTGAAGGACTTTGTGTGTCTCGTGAAACGTGCCACTATCCTTGAATAATATGTTTACTTTATGCGCAAGTGATAAACAGTTCAGTAACTTAGTCTGTCTAGTCATGCGATTGAAGGGACAATTTACCAAAGACTTTTTTTATTTTGTTCTTGTTTTAATAGTTCATTTGTTAATGTTAATAATTTCAGCGAAGACTGTGAATTAAGTAAAAGTGGCACCATCGCGAAAGAGACTCTGATCTTGATGAGTATAGTGAGTTATGAACAGTGCTAAAGAAAGGGGATGTAACGATAATATAGAAACTACAATAATGGTTTCTCCCCATAATAGACACTCCCTTGAAAATGGTACTTCCGGTTTATGATGTCATCAGTTTTTGTGTATACCATGTGCTTGTTATGATGGAGAATGAATACAGTCAAGCTGATAAGTGTGTTGGGTTTATGTCGATCACAAACATCATAAATGACGCTACATAGTAGAGAAAAGTATACATTTCAGATTAAAAAAGACAAAAATCATAAATCAATATTACATACAGTTACCTCAATGATGAAATTGATATTGAATCGAGGAACATGATTTACACAAAGATGTATTTCGCACATGTCGGCAGTCATTCTATTTACGGAAGATCTCCCAAGGGAGATAACTCTAACAAAAGTTGTAATTTAAGGTAACGCTTCACTGAACCACAAAGGTTCGCATAGATAATACTGATAACTTTAAGGTAAACTGATTTCTTACAGAACATGGTCTACCCTAGAGTTAAGTTATAGGTAAAGCAGATAATAATGCTGCTAAGATTCCGAACATTCAAATATACGCATTTGTTAATTCGTTTCTTTTGTTAGAAAGACTGCGACACAGAATACATACATGTACGTAAAATATACAAATGAAAAATTTATATACAGCATTGAAAAATTAAATAACTTTTAAATCAAAATGAAACATCATTTAACAATATAATTTCAAATAGCTAATATGACTGATGACGAATAAATGATTTTTAAAAATAACAAAGATAGTAAAAATAAAGGATTGCTTACCTGTAAATATAAATGAGACAGCTGTTTAGATCCGATGTTCTTTATTCCTTGTCCAAGCTCTGAGTGAAGAGCTGGACGATGAACCAAATCTAAACAGACTGTCCGAAGAACTTTTTCCGTATTCTGATTGGTCAGCCAATCAGATCTAAGATCAAGGTAAGACAATCAGACAATAACCGTTTACTGCGACACAGCGCACTGGCATCTAATCACACTGTCGCTAATTGATACTTAATGCCTGACACGGCTGTCAGATAATTAACTGACCAGGTAAAATCACAGGTGCCTTGTAAATGTCATGATGGTGACATAACTTGTACAAAGGGAAGATAAATCTGGAGTAACATGTGTTTACTTCAAGTGACCATAGAGTAATTAAAGTTGCAATTAGCTATGTAGATATTCTTTGTTTGTTAACTAGCCAACGCTAATAACACACGGCGTGGGTAGAATCTTATTACAATGATCAAAGGAAAGGAATTACATACAATAAAGCTGACACACATGTATCTTGAGAAAGATTGTATCCCATACTTTCTTTGTGTAATTAACCTAAATTCTTGAAATAATTTCTTCGATACATTTTGATTTCTAATTCCTTTTTCTTACTAAATATGACCTTTTATTTACAAAAACAGAGAATTATAAAGAAAAGTCTAAAATAAAACTTTTTACAAAAATCACAGATTTTCACTATGAAACATATGTGGCACATTACATAGAAATAAAATGAAAGTTCACTCGTATTGGTAATCCAATATGTAGACACCGAATTAGTTGTCCGTAGATGGCGATCCACCTTATAAAAGTTCAGAATGGGAATAATGTTCACACACAGTTCACTATCTGGTAATCCAAGAAATATCCGTAGTGACCGCCTTGAAGGTTGGAAATCCAACTCATGTTTATAAATCAGGCATGGGTTTTTATAATAAAATGACCATTGTCCAATAGGTAAACCCGGATGTAATAAAGATTAATAGCATAAAGATATTATCACAATTAAACGACTTGACAATAAATCGACAGTTTGATAGAAAATATATCTACTTAAGCTTATCAATGACACCATCGCCTCAAGGAAGGTTATAAACACTTTGACATGTGAATACTATATGTAATTGTCGGTCACTCCACAAAAATAAGACCACAATGTCTTAGGGTAGATTTTAAACTTATCAACACATCTATAGGTAAAATATACAATTATATAACAACAAAGAACATCTTAAATTTCTCTATGACAACTTCCTTCTCGCTCAGGAAGACTCTGTCCCAGAGTCTCAATTATTCGTTAAACAAGTCAGTGTTGATAATCTAAATACACCTAGAGGCTTTTCTCAACTGTATAACGTTCATTCAATAGAATGCCCATCAAATTAACACACATGTAATAAAAGTGGATACTGTTGTTTTCAAGAGACTGTCATTGAATTTCATTTACTTCTTCAAATCTAGAAGTAACATTAGCTTAAGCATGGGTTAAGCAAAACCGCTAAATTTTAATAGTATCCGAATTGGTTTCCAAAATTTCCTCGTCTTCGATTTGGCCGAAATGGTTGGTTATGATTGGGAGTTGCGTAATTTTGACAATTTTGTTGATACTTTTGAAAATTTACACGGGAATTCTCCCTTTCGAAATTCTGAATCTTGCTTTCAAGATTAGCGATTGTTTCCTTGTAATGTGTGATATCTTTTTCAAGACGAGCTATTTGACCAGATTTATCGTCGTTTCTTTTTTCAAAATATGCATTCTCCCGTTTTAAACGCTCATGTTCACTCTGGTACAAATTAAAAGTTTCTGCAAAGCTGACTCTTAGCTCATTGGTATAAGTTTGATTCTCGTTTAGTTCTGATTTCAAGCGTTCATTTTCAGCTTCAAGATTGTCATTGGTGATTTTGATTTTATAGGTAAAATATACAATTATATAACAACAAAGAACATCTTAAATTTCTCTATGACATATATATCGGAAAACCCCCAGTTCTAATGGAAATTAGATCAGTCGGTTTTACTGTGATATGTCAAAAAATTCCATGGTGGTGAAATGCGTGTGAAATGTTCAAACTCATTCGCTGTCCGCCATTACACATTGTGGTCGAATATCTTGTATGCCGACCCAGTCCCTTGCTTGTAGAGTAATGCTACTTTTGTCTACAACAGCTCAAATCGCTCTGACAGACGCGTGTTTACCTTATTAGGTAAATTGTCTTGCCTAAAAAATCATTATATCACCTCCACAGTGGTTATGTAGTTCATTTGTTTAACGTGCGTGACTTTGGCTCGGATATTTGTACAGCGTACACATTGTACCTGCTTAATCGTATTGATCAACGATTTGTAATTAGAACGGTATCAATTAAAATACTAAACAATGACGTGGAATTTGTCAATATCTTATGTTACATGTTTCATAAGAAATGTAGAACAATACATTTATGCCATATTTTGCTTCTTGGTTATGTAAAAGAATTAGCGTGAGTGAATTGTCCCTTTAAATATTACTTAAATTCGCAATAAGTAAAAATGACGTTATATGCTTCGTCCGTCATTGTTGTACAATCGGGAAGGGGGTGGGGGTTAGCTCTGTGTGAAAGACGGGCGGTTACCATACCTTGATCGGGGGGAATATTTTCCTGTCATGTGATATGTTTCAACTTATCACAGACAATGTTATAAATATGAGGTATAATAATATATCATATTGTTTTAATTAACTTAAAATCTAGTATCGATAGTATAATCAATAAGATCGCTTTAAAAAAAAAACAACTAATGCATCATTTACTTCAAATCACAAACCACAATCACAACAACTAAAGTCTAAATACAAATCACAAACCACAATCACAAACCACTTAAGTCTAAATACAAATCACAAACCACAATCACAAACCACTTAAGTCTAAATACAAATCACAAACCAGTGAAGTTCAATACAAACTAAAACTTCTGAAGTCAATACAAATTACAGCCACTGAAGTTCAATACAAATCACAACCACTGAAGTTCAATACAAACTACAACAACTGAAAGTATACAAATTACAACCACTGAAGTTCAATACAAACTACAACTGAAAGTCAATACAAACTACAACCACTGAAAGTCAATATAAATTACAACCACTGAAAGTCAATATAAATCACAACCACTGAAAGTCAATATAAATTACAAACACTGAAGTTCAATACAAACTACAACAACTGAAAGTCAATATAAATTACAACCACTAGAGTCAATACAAATTACAACCACTGAAAGTCAATACAAATTACAACCACTGAAAGTCAATACAAATCACAACCACTGAAAGTCAATATAAATCACAACCACTGAAGTTCAATACAAACTACAACTGAAAGTCAATACAAACTACAACCACTGAAGTTCAATATAAATTACAACCACTGAAAGTCAATACAAACTACAACCACTGAAGTTCAATACAAACTACAACAACTGAAAGTCAATACAAATTACAACCACTGAAAGTCAATATAAATCACAACCACTGAAGTTCAATATAAATCACAACCACTGAAGTTCAATAGAAATCACAACCACTGAAGTTCAATACAAACTACAACTGAAAAACAATACAAACTACAACTGAAAGTCAATACAAACTACAACTGAAAGTCAATACAAACTACAATCACTGAAAGTCAATATAAATTACAACCACTGAAAGTCAATACAAATCACAACCACTGAAGTTCAATACAAATCACAACCACTGAAGTTCAATACAAACTACAACTGAAAGTCAATGCAAACTACAACCACTGAAAGTCAATATAAATTACAACCACTGAAAGTCAATATAAATCACAACCACTGAAAGTCAATATAAATTACAACCACTGAAAGTCAATATAAATTACAACCACTGAAGTTAAATACAAATCACAACTACTGAAGTTCAATACAAACTACAACTGAAAGTTGATACAAACTACAACCACTGAAAGTCAATATAAATTACAACCACTGAAAGTCAATATAAATTACAACCACTGAAAGTCAATATAAATTACAACCACTGAAGTTCAATACAAACTACAACTGAAAGTCAATACAAACTACAACCACCGAAAGTCAATATAAATTACAACCACTGAAAGTCAATATAAATTACAACCACTGAAAGTCAATATAAATTAAAACCACTGAAAGTCAATATAAATTAAAACCACTGAAAGTCAATATAAATTACAACCACTGAAAGTCAATATAAATTACAACCACTGAAAGTCAATATAAATTACAACAACTGAAGTTAAATACAAATCACAACCACTGAAGTTCAATACAAATCACAACCACTGAAGTTCAATACAAATCACAACCACTGAAGTTCAATACAAACTACAACAACTGAAAGTATACAAATTACAACCACTGAAAGTCAATACAAACTACAACTGAAAGTCAATACAAATCACAACCACTGAAAGTCAATATAAATCACAACCACTGAAGTTCAATATAAATCACAACCACTGAAGTTCAATATAAATCACAACCACTGAAGTTCAATACAAACTACAACTGAAAGTCAATACAAACTACAACCACTGAAAGTCAATATAAATTACAACCACTGAAATTCAATATAAATCACAACCACTGAAGTTCAATATAAATCACAACCACTGAAGTTCAATATATATACATTACAATTTTCTGAATGCAGGCTAATGCATTATCAGCGAAGAACGTTATATAAATCTACTACAGAAAATTTACTTGACTTTTCACTGTTATCATTTTTAATGGGAACAAAGCATATTGTTTAGTCCGTCGTTAACAAAGGATGGGAACAAAGCATATTGTTTAGTCTGTCGTTAACAAAGGATGGGAACAAAGCATATTGTTTAGTCCGTCGTTAACAAAGGTGGGAACAAAGCATATTGTTTAGTCCGTCGTTAACAAAGGATGGGAACAAAGCATATTGTTTAGTCCGTCGTTAACAAAGGATGGGAACAAAGCATATTGTTTAGTCCGTCGTTAACAAAGGATGGGAACAAAGCATATTGTTTAGTCCGTCGTTAACAAAGGTGGGAACAAAGCATATTGTTTAGTCCGTCGTTAACAAAGGATGGGAACAAAGCATATTGTTTAGTCCGTCGTTAACAAAGGATGGGAACAAAGCATATTGTTTAGTCCGTCGTTAACAAAGGTGGGAACAAAGCATATTGTTTAGTCCGTCGTTAACAAAGGATGGGAACAAAGCATATTGTTTAGTCCGTCGTTAACAAAGGATGGGAACAAAGCATATTGTTTAGTCCGTCATTAACAAAGAAACAAAGCATATTGTTTAGTCTGTCGTTAACAAAGGATGGGAACAAAGCATATTGTTTAGTCTGTCGTTAACAAAGGTGGGAACAAAGCATATTGTTTAGTCCGTCGTTAACAAAGGTGGGAACAAAGCATATTGTTTAGTCCGTCGTTAACAAAGGATGGGAACAAAGCATATTGTTTAGTCCGTCGTTAACAAAGAAACAAAGCATATTGTTTAGTCTGTCGTTAACAAAGGATGGTAACAAAGCATATTGTTTAGTCCGTCGTTAACAAAGGTGGGAACAAAGCATATTGTTTAGTCCGTCGTTAACAAAGGATGGGAACAAAGCATATTGTTTAGTCCGTCGTTAACAAAGGATGGGAACAAAGTATATTGTTTAGTCCGTCGTTAACAAAGGATGGGAACAAAGCATATTGTTTAGTCCGTCGTTAACAAAGGTGGGAACAAAGCATATTGTTTAGTCCGTCGTTAACAAAGGATGGGAACAAAGCATATTGTTTAGTCCGTCGTTAACAAAGGATGGGAACAAAGCATATTGTTTAGTCCGTCGTTAACAAAGGATGGGAACAAAGCATATTGTTTAGTCCGTCGTTAACAAAGGATGGGAACAAAGCATATTGTTTAGTCCGTCGTTAACAAAGGTGGGAACAAAGCATATTGTTTAGTCCGTCGTTAACAAAGGATGGGAACAAAGCATATTGTTTAGTCCGTCGTTAACAAAGGTGGGAACAAAGCATATTGTTTAGTCCGTCGTTAACAAAGGATGGGAACAAAACATATTGTTTAGTCCGTCGTTAACAAAGGATGGGAACAAAGCATATTGTTTAGTCCGTCGTTAACAAAGGATGGGAAAAAGCATATTGTTTAGTCCGTCGTTAACAAAGGTGGGAACAAAGCATATTGTTTAGTCTGTCGTTAACAAAGGATGGGAACAAAGCATATTGTTTAGTCCGTCGTTAACAAAGGATGGGAACAAAGCATATTGTTTAGTCCGTCGTTAACAAAGGATGGGAACAAAGCATATTGTTTAGTCCGTCGTTAACAAAGGTGGGAACAAAGCATATTGTTTAGTCCGTCGTTAACAAAGGTGGGAACAAAGCATATTGTTTAGTCCGTCGTTAACAAAGGATGGGAACAAAGCATATTGTTTAGTCCGTCGTTAACAAAGGTGGGAACAAAGCATATTGTTTAGTCCGTCGTTAACAAAGGTGGGAACAAAGCATATTGTTTAGTCCGTCGTTAACAAAGGATGGGAACAAAGCATATTGTTTAGTCCGTCGTTAACAAAGGTGGGAACAAAGCATATTGTTTAGTCCGTCGTTAACAAAGGATGGGAACAAAGCATATTGTTTAGTCCGTCGTTAACAAAGGATGGGAACAAAGCATATTGTTTAGTCCGTCGTTAACAAAGGTGGGAACAAAGCATATTGTTTAGTCCGTCGTTAACAAAGGATGGGAACAAAGCATATTGTTTAGTCCGTCGTTAACAAAGGATGGGAACAAAGCATATTGTTTAGTCCGTCGTTAACAAAGGATGGGAACAAAGCATATTGTTTAGTCTGTCGTTAACAAAGGATGGGAACAAAGCATATTGTTTAGTCCGTCGTTAACAAAGGTGGGAACAAAGCATATTGTTTAGTCCGTCGTTAACAAAGGTGGGAACAAAGCATATTGTTTAGTCCGTCGTTAACAAAGGATGGGAACAAAGCATATTGTTTAGTCCGTCGTTAACAAAGGATGGGAACAAAGCATATTGTTTAGTCCGTCGTTAACAAAGGTGGGAACAAAGCATATTGTTTAGTCCGTCGTTAACAAAGGATGGGAACAAAGCATATTGTTTAGTCCGTCGTTAACAAAGGTGGGAACAAAGCATATTGTTTAGTCCGTCGTTAACAAAGGATGGGAACAAAGCATATTGTTTAGTCCGTCGTTAACAAAGGATGGGAACAAAGCATATTGTTTAGTCCGTCGTTAACAAAGGTGGGAACAAAGCATATTGTTTAGTCCGTCGTTAACAAAGGATGGGAACAAAGCATATTGTTTAGTCCGTCGTTAACAAAGAAACAAAGCATATTGTTTAGTCTGTCGTTAACAAAGGATGGGAACAAAGCATATTGTTTAGTCCGTCGTTAACAAAGGTGGGAACAAAGCATATTGTTTAGTCCGTCGTTAACAAAGGTGGGAACAAAGCATATTGTTTAGTCCGTCGTTTAACAAAGGATGGGAACAAAGCATATTGTTTAGTCCGTCGTTAACAAAGAAACAAAGCATATTGTTTAGTCTGTCGTTAACAAAGGATGGTAACAAAGCATATTGTTTAGTCCGTCGTTAACAAAGGTGGGAACAAAGCATATTGTTTAGTCTGTCGTTAACAAAGGATGGGAACAAAGCATATTGTTTAGTCCGTCGTTAACAAAGGATGGGAACAAAGTATATTGTTTAGTCCGTCGTTAACAAAGGATGGGAACAAAGCATATTGTTTAGTCCGTCGTTAACAAAGGATGGGAACAAAGCATATTGTATAGTCCGTCTTTAACAAAGGATGGGAACAAAGCATATTGTTTAGTCCGTCGTTAACAAAGGATGGGAACAAAGCATATTGTTTAGTCCGTCGTTAACAAAGGATGGGAACAAAGCATATTGTTTAGTCTGTCGTTAACAAAGGATGGGAACAAAGCATATTGTTTAGTCCGTCGTTAACAAAGGATGGGAACAAAGCATATTGTATAGTCCGTCGTTAACAAAGGTGGGAACAAAGCATATTGTTTAGTCCGTCGTTAACAAAGGATGGGAACAAAGCATATTGTTTAGTCCGTCGTTAACAAAGGATGGGAACAAAGCATATTGTTTAGTCCGTCGTTAACAAAGGATGGGAACAAAACATATTGTTTAGTCCGTCGTTAACAAAGGATGGGAACAAAGCATATTGTTTAGTGCGTCGTTAACAAAGGATGGGAAAAAGCATATTGTTTAGTCCGTCGTTAACAAAGGTGGGAACAAAGCATATTGTTTAGTCTGTCGTTAACAAAGGATGGGAACAAAGCATATTGTTTAGTCCGTCGTTAACAAAGGATGGGAACAAAGTATATTGTTTAGTCCGTCGTTAACAAAGGATGGGAACAAAGCATATTGTTTAGTCCGTCGTTAACAAAGGATGGGAACAAAGCATATTGTTTAGTCCGTCGTTAACAAAGGTGGGAACAAAGCATATTGTTTAGTCCGTCGTTAACAAAGGATGGGAACAAAGCATATTGTTTAGTCCGTCGTTAACAAAGGATGGGAACAAAGCATATTGTTTAGTCCGTCGTTAACAAAGGTGGGAACAAAGCATATTGTTTAGTCCGTCGTTAACAAAGGATGGGAACAAAGCATATTGTTTAGTCCGTCGTTAACAAAGGATGGGAACAAAGCATATTGTTTAGTCCGTCGTTAACAAAGGATGGGAACAAAGCATATTGTTTAGTCCGTCGTTAACAAAGGTGGGAACAAAGCATATTGTTTAGTCCGTCGTTAACAAAGGATGGGAACAAAGCATATTGTTTAGTCCGTCGTTAACAAAGGATGGGAACAAAGCATATTGTTTAGTCCGTCGTTAACAAAGGATGGGAACAAAGCATATTGTTTAGTCCGTCGTTAACAAAGGATGGGAACAAAGCATATTGTTTAGTCTGTCGTTAACAAAGGTGGGAACAAAGCATATTGTTTAGTCCGTCGTTAACAAAGGTGGGAACAAAGCATATTGTTTAGTCTGTCGTTAACAAAGGATGGGAACAAAGCATATTGTTTAGTCCGTCGTTAACAAAGGATGGGAACAAAGCATATTGTTTAGTCCGTCGTTAACAAAGGATGGGAACAAAGCATATTGTTTAGTCCGTCGTTAACAAAGGTGGGAACAAAGCATATTGTTTAGTCCGTCGTTAACAAAGGATGGGAACAAAGCATATTGTTTAGTCCGTCGTTAACAAAGGATGGGAACAAAGCATATTGTTTAGTCCGTCGTTAACAAAGGATGGGAACAAAGCATATTGTTTAGTCCGTCGTTAACAAAGGTGGGAACAAAGCATATTGTTTAGTCCGTCGTTAACAAAGGATGGGAACAAAGCATATTGTTTAGTCCGTCGTTAACAAAGGATGGGAACAAAGCATATTGTTTAGTCCGTCGTTAACAAAGGATGGGAACAAAGCATATTGTATAGTCCGTCGTTAACAAAGGATGGGAACAAAACATATTGTTTAGTCCGTCGTTAACAAAGGATGGGAACAAAGTATATTGTTTAGTCCGTCGTTAACAAAGGTGGGAACAAAGCATATTGTTTAGTCCGTCGTTAACAAAGGATGGGAACAAAGCATATTGTTTAGTCCGTCGTTAACAAAGGATGGGAACAAAGCATATTGTTTAGTCCGTCGTTAACAAAGGATGGGAACAAAACATATTGTTTAGTCCGTCGTTAACAAAGGATGGGAACAAAGCATATTGTTTAGTCCGTCGTTAACAAAGGATGGGAACAAAGCATATTGTTTAGTCCGTCGTTAACAAAGGTGGGAACAAAGCATATTGTTTAGTCTGTCGTTAACAAAGGATGGGAACAAAGCATATTGTTTAGTCCGTCGTTAACAAAGGATGGGAACAAAGCATATTGTTTAGTCCGTCGTTAACAAAGGATGGGAACAAAGCATATTGTTTAGTCCGTCGTTAACAAAGGTGGGAACAAAGCATATTGTTTAGTCCGTCGTTAACAAAGGTGGGAACAAAGCATATTGTTTAGTCCGTCGTTAACAAAGGATGGGAACAAAGCATATTGTTTAGTCCGTCGTTAACAAAGGATGGGAACAAAGCATATTGTTTAGTCCGTCGTTAACAAAGGATGGGAACAAAGCATATTGTTTAGTCCGTCGTTAACAAAGGATGGGAACAAAGCATATTGTTTAGTCCGTCGTTAACAAAGGTGGGAACAAAGCATATTGTTTAGTCCGTCGTTAACAAAGGATGGGAACAAAGCATATTGTTTAGTCCGTCGTTAACAAAGGATGGGAACAAAGCATATTGTTTAGTCCGTCGTTAACAAAGAAACAAAGCATATTGTATAGTCCGTCTTTAACAAAGGATGGGAACAAAGCATATTGTTTAGTCCGTCGTTAACAAAGGATGGGAACAAAGCATATTGTTTAGTCCGTCGTTAACAAAGGATGGGAACAAAGCATATTGTTTAGTCCGTCGTTAACAAAGGATGGGAACAAAGCATATTGTTTAGTCCGTCGTTAACAAAGGATGGGAACAAAGCATATTGTATAGTCCGTCTTTAACAAAGGATGGGAACAAAGCATATTGTTTAGTCCGTCGTTAACAAAGGATGGGAACAAAGCATATTGTTTAGTCCGTCGTTAACAAAGGATGGGAACAAAGCATATTGTTTAGTCTGTCGTTAACAAAGGATGGGAACAAAGCATATTGTTTAGTCCGTCGTTAACAAAGGTGGGAACAAAGCATATTGTTTAGTCCGTCGTTAACAAAGGTGGGAACAAAGCATATTGTTTAGTCCGTCGTTAACAAAGGATGGGAACAAAGCATATTGTTTAGTCCGTCGTTAACAAAGGATGGGAACAAAGCATATTGTTTAGTCCGTCGTTAACAAAGGATGGGAACAAAGCATATTGTTTAGTCCGTCGTTAACAAAGGATGGGAACAAAGCATATTGTTTAGTCTGTCGTTAACAAAGGATGGGAACAAAGCATATTGTTTAGTCCGTCGTTAACAAAGGATGGGAACAAAGCATATTGTTTAGTCCGTCGTTAACAAAGGATGGGAACAAAGCATATTGTTTAGTCCGTCGTTAACAAAGGATGGGAACAAAGCATATTGTTTAGTCCGTCGTTAACAAAGGATGGGAACAAAGCATATTGTTTAGTCCGTCGTTAACAAAGGTGGGAACAAAGCATATTGTTTAGTCCGTCGTTAACAAAGGATGGGAACAAAGCATATTGTTTAGTCCGTCGTTAACAAAGGATGGGAACAAAGCATATTGTTTAGTCCGTCGTTAACAAAGGATGGGAACAAAGCATATTGTTTAGTCCGTCGTTAACAAAGGTGGGAACAAAGTATATTGTTTAGTCCGTCGTTAACAAAGGATGGGAACAAAGCATATTGTTTAGTCCGTCGTTAACAAAGGATGGGAACAAAGCATATTGTTTAGGTCGTCGTTAACAAAGGATGGGAACAAAGTATATTGTTTAGTCCGTCGTTAACAAAGGATGGGAACAAAGCATATTGTTTAGGTCGTCGTTAACAAAGGATGGGAACAAAGCATATTGTGTGAAAAACCATCGTTCAGTTAAGATAACCTTGATGTGCAACCTAGAACTTTGAGATTATATCAGCCCTAATTCAGGTTTTGGTTCTTCTGTCTGTTTCAACATTAGGATTACGTAAAAAACATTACCTAGCTGTGTTTGTTTAAAGGTAGGTTTCGCCCAACCAAATAAATAATTTTTTTGGAAAATCCGATAAACGGAAGAAAATATGAAAAAAAAACATATCAGAAATACCTCAATTTGATTTCTTAAAGATGCTCCACCGCCGTCAGAGCATAAATGATCTTCATCATTTGAACAGTAATTGGTGTTTAATCGTATATGAATATGTCTAATTAACACAAAAAAGTATATAAAATAATTTATTTTGCTTTTGGTGCATGCGCAATCAGTATTTCATTCCATATTGGATATAGTGACACGGAATTTTTTCGGGATGCAATTAATTATCTTTTATATTTTTAACTTAAAGTAAAATTAGAAGCTCAAACTTTTCAATGGTGGTAATGGTGTAAAGTAAGTAACTTTTGTAACTGAAGAAAAATACCTAATCGTTTGCTCCAGTTTTTAATAGTGAAAAAATACTATTTGTCAGCGGCAGAGCATCTTTAATGCGTATGAGATGGAATAGATGTGTCTTGAATACAGAATTGAAGGAAATCCTCGATTTATTACGATCGTCAGGCTGACAGGATTGTATGCAAATGAAGCTGCGATGGATTGTGTTGTCGAAGTTTCGCGAATGCGCATAGTTACGCACTAAAAGTAAACAAAATGTCTGAACGAAAGCGTGTTAGAAAACAAATGTATCAGAATCGGAATCAAAGAGTAGGAAATTAGAATGGAATCGGTAGCATCCTAGGATATATATCTAGGGAATGAAACTCGAGAGATGGCATGTAGCAATAGAAGAAACAGAAGCCACATCTCAAGCAGAACTCGCCTGGAATCTGTTTGGACTGTGTTGCACGTGGTGAGTTAAATTTCAACACATGTGCCAGCGCACATACAGCGGCAGACTATATAGCTAACTACTGTACATATATGTTTGATGTACTAAGCTAGTGAACGTTTGTAAGTAACTTGAAGTGTTATAGATTATATGACATGTATAAACAATCCATCGTACTTCGATTTGTTGTTGTTGTTGTTACTTAACATGCCGTGACAAGACTGTCACTTCATTTTGTTGCACGCTTCCGTTTGTTGATGGGGCCTCGTTTACAAAAAATACGTCATGTTCTATGTAAAGCTTGACTTCGCTCTATTTTAGAGGAGTATTTTCCTGGTCAAGCTAGGCAACTGACCACCCATATTGTTCGCTGTATGCAACAAAAATGATCTGACGATTATATATATGAACAGGATAAATTTCAATTTCGTAAACTTTATATTTCATTGAGCGAAACCTACCTTTAAGATTTGGCCGACCGATAGACCAACAAGTTGAACTAATGTTACTGAAGCTACCGATTGTCGCATGAAACTTATGTTGTTCAGGGGAAAATCTGAAAAACATATACCTGATTTCCAATCGTGTTCAGATTACTCTATATCAACAATATCTAAAAAAAATCTTGCTAAAATGTTGAAATTGTGATAGTCTACAACACAAAGGTCAAGGTAGAAATAGTACAACACAAAGGTCGAGGTAGAAATAGTACAACACAAAGGTCAAGGTAGAAATAGTACAACACAAAGGTCAAGGTAGAGATAGTACAACACAAAGGTCAAGGTAGAGATAGTACAACACAAAGGTCAAGGTAGATGTAATACAACACAAAGGTCAAGGTAGAGGTAGTACAGTACAAAGGTCAAGGTAGAGATAGTCAACACAAAGGTCAAGGTAGGGGTAGTACATCACAAAGGTCAAGTTAAAGATAGTACAACACAGAGGTCAAGTTAAAGATAGTACAGCACAAAGGTCAAGGTAAAGGTAATACAGCACAAAGGTCAAGGTAGAGGTACAAACCCAAAGGTCAATGTAGAGTAGTACAACACAAAGGTCAAGGTAGAGGTAGTACAACACAAAGGTAGAGGTAGAGGCAGTACAACACAAAGGTCAAGGTAGAGGTAGTACAACACAAAGGTCAAGGTAGAGGTAGTACAACACAAAGGTCAAGGTAGAGATAGTACAACCCAAAGGTCAAGGTAGAGGTAGTACAACACAAAGGTCAAGGTAGAGGTAGTACAACACAAAGGTAAAGGTAGAGATAGTACAACCCAAAGGTCAAGGTAGAGATAGTACAACCCAAAGGTCAAGGTAGAGATAGTACAACCCAAAGGTCAAGGTAGAGATAGTACAACACAAAGGTCAAGGTAGAGATAGTGTACAACACAAAGGTCAAGGTAGAGGTAGTACAACAAAGTCAAGTACAACACAAAGGTCAAGGTAGAGATAGTACAACACAAAGGTCAAGGTAGAGATAGTACAACACAAAGGTCAAGGTAGAGGTAGTATAACACAAAGGTCAAGGTAGAGGTAGTACAACACAAAGGTCAAGGTAGAGGTAGTACAACACAAAGGTCAAGGTAGAGGTAGTACAACACAAAGGTCAAGGTAGAGGTAGTGTACAACACAAAGGTCAAGGTAGAGATAGTACAACACAAAGGTCAAGGTAGAGATAGTACAACACAAAGGTCAAGGTAGAGGTAGTGTACAACACAAAGGTCAAGGTAGAGGTAGTACAACACAAAGGTCAAGGTAGAGATAGTACAACACAAAGGTCAAGGTAGGTAACACAAGGTAAGGAGGTAGTACAAACAAAGGTCAAGGTAAGTAAGGTAGTAGAGATAGTACAACACAAAGGTAAGGTAGAGATAGTACAACACAAAGGTCAAGGTAGAGATTGTACAACACAAAGGTCAAGGTAGAGGTAGTGTAAACACAAAGAAGACAAACAAAGGTCAAGGTAGAGATAGTACAACACAAAGGTCAAGGTAGAGGTAGTACAACACAAAGGTCAAGGTAGAGGTAGTACAACACAAAGGTCAAGGTAGAGGTAGTACAACACAAAGGTCAAGGTAGAGGTAGTACAACACAAAGGTCAAGGTAGAGGTAGTACAACACAAAGGTCAAGGTAGAGGTAGTACAACACAAAGGTCAAGGTAGAGATAGTACAACACAAAGGTCAAGGTAGAGATAGTACAACACAAAGGTCAAGGTAGAGGTAGTGTACAACACAAAGGTCAAGGTAGAGGTAGTACAACACAAAGGTCAAGGTAGAGATAGTACAACACAAAGGTCAAGGTAGAGTCATAGTAGTACAACACAAAGGTCAAGGTAGAGTAGTAGTACAACACAAAGGTCAAGGTAGAGGTAGTACAACACAAAGTCAAGGTAGAGGTAGTACAACACAAAGGTCAAGGTAGAGATAGTACAACACAAAGGTCAAGGTAGAGATAGTACAACACAAAGGTCAAGGTAGAGATAGTACAACACAAAGGTCAAGGTAGAGGTAGTACAACACAAAGGTCAAGGTAGAGAGTAGTACAACACAAAGGTCAAGGTAGAGTAGTAAACAACAAAAGGTCAAGGAGAGGTAGTACAACACAAAGGTCAAGGTAGAGATAGTACAACACAAAGGTCAAGGTAGAGGTAGTACAACACAAAGGTCAAGGTAGAGGTAGTACAACACAAAGGTCAAGGTAGAGATAGTACAACACAAAGGTCAAGGTAGAGATAGTACAACACAAAGGTCAAGGTAGAGGTAGTACAACACAAAGGTCAAGGTAGAGGTAGTACAACACAAAGGTCAAGGTAGAGGTAGTACAACACAAAGGTCAAGGTAGAGGTAGTAAAACACAAAGGTCAAGGTAGAGGTAGTGTACAACACAAAGGTCAAGGTAGAGGTAGTACAACACAAAGGTCAAGGTAGAGATAGTACAACACAAAGGTCAAGGTAGATGTAATACAACACAAAGGTAAAGGTAGAGGTAGTACAACACAAAGGTCAAGGTAGAGGTAGTACAACACAAAGGTCAAGGTAGAGATAGTACAACCCAAAGGTTAAGGTAGAGATAGTACAACCCAAAGGTCAAGGTAGAGATTGTACAACACAAAGGTCAAGGTAGAGGTAGTGTACAACACAAAGGTTAAGATAGAGGTAGTACAAAAAAATGTCAAGGTAGAGATAGTAAAACACAAAGGTCAAGGTAGAAGTAGTGTACAACACAAAGGTCAAGGTAGAGATAGTACAACACAAAGGTCAAGGTAGAGGTAGTAAAACACAAAGGTCAAGGTAGAGGTAGTGTACAACACAAAGGTCAAGGTAGAGGTAGTACAACACAAAGGTCAAGGTAGAGATAGTACAACACAAAGGTCAAGGTAGAGGTAGTGTACGACACAAAAATCGAGGTAGATGCAGTACAACACAAAGGTCAATGTAGAGATTGTACAACACAAAGGTCAAGGTAGAGGTTGTGTACAACACAAAGGTTAAGGTAGAGGTAGTACAAAAATGTCAAGGTAGAGATAGTAAAACACAAAGGTCAAGGTAGAAGTAGTGTACAACACAAAGGTCAAGGTAGTGGTAGTACAACACAATGGTCAAGGTAGAGATAGTACAACACAAAGGTCAAGGTAGAGGTAGTGTACGACACAAAAATTGAGGTAGATGCAGTACAACACAACGATTAAGGTAGAGATAGTACAACACAAAGGTCAAGGTAGAGTTAGTACAACACAAAGGTCAAGGTAGAGGTAGTACAACACAAAGGACAAGGTAGAGGTAGTACAACGCAAAGGTCAAGGTAGAGATAGTACATCACAAAGGTCAAGGTATAGATAGTACAACACAAAGGTCAATAGATCAATCAGTAGATGTGGCTTCCCGATGTTACAGTTATAAAGGTCCAATATACGTAACATTTCAGTTGTTTTGTAATCACAAACATATACAATGATCGAATAGTGTACCATTGACCTAGAATAAAGATGAATCATATAAACCTATGATATCGAACGTTCAGAACGTTCAGAAATCGTCTTTTAAATATACATGCCATATTCAAACAGCCACCATTGCAAAACCAACAATTAACAAAGCGTTTCGTATATAGGCCTACACATTTTCTACGGCTGATAACATGTTTGCTGTTGTTTTTCCCGTGTGAAGTAGATCGGGTCATATGATATTTTCATAAATCGTGAACTTCTTCGCATCGTTCCTGTTTGTATTATAAAGACCAAATATTAGGTTTGTAGCATGCTAGCATTAATGCCTACCAAGTTTGTTAATATGGATGATCTCGACATATATCCAAAGTCACAGGGGCCAAAAAACCTAAAATCTTCAAATGACTTCTGAAATTCTAGAAGGCCTAGAAATCTAATATTAAGCATGTAGCATGCTGACATAAATGCCTACCAAGTTTGTTAATGGGAATGGCTTTTGATCTGCATTAAAGGTCACATGGGCCAAAAAACCTAAAATCTTCAAATGACTTCTGAAATTCTAGAAGGCCTAGAGATCTAATATTAAGCATGTAGCATGCTGACATAAATGCCTACCAAGTTTGTTAATGGGAATGGCTTTTGATCTGCATTAAAGGTCACATGGGCCAAAAAACCTAAAATCTTCAAATGAATTCTGAAATTCTAGAAGGCCTAGAGATCTAATATTAAGCATGTAGTATGCTGACATAAATGCCTACCAAGTTTGTTAATGGGAATGGCTTTTGATCTGCATTAAAGGTCACATGGGCCAAAATTCCTAAAATCTTCAAATGACTTCTGAAATTCTAGAAGGCCTAGAGATCTAATATTAAGCATGTAGCATGCTGACATAAATGCCTACCAAGTTTGTTAATGGGAATGGCTTTTGATCTGCATTAAAGGTCACATGGGCCAAAATTCCTAAAATCTTCAAATGACTTGCTGTAAAATTCTAGAATGCCCAGAGACCTAATATTAGGCCTGCAGGATGCTGACATAAATCCCTACCAAGTTTAATAATATGATTGACCTTGAAATGCATTCAAGGTCACATGGGCGAAAAATCCTAAAAAAATTTAAACCACTTCTTGCCAAGTTCTAAAATTATTTTTATAAATGACTTTGACCGACACCCCTTTTTGGTGAAAAGCCCGTCAAATTTTTCAGTTGGTCATGGTAACAAATTACCTGGCTTTAGACAACCTTTTATGCAGAGAGAATGTGGTAATTGTCTTTTAAAAATTGTTATTAAAACAAATCCTGAAAAGTTACGTATACTTTCACGAAGGATTATACCATATATATATACAGGATGTAACTTATCATTTCATAAACCAGCACCCTGTACATCTCTTTGTGGAAATGCTTCTTGGAATATACGACACAAGTGTTGTGCGAACAAATAAAAATCATACGTATGGTTTCCTAGTAAACATATTTTATTTAGAATTAAGCCACAGACAGACTGTGTGAAGAAATAAAAACAATTCGTTTTAATTGAATGCGATTCCTAGTTTTAATGTGCTCAATGATGTTCAGTTAAACAATATGATGTTTTGTAAAACTGTTGACGTACATAAGTATGATGTATGGTTATCTCTTTGGGATAGGATAAAGCGACAGAAGATTTGCTCACAAAGTAATGACGTCACAATCTATATTTATCAGCAAAGGAGATAACTCTGTAACAGGCAAAGAGGTATCGACAGAATGTAGAATCATTAGTCTTACTAAACACATTTTAACGATAGAATTGATATTTCTGTACAGAAAATATATATAGAGGAAGAAAGCACCTTTCGTTGTCTTAAATGTAAATTAATATGAGTTCATAGAGATATTGATAAGTGATTAAATTAATATCATCAAATTGTTAGTTACGATTATAACTTCTAGTTATGCGAATTTATCTTTTACCGCATTTCATGTTTAGGTCATCCATGGTCCTAAGTTGCTAGTACTTTTTATTGAAAGTCAGACACCCATAAATCATCGATTTGTTTAGTGTTGTGTTACAGTTCATATGCTATCAAAGGGTTTTATTAAAAAAAAAAAAAAAAAAAAAAAAAAAAAAAAAAAACAGGGAAATAAAATATAAAAGTCCTTTATTTGGCTGATATAGATCTCTCAAATGTGAAAGCCAATATCCCGCTGAAATTCCTTGTTGATGTAATACATTGATCAAGTACATGGGAAGATTATTTGGCACGGCGAGTTACGTCAAAATCCAAGCTTAAAGCGCAGTGCAGGATGTACCCGTATCCAAAAAAGAAGCAATACAATTCCTTAGTCTGGTTATCGTGCAATGTTTTAACTACGGTAGAATTTTGTCATTTATGCAACGATGTCACTATTCAACACATCACGTTATGAGAGAAATTTTGTAAAATGGTTCCATTGTTTAAGGTATGTCCTAAGAACTGTTCCTTCTCAGTTTTATTTGATATTGATTATTGTAGCTTTTAATTTCATGACTGCAAACAGTGTACTAATCAATTATTATTATTAATTTTTTTACTACTTGATAAAATAAAATACATGTACGTTTAAACGTAAAATACGTTTAAACGAATGATTACATTGAAAAGGATTATTCTATCCAAACCAATATTTCTGACGATTGGACATACAGTTGACAAGAAACCCATTCAGAAGAAGGATAAATAGCGCCCGTCAGGGTGCCATGGATATATATACATTTCTGACTGATGGGCTTCATATCAACTGTTTGTTCAATCTGATAACAGTTTATGACTCATATTTCCATTACGACAATTAAAATTCAGAACTATACGTGTATATCTTTTGAATTTCCCGCTTGCGCTAGTATTGACGTCAGCAAGTTCAATAAACGGAACAGCCATAGCATCAGCTTCTGAAAATAAATCCCCTCAAAAAGGTTTGCAACAAGCAAACAAATGAAAACTAGCGATGAGATTTTTCAAGGTATGCTATTAACACTATTGAAATTTAAAGATTGCACAACTTTAAAGCCACTTTTTTAATTATATGAACGTAATGTATAGGCGTAAGTATACATTGTCAGTGACGCGCGGAAACGTAATGTATAGGCGTAAGTATACATTGTCAGTGACGCGCGGAAACGTAATGTATAGGCGTAAGTATACATTGTCAGTGACGCGCGGAAACGTAATGTATAGGCGTAAGTATACATTGTCAGTGACGCGCGGAAACGTAATGTATAGGCGTAAGTATACATTGTCAGTGACGCGCGGAAACGTAATGTATGTATAGGCGCGCGGAAAGTATACATTGTCAGTGACGCGCGGAAACGTAATGTATAGGCGTAAGTATACATTGTCAGTGACGCGCGGAAACGTAATGTATAGGCGTAAGTATACATTGTCAGTGACGCGCGGAAACGTAATGTATAGGCGTAAGTATACATTGTGACAAACGTAATGACGCGCGGACGCGGAAACGTAATGTATAGGCGTAAGTATGCATTGTCAGTGACGCGCGGAAACGTAATGTATAGGCGTAAGTATACATTGTCAGTGACGCGCGGAAACGTAATGTATAGGCGTAAGTATACATTGTCAGTGACGCGCGGAAACGTAATGTATAGGCGTAAGTATACGTTGTCAGTGACGCGCGGAAACGTAATGTATAGGCGTAAGTATACGTTGTCAGTGACGCGCGGAAACGTTATTCACGCGCTTGACCAGATGGGAGGTCATAGCCTGATACATTCCAATATGGCTTAACATAGATTAAACGTGAAAATTTGACGTTGAATTTGCCTCAGTTCACTTGGCATTCATATTGGCAGTGAATGCCTTCTCAAAGACGTTCAATGCTTATATTTACATTTGATAACAATTTTACATTTGATAATAATTTTATGATAAAATCACAAAAGATTTTGCATCTATAATGAATAAAGAATTCATTTTATCCTGCAACTACCCCACCTACTGACGGATAGCTACTGCCGGATAAACTTGTGTTTTACCTGTCAATACGAGCACGTGAATTTGTTCTAACTTAAAATAGTAATTGAACCATTCTATGAATGAAACGTCATTCAGTCCCGCTAAATCCTGACGTCACATTCATCGGAATGACGTCATTTTTTACGAAAATATGGTATGACGGTGTCGTCTTTTCTTGGCTCATGTGAAAGTATGTATTGTAAAATAAGTCTTTGATGGGTAATTATTGTTTATTTAGTATTTCTTTATTGTTCCTATAATATTACACACTGAACAGAATTACTGAAACTGTGAAGGCGCTTATATATTCCTCACGTTACATGTAGTAAAAGCAGTCAAACCGGATACATTGCCAAATTCGTCTACCAGATCCAAAGCTTTTTTAACATCATGATATTTCATAAACAAAGTTGTGTCATCTGCTAATTGGGATACCATGTATTTTTACACCACGCAACGTTTCATCTTTTCTTAATTTTTCATCAAGAAGTTCAGTTGCTATGACAAATAGTAAGCAAGACAAAGGGCATCCTTGTCTGATACCACGTGATATTTTATAACTTGCTGTTAACCAGTTATTGTTTTTACACACCCTGTAATATTTGTATACAATATCTTGACCCAATTAATGAATAATCGCCCAAACCCAATTTTTTCTAGACTATTAAACATAAATTCCCACTCGATTGTATCAAAAGCCTTAGAAAAATCTAAAAATAAAATACAAGAATCTATATTATTTTTTCAGAAAAGTCAATGACATCTTGAATTAGTCTGATATTATAACCAATGAACCTATTTTTAATGTAGCCATTTTGATCAGTACTAATTATCTTGGGCATTAAAAGTTTAATTCTAGATACAAACTGGAAATTGGTGCCAACATAGTATTTTGAGCAGTTTGGTAAAGATAATTTATTATTTAAAATGAATATGGCATCTACAAAAAGTTTACCAAAAAATCATGGGATAACAGACTTATATTTGGACCTTCTGGTGGCATGGCTTAAAATTCAAGCTGATAAAAACATAAAGAACAATTTCAGAGAGATAAAACAACAGGTAATTTGGGGTAATAAACATATAAAATTCAATGGTAAATTATTGTTCTATAAAAACTGGAGCGACTCTGGTTTAATTTACATAAATGATCTAATTGGAAATGATGGAAAGATCGATGAGGACATCATACATCAAAAATTAATATGTAAAAGAAATTGGATAGCCGAATTAGTGTCCATCAAACAAGCTATACCAAGAAATTGGTTAGATATCTTAATTACAGAAAAATCGATGGCAAAAGTACACATTATAAAGAAAGACATTTGTCTGTATAACACAGTAAAAGGCGACATGGTACAGCTAAAGACGTTAAGAAATAAAGACATATATAATATATTGAGACGAAAAAAATCTTGTATTACTTATAACTTTGATCATTGGAAAGAAAAATTTGACATAGAAAAAGAAAGCTTCACAAACTTGTTCAAATTTATTTTTAGTGTTTTAATAGAAAATGATGAAAAAATGTTTCGATGGAAATTGTTCCATTGTATCATTCCAAATGGTCCTTTATTATAAAGGTGGCGTATTGTTGAAAATGAAAATTGTAAAATATGTAACGTCAAGGATGACTACCATCATTATTTTTATTGAATGTCAACGTGTCGATCCATTTTGGAATCACGTTAGACAATCATTGGATAAACTTGGCTATACTATTGTATTAAGACACTTAAAGTTTATAGTAATCGGATACAACATTGTATATCATGCCTATAATGACAAATGGTATCATCTAAGTGAATTAAGAACAAAATATGTAGATATTGTTCAACTTTCCAAACATGAGCTGAAACGGAAATTTTGTTTTCAGTATTATACAAAAATGAAAAAACTGTATGCTTTTCTTTAGAAGTCGCACGAAGCAATGCTTCACTAGAAATTGAATTAAAAACATTACTAATGACAAAAACTACAAAAATCCTACATATATAGTATACTGTCAAATGTAAGTATGAAAGAAATAAACTTTTCAAAAGTCACTATGATGAAACGAGAATATGAACAGAGCAAATACGAAATCATGAAAAAAAAGCTAATTTAAAGTTGTTTCTATCACTAATATGTGGAATCAGGTTGTTTTGATTCTTCGAGAAAGTGTGGAGTTGCAAGTTTTGAGGGTGTGTTGTTTATGCCGAAAGGTAAGGTTATATGTAAGTGTTTGGCAGAGAAAGGGAGAGTTTGTGCGTGAGTGTGTGTGTGGGGTGTGGGGCGACTCGCTACGAGCGAAACCACGCAAATAACCAACAATTTGCTTTCGTTTTGAATGTCATAATGGTTGCAGGATAAACAGGATACAAGGTTCGTATCTTACAATACAGGTTTTATTTTGATGCTCGATACGGAAAACCTAGATGACTCGGCAGAGCTATGTCTAGCACCAAAATAAAACTTGTATTGTAAGATACTAACCATGTATTCTCTACATCGTCAGACGGAGCAGCACGACAATTGTGACGTCACAATGATAATGCTATCATAATAAGCGTATGGCAGTTCATAGACTGACGAATGCCAACTGCGCTTGGTAAGGTTACATATATAGTAGCACTGCAATGTAAATATAGTATGTAAGTATTAAAGGGACAATTCAGTCTTAGAGAACATTAAATTTTGTACATATATAGGAAAAAACTTCGGTTTACTGTGATATGCCATAAAAGCAAATAGTGGTAAAATGCGTGTGAAACGTTCAAACTCGCTCGCTGTCCGCCATTACACATTGTGGTCGAACATCTTGTATGCCGAACCCTGTCCCTTGCTCGTAGAGTAATGCTACTTTTGTCTAGAACTGCTCAAATCGCTCTGACAGCATCCTCGATACTCCAGGGGTTCCGATGACTTACGATCTCTACACCCCTAGACTATCTCATAGTGATATTGAAGGCAGCTCAGCGGAAAACATTTGACCAATCACAGACCAGCAAAGATTTCCTTTGAAGACTACAGAGAGAGCGACGCCCAACTTCAAAGGCACAGAGTCAACCACAATGTACCGTTATAAGGCTCTTTTGATGTACATCAAACAACTAAATTACCTGTTCTGTTCTGTTGCCTCCAGTTTTACTATGAGATAGTCCAGGGGTGTAGAGATCGTAAGTGATCGGAACTCCTGGAGTATCGAGGATGCTCTGACAGTAGTGTGTTTACCTTATTAGATGAACTGTCTTGTCTAAAAAATCTTTTTATCACCTTCTCAGTGGTTATGTATAGTTCATTTGTTTAACGTGCGTGACTTTGGCTCAGGTATGGGTACAGCGTACATATTGTACCTGCTTAATCGTATTGATCAACGATTTGTAATTATAACGTTATCAATTAAAATACTAAACAATAACGTGGAATTTGTCAATATTTTATGCTATATGTTTCATAAGAAATATAGAACAATACATTTATGCCATATTTTGCTTCTTGGTTATATAAAAGAATTAGCCTGAGCGAATTGTCCCTTTAAAGTTATATGTGCTGTATTTTTCATACTCAGGAATGAAGATAAGCTTTTAATACATGTATGTTATTCAGCACCAAAAATTACCAACATTTTGAAAATTACAGTGCTTTCAATGCATAGGTTTTAATTTTACATGTACAAATAAGAGCTGAAAATGGTTTTTGGCAGTACTGCCAAAAATCATTTATTTACATCAATAGTGAAGTGAAATGAGTACATACGGTGAGACCATGAAGCCAAATTGTGGTCTACAATTTCATTACACATTTTTACAATGTTTTTAGTCATTGTAAAGTGACTTCTGCAGGTATGTTTTCATTTAAACATATTTAAGGCATAAAACAACAATTTTACAGTACAAAATTTATGTGTTATAACTAACGTTTATAAGTCATCTGAAGCCATTTGAATGATTTTTACAGTTTTATTCATCAAACCTTATTGTTTTTAATAAATTAATGATGAAAAAATAGCATGTCAAAATTATCGCCCAGTTACGGCACATATAACTAAGTAAAAGAATCGGCAAATCAAAAAGGCGGATTTAGTATGAAAGCAAAGATAATAATTATTAAGATTTAACAAAGAAGGATTATCCATCTAATTACTTTTAGGCGGGATAAATTTAAATATATAATTTGAAAAACAAGCTTACATATAGAATATATTGATTCCTCCCCTAATATTCTCGTGCCGAGAGACAACGTCTTTGCGTCATGCACTTATCTTAGTGCGGAAATATTTGAATATATGATTTTATGTAATAATCCACATATGGGTTACGATAATGTAATGATAAAGATATCTTTTTATATTGCAGGCCGTCGACATTGGGTACTTATGCGTTAGAGACATAGCAGGAATGTTAACAGTGGGGTTACAATGGGTCACGGGTATGTTTCATATTTAGTATGAAAACTTTCAGAAAGCTTTCATATGATAACTTAATTGATACTGGTGTTTAGTACGGTATGCGGATCTTGACATGACCTGACTTGACCTGGTTAAGAAGAGTATATCCTATGATCACATGGGTAGGGTGACCATGATAAATAATGTGTTAATACGCCGTTTCCGGAATAAAACATTCAGTAAGTTTAGTCATGTGACTTTCATAACCACGTGACTTAATTTAGGGCACATTTGAAACACAATGACGGCATATGTAATGATTGTACACGGATGGAAAATTACAGATCATGACAGAACATTTAACATTAATTATCAGAACATATTATATTAAATATAATCTAAACATGCACGAAAATTGAATTTAGACACTTCATAAGGAAATGAAATGTATATTACGGCATCAAATGGAGCTGTCGCCTAGCAGTTGGATTTCAACGATATCTGACGTCTCACTAACAAATATTTCATTACTTACCTGGGTACATTTTCCCAAAAATTAATAACAAATAAGAAACACAAAACATTACAGTTTATCTTAGTTCCGTTATCGAGCAAATATTACTGACAATGACCTTTACCCGGACATTGGTATTCTCTGCCTATGAATGTCACCGCCATGGCGGAAAAATGTGCCCTAAATTTTTCGCGGTTACATGACCAAATCAATGTTTTCTTCCTCCTATCCAGAAGAGTTCCTTGTATCCCGGAATCGGCGTAAAAGGCTGTATTGTTACTAAAGTGTCCTTGGCTTAAAAATTTTCTATAGATTATTAATAAATCTCTGATAATAAACATGCGAATATCCGACCATATATATAGCACATGTAATGTGCATAACTTAATTAAATATGGAATTTGTAAAAATGTCTTTATGTCATATCTATTAATCTCAAGAAAGCCAATTGCTAGGTGACATTTCCCTGCGTAACTCAACATCGTGCATTGTAACGACATTATTAAACTTGTTTTATCAACTCTGAAATAGAAACACTTGGTCAATATTCAAAATATTTTAGTGACAATGGAATTTCAAAAAATACATCTGATATAAATTCGTTTTTCCACATTTTGCGGTATGTATCCATTTCCCAAAACACATGCTGTAATATTAATATTATCAAAAGATGAATGAATCATACAATTTATATAAACTATCAGTTATTTTTGATAGAGCTATCCCTGTATAAAAGTTTTCTGTTTTACTTAACACCCTTCGTATTGATATTGTGCAATATCTCATATACCTTGAGAAGTACATTAGTGTGGACACTGTATATCTTTGGTTTTTCAGATTTCATGATCATTTCAACATATCAGACTTAAAGACCTTTGCCATACCGTGCTCACTTTTGTTAGTTCCTCTGATTGTGATATGGATTTCTCGCTGGCGGATCATTTCACTGCATACAGTTTTATCGGTTGGAATGTGCATTTGGCTTCTGTTTTTACACATTGACAGCCAAGAAACGAAAACTAACCTCAACAACTTACAGCAGAAGGCTGCCGCTTATGAGTTTGTGTTTCGTCATTTAAAAGGTTACTTGGAAGAACTTAATGTCAAAATCAACTATTTGCAGAGAGAAGTGGATCGTCTGGACGTGATGTTTGGAAATTATGAACACTGAAACACGCAAAAACAAGAACAAAGTACGATCTGGAAAATTCTGAACATAGCCCTTGATACTGTTTTGAGATTCGCTGGTAGATTTGTAGGTGATTTTGCTACTAGATTACTGACGTAGGTATTAGCCCCAGATGTATTTTTTATGACTATAAACGACTTTTTGTTGTTGTTCTTGAACATATCATAACATGACCGCCATTTGTATGACAATGCCAAAAGGGACTCGAAGTGTATGATGTTGTAAAGTCGGTAAAACAAACGCTCCTTGTATTCATGATTATATTTAATTGTTCATACAATGTAGACATGTTATATCACTCATTTCATGTACAATTTAGTATACAATTATTACATGAAATTATTCTGAAATGATTTCTGTTTCACGTACAATGTTTCTGAATAGCTTCTCGAGGTCACGATACCTAAATTTCCTTAGTGTTTTCGTCATACACACTTGGTATATTTTGTCATTTAACTCTATATTGTGAATGCTATAGTCATTATATCGACGGTAATTTCTCTTAACCAAATCAAATAAATGAACTCAAAATAGTAGTTACCTGAGATCATGACAAAAGAGTTCATAAGTTGGTGCCTTAAATTACCACTATGGAACCAGCCTTTGTTGTTGATAACGCCATCAAAACCAGTTGTGACCATAATTCAATCGATATTATACGCATTGATTGTATCTAATAATTACGATGTTTGTCTGTGAAATTAACAGTTTTTCTCCCCGGGTTTCGGATTTCCACCGCCACAAAAACATTACTTTTTAATTGAACCCACTCGAGTGAAACTGAAACTATATGTATTGTCAGTAAACTATTTTGACCTGCATTAATCGGTAGTATTCTCAACCGTTTCAACCATATGCTTCTTAATAATATACAAATATAAACAACTAACACAAATTATCATATACCTCTTTTATTGGAAAAAATAGAAAACATGTAAACATAATAATATTTCCATTCTTTTCTACATAACATATAACAATGATTTATCCCCAAGTATAAAATATTTAATAGAACCGCCATTACACCGTGCATGTCCCAGTAATAACATCATATAAAATGATAAAACATACATGGAAAGCTACAAATGGTTTGCCCAGCAAACTTATAAATTTCGAAATGCCGAATAACGATAGATAACAATAAAACTGAATGTATTAACTAGTTACAATGATCTATAAGGAAAGTGTGTACTATAAGGAACTATCTTTCTTGGCACATTTTAGCTATTACTTATTATTACTTAAATAACACCTATTGACCCACGTTGAGAGTTATATACATTATCAGACAACATTTTATTGTCAAATACTTAATACATCTTTGTATTATGCAAACTTGAAATATATATGTATAGATTCTTCTCGTTAATGTTTTTAGAAAATATAAAAAACCCATAGTTTAATCCGTTGTTCATTATCTTGAATACATACTATAACACTACATACCAAGATATCTATTTGGCAAGAAAAATAGTAGTATATTTTATATCTGACTTAAGCTGATGGATTTGAGAAATGATCTTTTTACATCTAGACTCGCTCGCAATGAACCATGTTTGTTCCATGGAAATATTAGAATAACGATATTATGACATATGTTAATATTCTCTTTAGCACCTCACTATCAATATTTGGGAAATGATAACACGATTAGGAAATATCACAATGAATCAATATCCATCAATTGCTTGCTGTTCATGGGAAATTTAGTAAAAGTCAGTAACACCATTGTCCATACGTACATGATGAGAAAACTATACTACCGAAATCTATAAAAAATTCCCTCGGTTGGTGATAGAACGGCTATGATTTTGCAATTACTATTTAAAGATATACCATGTATGCATAAATGAATTGAGCAAAGGTGTAACAATCGTAAAAAATACGACATATTGACAAATACTTGCTTTATATATTTTTACAAGTTATACAGTATTTAAACATGGTTTTCACAGTCAAGCAAATTTACGGGATTCAATTTGAAGCAGGACAGAAATAAATATTTCTGTTCACACAGCATTTTTGAGGGGTAAATATCAGATGATGAGAAATGGATATAATATTTTTAAATTAATAGGACTATGTAAAGATTTTTTGCTGTTATGAAAGCTGGAATGATGATTTTAAAATAACCATTTTCCTTTGTCGTGAAGGTTGTAATTAAATGATTTAATGCATACAATGCAAGCTTTCGGCGAAGTAATTTAAACAAATTGTGATTTACTTGAAATTTTCATTTCAAGGGTTATTGTTATATTTCCAATAGAATAAACAAATCAGATTAACATGTACTTGTAGTTAACGTTTCGATAATTTCAGAGTAGGTAGGGTATATATTATTTGATGTATACACTATTCGTTACTAGAAGGCTAGATAGTTTCAAAAATTGTATAGTAAATACGGTAATTCAGTTTGACTCCCATTTAAAAGAGGGGTGTATAAATTATTTTAAACAACACATAGACATATGATCTATATTATGTAACACATAAAACGTTCTTATGACATCATAAAAGTCGAGATAAACTGGAAATTATCAACGTATAAAAGTGAAACATGCTTATTCTATAAAGTTATTTTCGTATAATTCAATTAAATACAATTGTATGTCAGTTTTGTTTGCAAAAAAGTATGTTTGACCGAAAGACAAACGACAGTGTTATACAAATCAAATGCATTTTGCAAGGCATGAAACAAGCTCATTAAGGATCAAGAAAATATAGATTGTCGTTGGGAACATCACAGCAATGTCATCAACAGAAATGTAATATATGTTATTATTAAGTACAGATACTTCATATTATACATAAATAGTACTTATTTTTTTATTCAAAATTTTTCAGTATAAATAACAAAATAAAAAGATAAATGTAGAATCTTAAAAAATAAGACTTTGGTTTCGTTGCACATATCATTAGATGCTGAAGTTTTAAGTGTCATTGGCTGTTTCATCGCGTCGTTTGTCATGAAAATAATTTCTGGATGAATTAATCTCCGTTCTCCTGGAAACAAATATACAACAAGAAAGTAGTCAAAGAGGAATGATAAAAATATAGCGCCATTATAACAGAGTACTTAACGAAATAGCTAAAGATGTTGTTTATTTGATAGACTTTAAAATACATTTTAGATTTTTTTTATATATATAAACCTATTTCATAACTAAACGATTCACTTATAATTAATATCATTTTTAATGTCAAAGAGTGGTTTTGGCGCTACCTGGGAACATAACAATATGAGAATATCGTTTACATTGTCATATAATTTACATATCAACTTAAATTGTGACATAATACTTATTTTTTGCGTACGGATTTTTTTTATACAGATGTCGAATAATATATATAAATAGATTATTTTTATATTTACCTCAAAAATAGGATTTGGACTTCGTAATGGTGTTGGCCTTGGGATACGGAACTGAAATTGAACAGAATGAATAGAGGTTAAAACTCAACAAGACCAAACTATTCTCGGACAATAATTTTTCTTAATTTTTATTACGGATACGAGTCCTATAATAAACTATACTGATATATTTTTCGATGCGAAAACTAACATTTCTTCCAACAACAATTATTCCATAATTGCACTATTTATTTTCTATTTCAAATAGAAAAAAAAGAACATTTCATATAAAACAAAGATTTGGAAAACACATTACCTCCTCATTCGATGACAACGGCCAAATAAACTCCCAGGAGAAGTTGGAGTATGGACGAGTTGGGGCGTCATCTCGTGCCGATTCGGCCTCGTCCACTACAGCATACATATGACATAAATTAGATACATTCCCCTCTATAGGTTTTAAACTGCCGCTAAATCATCAAAATGAAACTGAGACTGACAGATCACAACTGATTGATGCATCGCTTCTAAATTTAATACTCTTTATCATTTAATAGATCTTCGACATACATACATACATATGATCTTAAACGAGGGTTCATTTAATAAATACGAATTTTTATGAAACGATGATGAGCAAAAACTAAAATTTCGAGCTGAGTTAAAAAATACTTTTTATCACATAACTACATCAACCTACATGTCGAAGAATTTCGATGTTAAAGTGTATTGCAAAAATCATGATTCCGGGCGAAAGAAATAGCTCCAGGTTGTATTACAATAACGACATATACCAAAATATTACTTGGGCCAAGTCATTAGATATCCGGCATGACCAAAACGTGATCGCATTAAAGTGGTCAGAATATCAAATCTTTGAGGTTCCTTTTTGCATCATTATACTTTTTTTAAATGTAAATAAACATATAAAAAAAACCTGTTATAATGTCAGTGAACAGATAAATGATATCCTGGTCTTAACGTTTTATAAAAGAGGTGATGTACTCACCTGAATTGAAATCATCCTCTCTGTGATCATCAGTAGCGTTGGAGCTCCAGCCTGGGGCGTCCTCCTCAACATGGCCCAGGTAAAACGGATCACGGTGGGGGGCGAAGTCAAACATGGGCTTGATGGAATGTCGGGAGAACTTAGAACTCACCTCATCCGAGTCGCTAAAATATTGATACAGATTAGGTTATCAATGTCGGGGTAATTGCTGTGGGATATCAAAGTAGCAAGGATTTGTCATTTCTATCCCACCTTGTTGATCAACATGGCCCAGGTAAAACGGATCACGGTGGGGGGCGAAGTCAAACATGGGTTTGATAGAATGTCGGGAGAACTTAAAACTCACTTCATCCGAGTCGCTAAAATATTAATATAGATTAGGTAACTCACTTCATCCGAGTCGCTAAAATATTAATATAGATAAGGTGACTCACTTCATCCGAGTCGCTAAAATATTAATATAGATTAGGTAACTCACTTCATCCGAGTCGCTAATTTATTGATACAAATTAGGTTATCAATGTCGGGGTAATTGCTGTGGGATATCAAAGTAGCAAGGATTTGTCATTTCTCTCCCACCTTGTTGATCAATGTTTTCACGTCGTTTGGGGTCGTTTGTAGGATATTGTATTCATTATGATAATAAGTGGATGTGGCTACCCATCCCGGGAATTTTAAATTTATTTATTGACTTCCATGATAACTTGTTGATACAAAATAAATGATTAATTGTATAAATATTCGTTCTTTTTCATTTGAATATTACAATCTACTCGAAGCTGAACCTGGATAATGTAAATCTGTTGGTTTTTTTATCCGTGATTTGAAAGACTTCCCCTACCTTCCTCGTAGAGACTCTCTTCTCGTCAGGTTCTCGAGCTGTCGATGTCGTCTTTTCTTCTTCCGCCACATGTACACGAGCCAGAGGCAGCAACAACACGTGGACAGTATCAGCATAGACACTCCAACTCCTAGACCCATGATGATTGCGAAATTATCTACAACAGATAATCATCTTCTCTCACAAAATGTTTGCGTTCTTATAACAGAAAAACGTAAATACATAATCCTATGCTGCTATATGTGTATGAAACTATCCTACGTGAGCTACGAATATTCAAAGTGTCACAAAAACCAGTTCATCGAATGAAATATATATTGACGCTGGTTTCAAACAATCTTAAGTACATTTACATTTTAAAATTTTGAAAATCTCTGAAAAATAAAATCATATAACGGTACAAAATATAAAATCATAATCAGATTTAAGAAAATTATACTAAGTTTATATAGTTATTGCATACTAGTCCAGTCAAACTAGGTTTCGACGTCAAACTAATTGCAACAAAAATTATTTGTGATGAAATTTGTTTATATTTTGACTATAAGAAACTGTTAAAAATTCCCAAATATCCCTTAAAGGGAAAGTGGTTAATTTCACCTATTATTAAACTCATTTACGCCGCCGGTAAATGTATCCCGTATTGGCCGCCGTAGATCAGAAGAGTTACACAAAGGAGGTGGAAAAAGGTACCTTGTTGTCATGCATAGAACATTCAAATACAATTAACACGACTATACAGATCAACAAGAGCTGTTGGAGAACAGCAAAGCTCGCCTATTCAGAAGAAGTTGATGATCAAGTATTTACTATTTAAACATGGAAATATGACAAATTAACAGACTCAAAAACCCCCTAAAGGGCCCTTTAGGGTCCCAAATTGGTTGTATTATCATGTTCAGCATCCATACACATTAGGAAAATAAAATTATAAACATTTATGATGACTTATGCTTAAACAATTGACAAAATAGAAATTTGCTCAAAAACGTTAACATGGAAATATGACAAATTAACAGACTCAAAAAACCCCTAAAGGGCCCCAAATTGGTTGTATTATCACGTTCAGCATCCATACACATTAGGAAAATAAAATCATAAACATTTATGATGACTCAAGCTTAAACAATTGACGAAACAGAAACTTTCTCAAAAAACTTCAACGTGAAATGGGACGCCAACGCTGACGCCGACGCCGACGCCGGGGTGACAACATTAGCTCCCCCTATTCTTCGAGTAGGCGAGCTAAAAACGTTTATTTTTGACAATCATTCATCAATCGGTAGGTTTTATGATAAGGTGAGGTAAGTTAATGAGTTTTTAAGTTATATTATACATAATAAGATGTTTTTCATAGATGTTAAATGAGGCAGTAACCCACCCAACAATTCATCACAAACCTGACAACGACAGAGTTATTTCTGTTAAATAATAAACACCTGCATTTCGATATTTTGTCAGTGTATGCTTTAATATATCTATTGTGAGTGATGATTCTGTCATAACGATGTATGTAAGTTTTAAATATGCGGACCATACAGATGAAGTAAACATATACAGCAAGGTTATAAGACTGGAAAACGTACCGGAAAATGCCGAAATGGAGCCGAAAGGAAAGCAAATTCTCGTATCTCTACGATCATTGGAAACAAAAAGTAAGATATTCAGAAACATTAAGGATATTAAAAGCGGAGCATTCAGCAGCCCAGATAAGAATTGATTTTCAACAAATTTCAGCGTGACAATAAAAAGGAGCTGCTTATAAGCGAAACGGAAAAAAGAAAACGAAATGGAGGAGCACATTTAGAGAGTTCGTGGTACACTCTGGGATAGGAAAAATGTGCGTCTTTCCAAGAGTGATGTCTCGGTGCGAGGATGATGAATTCGGACCAATATATGAACTTCATAGAAATGCATATTTTAAACATAAAACATTTTTCCACACAACTGAATTGAACAAGAACAGAGAAGGAGTGAGCCTCAAGATATCAATTCCAATCAATATATATTGGACAAAGAGGCAATTATTTTGCCTGCGTCCATAAACTACTTGTATATGGATAACCACGTTTCTTGACGAAAGTATAGGAGCATTTTTGTGTTAGCGCGATATTGATAAACATTTTTATTTTACACATAGAAATCTATTTCCGTTAACATTGAATATTTAATTCTCTTTCCGAAGAATGTTTTAAATTTTTGTGACTTTGTTATTGTTTTTGTTCGTAAGTTTGTAATTTATGTGTTTTCCCTTTTATTTAAGTAATTATTTTACTGTAATTTCAGTAATTATTTTACTGTATTGCCACTTTGTTTATAATCTTAATGTGTTTTTGCTATACAACGTGGTCATATGTATAATAATTGTACAATGTACTAGAAATTCAGATAATTTACAGCTACAAAACTGCAAAATACAGTTTTATGAATATTCTTTTTACATTCTTCAATTAAGTTATGCAATGTATTACCAGTAAACATATATTTCTAGCAGTACATACTTATATCAAATTAAGTAAACGATTTTGTTGAAGTGTAATTTCATCAGCGTTGTTAAACTGGTTGTTTATTGATAACACTTTATACCAAATTTAATAGAACTATGAATCCATTTTCGTATATTGTAATCACCACATGTATGTTCATTATATGTATTTATCACATGTTACTATGAAAACGTATTTTTCTAAATTTAATCTTTTTCTGCGTTAAATTTTCTTTATAATATCTTGTAAAAGGTGTTTCCAGTGCCGAAGTTTTAATTTGCCTTGATATTTCAGGGAAAATAATTTATTTAAGCTTAAACTTGTTTTCGTTTTCCGATTCTGAAATATGGTTATGTATTGAATGTACATATATATTTTTTAACAGTCATAGAGATTTTTATTTAGGAAACAAACTGTAGTGAAAGACAAACACATTTAAAACTAGTAGTGCATGTAAACAAGTCTCTATAATGATGTATATAATGTATTAAATTGTCACCCAGAGACGATGATCAGTCGAAACAAATACAATCCGCTCATGATACTGGGGTAATCACAGAAACGCTTTAAATACTGATGGAGGAAGGGAGCTATATATCTAAATCAGCACTCGATTACAATATGATTAACATTCTCTTTGATACCCTCGTGTTAGAGATCAAATATCGGTTACTGACAACAGGTATGATGTCATGATCAATATGGAAATGTATTATATCTATATGTACCTGTCTATTGTAACTTTTACAATCAATTAAAAATAGTTAAAGTAAGATTAATGCTAACAATTTATATATGACCCAGTATGGATTTGGAAGGTTGATATAGAAAATGCAAAATATTAGTCTTGGATAAAGGCTCTGTTTTAATACAAACACATCATACATCAAATATAATGTATTGAGAGTTACATCAAATATCCCCAGTTTAACTCATTATATACATATATTAATATATGAATAAAATACTTTTTAAACTAACATTGTATGTTACTTTCCATGTATTTATTTATCTGCTCATTTTGATTCATCTTCTTAATTAGTTTAGTTCTTTATATACATCGTTTGATAAATCGGTATTCAATAGTAGAGGTCATTCTTATGTGATTTCATTTATATCTATAGATCATCCTGAATTGCTATTTTGATTTTTCAGGAGTTCGGCAAGGTTAATGAATTTGAAGGCACTGCCACTTAACTAGATGTTTGTTACAGATAATATGCAGGTTGGTATATTTTTATTTTTTTAATTTGTATTACTATATCATTTTGGGTCTCGTTAAAAAATATGAACTTAAATGCTGACTTGCTGGAAGTTTTACATTCTTTACGAATTGTTATGGTTTCGATTCATTTATCTTCTTCGCATCTTTTTAATCCACATTTTATTAAAATTGATTTTGTAATTCATCTCCGTTACAGGGTTATGGCGTTTCTAGTGAGCCAAGAGACCGTACAAGTCGACAACCGTCTAATGTTCTCAGAAGAAAGGTATATTTAACTATTAACAATGCCAGCACGAAACGAGGGATAGTACATATACATGCAGCACCAGGAGACGTTGTCCACGAGGATTGTAGGAAAAGGTATGTTCGCCCAGAAAACATAACAAAGTTTAAAAAGCAGAACAAACATGATGAGCAACAGCAACCTAAATCCAGATCACAAAAAGTTGTACCGTTCAGTTTCCTGAAATGCTGCATGTTCTGTGTAATTCCTGCAAAATTTGAAGGTAAAACAAATGAGGCCATGACGTTTTTGTTGTCATAGCGATGAACTTTCTGAAATCGAAATGATGCATGGTCGAATGAGGTACTGCGACGTTTTCAATGAAGAAGTGACCTTCCATGCAGCAGATGCTTTGTATCGATGAATAAAAAACGTACCTCGAATATTTACAACAAATAAAACGAATTCCACTCACCTATTGACTGCTGAGGTCTGCAAAAACAAAAGTTTAAAGTTACAATTAAACTTATAAGTGCATACAAAATAGAGCATAAAATGTAAATCAGCGTTATTCCTATAGCCTTTCTTATGTTTTGCATGGCTCTATTTACAGATTTTAGCGCGCAATTACAAGTACTCATTTGCGTAATATAACAATGAAAATGAAGACTAGACGTTATGGGAATTGCAAAAGAGACGATCCGAGACGATATTTTACGGTCATATTATTCCATTTAGATCAACCAGGATATCATGTCAACGCCATTGGCCAAAACAGGGCAGGCTTTTCTACATGTTAATAGAATAAATTTAATATGATAACGATACTGTTGCTAAGGAAACACTTATGAGGAAAACATATGCATTAGCAAAATACGTTTGAAAAATTCTGATTTACCTAATTGTATGATTCAAAGTTAACAATGAGCAAGGTGTTTGAGCTTGGACAATGTAAATCGAATACGTACAGACAAGAGTAGAGTCCGGCAGAGAGGACACATACATCTTCACCGGTACAAGGCTCGACAGCGTCCAATATATCACACCCACTCACGCCAGCCTTCGTGTAATTACCTGCACAAATAGAAATGTTTAAGTACAAATCGGTTTTTAAAAGAAGTTTTGAAAATTTGAATAAGGACACTCAGCGGTGAAAAATGAACATAATCAATTCAAATACAAATGAAATAAGTAATAACTGAACCATAAATTAAAGTTCGAGTGATAGGGTAACATAGATATATTGTTATTATACATTTTGTTTTAACAAAGGAACAATTATCAGACATCACTTTCTTCAGAACAGTTTTTTTCTGTTATTACATGAGAACGAAATTCCTTAGCTTGAATATTGATTATCGATACTTACGGTAAGTAGAGTTTAAGTCCTGTATACCGTACAATATAACTGAGATAGTTTGACCAGCTGCGTAAAATGGTTCCCGTTCTAATGTGATGTCCTGAATGGCCTTGATGAGGACATTGACCACGTCAGAGTTATTGACTACATATAACTCGTGGTAAACAATGAGGTTGCCAGCAGCCCTGTAACAAGACATAGACAGTTTGCTTTTATTATTACTAAACCCAGGTCACCAATAACATATTACTAAAAGAATGCTGGTATTTCCTGGTTTTGTAGGAAGAGAACACAGGTATCTCCTCATTTCTTACATTCTAGTGACATTCACACATACCCTTTTCTGTTTTATTTTCGTGATAAGAAAACGGCTTTTTTACTTTTAAACACCAAAATATAACAATAGATAATGATTATAACTAGTTCTGTCACCACAGTGGCAGACTAATATCCCCCGCTCGGACTAATTAGACCTCTTAATAACTTAATAAATAGGTGACATTGCAGAACCCTATATAGGTTATGCAACTCCTCTTTTATGTCAGGGTTCTGTGTACCAAATTTTATCAAAATCTGTCTGTAGTTTAGGTGGAGTTCGCCAGAGAAAGTTGCGTCAGACAGACAGATGGACAACTCGATTCCAATATACCTCCGTAACTCCTATGCAGGAGTATAATAAATGATCATAATTTACAATGAATGGCATGAAACAGTGATATCACAATATCAGGACACGTAATGAAAAACTATAATGGCATGTGTTTTTTATATATATCTAAATGTTTGATTTATTAGCTAGCAACAATGCCAGTATTCAGTTGATGATACTTACCTCATTTCTGTGATCCGCACTCCATTAAAATATTCAATTGTTCTGTTATATGCATCAGTGTACTAAAATATAAACAATAGGTATAAAAAAAGTCAATAATACAACAACAAATAAATATTAGATACATACTATATAATGTAGTACCGTATAGCTGTTTTATCGCAATTTCGTGGGAGAATGCTTTGATAGCGAAAATTTGATCCTTGAAATATTGTAAAAATCGCTAAAATAATGACCCGTGTAAAATATCGGTTTTGTGACGTCATTTTATAGTCATAAATGAAGGTCAGCAGAGGACGTGACAAAACTCAAATTCATACCAAGTAAATCAGTGGCATTTATTAAAGAATATTCAGACATAATATATCCTTTACATATCCAATACCACTTTTGCATATATTGCCTATGCAATTATCAGTAACAATTATTTTATGAATAATGTAGAGTTTCAATACCAACTCTCAAAGCAGTAAAGAGTATATTCTCAAATCTAACAAAAACACATGTCATATGCAAACTTAAAAAATCTATTCATTATTTTCAGACGTTTCGAGACACCTTCGTGTGCGAAAAGAAGTTAGTTTGTTTGTTTGATCAATTAACGTCCTATTAACAGCTATGGTCATGTAAGGACGGCCTCCCATGTATGCGGTATAGAGTCAGATAGTTAAAGTATAATATGCATACATATTGATATACATCGTATCATTAAAACTTGCCCCTTCGGTAAAGTTTGAGAGCAGACCCTGGTAGTATGAACTAAACTTACCCCTTCGGTAAAGTTTGCGAGCAGATTCTGGTAGTATGAACTAAACGTACCCCTTCGGTAAAGTTTTACGAGCAGATTCTGGTAGTATGAACTAAACTTACCCCTTCGGTAAAGTTTGCGAGCAGACTCTGGTAGTATGAACTAAACTTACCCCTTCGGTAAAGTTTGCGAGCAGATTCTGGTAGTATGAACTAAACTTACCCCTTCGGTAAAGTCTGCGAGCAGATTCTGGTAGTATGAACTAAACTTACCCCCTTCGGTAAAGTTTGCGAGCAGACTCTGGTAGTATGAACTAAACTTACCCCTTCGGTAAAGTTTGCGAACAGATTCTGGTAGTATGAACTAAACTTACCCCTTCAGTAAAGTTTGCGAGCAAATTATGGTAGTATGAACTGAACTTACCCCTTCGGTAAAGTTTGCGAGCAGACTCTGGTAGTATGAACTAAACTTACTCCTTCGGTAAAGTTTGCGAGCAGATTCTGGTAGTATGAACTAAACTTACCCCTTCGGTAAAGTTTTACGAGCAGATTCTGGTAGTATGAACTAAACTTACCCCTTCGGTAAAGTTTGCGAGCAGATTCTGGTAGTATAACTAAACTTACCCCTTCGTAAAGTTTCGAGCAATTCGGTAATGAACTAAACTTACCCCTTCGGTAAAGTTTGAGAGCAGACTCTGGTAGTATGAACTAAACTTACCCCTTCGGTAAAGTTTGAGAGCAGACTCTGGTAGTATGAACTAAACTTACCCCTTCGGTAAAGTTTGCGAGCAGATTCTGGTAGTATGAACTAAACTTACCCCTCCAGTAAAGTCTGCGAGCAGACCCTGATAGTATGAACTGCTCGTGTTCTCGAAAGCTTGTATATCCGTTATCGTGAATACAAAGGAGGTTACCAAACGGAACATACGGCCAGTAAATCCTAAAAAAGAGAAATAAATTATTCTCTTCAGTCATTCTGAAATTCTTTATCTAATGAAATTATTATGTGTCCGAAATTACTCAAACAAAAAACCTTGATACACCAGTACCTGGTTGTGATTAGATTAAATCAAAATCGTTTTTTATAATATCATAATTATTTTTCCGAGTTTGATCTGGTAAATATGCCATACAACTAAATGGATGAATTGTTTGAAAGAAAATTTTTGATGTTGTATGCAAACAGAACGATTCTCTCCGGCAATTATGGGGAAAATAAGCAGGTGTGAAACACTTTCTTATTCCTTTAAGTCCTTAAACTTCCTCCAAATCTTATTGTAATCACGATTGTTTTTAAAACAATACTAGGTGTGTTAGATTTTACCTGTACATGATACGATTCCGTCCCCAGGTAGTCCCTCTCCACACTTACAGTAGAACGAACCTATGGTATTTGTACAGTTGGCGATAGGTAGACATATGTCGGTTCCGTTAGAGCACTCGTCTATATCTGGTGATGAGAACACCGACATGAGTTTCAAAATACGTCATTATAATGGACCGGAATTTGTTTTTACAAAACCAACATTACCATTAAATCAGAAATAAGTTTTAAACGAGGAGATTACACAACATATCTTCTTCTAGGCCCTTGTAAAACAATAAGGAGAAAAGAAAAGAACTTTCATAACTCCGTTGATAGAAAGAAGGAGACGCCAGAGTCAAAACTAAAACGAAATGAAAAAAAAATAATAAAAAAAAATAAGAAGGCATAAAACGGTGGATTTTGGTTTACTGGTATATCTTTATGTTATAGCGTACCTGTGCAGTTATATCCATCGCCTGTGAAGCCAGGTTGACACGTGCAGGTGAAAGATGCATCTGTGTTGTTACAGTCAGCGTACTGACTACAGTTGTCAGCCCCTATCAGACATTCATTAATGTCTACAAGAAAGGAGATATATAACAGAATCAAACATTGCTCAAGACGTAGTAAGTGTTACAGACTATATGTTTTATCCATACATAGCCGTTGTCTCACACTTCAGATTATTAAAACCTATGATGAATAGTTGACATAAAAGGCTAATCAATCAAGGCCATTGAAAAATCCATCAGAAAGAACAGAGTTATACTGCTATTTGGTATTTGAATGACAATCGTATACAATTACCCAGGGAAACTTATCAAAATATTATTAAATCATATATAATTTTAACTTATCAAGGTACATATGATTAAATTGGTCGAAATATAATATGAATATTTCGTATTCACCACCATTTAGCTAGGTAGTCAACGTCATGTAATAGAATACGCATGTCATACTATGGAAACAATTGGTTAAGATTTATAATAAACCATCAATTGAAGCGGAGACAACTTACCAATACATGAACCGTTGCCAGCATTCGTGTATCCCTGAACGCAGTCACACGCGTAGGAACCGTTGGTATCCCGACATTCCGCGTGGTCACCACATAAATTGGCTACGTCACATTCATTGACGTTTGTGTCACATGTCGAGCCAGTCCATCCAGTCATGCAGTTGCACGTGCCATTGACCTTGTCACATGACTTCGTTTGGTTGAAATTGCACATGCACGTGCTATCACAGTGATAGCCATATCGCCCGTTTGGACACTCTAACACAGAGAAATAGACACACTATTACAACAAGCATTGCACTAAGTCGGTAGTCGTTTATATGATTATTCTTCAAGGGAAGCACCTCCATTGTACTGGAACTTTATGCATTGTAATTCGGCATTTAGATTTGATGTCTAAATGGAATATATTTGCAAGTTTACTTAAGATTAATGGCACTTAAACAAAGACAGTATCTAGCCAATTTGGATTTTCATTCAACATATTAAATCTTTTGGAAATAAGCCCTGAACGAATATCAGTATCTCTTGTGCAGTTTTGATATCGTATTTATAATTTTCTTGTTAGATAATTAAAGAACTAATAAAAAAGGAAATCAATGACATGACGTATTTTGATTTCTATTTATATCTCTCAAGTTGGATACAGGTACGAAATGAAAATCCTTACCAACACACAGGCCGTTGTTGGACACAGCATACCCCCGGTTACAGTCGCAAACAAATGAGCCATTCGTATCTACACAAGTTGTCAATGGAGGACAGTCGCTCAGTCTAAGGTTACATTCGTCAATATTATCCATACACGTGGTGCCGTTCCAGCCACTTTTACACGTGCATTGTCCATTCATTTTGTCACATGAAAGCGTATTTTGTATCTCACATGGACACATTTGGCTGCAATTCATTCCATAGAATCCAAGGTCGCATTCTATAATATGAAATATCATGATCGAAGTCAATTTTGATGAAAATTGTCAAAGCAATGAATATAGATACAAAACAGATTTCTTTTGAGTTTACGTACATATCTAATAATACCATATCAGCTACTGTAATTCGATCTTGTCTGATGACCGTGGCTTGTTCAGTCTACCAGCTGATTATATCAAAATTGGGCATTAGACATACCGTCTAGCTGGTAATTTTCACGAGGATAACATTTTCGCAAGTGACGATCAGGGAAATTACATCCACGATATAAAATTAAGTAACATATAAATCATATTTGCTATGTATTAATGTCATATCGCTAATTTTTCATTATTTACAATTTCGTTTATTTTAAGCCAAAATCGCAGAAGAGTTGACCTGCGAAAATAACCAGTTATACGGTATATATGGCCTGTTTGTGCAGATGAATCTGATAAAACTTAAATAAAAACAAGACGTTGGTAACTGTTAGCTATATGGACAAACATACCTGTGCATGTGGCGCCATCTGCCTGGAGCCGGTAGCCAGAGTCACAGGAACATTGGAATCCAGGCGTCAGGTCCGTACAGTTGTGTTGACAAGGGTTATCGGTACATTCATTGATGTCTATTAAAGTAAAATAGTCATTGTTTTTTGATGTCTCGGCCGACATGCTGTCATGAATTTTAATCAAACTATTTTGACATATTCTGTGGACAATTCACCAAGGAATATTGGATGTTATTTGTTTGTAAAATAGTGTTGGGTTTAAAATTTGCAAAGCTAACACGCACCAGCAGAATGCATAATGAGTTTGAATGATGATAATGATGACGCCATACTCACTGTTACACGTTACATTATCGGCCGCCAGTAAATACCCAGGTTCACACGAACAGTACTCTATTCCATTGTTGTCTACGGCGCATGTTTGACTACAGTTGGAGTTACTGCTACACGCGGTCTTCACTATTGACAACAAAGTAAAATTGGAAATCGTTCATTTGCAATAGTCAATAATTAACAAAATTAATGCAGCAGGTATTTTAATATTTGTTTTTAAATTCTATGATAAAAAATAAGCAACATAAATAAAATGATACAATATACTGAAATAAGTTTACCTAAGCACTGTTTGCGGTTGAGAAGATCGAGTTCGAATCCTTCCCGACATGCACACCTGTAGCTGCCGACCGAGTTAAAACAAAACTGGTCACATCCGTCCTGATGAAGGGCGCATTCGTCAATATCTGTTATAAAGATAGATTATAAAATCGGTCAATGGGAAGGGCGCATTCGTCAATATTGGTTATAAAGATACATTGATTTTTTTGTAGATGGCATAGTCGTCAATGAGGAGGGTGCGTTCGTCAATATCGGTTATAAAGATAGATGATAAAGTTATCAATGGTGAGGGCGCGTTCGTCTATATCTAGGTGATAAAGTGGTCAATGATTATATTCATAATGACATGTTATAATTACAAAAGGAATAGTTGGTGGAACAGACCTGCGCATGTTTCCGTGCCTCGAAAGCCAGAATAACAGGAACAGCTGTAGCTTCCCTTTGTGTTAGTACAATCCTGGGTACAGGCGTTGGTTGTGTTACATTCGTTAATATCTGGAGAATAAATAAACTAACAGATGAAATATCTATACTTCTAAAGCCAATATTTCTTCCTAGCTTTCGTATTTATCAGGGGATTTATTATCTTTAATAAACACCAGATAGTAACACTTGTCAAATGAGATGGTGGTGTACTACGTATTATTATAACTTGTCACCGATGTAAAGGATCACAGCTAAATGTATTAATTATCTCTCATCCCTAAGAATTGTTCTACTTTATAGGACTCATCAATAATGCTTTTAAAAAAATACAAACAAAAAGGGGTGGTGAACATTTCCAATAGATCAATCATAATTCTATCCATTGAGATGGGATGTATAAAGGAACCAAGGCAAACTATTTGAATGCTTTGCTTTGTTGTCATGACTCATTCATAACGTACCTTGACAGGTGCCCGTGACGTTGGAGAATCCAGATCTACAACGACACTCATAAGCACCCCGGGTATTGATACATTCCTCATTTTGCAATGGACACCGGTCTTCAATTAGACATTCATTGACATCATCAGTACATTCCGGACCAGTCCACCCGTCTTTACAGACACAGCCTATCAGGCTATCACAGTACGTTGTACCAGCAGGACCACAGTTGCATATATTAGCACAGTCAGAGCCCCAATGGTCAGAATCACAACCTAACAAAGACAAAATATTATAGCATAGTTGCAAGATAGATTATTTCTTATTGTCCAGATTTAAATAATTACTTTACAATATGTCCTTGTGTAAAAGAAAATTTCATTATTTTCCTGATTGGTAAGTATGCAAGGATATAAAGCTAACGAATGTTATATGATACAATGTATACATTTCCGTTATCAATATATCATCTTCTAAACATGTATACTGGTATCAATATCTGAGGCAGGTAACTCAGTGTCTTACCTGTACATGTTCGGCCATCATTTTCCAATCGGTACCCAACGCTGCAGGAACATGAATAGCCACCAGCAGTGTTCGTACAGTGTTGGTCGCATTGATCCTGACCGGTAGTACATTCATTCACATCTGTATCAGATACATAATATATTTAAAAACCGCCATGCTTTTCAGAAGTACTTTTGAAACTGTCATTGGCAATTATTAATCCTTTTTTGATTCAACCGAATAAATAATTTAAATTCTTAATACCATTGGTAATTGGCAAAATGGTTTGGAATTTACCACCTGGGCATACCTCATTGATGAACAATATGCCTACAATCAAAGGTAAAACTTGTTGTCTATACTCCCATATTCATTATCTAAGCATACTTAATATGTCCTCATACTTGGTTTTGAATATGATATTAACATTATTTCAACCAATGCAATGAATACATGTAAAATGTCAATCGTTGAGAGGCTACCTTGGGCAGTTTTTTTCTCACACTCAATTTTCATATAATACATATAGTTCATTCATTATTTGCGTTACAAATCGTTTTAAAAGATAAATTTGAAATAAAAACTAATTTGCTACCTTCACAGGTTTGTAGATCGGCTGTCAGCTGGTATCCATTCGGACAGAAACATTCCGGAGTTCCTCCACTACTTAAGCGGCACGCATAACCACAGGTTAGGTCGGAGAATGCAGCACAGGCGTCTGATACTGAAGTGAGGTCCAAATATAATATATACATGTACATTGGTAGGAGGTGACATACGGAGTCATATTGTCATATTGTATACTCTTTGTTTTAACATGTCACAGGTTACCGAAATGATAAAAGCATTGAAAGAACTTTTAAAAATACTTGTTTGATCAAACTTCCTAAATTGAATTGACATTGTGGTTGTTGTTATCAACACGGAAATAGAGATTTTATGGTAACTTTGACGCATTTTAATATTGCCAGAATTACGGTGACCATACAGGTTAAATGTTCCAACATTGTGTTCATTTTATGAGTTCATAAAAAAAAACCAACACACACCCTCCAAATTTGTCACAAATAAGCAGAGGTCATAGTTAAATGTAAGACAGATGCACAACTATCACCTGATTTAGGATTAAAATTGGTCATAATCACACAGACGCTTACTTTTTATACACGTCTTCCTATCAAAAGAAAGCGTGAAGCCGTCTTCGCAGAAGCAGTTGTAACTTCCGTCTACATCCTGACAGATCTGAGAACAGCCATGTGTGCCTGTTGTGCATTCATCGACGTCTGCATACAAACACAGTATGTATTAAATTATAAGTTTCTATCATCGAAATTATAACAAACATTCTAATATTTCAATACAATGTAACTTGATATACTTCATAAAATCACACACACACATATACAAGCGTCCTTTGGACTCGCTTGATTTATCCGGAACATGTGTTTTGACGGCTCATTATATTTTATGGATTGTTAAAACCAGTGCACGCATGTTCACAAAATTGCGCGCCTGTTAAGACTTTGATTTGTCGTCGGAACTACTGGCGAACATTTACACGCACCTGTGCAGGCTTGATATGATACTGCATTTATAATACTGATGCATCCTTGTGCATGTGTTTTCACCATGGTTGAATGGTCGTCTAGACTTACTTGTCCATATCATTACACTATTTTTGATTGGCGTGTAGACTTATCTGTGCGTGCACGTGTTTCCAATACTTTTGATTGGCGTGTAGACTTACCTGTGTTTGTTTGCACTATGGTTGATTGGTGTGTAGACTTACCTGTGCGTGCACGTGTTTCCAATACTTTTGATTGGTCGTGTAGACTTACCTGTGCACGTCTTTGTAATACTTTTGATTGGTCGTGTAGACTTACCTGTACACGTGTTTGTAATACTTTTGATTGTTCGTGTATACTTACCTGTGCACGTGTTTGCAATACTTTTGATTGGCATGTAGACTTACCTGTGCACGTGTTTGTAATACTTTTGATTGGTCGTGTAGACTTACCTGTGCACGTGTTTGCAATACTTTTGATTGGCATGTAGACTTACCTGTGCACGTGTTTGTAATACTTTTGATTGGTCGTGTAGACTTACCTGTCCACGTGTTTGTAATACTTTTGATTGGCATGTAGACTTACCTGTGTACGTGTTTTTGCAATACGTTTGATTGGTCGTGTAGACTTACCTGTGCACGTGTTTGTAATACTATTGATTGGTCGTGTAGACCTACATGTGTACGTGTTTGTAATACTTTTGATTGTTCGTGTATACTTACCTGTGCACGTGTTTGTAATACTTTTGATTGGTCGTGTAGACTTACCTGTGCACGTGTTTGTAATACTTTTGATTGGTCGTGTAGACCTGTGCACGTGTTTGTAATACTTTTGATTGGTCGTGTAGACTTACCTGTGCACGTGTTTGTAATACTTTTGATTGGTCGTGTAGACTTACCTGTGCACGTGTTTGTAATACTATTGATTGGTCGTGTAGACCTACATGTGTACGTGTTTGTAATACTTTTGATTGTTCGTGTACACTTACCTGTGCACGTGTTTGTAATACTTTTGATTGTTCGTGTATACTTACCTGTGCACGTGTTTGTAATACTTTTGATTGGTCGTGTAGACTTACCTGTGCACGTGTTTGTAATACTTTTGATTGGTCGTGTAGACTTACCTGTGCACGTGTTTGTAATACTTTTGATTGGTCGTGTAGACTTACCTGTGCACGTGTTTGTAATACTTTTGATTGGTCGTGTAGACTTACTTGTGCAAGTATTGGGGCTATCCGGTATGTAACCTATTGGACACTCGCACGTGTATCCGCCATTGTTATCTTGACACACGGCATTGTTTGTACAATTGTGAGTTTCTATTTGACATTCGTCTATGTCTGAAATGAATAGATGATACTTCATAAACTCCAATTTAATAATCATATCAAAAGACTATTAACTCCCATATAATAATTATAATAAAAATTCATAAAATTACATATAATATCCTATCAAAAACAATGTATAATGTATATAAATATGGATAGTCACTTTTAATGATACATACGGGTTGTGAAAACTAACAGGAATTACCTTGCATGTTTCAAATAAGTTTTTCATAGATTCTGACATAACTTAAGATAACATTAAGATTCAAAATATGATTATAGTACTTACTGACACAGGTACCGTTGATGCTCTCGTAACCGCTGTAACAGTTACATATATACAATCCGTCGATATTTTCACATGTTTTGTCAGCTCCGCAGACCAAAGGGTCGATTTCACACTCGTTGATGTCTGTTTTACACTCAGGGCCTGTCCAGCCGCTTTTACAGATGCACCCTAACGCGACGTCACATGTGGACGCCCCTACACCACAGGAACACGTATTGTCACAATTTGGACCCCACAATGGAAATTCGCATGCTTAAACAAAAGAGAAAAGTTATAGTTACATTTACGTTCAAAACCTTCGGTTAGACGTGGAAATGTGTAATATATTATTTAGCATGTATACAATAAAAGGTGGTTGCAGATCGAAAGTTTATGGGAGACATGGATTGGTTGAGATTGGTGTGGAACAGTAAAGGGGTTTGGGGAATATCTGTCTATTTCAGGTTTAAAAACAGCATTTAGAATAAGTAACACTTACAAAAGTGTTTTATATGAAATTTCACTTCAAATTAAACAACAATATCTATTCGTTTTTGGCTTACCATTACATGATGTTTTGTCCTGGTCAAGAGAGTAACCAGCTAAACATGTGCACTCATAACTTCCGATATTGTTGGTGCATTCCTGTTGACAAATGTTCCGCTCGCATTCATTTATATCTAAAATAATAAAACAAAACAGACGAATGATAATGAATAAACATACAAGACATTTATAAACACACTAGACATTTGTAAATACACAAGACATTGATAATAATAATCGTAATTGTCGATTACACCATTTTTAAATTCATTTAAAATACAATAAAATAGACCTAATACCACAGCAGGTCGGAACGGCATTCATCGTGTCTGATCTTGATGAGGTTGTTCCTTGTACTAAATGTTTCTTAATACTTAAGGATTAACTTATGTTTGTGCTATGGAGAATAATGATTCAATCTAATCTCGAGAATTCATTACACCATTGTATCAGCCAATCAAATGGAGCGTTACAAACGTAGCTAGTTATATGCTATGAGAAAAAAACCGATGACATGGTCGTTGATAGATGTATTGAGTGATTTGTTGAATCATAATTATACTAAAAGAGTGTTACCTGTGCAGTTTTTCCCAGAAGAATCAAGCTCATAACCTCCTGGACACTGGCACTCAAAATTGCCACTTTCAGTATCATTAGAACAGGTGTAAGAGCAATTGAGGGATGCGCAAACATCAATTTCTGTGAAAAATGTTAAGGTGTATATAATTGGTTTATAAAGCTGTGGCTGATTTCAGCTATATCATAACCTGGGTTAAGTCAATTTTCATGGAAATATTAGAAAATTGATATAGAACGAAGCATCAGCATTGTATGCAAAATCAGTCGCAATTAATAATTTCAAATCCTCACAAATTTAATGAAAGAAAACAAATCTTCTCTTTTTCGAAGGTTGATTCAGTTTCGGTGTCTTTATTGATTTTACTTTGAATTCATTTTGATTTTTAATTTCGGATTATTAATATACCAGCTTTATACCACCTCATGACAGTGTCTTATGATATTTAACAGAATTTGTATATGATTATTTCCTTATGCTACACGTGTTAATAGACTGGCTAAATTCTATGGGCTTACTTCTGTTGCATGTCTTTGTGTCTCCTTGTAATTCGTAGCCATAGAAGCACGCGCAAGTGAAACTGCCATCGTTATTCACACATACTTGTTCACATCCGTCTGTATCTTCGACACATTCATTTATATCTGGAGTCAACAACATAATTATTATTTCAAAACAGCATATATATTTCAAATGTGCAAAATTGCTTTTATTTGCACACAAATTGAGTAAAATAAAAATTAAACTAAAAAAGAAATGTTTATTTGAAGAAATCGACTTTAATGAGATGACAATTTTTTAAATGTTAAAAGGGCCGAGGGGACGATGTGCAATACATTTTGTAGGTTTAACTTTCTTATCCTTCATATTTGGATCGCGTGCCTCCACAGCTAAATCTTGGTACTATTTAAATTACCAAAGATGATAATACAACGCAAAACACAATTAACGAAGACGAAATTTCAAGTAAAAGAATTTAATATCAATACGTACCTATACATGTGCCTTCGATATCCCTGTAACCATGATGACAGGTACACATGAAACTTCCTTCTGTGTTAATGCAATCCTGACTACAGGTGTTCACCGTGGCATTCAGGCACTCGTTCACGTCTGCAAAGATTCAAGCGCGTCTGATGATATAATGTTATGTACCCAATTGTACCATAGATTTTAAATTATCGAATAACCTTTTACTCTCATCAGCGTATAACAGCATCACATTGTTTATATGATACAATCTACACATGTTTGGGCAAATAATCATAATTTGGATATTAAGATGCAAGATCTATTTTTATACGAAACCTAATATACTTCTATTGCAAAAGCAATGTTTTTTCATGCCACCAAAATTGCATTTATAATTCAATATTTAAAACAAACCAAAATATCCCAACCAACCAATCCAACGTCATAATAATTTGTACAAATGTAATAAGTTACAATGGATATATATTTGCATATATGCAGTAGGGATGTTACGGTTTATTGTAAATTAACTACCAAAATAATATTCATTACCTATGCAGACACTTCCTGACACTTGAAAGCCTGGGGGACAGTCAGAACAGATAAATGGTGCCCCGTACAATGCCTCTTCTGTCGGGGTAAGATCTGTACAGTTCCGTTTTACAGAGCAAGGGCTCCCTGCACAGCCGTCCACCTCCAACTCACACGACACACCTAGATCGTACGGGTAAATATCATATATATTAGAATCTAATAACATGGAGAGCCGTGAATATAACGTTTAGCTATCAGTGTGAAATAGGTACAAGTACATTTTGACTCTGTTACACCAAACAATATCTACAATTATCCCATTGATTTCAATCGCTATTACATTTATGTTTTTTGGATGATCAAGGATTTACATCAGTTATACACATTTTATATAAATAGCAAAATTACTTATATCGGCTCTGTTCATTCATGATAATCTAATAAAAGAGAAGAATTTTGATGAAATTTCTGTATTCCTGAAAAGTTGTTATGCACAAGACTATTTCCCTTTGAAATCCTCGTTGACAATATCAAAGACCACTACAAATTTCTACAATCCTATCCTGCAATATTGGAATAATTTATTAGCATACCTGACAGGGTTGTTCCGCATTGGCTAGGGAGAAGATAACTCTGTCTTTTACCGGGGTAGTGATTTTTTTTTTAAATATGGGAGAAAAATGATCTTACATGGGTCTGTCAAGTGGACAGGGGTTTCTCTACCCGAGTGAAATGTTTTGGCCGCCAACCCTCGGCAAGCCTCGGGTTGACCAGCCAAAATCTTTCACTCGGGTTGAAGTATTCCAATTGACAAACCCATGTAAGATTCTATTATTCCTACCTTTAGAAAACTTAGAAAACAAGAAAACGATTTTAAACACGTCCTTTATAGTCACAGAGTAATGTACCTTCATATCCGATATCACATTCACAGACAGCGTAGAGGAAGTTGGTGTCCGTGGTGGGAATGGTCCGGGAATAGTTACAGGAACCGTTACTACCACATCCGGGACAGAGGATGATCTGTACTTCAAGTGGTGGCGCCGAAAAGTTGTAATTATCAACTGCTGACAAACTAAAACAAAATAGAGTAAAGATCAGATAGCTGTCAATCAAGACGCAATCAGTTATTCATTTCAACAAATATTATTACACATAATATGCAAATGGATTTGGCAACAGGCAAAGCCTAAATTAGCCATCTCCATACAAATCTGGAATAGTACACAATATATTATGAATGAATATTATTATTAGTGTATCTCCCCAACTTATCACCGTAGTAAAATAAAAATAAAGTCTTTTAGTTTTAGATATATATTCTGATGACCATTGCAATAAATATGTATTTTTTCTATGTCACAATTGTCACAGCCATGTAGTAGAGTTTTTGTGTTAATCGGTATAACGCTGTTTGGTATATACTCCTTTATTATGGTGTAACATGAAGGTTTAATGTGGTGGAAACCACGGGTGTACTCACCGATGTTATATATTAGTTTCAATAAAAAGTCCACTATTTTTCCGAAAAAATCAACATTCTAACGTCAGTATATGTATTATAAAATGAAGTTACAAATGCAAGTTTACCATGTTAAAAGTGTAGACCCATTACGCTGCTTTTTAGCTTGACGAAGTGATAGTCAACTACTGTGTGGTAATACATAAGGTCATTCACGTTTTGGAAATTGACATTTAATTAATTTATAATTAATTTACTTATTGTAGTGTAAAAGTAGTAAGAAGTATAGTATTAAAGCAAGCTAATAATTTTAAGAATCAAATATGTTTAAAAAGAAAATAATTTTAACACAAATCAAACTTATTTCACAATCATTTTGAAAATATAAAACACCATCAAATGATGGCTAAACAGATATACAGTATTACAGGTTATATGATTAATGGTCGCTGAAACAACATACCTAATGGCCACCATATCGGCATTGACTGGAGTCCAACTCACAAGCCCCGTTTTTTCATCGAGGCTAAAGTTGATGACAGGTTGATTGATGATGCTATAGAAAAGAGGCAATTACTTAATAAAACCACCACACACCACCCATTAACATCAAAATAAATTATAGTGGTAAGATAATGCCTACGGAAATGTATTGTTACTAGACAATGCTACGCCAGAAAAATGATAAGTAACATATATACGGCCAATACGATATTGCATGTCGACTGGTTTTATTTGTTGACCATAGATAACATTGATATTATTTTGAACATTATTTATACATATCAATGTCTATCTCAGGATAAAGTTTGAGTTTGATATCTTACACGTAGGAAGGGGTATTGGACTGTTCAGCATCAGTTACAGTTACAGTGAAGCTTGACAGTTTACCGACCTCGGCCATCAAGGAGGTTGTACCGTTAATTACTGGCGGTGTATTCTCTGTAAATACATAAGATTGTAATTCAATCAATTACTACAGTTTCTCTTATAAAATTAGATAAGAATGTAATTCATACGTTACTTAAATTTCTCTTATATAATGGCAGATATGAATGGTTTCCGTTTGCGCACATTTTCTCTACATAGATGAAATTTGACATGCCAGAGTTAAGAACTGATAGTCAAATTACTGCTGTAGGTATCTGGTAGTCAAATTACTGCTATCGGTATTTGGTAGTCAAATTACTGCTATCGGTATTTGGTAGTCAAATTACTGCTGTAGGTATCTGGTAGTCAAATTACTGCTATCGGTATTTGGTAGTCAAATTACTGCTATCGGTATTTGGTAGTCAAAGTACTGATGTAGGTATCTAGTAGTCAAATTACTGCTACGGTATTTGGTAGTCAAATTACTGCTGTCGGTTTCTGGTAGTCAAATTACTGCTGTCGGTTTCTGGTAGTCAAATTACTGCTGTAGGTTTCTGGTAGTCAAATTACTGCTGTCGGTTTCTGGTAGTCAAATTACTGCTGTCAGTTTCTGGTAGTCAAATTACTGCTGTCGGTTTCTGGTAGAAAAAATACTGTTGTCTGTTTCTGGTAGTAAAATTACTGCTGTCGGTTTCTGGTAGTCAAAATACTGATGTCGGTTTCTGGTAGTCAAAATACTGCTGTCGGTTTCTGGTAGTCAAAATACTGTTGTCGGTATATTGACACGCCATACTCATTTTCTGCGTTAATTGTTTGAGTTACTATATATCGTTATAAATAATCTAAACCGCAGTGTAAGATTCCACACAAGCTATGTAGCAATAGATATGCACATTTTGACCAATTGCGTCTTAGTTTGTGTTGATATAGGAATATTTTCAATAAAATTCTTGAGGACTTCAAAATTCTTTAGGACTTCATCACAATCTTCTTCAAAAATACAGATTGGATGACATACGAGGACAAATTTATTTGGCAGTAAAACTTAAAATAATGTGTCTCAATATTCTTTTCTATGGCTTTCTGTTTCCCCTGTTAGATTTATCATCTCAATTTTTAGAATTGATTTGGACTTGATTCTGATTGCCACAGCGATTGTGACGCATACAAGTTCTATCTTCTATGGGATAAGACTTGTTCAGATCTACCTTTAAATTGATTTCTATACTTTATGAACACTTTTATACTCCATTTTACCGGTTCCAGCTGGAATTCAAAGTAAAGGCATTGTGTTTCTGTATATAATTTAGGAAATTTTCAATGACGTCGTTATGCAATACTTACGTAATATATCATTTGTTGTTGCAGCCTGTGTTTCTATGGCATCAGTTGCCATGGCAACTGTTACGTCTTTCGTCACAAGGTAGTCGTAGACGCATGCGCCGGTTTGTTTTCCACAAACCTGTTGGGCCTCCTGGATTTGACTTGAATTGAAGTCAGTTTGGAAGAGAGGGACGAAAGATGGATCATTGAAGGTTGAATAATTCTTGCTAAAATAGTCAAAACAGGTTGTGCTTTCGTTCACAGCCCCTACAACGAAATAAAAATATCAATGTGAGTTGAACCAATATTGACGAAATAGTGAATTTCATAAATGAACAAGTGACGCTACTATCCAAATTGTTCACATTAATGTTTAACATCAAAGAGGTCACCGTCTTACCCTTAATCAGTCGTGACAATACGACTATATTTAGACAGAGATAGAGATGATACACATTTATACCACATTGTAGAGGATACAGATGGTTATGGTTCTGAGTTCCATTCATCAATGTCATAATACTGTCTGAAAATTGTATTCCTTTCTTTAGTTAAGTATATTGAAAAAACATACAATGGTGACTAGATCATTATATCTTCTCTGGAGTGAAGTGAGGTAAATAAAAAAGGATGTTTAAACGTGCGTTATGGTAATACTGTAAAAACAGATACAACTCATTAATACCATTTGCCTGGGACTGACACTGTATAATCTTACCAACCAAAAAGTGAATTTATGAAATCATAATCCTCGTTGGTGTAGTGATATGTATAACATGTATTGAACGTCGTCACAATACATATTTACACCAACATGAGTTATATGAGAATTATGATCTCATAGATTCCCTTTTTGGTTGGTAAGGTTATATAGTGTCAGTCCCGAGCGAATGGAAATATTACTTAATTAATCACTTACAGGTTTGACCATAGTCGAAAATCTCCTGCTCTGTTAAATTGCCCCTTAGAACCGTGCCATTCGGAAAAATGAAATCATCGCTAGGATCACCATTGAAGTTTCCTAGCAACCCGGTCAACGAGCCCCTTAAGCCCTCGGGAATCGATGGCGAAATAGACAACATCCCAGCACTTACTTGGATGCGCAATGAGATGTCTAAATAGAAAACAAAATCAACTCAGAATTGGTAGTGCAGTACATGTATTACAATGTATAATAATATAATTCAAATATATATTTAATCATTTCATTTCAGAATATTTCATTGTAAGATGTAAATACAAAGAAAATTGGAAAGCAGACAATGTCTATGTCTTCTTATGGATATTGAATTGAATTCAATTTGCTTTTATTCATTGCATTTTGCAAGCGCAGTTGGAGATGAATATTTAGGCCTACCTGTCGCAATGTCTAGAACATATTTACTTAGTCTGCTTTTTGTAGGAAGCTGTTTTATTCTGCACATGATTTTACCAGATAAAAAGTATTTATTCTCTTCTTCAAGGTATGCATTTTATAAAAAAAATCTTTCAAGCATTTTATAAAAAAACATTCTTTCAAAATACTTTACTTTTATAGGTTCATACACAACATATAGTCCTCAATTTACTGCCCATTTCCAAAATGAAACACTTTGTCGTTGCTTTACTCGTATTCTGATCATTGTAATGTGGCTTTTAGTGTCATAACCTTTGACCTAATGACCTATGAACCTACCCTACCAATGCTGTACGAAGTCAAGACCTGATGACCTGTGAGCCTACCTGTATTGATGAGTCCCAGGAACAGTGTATCCTCGAGCCGCACTGCGTTTATCTGTTGTCTCACGATGGTTGTGAAGTTGGTTTCGTTGTAGAACGAAAAAGTGTAGTCGCGTCCGTCAAGGTATATCTCCATACCTACAGCGGCAAAAAAAAACGATAAAAGTAATGGCCACTCCTCATTGTATAAATTGGGTCTGAATCAAAGCAACTACAATCATCATATTTAATGTCATTCAAAAGGCATTAAAAAGAATTTGAGGACCGCAGTGAACCCTTGGATAGATTGCATCATTTACTTTGAAACAATCCATACCTTCCAGCAAGGACAGACAATTCTGGAATATGCAAATATGGCCTGTCACACATTAAATCATTAAACACCTACTTTTTCTATCGTCAGATAGCTGTACTTGAAAGGTGACATTGCCGTGGAAGTCTTTGCCGGCGAATCCAGTGAACACAGTGGCCCTAACGTCTGTCCCGTTGTCCGATACAGCCTGGCCCGTCCGTGCCTGCAGTTCCAAGCTGTGGTTACCCGTGTCCACTTTCAACATGGTATACTCGCCTTTACCGTTAAAGGTGAATGAGAAATTGTCCAGCGTCGTGAAATGAGGATCGCCAAACAAAAACCCTGTGGAGAGAACTCAATCTGAGCATGGTCTCTAGTGATGTGGTAGATAGCGTACCATTTCTTTATCTAATGCAATCGACATAAAGTTAAAGACAATCTATACAAATATATAAGACAACAATTCACACATAAGTCCTTTTTATCAATTACCATTCAAAGAGTACTATTCTGAAGTTTTGTTTTGTTAAAATACCATCGAGAACAAAAAGAAAAACTAAATTTAGTCAATGTTGAAAAAACTTTGAGACATCAACACATTGATACTATTAAGAAATGATTTGTGATAGAAAAGGACGGCCAAGGTTTATTTGTAATCAACATCTTTGTATATCCTGAATTCATTTATACAAACCGTTGATTTACAGAATACAGAAGAACTATACAGCTACACTAGTTTATAAATAAGCTGACTCCAATGGATCCGAAACACCAAATCGCTATTAAATATGACTGGAGTTAAACCCCATGGATAAATCGTTATTGGAGCATTCTATATCAAATACATGCAATATAGCAACTTCTTCACATAATATTTAGTTATCACGTAGTTGTATATTTTACACCGAAGAATAATATTATGGGTTCCATTCCTACTTCTCGGTAGATGGAATATTTACATGATTATTAATACACCACCCAGAAACCACAAAACAAGATGGACAATATACATGCAATAATAGAGAAGGTTTGAAGCATGTCAGATACGTACCAACTTGTAGGAGAGACACTGCTCGACACACAGGTGTAATGGGGCGGAGACTTTTCCAATAGCGACAACTATTAGATTCCTCACAACATTTTCTCCTTGGAATACCATCTTGTGCCTCGAAGCCGGAGAAAAGGGGATGTCTCGAAAGGAAGCGTGACTCTTGGTTGATCAAAAATCCAAACTCGCCACTATAGCAACATTCCTAGAACAATAGGAAAAATCATGAAATATTTCAAACGCCGCTCATATTCTGCATTGATGTGAATACATATTCTTTTCACCAATTGTCACCTATTCTGACCTATAGTGGAAATATATGTAAAAATGATCTGTTATTTTACTAACGAACGAACCATCTCGACATTCTATAAACACGAACTTGTTCTACATGCCCGACACACTGTAGATCAAAGGTCTGTCATTTGGTTTATGTAGATCAATCCCAACGAGCAACTTAAAAAACTGAGTGCAAACATCTTGAATTTTGTTTCACTCTTGAACCGAGAACGATTGGAAATGTTCAACTTCATTAGTACACATATTATTTCATTATCACAATCCCCAAGGAGATACTGTCGAAGTAATGAAGAGAAGAACATTTTCGTGGAAAGCTTTCGGATTTTACTCCTTTAGGCACTATGGATTTATTTTAACATCATACCTTCTATGTATTAATATTAATAAAAATGGGAGAGGGTAGGACACGTTTTTTTTTTTTTTGTTTTTTTTTTCTACATTATAACTATCTTCAAATGTTTAAATTTTGAAAAGGATTAAAGCGAATTGTCAGAACCAAGGATATATGAGGTGATGTTGAACGAGCATGTAATTACTGGTAAACTCAATTGATAGGATCCAAATGTGAATGAAACAAAGCGTTAAGCGGGTTATGATGTCACTGGATTATAACTTACCCTTGTGGCCGGAAAAATGCTTTCCAATAACCCGGAAACGCAATACATGCCGTTTCTATAGTAACCAGGTAAAACCGAGTAGCGCCAGTCCAGGATCCGTGTGAGGAAATCACACGGGCATATGGTGGTATCGTCAGGGACCAGAAGGGCGAACGGGTTTGACTCGGCCAGAGTGCCATCAAGATTGGCAGTATACCAGGATAGACATTCCAGGAGGGGCGTGGTGCCTCTAGCATCGGTAGGAGTGATCTCGTAAAAATAGAATGCTTTGAGGTCTGCAACATTGTGTTCAAACATATAAAGTCAGTTTCAAATATTGTTAAATATTCAGTTATTATACTAGAAGTTAACAAAGCCCAGGGCAGCCAGATTACTATGTAACTAGTCACTTCACGTTAATGTAATGGGAGGTAACAGAATAACCCCGGCACCGTAATGGGAGGTAACAGAGTAATCCCGGCACCGTAATGGTAGGTAACAGAGTAATCCCGGGACCGTAATGGTAGGTAACAGAGTAATCCCGGCACCGTAATGGTAGGTAACAGAGTAATCCCGGGACCGTAATGGTAGGTAACAGAGTAATCCCCGGACCGTAATGGTAGGTAACAGAGTAATCCCGGGACCGTAATGGTAGGTAACAGAGTAATCCCCGGACCGTAATGGTAGGTAACAGATTAATCCCGGCACCGTAATGGTAGGTAACAGAGTAATCCCGGACCGTAATGGTAGGTAACAGAGTAATCCCGGGACCGTAATGGTAGGTAACAGAGTAATCCCGGGACCGTAATGGTAGGTAACAGAGTAATCCCCGGACCGTAATGGTAGGTAACAGAGTAATCACCGGACCGTAATGGGAGGTAACAGAGTAATCCCGGGACCGTAATGGTAGGTAACAGAGTAATCCCGGGACCGTAATGGTAGGTAACAGAGTAATCCCCGGACCGTAATGGTAGGTAACAGAGTAATCCCGGGACCGTAATGGTAGGTAACAGAGTAATCCCGGGACCGTAATGGTAGGTAACAGAGTAATCCCGGACCGTAATGGTAGGTAACAGAGTAATCCCGGGACCGTAATGGTAGGTAACAGAGTAATCCCGGCACCGTAATGGTAGGTAACAGAGTAATCCCGGGACCGTATAATGGTAGGTAACAGAGTAATCCCGGGACCGTAATGGTAGGTAACAGAGTAATCCCGGGACCGTAATGGTAGGTAACAGAGTAATCCCGGGACCGTAATGGTAGGTAACAGAGTAATCCCGGACCGTAATGGTAGGTAACAGAGTAATCCCGGACCGTAATGGTAGGTAACAGAGTAATCCCGGGACCGTAATGGTTCCCACCGTAATGTAGGTAACAGAGTAATCCCGGCACCGTAATGGTAGGTAACAGAGTAATCCCGGGACCGTAATGGTAGGTAACAGAGTAATCCCGGGACCGTAATGGTAGGTAACAGAGTAATCCCGGACCGTAATGGTAGGTAACAGAGTAATCCCGGACCGTAATGGTAGGTAACAGAGTAATCCCGGGACCGTAATGGTAGGTAACAGAGTAATCCCGGGACCGTAATGGTAGGTAACAGAGTAATCCCGGGACCGTAATGGTAGGTAACAGAGTAATCCCGGGACCGTAATGGTAGGTAACAGAGTAATCCCGGGACCGTAATGGTAGGTAACAGAGTAATCCCGGACCGTAATGGTAGGTAACAGAGTAATCCCGGGACCGTAATGGTAGGTAACAGAGTAATCCCGTATGGTAGGTACCGTAATCCGGTAGGTAGGTAACAGAGTAATCCCGGACCGTAATGGTAGTAACAGAGTAATCCCGGTAGGTAACAGAGTAATCCCGGGACCGTAATGGTAGGTAACAGAGTAATCCCGGGACCGTAATGGTAGGTAACAGAGTAATCCCGGGACCGTAATGGTAGGTAACAGAGTAATCCCGGGACCGTAATGGTAGGTAACAGAGTAATCCCGGGACCGTAATGGTAGGTAACAGAGTAATCACCGGACCGTAATGGTAGGTAACAGAGTAATCCCGGGACCGTAATGGTAGGTAACAGAGTAATCCCGGGACCGTAATGGTAGGTAACAGAGTAATCCCGGGACCGTAATGGTAGGTAACAGAGTAATCCCGGCACCGTAATGGTAGGTAACAGAGTAATCCCGGGACCGTAATGGTAGGTAACAGAGTAATCCCGGGACCGTAATGGTAGGTAACAGAGTAATCCCGGGACCGTAATGGTAGGTAACAGAGTAATCCCGGGACCGTAATGGTAGGTAACAGAGTAATCCCGGCACCGTAATGGTAGGTAACAGAGTAATCCCGGGACCGTAATGGTAGGTAACAGAGTAATCCCGGGACCGTAATGGTAGGTAACAGAGTAATCCCGGCACCGTAATGGTAGGTAACAGAGTAATCCCGGGACCGTAATGGTAGGTAACAGAGTAATCCCGGCACCGTAATGGTAGGTAACAGAGTAATCCCGGGACCGTAATGGTAGGTAACAGAGTAATCCCGGGACCGTAATGGTAGGTAACAGAGTAATCCCGGACCGTAATGGTAGGTAACAGAGTAATCCCGGGACCGTAATGGTAGGTAACAGAGTAATCCCGGGACCGTAATGGTAGGTAACAGAGTAATCCCGGGACCGTAATGGTAGGTAACAGAGTAATCCCGGCACCGTAATGGTAGGTAAACAGAGTAATCCCGGGACCGTAATGGTAGGTAACAGAGTAATCCCGGGACCGTAATGGTAGGTAACAGAGTAATCCCGGGACCGTAATGGTAGGTAACAGAGTAATCCCGGACCGTAATGGTAGGTAACAGAGTAATCCCGGGACCGTAATGGTAGGTAACAGAGTAGGGTAGGTAACAGAGTAATCCCGGGACCGTAATGGTAGGTAACAGAGTAATCCCGGGACCGTAATGGTAGGTAACAGAGTAATCCCGGGACCGTAATGGTAGGTAACAGAGTAATCCCGGCACCGTAATGGTAGGTAACAGAATAACCCCGGCACCGTAATGGTAGGTAACAGAGTAATCCCGGCACCGTAATGGTAGGTAACAGAGTAATCCCGGGACGTAATGGTACCAGAGTAATGGTAATGGTAGGTAACAGAGTAATCCCGGGACCGTAATGGTAGGTAACAGAGTAATCCCGGGACCGTAATGGTAGGTAACAGAGTAATCCCGGGACCGTAATAATGGTAGGTAACAGAGTAATCCCGGGACCGTAATGGTAGGTAACAGAGTAATCCCGGGACCGTAATGGTAGGTAACAGAGTAATCCCGGACCGTAATGGTAGGTAACAGAGTAATCACCGGCACCGTAATGGTAGGTAACAGAGTAATCACGGCACCGTAATGGTAGGTAACAGAGTAATCCCGGGACCGTAATGGTAGGTAACAGAGTAATCCCGGGACCGTAATGGTAGGTAACAGAGTAATCCCGGGACCGTAATGGTAGGTAACAGAGTAATCCCGGGACCGTAATGGTAGGTAACAGAGTAATCCCGGGACCGTAATGGTAGGTAACAGAGTAATCCCGGACCGTAATGGTAGGTAACAGAGTAATCCCGGGACCGTAATGGTAGGTAACAGAGTAATCCCGGGACCGTAATGGTAGGTAACAGAGTAATCCCGGACCGTAATGGTAGGTAACAGAGTAATCCCGGGACCGTAATGGTAGGTAACAGAGTAATCCCGGGACCGTAATGGTAGGTAACAGAGTAATCCGGGACCGTAATGGTAGGTAACAGAGTAATCCCGGGACCGTAATGGTAGGTAACAGAGTAATCCGGGACCGTAATGGTAGGTAACAGGTAATCGGGACCGTAATGGTAGGTAACAGAGTAATCCCGGGACCGTAATGGTAGGTAACAGAGTAATCCCGGGACCGTAATGGTAGGTAACAGAGTAATCCCGGGACCGTAATGGTAGGTAACAGAGTAATCCCCGGACCGTAATGGTAGGTAACAGAGTAATCACCGGACCGTAATGGTAGGTAACAGAGTAATCCCCGGACCGTAATGGTAGGTAACAGAGTAATCCCGGGACCGTAATGGTAGGTAACAGAGTAATCCCGGGACCGTAATGGTAGGTAACAGAGTAATCCCGGGACCGTAATGGTAGGTAACAGAGTAATCCCGGGACCGTAATGGTAGGTAACAGAGTAATCCCGGGACCGTAATGGTAGGTAACAGAGTAATCCCGGGACCGTAATGGGTAGGTAACAGAGTAATCCCGGGACCGTAATGGTAGGTAACAGAGTAATCCCGGGACCGTAATGGTAGGTAACAGAGTAATCCGGGGACCGTAATGGTAGGTAACAGAGTAATCCCGGGACCGTAATGGTAGGTAACAGAGTAATCCCGGGACCGTAATGGTAGGTAACAGAGTAATCCCGGACCGTAATGGTTAGGTAACAGAGTAATCCCGGGACCGTAATGGTAGGTAAACAGAGTAATCCCGGACCGTAATGGTAGGTAACAGAGTAATCCCGGGACCGTAATGGTAGGTAACAGAGTAATCCCGGGACCGTAATGGTAGGTAACAGAGTAATCCCGGGACCGTAATGGTAGGTAACAGAGTAATCCCGGGACCGTAATGGTAGGTAACAGAGTAATCCCGGGACCGTAATGGTAGGTAACAGAGTAATCCCGGGACCGTTAATGGTAGGTAACAGAGTAATCCCGGACCGTAATGGTAGGTAACAGAGTAATCCCGGGACCGTAATGGTAGGTAACAGAGTAATCCCGGACCGTAATGGTAGGTAACAGAGTAATCCCGGGACCGTAATGGTAGGTAACAGAGTAATCCCGGACCGTAATGGTAGGTAACAGAGTAATCCCGGGACCGTAATGGTAGGTAACAGAGTAATCCCGGGACCGTAATGGTAGGTAACAGAGTAATCCCGGCACCGTAATGGTAGGTAACAGAGTAATATCCGGGACCGTAATGGTAGGTAACAGAGTAATCCCGGGACCGTAATGGTAGGTAACAGAGTAATCCCGGGACCGTAATGGTAGGTAACAGAGTAATCCCGGGACCGTAATGGTAGGTAACAGAGTAATCCCGGGACCGTAATGGTAGGTAACAGAGTAATCCCGGGACCGTAATGGTAGGTAACAGAGTAATCCCGGGACCGTAATGGTAGGTAACAGAGTAATCCCGGGACCGTAATGGTAGGTAACAGAGTAATCCCGGGACCGTAATGGTAGGTAACAGAGTAATCCCGGCACCGTAATGGTAGGTAACAGAGTAATCCCGGGACCGTAATTTGGTAGGTAACAGAGTAATCCCCGGCACCGTAATGGTAGGTAACAGAGTAATCCCGGGACCGTAATGGTAGGTAACAGAGTAATCCGGGACCGTAATGGTAGGTAACAGAGTAATCCCGGACCGTAATGGTAGGTAACAGAGTAATCCCGGGACCGTAAATGGTAGGTAACAGAGTAATCCCGGGACCGTAATGGTAGGTAACAGAGTAATCCCGGCACCGTAATGGTAGGTAACAGAGTAATCACCGGACCGTAATGGTAGGTAGAGTAATCCCGGACCGTAATGGTAGGTAACAGAGTAATCCCGGCACCGTAATGGTAGGTAACAGAGTAATCCCCCGGACCGTAATGGTAGGTAAACAGTGTAATTCCCGGGACCGTAATGGTTGGTAACAGAGTAATCCCGGGACCGCGTAATGGTAGGTAACAGAGTAATCCCGGGACCGTAATGGTAGGTAACAGAGTAATCCCGGCACCGTAATGGTAGGTAACAGAGTAATCCCGGGACCGTAATGGTAGGTAACAGAGTAATCCCGGGACCGTAATGGTAGGTAACAGAGTAATCCCGGGACCGTAATGGTAGGTAACAGAGTAATCCCGGGACCGTAATGGTAGGTAACAGAGTAATCCCGGGACCGTAATGGTAGGTAACAGAGTAATCCCGGGACCGTAATGGTAGGTAACAGAGTAATCCCGGGACCGTAATGGTAGGTAACAGAGTAATCCCGGCACCGTAATGGTAGGTAACAGAGTAATCCCGGGACCGTAATGGTAGGTAACAGAGTAATCCCAGGGACCGTATGGTGGTAAACAGAGTAATTCCCGGGACCGTAATGGTAGGTAACAGAGTAATCCCGGGACCGATAATGGTAGGTAACAGAGTAATCCCGGGACCGTAATGGTAGGTAACAGAGTAATCCCGGACCGTAATGGTAGGTAACAGAGTAATCCCGGGACCGTAATGGTAGGTAACAGAGTAATCCCGGGACCGTAATGGTAGGTAACAGAGTAATCCCGGGACCGTAATGGTAGGTAACAGAGTAATCCCGGGACCGTAATGGTAGGTAACAGAGTAATCCCGGGACCGTAATGGTAGGTAACAGAGTAATCCCGGGACCGTAATGGTAGGTAACAGAGTAATCCCGGCACCGTAATGGTAGGTAACAGAGTAATCCCGGGACCGTAATGGTAGGTAACAGAGTAATCCCGGGACCGTAATGGTAGGTAACAAGAGTAATCCCGGGACCCGTAATGGTAGGTAACAGAGTAATCCCGGCACCGTAAATGGTAGGTAACAGAGTAAGTTATCGTCGGGACACCGTAATGGTAGGTAACAGATAGTAATCCCGGAGTAATCCGTTACCGTTGATGTAGGTAACTAATAGTAATCCCCGGGACCGTAATGGTAGGTAAGCAGAGTAATCCCGGGACCAGTAATGGGAGGTAACAGAGTAATCCCGGGCACCGTAATGGTAGGTAACAGAGTAATCCCGCACCGTAATGTAGGTAACATGAGTAATCACGGAGAGTAATGCGTAGGTATAACAGAGTAATCCGGGACCGTAATGGTAGGTAACAGAGTAATTCCCGGGGCACCCGTAATGGTAGGTAACAGAGTAATCCCGGGACCGTTAATGGGTTAGGTAAATCAGAGTAATCCCGGCCGACCGTATTGGTAGGTAACAGAGTAATCCGGGACCGTAATGGTAGGTAACAGAGTAATCCCGGGACAACGTAATGGTAGGTAACAGAGTAATCCCGGACCGTAATGGTAGGTAACAGAGTAATCCGGGACCGTAATGGTAGGTAACAGATGTAATCCCGGGACCGTAATGGTAGGTAACAGAGTAATCCCGGGACCGTAATGGTAGGTAACAGAGTAATCCCCGGACCGTAATGGTAGGTAACAGAGTAATCCCGGGACCGTAATGGTAGGTAACAGAGTAAATCCCCGGGACCGTAATGGTAGGTAACAGAGTAATCCCCGGGACCGTAATGGTAGTGTAACAGAGTAATCCCGGGACCGTAATGGTAGGTAACAGAGTAATCCCGGGACCGTAATGGTAGGTAACAGAGTAATCCCGGGACCGTAAATGGTAGGTAACAGAATAAAACACAGAGTAAATCCCGGACCGTAATGGTAGGTAACAGAGTAATCCCGGACCGTAATGGTAGGTAACAGAGTAATCCCGGGACCGTACTATGGTAGGTAACAGAGTAATCCCGGGACCGTAAATGGTAGGTAACAGAGTAATCCCGTACCGTAATGGTAGGTAACAGAGTAATCCCGGGACCGTAATGGTAGGTAACAGAGTAAACACCGACCGGTAAAACAGAGTAATCCCCGCGACCGTAATGGTAGGTAACAGAGTAATCCCGGGCACCGTAATGGGTAGGTAAACAGAGTAATCCCGGGACCGTAATGGTAGGTAACAAGTAATCCCTGGCACCGTAATGGTAGGTAACAGAGTAATCCCCGGCACCGTAATGGTAGGTAACAGAGTAATCCCCGGGACCGTAATGGTAGGTTAACAGAGTAATCCCGGACCGTAATGGTAGGTAACAGAGTAATCCCGGCCGTACATGGTAATGGGTAGGTAAACAGAGTAATCACCGGAACGTAATGGTAGGTAACAGAGTAATCCCGGGACGTAATTGGGTAGGTAACAGAGTAATCCCGGGACCGTAATGGGTAGGTAACAGAGTAATCCCGGGACCGTAATGGTCGTGTACCGAGTAATGTTATGTAGGTAACAGAGTAATCCCGGGGACCGTAATGGTAGGTAAACAGAGTAATCCACGGATCACCGTAATGGGACCGTAATGGATAACAGAGTAATCCCCGGACCGTAATGGTAGGTAACAAGAGTTAACCCCGGCACCGTAATGGGTAGGTAATCCGAGTAATAAAATCCTCGGAGACCGTAATGGTAGGTAACAGAGTAAATTCACGGGACCGTAATGGTAGGTAACAGAGTAATCCCCGGTACCCGTAATGGGACCGTAGGTAACAGAGTAATCCCGACCGGACCGTTAATGGTAGGTAAACTGAGAGGTAATCCCGGACCGTAATGGTAGGAAGAACAGGGACAGTATGGTATAACAGAGAAGTAACCCGGGACCGTAAATGGTAGTAACAAGAGTAATCCCCGGGACCGTAAATGGTAGGTAACAGATTAATCCCGGCACGCTAAGGTTCAAAGAAATAAAGAATTGAATTGAACCTCCGGAACCGTAATAAGTCGGTGTTTGGCCTCCTGGTGATATGTAGCTTCAGTCCGCTGTTTGGGGTATCATTATTTGGATTTCAGATGTTAAATGTCCACTTACTTTGATTACCCTGCCATCCATCCATGCTAGCCGCTGACGGTAGAAATGAGTGCTGCTTTTGTTCTATCTGAGCACCTAGTCTATAGCCGATAGAGATCTGTCGATCAATAGTCGGGAGCATGGTAAAGTTGGCATACGTGGTCATATAGTAGGAGTTGATACCGTTTGTTGTTATAACGGCTTGAAAGGTAACTTCCTGAAAGTAGAGGACATTACTTCAAATTGAAATTCTTTCTTGGATTAGTTTTGGCTGTAGAGCCAATCAGTTTTGCATAAATGCCTGTATTATACAAATGGCATTTCAATAAATCTGTTCTATATATTGTTAGGAGATATCACCTAACAACACTCATTTTCACTAAAAAGCTACAACGACCTTGCCCTCCACATTATCTGTACAATGAAAGCTTGACTTTTACATTTTTGTAAAACTCCCCACTTTTATGATGTATTATTATATTACGACGAGTTTGATAAAACCCTGAAGACCATATTTGTTTGTCGGAGATAAGCTGTCGGCCACAGACATAGATGGGTTTTGACGAGCGTCACCTGACTACTGACCAAAATGATCAGTTTTAATGCTTCCAATAAAGTTTTGAGACGGCCTATGCGTACCTCATTTGCTGCATCGGACGAAACTTCCGGGTGAACTTTATACCACGTAGCCACGAACGACCACACACTCCTGTAACTCGGTAGGGTTTTAAACATGCGCACCGCTTGGTCAATGGCGTCGAGGTTTTGGTCGAATAGTGCTCGATTGGTACCGGGTTGTATGTTATTTCTGTCGTAGAGTTGATAAAACACACGACTGTCACCCAGTAAACCAATATTCATCCAGAAAGGTCCGAACAAATTCTCGTTCAAGGAAGGAGACGTGAACAGCAAGGGGTTCAATGAGAAGAAGATTGAATCGAGGGATATTATACCATTGACACCAACCTGAAAAATACAATGTTATTGTAAACTGGACTTATCGTAAGCAACTCTGGCCATATACAATTTTAGACAGAAAAGTTGAAATGAATATCTGAATTACTCCGGTCTATTAAGATGTGTTTACCATATAATACCGTATGAGCTAGCTGTATCTATAGATAACATAACTAAATACTGTGCCTCTTTTAACATCAACTACAGACCCTAAAAGAGTAATTCGCGTTGAATGTAAAATGTAGAAGATGGTGATGGTCATTAGATGATTCGTTATCTGAGTAGATTTGTTATCTGAAGTATTATGATGATGGTAGAAAATTCATGCTGATATTAGAAAATTCGTTATCTCGTTACTGAGTATTTCGTTAAGATGGTGATGGTCATTAGAAGATTCGTTATCCTGAGATTTCGTTATCTGAGTATTAATTAAGATGTCATAGGATTCTTTATGGTCCATCTTTTATCAGTATGAAAATGGTGATTCGTTATCTGAGTAGATTATTAAGAGTATTATTATGATTGGGGATGGTCATTTGAGAGATTCGTTATCTGAGTAGATTCGGATGTTATTGAGTTCAGTTTATTAAGATACTTGAAGTGATGATGGGATCATTAGAAGATTCGTTATCTGAGTAGAGATTCGTTATCTGAGTTGTATTATTAAGATGGGTGATGGTCATTTTAGAAATTTCGTTATCTGAGTACTATTTTATTGAGTATTATTTATGGGATGGTCATATTAAGATGCGGGATTTCAGAAGATTCGTTTATCTGAGTAGATTCGTTATCTGATGGGGATGGCCCATGGACATTAGAAAATTCGTTATCTGAGTATTATTAAGATGGGGATGGTGTCATTAGAAGATTCGTTATCTGAGTATTATTAAGATGGTGATGGTCATTAGAAGATTCGTTATCTGAGTATTATTAAGATGGTGATGGTCATTATAATTTCTTTAAATCTTGAAAAGATTCGTTATCTGAGTATTATTAAACGATGGGGATGTCATTAGAAAGATTCGTTATCTGAGTATTATTAAGATTATTAAGATGGTCATGGTTCCATTAGAAAATTCGTTTTCTGAGTATTATTAAGATGGGGATGGTCATTTTTTATCGAAGATTCGATTATCCTCGAATATTTTTTAAGTGGTATTATGTTGGTGATTGGTCATTAGAAGATTCGGTAATCTGAGTATATATTTAAGATTGTTAGTGAGGTCAATAGAAGATTCGTGTATCTGGAGATGAATATTAAGGATGGGGATGGTCATTAGAAGATTCGTTTTCTGAGTATTATTAAAGATGGGGCATGGTCCTTCTAGAAAGATTCGTTATCAGAGTATTTATTTAAGTTGGGGGATGGTGTCATTAGAAGTTTCGTTATCTGAGTATTAATAAGAAAAAAATGGGGATGGTCATAGAGAGATTCTCGTATCTGCGTAATATTAAGATGGTGATGTCAGTAGAAGATTCGTTATCTAGTATTATTAAGATGTGGATGGTCATTAGAAATATTCGTTATCTGAGAATATTAGAGATGGGGATGTCATTAGAAGATTCGTTATCTGAGATATTTAATAAAGTAATCCCGGAGTGGCCATTAGTAAAGAGTAATCCCGGGACCGTAATGGTAGGTAAAGTAATCCGGGACCGTAATGGTAACAGAGTAGAAGATATCGTTATCAGAGTAAATTAAGATGGTAAACTAATGGTAATCCAGTAAAAATTCGTAATGTGAGTATTATTAAGATGGGGATGGTCATTAGAAGATTCATATAACTGAGTAGATTTTGTTATCTGAGTATTATAAGATCGAGTAATTGGACCGTAAAGTAACAGAGTAATCCCGTTATAATAATCGGAGATTCGTTATGGTGATTGTAATCCCGGGATTAAATGGAGGTAACAGAGTATGGACTTGGGAAAATTCGTTAACAGAGTAAGGCCTCAGTAATCCCTGGACCGTATTATGATGGTAACATTTTAGTAAATTCGGACCGTAATCTGAGTAGAACGTTATAAAATGAGTATTAAGAGGTAACATGGGACATTAGTAACAGAGTATCACTGGGAGAATTACGTTGTAACGAGCATTTATAGTCCCGGGACCGTCTGGATGGGGTAACAAAGTAAACGTTAATGTAGTATTATCGTAAGATGTATGTAGTGAGGTCATTAGAAGACCGTATTATCTGAAGAGTTATTAGTCATTATCTGAGGACTTTATTAGACGAGTTTTAGTAACCAAGTAATTAAGATGGGGATCATCATTACAAGTAGTAATTGAAGTACCAATGGTCAGGTTATCAGTGAGTATTATTAAGATGGGGATGGTCATTAGAAGATTCGTTATCTGAGTAATTTCGTTATCTGAGTATTATTAAGATGGGGATAGGGTTCATTTGGCTGTAAGATAGAAAAGGTCAGTTTTATTCATTTCGAAATTCGTAATTGAGAAATTCGTATGGAGTATTTGTATCCCGGGATGGTCGTAAAAATTCAAGAAGTTCGTTCCGTATTATCTAACAGAGTAGATTCGTTATCAGAGTTTTTTTAGTTAGATGGGAGGTCATTAGAAGTAATTACGTTATTATTATTAATTAATCTGTCACCGAAAATGACGTGATAATGGTGAAGAGATTAATGTTTCGTTATCTTAGTAGATTCGTTATCTGAGATTTATTATGAATGGGATGGTCAGTAAAGATTCGTTAATGCTGAGCTATTATTAAGAGGGGATGGTGCATTAGAAGATCGTTATCTGAGAAGATATCGTTATCTGAGTATTAATTAAGATGGGTGATGGTCATTAAGAAGATTCGTATTCTGGAGTATATTCGTATATCTGAGTATTATTAAGAAGGGGAAGGTCATTAGAAGATTCGTAATCACTGATATTTATTAAGATGGGGATGGTCATTAGAATTCGTTATCTGAAGAATTTTCGTATATCGTAGAGTAATATTAAGATGTGGTGCTGGAGTCATTCAGAAGAATCGTATATCAGAGTAGATACGTTATCTGAGTAAGTCTTAAGATGGTTGGATGGCCCATTAGAAGACTTCGTTATCTGAGTATGATTAAGATGTGGATGGTCATTAGAAATTCTGTATTATATCTGAGTAATTTCTTATCTGGGGATGGTCATTAAATGATTGGTTATGGAGGAGGTAAATAAAGATGGGGATGGTCAGTAGAAGATTCGATTTATCTGAGTAAGATTCGTGATTGAGTATTATTACGATGGGGATCAGGTCATTAGAAATTTCGTTATCTGGAGTAGATTCGTTATCCAGGAGTATTATATAAGATGGTGTAATGGACCATTAGAAGGATTCGTTATTCTGAGTAGATTCCCGTTATCTGATATTGTTAAGATGAGTGATGGTCCATTAGACAGATTCGTTATCTGAGCTCTTATTAAGATGTGAGATGGTCAATACTAGAAGATTTGGGGGTGAGCGTTATCTGAGTAATATTAATCTGATCCTATCCGAGAAGAGTATGATGTAGTCCTGACTAGGTGGTGGTAAGAGGCACCTCTTGGGGTTAACAGTTTCGGACTGACTGCTGTAACAGACAAGGGACAAGATCGCCCTGTTCTTCACCAAACTGCAAAAAACCCCGGCCGAGGTGTCTGGACAAAATAAAACAAAGTATAGTTTATAGTACCATATATATAGTTGGTTAAATAGTTGGTTTTTTGTAATTTGATAATATAGAAGTATATTGATGCCAGCATGAATATTTCCGACCCAGTAGTAGAATCAACTTCAGAGTACCAAATGACTAAATTACTTGTTTCATCTGTTGTCGCACACAAAACCTTTAGTGATATAACGTCAGTGATCATAACCTCTTGAATAATGAGGATGAGTTGTACTGCATTTGACGTATTTTGTCATACATTAAAAACCCGCCATAAGGCATCAACTTGAAAACTCCCAATATCACTTATTACATCACCTATGAAAAATAGCAAAAGCAGCTAGAAATTGCCATTGGACAATTTGACGGGCTTTTCACTAACAAGGAATTACGGTCAAGGTCAATCATATTAACAAAGCCGGTAGCTCTTTATCTAAGCATGCTACAGGTCTAATATCAGGTTTTAGGCCTTTAAGAACTTGGCAAGATATTTAAGTTTTTTTTGCCCATGTGATATAGAATGAAGGTCAAGGTCATTCATATTAAAAAGCACTTGGAAGTCCATTATATCAGCATGCTACAAGCTCAATATCTAGTCTCTAGACATTCCAGAACTTGACAAGACAAGAAGTTGATTAAATATTTAAGGTTATTTGGCCTATGTGACCCTCACTGAAAATCAAGGTCGTTCATTTCAACAGACATGGAAGCCCTGGTCAGCATGCCGCAGACCCAATATCAGGTCTCAAAACCTTCCAGAAATTCACAAGATGTCGTTTCAAGATTGAATTTTTTTTTTTGCCCCTGTGACCTTAAACGAAGATCAATGCCATTCATATTATATAAACTTGATAGTCATTTATATCTAGATCTTCACAAAAGGATGTTTCAAAATTTTACGTTTTCTCCCAATGTGACCTTTAACAAACTTGATAGTTTTTTTATCAGCAAGTTGCAGGCCTAATATTATGTATCTAGGCCTTCAGAACATCAAAAGAAGTTGTTTTTTTGCCTCACTTGACTTTATATACTATAGGTTAAGGTCGTTCATATTTATATATTTGGAAGCCAATTATGTAAGCATGCTACAAACGCAATAACAGGTCTCTGGAATTTACAGAACTTCAAAAGTAGTCGCTTCAGGGTTTTGGTTTTTTTGGCCTATGTGACCTTGAATGTAGATGAAGGTCAATCATAGTAACAAGCAACTCGGTTGCCAATTATATAAGCATTACATGCCCAACAGAAGATCTCTAGGACTTCCAAAATTGGAGAAGACATTTTTTATTGTTTTTTTTTTTTTATATAATTGCACTTTTAAACTTTGACCCTTATTTCCATCCGGAAGTTGACGTTTTACAGAAAAGCGTTACGTTAGTGTTGTCTTCTTTTTTTAATTTTACGTAACATATCCAACCCCTTAACGACATGCTGATAGATTTGACTAACATAAAAATGCTGCTGTCAAACCTTCAACTCATGTCATACACTTTGGTGACAGATTCAATAGCGTATCTCTTAGAGTTGAAAAACGGAAAAAAACAATAGGATTTTTCATCCACATATGAAAAGTCCTAAAACACACTTACCCGTGAGAGTGGAATCCGTGGTGGTAGGGATCTCAGAACGCACTGTAGTAGGTGTCATGACCGTAGTGACTGTTGTCGGATCGGTAGTAGTACCCTCTGTAGGACCAGTAGTAGTTGTTGGACCGGTAGTGGTACTCTCTGTAGGACCAGTAGTAGTTGTTGGACCGGTAGTTGTACTCTGTGTAGGACCAGTAGTAGTTGTTGGACCGGTAGTTGTACTCTCTGTAGGACCAGTAGTAGTTGTTGGACGGTAGCTGTACTCTGTGTAGGACCAGTAGTAGTTGTTGGACCGGTTGTGGTACTCTCTGTAGGACCAGTAGTAGTTGTTTGACCGGTAGTTGTACTCTGTGTAGGACCAGTAGTAGGTGTCAGACCGGTAGCTGTACTCTGTGTAGGACCAGTAGTAGTTGTTGGACCGGTTAGTTGTATTCTCTGTAGAACCAGTAGCAGTTGTTGGACCGGTAGTTGTACTCTGTGTAGGACCAGTAGTAGTTGTTGGACCGATGGTTGTACTCAGTGTAGGACCAGTAGTAGTTGTTGGACCGGTAGTGGTACTCTCTGTAGGACCAGTAGTAGTTGTTGGACTAGTAGTTGTACTCTGTGTAGGACCAGTAGTAGTTGTTGGACCGGTAGCTGTACTCAGTGTAGGACCAGTAGTAGTTGTTGGACCGGTAGTGGTACTCTCTGTAGGACCAGTAGTAGTTGTTGGACTAGTAGTTGTACTCTGTGTAGGACCAGTAGTAGTTGTTGGACCGGTAGCTGTACTCTGTGTAGGACCAGTAGTAGTTGTTGGACCGGTAGCTGTACTCTGTGTAGGACCAGTAGTAGTTGTTGGACCGGTAGTGGTACTCTCTGTAGGACCAGTAGTAGTTGTTGGACGGTAGTTGTACTCTGTGTAGGACCAGTAGTAGCTGTTGGACCCAGGTAGTTGTACTATCTGTAGGACCAGTAGTAGTTGTTGGACCGGTAGTTGTACTCTCTGTAGGACCAGTAGTAGTTTGTTGGACCGGTAGTTGTACTCTCTGTAGGACCAGTAGTAGTTATTGGACCGGTAGTGGTACTATCTGTAGGACCAGTAGTAGTTGTTATACCGGTAGTTGTAGTCTGTGTAGGACCAGTAGTGGTTGTTGGACCGGTAGTTGTACTCTGTGTAGGACCAGTAGTAGTTGTTGGACCGGTAGTTGTACTCTCTGTAGGACCAGTAGTGGTTGTTGGACCGGTAGTTGTAGTCTCATTGTAGGACCAGTAGTAGTTGTTGGACCTGTAGTTGTACTCACAGTAGGACCTGTAGTAGTTGTTGGACCGGTAGTTGTACTCTTTGTAGGACCGGTAGTAGTAGTTGTTGGACCGTAGTTGTACTCATCTGTAGGACCAGTAGTAGTTGTTTTACCGGTAGTTGTACTCTGTGTAGGACCAGTAGTAGTTGTTGGACCGGTAGTTGTACTCTCTGTAGGACCAGTAGTAGTTGTTGGACCGGTAGTTGTACTATCTGTAGGACAGTAGTAGTTGTTGGACCGGTAGTTGTACTCTGTGTAGGACCAGTAGTGTGTTGTTTGGACCGGTAGTTGTACTCTCTGTAGGACCAGTAGTAGTTGTTGGACCGGTAGTTGTACTCTGTGTAGGACCAGTAGTAGTTGTTGGACCGGTTTAGTTGTTACTCTGTGTAGGACCAGTAGTAGTTGTTGGACCGGTAGTTGTACTCTGTGTAGGACCAGTAGTAGTTGTTGGACCGGTAGTTGTACTCTGTGTAGGACCAGTAGTAGTTGTTGGACCGGTAGTTGTACTCTGTGTAGGACCAGTAGTAGTTGTTGGACCGGTAGTTGTACTCTCTGTAGGACCAGTAGTAGTTGTTGGACCGGTAGTTGTACTCTCTGTAGGACCAGTAGTAGTTGTTGGACCGGTAGTTGTACTCTGTGTAGGACCAGTAGTAGTTGTTGGACCGGTAGTTGTACTCTCTGTAGGACCAGTAGTAGTTGTTGGACCGGTAGTTGTACTCTGTGTAGGACCAGTAGTAGTTGTTGGACCGGTAGTTGTACTCTGTGTAGGACCAATAGTAGCTGTTGGACCGGTAGTTGTACTCTGTGTAGGACCAGTAGTAGTTGTTGGACCGGTAGTTGTACTCTGTGTAGGACCAGTAGTAGTTGTTGGGACCGGTAGTTGCACTCTGTGTAGGACCAGTAGTAGTAGTTGTTGGACCGGTAGTTGTACTCTCTGTAGGACCAGTAGTAGTTGTTGGACCGGTAGTTGTACTCTCTGTAGGACCAGTAGTAGTTGTTGGACCGGTTGTTGTACTCTGTGTAGGACCAGTAGTAGTTGTTGGACCGGTAGTTGTACTCTGTGTAGGACCAGTAGTAGTTGTTGGACCGGTAGTTGTACTCTCTGTAGGACCAGTAGTAGTTGTTGGACCGGTAGTTGTACTCTCTGTAGGACCAGTAGTAGTTGTTGGACCGGTAGTTGTACTCTGTGTAGGACCAGTAGTAGTTGTTGGACCGGTAGTTGTACTCTGTGTAGGACCAGTAGTAGTTGTTGGACCGGTAGTTGTACTCTGTGTAGGACCAGTAGTAGTTGTTGGACCGGTAGTTGTACTCTCTGTAGGACCAGTAGTAGTTGTTGGACCGGTAGTTGTACTCTGTGTAGGACCAGTAGTAGTTGTTGGACCGGTAGTTGTACTCTCTGTAGGACCAGTAGTAGTTGTTGGACCGGTAGTTGTTACTCTGTGTAGGACCAGTAGTAGTTGTTGGACCAGGTAGCTGTAGTACTCTCTGTAGGACCAGTAGTAGTTGTTGGACCGGTAGTTGTACTCTGTGTAGGACCAGTAGTAGTTGTTGGACCGGTAGTTGTACTCTCTGTAGGACCAGTAGTAGTTGTTGGACCGGTAGTTGTACTCTGTGTAGGACCAGTAGTAGTTGTTGTCAGGACCGGTAGTTGTACTCTGTGTAGGACCAGTTAGTAGTAGTTGTTGGACCGGTAGTTGTATTCTCTGTAGTAGGACCAGTAGTAGTTGTTGGACCGGTAGTTGTACTCTGTGTAGGACCAGTAGTAGTTGTTGGACCGGTAGTTGTACTCTGTGTAGGACCAGTAGTAGTTGTTGGACCGGTAGTTGTACTCTGTGTAGGACCAGTAGTAGTTGTTGGACCGGTAGTTGTACTCTGTGTAGGACCAGTAGTAGTTGTTGGACCGGTAGTTGTACTCTGTGTAGGACCAGTAGTAGTTGTTGGACCGGTAGTTGTACTCTGTGTAGGACCAGTAGTAGTTGTTGGACCGGTAGTTGTACTCTCTGTAGGACCAGTAGTAGTTGTTGGACCGGTAGTTGTACTCTGTGTAGGACCAGTAGTAGTTGTTGGACCGGTAGTTGTACTCTGTGTAGGACCAGTTGTAGTTGTTGGACCGGTAGTTGTACTCTGTGTAGGACCAGTAGTAGTTGTTGGACCGGTAGTTGTACTCTCTGTAGGACCAGTAGTAGCTGTTGGACCGGTAGTTGTACTCTGTGTAGGACCAGTAGTAGTTGTTGGACCGGTAGTTGTACTCTCTGTAGGACCAGTAGTAGTTGTTGGAACCGGTAGCTGTTGTACTCTGTGTAGGACCAGTAGTAGTTGTTGGACCGGTAGCTGTACTCTCTGTAGGACCAGTAGTAGTTGTTTAACCGGTAGTTTGTTACTCTGTGTAGGACCAGTAGTAGTTGTTGAACCGGTAGTTGTACTCTGTGTAGGACCTGTTGTAGTTGTTGGACCAGTAGTTGTACTCTCTGTAGGACCAGTATGTTGTTGTTGGACCGGTAGTTGTACTCTGTGTAGGACCAGTAGTAGTTGTTGGTCCGTAGTTGTACTCTCTGTAGGTCCAGTAGTAGTTGTTGGACCGGTAGTTGTACTCTCTGTAGGACCAGTAGTAGTTGTCTATGCAGGACCAGTAGTTTTTGTGGTAGTACATCTGTGTAGGACCAGTAGTAGTTGTTGGACCGGTAGTTAGTTGTACTCTGTGTAGGACCAAGTAGTAAGTTGTTGGGACCGGTAGTTGTACTCTGTGTAGGACCAGTAGTGGTTGTTGGACCGGTAGTTGTACTCTCTGTAGGACCAGTAGTAGTTGTTGGACCGGTAGTTGTACTCTGTGTAGGACCAGTAGTAGTTGTTGGACCGGTAGTTGTACTCTTGTAGGACCAGTAGTAGTTGTTGGACCAGTAGTTGTACTCTCCTGTAGGTCCAGTAGTGTAGTTGTTGGACCGGTAGTTGTACTCATGTGTAGGACCAGTAGTAGTTGTTGGACCAGTTGTACTCTTCTCTAGGACCAGTAGTAGTTGTTGGACCGGTAGTTGTACTCTCTGTAGGACCAGTAGTAGTTGTTGGACCGGTAGTTGTACTCTGTGTAGGACCAGTAGTAGTTGTTGGACCGGTAGTTGTACTCTCTGTAGGACCAGTAGTAGTTGTTGGACCGGTAGTTGTACTCTGTGTAGGACCAGTAGTAGTTGTTGGACCGGTAGTTGTACTCTGTGTAGGACCAGTAGTAGTTGTTGGACCGGTAGTTGTACTCTGTGTAGGACCAGTAGTAGTTGTTGGACCGGTAGTTGTACTCTGTGTAGGACCAGTAGTAGTTGTTGGACCGGTAGTTGTACTCTGTGTAGGACCAGTAGTAGTTGTTGGACCGGTAGTTGCACTCTGTGTAGGACCAGTTGTAGTTGTTGGACCGGTAGTTGCCACTCTGTGTAGGACCAGTTGTAGTTGTTGGACCGGTAGTTGCACTCTGTTGTAGGACCAGTTGTAGTTGTTGGACCGGTAGTGTTGTACTCTGTGTAGAACATGTAGGACCAGTAGTAGTAGGTTGTTGGACCGGTAGTTGTACTCTCTGTAGGACCAGAAGTAGTAGCTGTTGGACCGGTAGTGTACTCTGTTGAAAGGCTCTGCTGTAGTTGTTAGTGTGTTGGACCGGTTAGTTGTACTCTGTGTAGGACCAGTAGTAGTTGTTGGACCGGTAGTTGTACTCTGTGTAGGACCAGTAGTAGTTGTTGGACCGGTAGTTGTACTCTGTGTAGGACCAGTAGTAGTTGTTGGACCGGTAGTTGTACTCTGTGTAGGACCAGTAGTGGTTGTTGGACCGGTAGTTGTACTCTGTGTAGGACCAGTAGTAGTTGTTGGACCGGTAGTTGTACTCTCTGTAGGACCAGTAGTAGTTGTTGGACCGGTAGTTGTACTCTCTGTAGGACCAGTAGTAGTTGTTGGACCGGTAGTTGTACTCTCTGTAGGACCAGTAGTAGTTGTTGGACCGGTAGTTGTACTCTGTGTAGGACCAGTAGTAGTTGTTGGACCGGTAGTTGTACTCTGTGTAGGACCAGTAGTAGTTGTTGGACCGGTAGTTGTACTCTGTGTAGGACCAGTAGTAGTTGTTGGACCGGTAGTTGGTACTCTGTGTAGGACCAGTAGTAGTTGTTGGACCGGCTAAGTGAGTACTCTGTGTAGGACCAGTAGTAGTTGTTGGACCGGTAGTTGTACTCTTTGTAGGACCGGTAGTAGTTGTTTGACCGGTAGTGGTACTATCTGTAGGACCAGTAGTAGTTGTTGGACCGGTAGTTGTACTCTGTGTAGGACCAGTAGTAGTTGTTGGACCGGTAGTTGTACTCTGTGTAGGACCAGTAGTAGTTGTTGGACCGGTAGTTGTACTCTCTGTAGGACCAGTAGTAGTTGTTGTTGTTGAACCGGTAGTTAGCTGTACTCTGTGTAGGACCAGTAGTAAGTTGTTGGACCGGTAGTATGGTACAGTCAGTTAGTTGTTGTACATTTTCATAGTTGTATTTTACTTTAGTTGGTATGACATTTGTAAGATTAGTTGTTTACGGTAGTTGTACTCGTGTTGGACCAGTATGGTTGTTGAACAACCACTAGTAGTGGAATTCCTGCCAATTAGTATAAATTAACATACAAATAGGTTAGTTTGTCTGATGATGGTACATTTAGTAGGTGTTCACCGTATTGTATCTCTGTAGGACCAGTAGTGGTTGTTTGGTACATCTGTTAAAAGTTCCAATGTAACAGTCAGTAAGTAGTTTTGTTGTAGTTGTACATACTGTGTGTTACAGTAGTAGTTGTTGGACCTAGTACATAACTCTGTAGGACAGTAGTAGTTGTTATAACGTAGTAGTGTGAGGTACTGGTTGTGGGTACCGGTAGTTGTACTCTGTAAAAGAGTTTTTGGTCACATCACTTAGTCCAGTAAGTTGTATGGACCAGTGTAGTTGTTACCCCAAAATGTACTCTGGTAGGACAGTAGTAGTTTTTCTTTGTTTGACCGGTAGTACCTGTTGTTTTATGAGAAAAAGTCAGGACCAGTGTAGTTGTTGGTAACGGTAGTTGTAGTCTTTTTCTTGGACCAAAAATAGTAGTAGTGTTGGTACGGTTAGTTGTACTCTGTGTAAGGACAGTAGTTGTAGTTGTGTTTGAAGTACATGTCATTAGTGGTATCGGTAGTTTTGGAGGGTTTTTAGTTGGTACCTGTAGTAGTGGTAACAACAAAACTGTTTGTAAAAAAAAAAAAGTAAAACAAAAAAAGTAAACCGGTAGTTGTACTACTCTGAATACACCAGTAGTAGTTTTGGACCTGTAGTTGGTAAAGAATCCGGTGTTGCTGTAGTAGTTGTTGCAGATGGTTTTGTTGGTACATCTGTAGTAGTGGTAACACCGGCAGTACTGGTTGTTGTTGGTACATCTGTAGTAGTGGTAACACCGGCAGTACTGGTTGTTGTTGGTACATTCTGTAGTAGTGGTGGTAACACCGGCAGTACTGGTTGTTGTTGGTACATCTGTAGTAGTGGTAACACCGGCAGTACTGGTTGTTGTTGGTACATCTGTAGTAGTGGTAACACCGGCAGTACTGGTTGTTGTTGGAACATCTGTAGTAGTGGTAACACCGGCAGTACTGGTTGTTGTTGGTACATCTGTAGTAGTGGTAACACCGGCAGTACTGGTTGTTGTTGGTACATCTCTGTAGTAGTGGTAACCACCGGCAGTACTGGTTGTTGTTGGTACATCTGTAGTAGTGGTAACACCGGCAGTACTGGTTGTTGTTGGTACATCTGTAGTAGTGGTAACACCGGCAGTACTGGTTGTTGTTGGTACATCTGTAGTAGTGGTAACACCGGCAGTACTGGTTGTTGTTGGTACATCTGTAGTAGTGGTAACACCGGCAGTACTGGTTGTTGTTGGTACATCTGTAGTAGTGGTAACACCGGCAGTACTGGTTGTTGTTGGTACATCTGTAGTAGTGGTAACACCGGCAGTACTGGTTGTTGTTGGTACATCTGTAGTAGTGGTAACACCGGCAGTACTGGTTGTTGTTGGTACATCTGTAGTAGTGGTAACACCGGCAGTACTGGTTGTTGTTGGTACATCTGTAGTAGTGGTAACACCGGCAGTACTGGTTGTTGTTGGTACATCTGTAGTAGTGGTAACACCGGCAGTACTGGTTGTTGTTGGTACATCTGTAGTAGTGGTAACACCGGCAGTACTGGTTGTTGTTGGTACATCTGTAGTAGTGGTAACACCGGCAGTACTGGTTGTTGTTGGTACATCTGTAGTAGTGGTAACACCGGCAGTACGTGGTTGTTGTTGGTACATCTGTAGTAGTGGTAACACCGGCAGTACTGGTTGTTGTTGGTACATCTGTAGTAGTGGTAACACCGGCAGTACTGGTTGTTGTTTGGTACATCTGTAGTAGTGGTAACACCGGCAGTACTGGTTGTTTGTTGGTACATCTGTAGTAGTGGTAACACCGGCAGTACTGGTTGTTGTTGGTACATCTGTAGTAGTGGTAACACCGGCAGTACTGGTTGTTGTTGGTACATCTGTAGTAGTGGTAACACCGGCAGTACTGGTTGTTGTTGGTACATCTGTAGTAGTGGTAACACCGGCAGTACTGGTTGTTGTTGGTACATCTGTAGTAGTGGTAACACCGGCAGTACTGGTTGTTGGTACATCTGTAGTAGTGGTAACACGTAGTGTAGTGTTGTACATCGTAGTACACCGGCAGTACTGGTTGTTGTTGGTACATCTGTAGTAGTGGTAACACCGGCAGTACTGGTTGTTGTTGGTACATCTGTAGTAGTGGTAACACCGGCAGTACTGGTTGTTGTTGGTACATCTGTAGTAGTGGTAACACCGGCAGTACTGGTTGTTGTTGGTACATCTGTAGTAGTGGTAACACCGGCAGTACTGGTTGTTGTTGGTACATCTGTAGTAGTGGTAACACCGGCAGTACTGGTTGTTGTTGGTACATCTGTAGTAGTGGTAACACCGGCAGTACTGGTTGTTGTTGGTACATCTGTAGTAGTGGTAACACCGGCAGTACTGGTTGTTGTTGGTACATCTGTAGTAGTGGTAACACCGGCAGTACTTGTTGTTGTTGGTACATCTGTAGTAGTAGTGGTAACACCGGCAGTACTGGTTGTTGTTGGTACATCTGTAGTAGTGGTAACACCGGCAGTACTGGTTGTTGTTGGTACATCTGTAGTAGTAGTGGTAACACCGGCAGTACTGGTTGTTGTTGGTACATCTGTAGTAGTGGTAACACCGGCAGTACTGGTTGTTGTTGTTGGTACATCTGTAGTAGTGGTAACACCGGCAGTACTGGTTGTTGTTGGTACATCTGTAGTAGTGGTAACACCGGCAGTACTGGTTGTTGTTGTAACATCTGTAGTAGTGGTAACACCGGCAGTACTGGTTGTTGTTGGTACATCTGTAGTAGTGGTAACACACCTGGCAGTACTGGTTGTTGTTGGTACATCTGTAGTAGTGGTAACACCGGCAGTACTGGTTGTTGTTGTTGGTGTACATCTGTAGTGGTAACACCGGCAGTACTGGTTGTTGTTGGTACATCTGTAGTAGTGGTAACACCGGCAGTACTGGTTGTTGTTGGTACATCTGTAGTAGTGGTAACACACGGCAGTACTGGTTGTTGTTGGTACATCTGTAGTAGTGGTAACACCGGCAGTACTGGTTGTTGTTGGTACATCTGTAGTAGTGGTAACACCGGCAGTACTGGTTGTTGTGGTACATCTGTAGTATGTGGTAACACCGCAGTACTGGTTGTTGTTGGTACATCTGTAGTAGTGGTAACACCGGCAGTACTGGTTGTTGTTGGTACATCTGTAGTAGTGGTAACACCGGCAGTACTGGTTGTTGTTGGTACATCTGTAGTAGTGGTAACACCGGCAGTACTGGTTGTTGTTGGTACATCTGTAGTAGTGGTAACACCGGCAGTACTGGTTGTTGTTGGTACATCTGTAGTAGTGGTAACACCGGCAGTACTGGTTGTTGTTGGTAAATCTGTAGTAGTGGTAACACCGGCAGTACTGGTTGTTGTTGGTACATCTGTAGTAGTGGTAACACCGGCAGTACTGGTTGTTGTTGGTACATCTGTAGTAGTGGTAACACCGGCAGTACTGGTTGTTGTTGGTACATCTGTAGTAGTGGTAACACCGGCAGTACTGGTTGTTGTTGGTACATCTGTAGTAGTGGTTACACCGGCAGTACTGGTTGTTGTTGGTACATCTGTAGTAGTGGTAACACCGGCAGTACTGGTTGTTGTTGGTACATCTGTAGTAGTGGTAACACCGGCAGTACTGGTTGTTGTTGGTACATCTGTAGTAGTGGTAACACCGCATCTGTGTTGTTTGTACATCTGTAGTAGTGGTAACACCGCATACTGGTTGTTGTTGGTACATCTGTAGTAGTGGTAACACCGGCAGTACGTGGTTGTTGTTGGTACATCTGTAGTAGTGGTAACACCGGCAGTACTGGTTGTTGTTGGTACATCTGTAGTAGTGGTAACACCGGCAGTACTGGTTGTTGTTGGTAACATCTGTAGTAGTGGTAACACCGGCAGTACTGGTTGGTGGTTGTTGGTACATCTGTAGTAGTGGTAACACCGGCAGTACTGGTTGTTGTTGGTACATCTGTAGTAGTGGTAACACCGGCAGTACTGGTTGTTGTTGGTACATCTGTAGTAGTGGTAACACCGGCAGTACTGGTTGTTGTTGGTACATCTGTAGTAGTGGTAACACCGGCAGTACTGGTTGTTGTTGGTACATCTGTAGTAGTGGTAACACCGGCAGTACTGGTTGTTGTTGGTACATCTGTAGTAGTGGTAACACCGGCAGTATGGTTGTTGTTGGTACATCTGTAGTAGTGGTAACACCGGCAGTACTGGTTGTTGTTGGTACATCTGTAGTAGTGGTAACACCGGCAGTACTGATTGTTGTTGGTACATCTGTAGTAGTGGTAACACCGGCAGTACTGGTTGTTGTTGGTACATCTGTAGTAGTGGTAACACCGGCAGTACTGGTTGTTGTTTTTGATAAATCTGTAGTTGTGGTAACACCGGCAGTACTGGTTGTTGTTGGTACATCTGTAGTAGTGGTAACACCGGCAGTACTGGTTGTTGTTGGTACATCTGTAGTAGTGGTAACACCGGCAGTACTGGTTGTTGTTGGTACATCTGTAGTAGTGGTAACACCGGCAGTACTGGTTGTTGTTGGTACATCTGTAGTAGTGGTAACACCGGCAGTACTGGTTGTTGTTGGTACATCTGTAGTAGTGGTAACACCGGCAGTACTGGTTGTTGTTGGTACATCTGTAGTAGTGGTAACACCGGCAGTACTGGTTGTTGTTGGTACATCTGTAGTAGTGGTAACACCGGCAGTACTGGTTGTTGTTGGTACATCTGTAGTAGTGGTAACACCGGCAGTACTGGTTGTTGTTGGTACATCTGTAGTAGTGGTAACACCGGCAGTACTGGTTGTTGTTGGTACATCTGTAGTAGTGGTAACACCGGCAGTACTGGTTGTTGTTGGTACATCTGTAGTAGTGGTAACACCGGCAGTACTGGTTGTTGTTGGTACATCTGTAGTAGTGGTAACACCGGCAGTACTGGTTGTTGTTGGTACATCTGTAGTAGTGGTAACACCGGCAGTACTGGTTGTTGTTGGTACATCTGTAGTAGTGGTAACACCGGCAGTACTGGTTGTTGTTGGTACATCTGTAGTAGTGGTAACACCGGCAGTACTGGTTGTTGTTGGTACATCTGTAGTAGTGGTAACACCGGCAGTACTGGTTGTTGTTGGTACATCTGTAGTAGTGGTAACACCGGCAGTACTGGTTGTTGTTGGTACATCTGTAGTAGTGGTAACACCGGCAGTACTGGTTGTTGTTGGTACATCTGTAGTAGTGGTAACACCGGCAGTACTGGTTGTTGTTGGTACATCTGTAGTAGTGGTAACACCGGCAGTACTGGTTGTTGTTGGTACATCTGTAGTAGTGGTAACACCGGCAGTACTGGTTGTTGTTGGTACATCTGTAGTAGTGGTAACACCGGCAGTACTGGTTGTTGTTGGTACATCTGTAGTAGTGGTAACACCGGCAGTACTGGTTGTTGTTTGTACATCTGTAGTAGTGGTAACACCGGCAGTACTGGTTGTTGTTGGTACATCTGTAGTAGTGGTAACACCGGCAGTACTGGTTGTTGTTGGTACATCTGTAGTAGTGGTAACACCGGCAGTACTGGTTGTTTTTGGTACATCTGTAGTAGTGGTAACACCGGCAGTACTGGTTGTTGTTGGTACATCTGTAGTAGTGGTAACACCGGCAGTACTGGTTGTTGTTGGTACATCTGTAGTAGTGGTAACACCGGCAGTACTGGTTGTTGTTGGTACATCTGTAGTAGTGGTAACACCGGCAGTACTGGTTGTTGTTGGTACATCTGTAGTAGTGGTAACACCGGCAGTACGGTTGTTGTTGGTACATCTGTAGTAGTGGTAACACCGGCAGTACTGGTTGTTGTTGGTACATCTGTAGTATGGTAACACCGGCAGTACTGGTTGTTGTTGGTACATCTGTAGTAGTGGTAACACCGGCAGTACTGGTTGTTGTTGGTACATCTGTAGTAATGTGTAACACCGGCAGTACGTGGTTGTTGCTGGTACATCTGTAGTAGTGGTAACACCGGCAGTACTGGTTGTTGTTGGTACATCTGTAGTAGTGGTAACACCGGCAGTACTGGTTGTTGTTGGTACATCTGTAGTAGTGGTAACACCGGCAGTCGTGGTTGTTGTTGGTACATCTGTAGTAGTGGTAACACCGCAGTACTGGTTGTTGTTGGTACATCTGTAGTAGTGGTAACACCGGCAGTCGTGGTTGTTGTTGGTACATCTGTAGTAGTGGTAACACCGGCAGTCGTGGTTGTTGTTGGTACATCTGTAGTAGTGGTAACACCGGCAGTACTGGTTGTTGTTGGTACATCTGTAGTAGTGGTAACACCGGCAGAACTGGTTGTTGTCGGAACATCTGAAGTAGTGGTAACACCGGCAGTACTGGTTGTTGTTGGTACATCTGTAGTAGTGGTAACACCGGCAGTACTGTGGTTGTTGTTGGTACATCTGTAGTACTGGTTACACCTGCAGTAGTGGTTGTTGTTGGTACATTTGTAGAAGTGGTAACACCGGCAATACTTGTTGTTGTTGGTACATCTGTAGTAGTGGTAACACCGGTAGTACTGGTTGGTATTTGTACATCTGTAGTAGTGGTAACACCAGCAGTACTGGTTGGTATTTGTACATCTGTAGTAGTGGTAACACCTGCTGTACTGGTTGTTGTTGGTACATCTGTAGAAGTGGTAACACCGGCAGTAGTGGTTGTTGTTGGTACATCTGTAATAGTGGTAACACTGGCGGTCGTTATTGTTGTTTGAACATCTGTAATAGTGGTGACACCGGCAGTACTGGTTGTTGTTGGTACATCTGTAGTAGTGGTAACACCGGCAGTACTGGTTGTTGTTGGTACATCTGTAGTAGTGGTAACACCGACAGTACTGGTTGTTGTTGGTACATCTGTAGTAGTGGTAACACCTGCAGTACTGGTTGTTGTTGGTACATCTGTAGTAGTGGTAACATCGGCAGTACTGGTTGTTGTTGGTACATCGGTAGTAGTTGTAACACCGGCAGTACTGGTTGTTGTTGGTACATCTGTAGTAGTGGTACTAGTTGTACTATGTACTTCTGTAGTTGCATTTACCACTGCAGTAGGTGTTGTAGATGTCATTAACAAAGATGTTGTGACGGTTGACTGAGTTGTTAAAGCAATGAGGTTGGCTACAATTATCCATACTGTTATTGCCTTAACGGCCGTTTCCATATGTTGATGTACGTCCCTGCAACAAAAATAAACTGAATTATTGAAGTTAACAGATGAAGATGTTTTTATCTGGTACGCGTTAAATCTGAGTACATGTTTTGATTTATTAAGCTGTGACACTGAAATATTAGTCTTTGTCAATTGTAAGTAAATAATTTACAGACTATCTTCATAACGGGCTTTGACACTATTTACTAATTTTTGGGGTTTTGCTTTAATTTTTGGGATAGGACCGTTTATCAACGATAATTTATTACACAGTTCATGTCAACATAAGTAATGGAAACAATCGTAAAAGAAACAATTATCAAGTACATGAAAACTAATAAAATATTCAGCAAGAAACAATGTGGATTTCTTCAAGGAAGATCTGCCGTTTTGTAAATAATTCAAATAATCGACCAAGGATGGAAATCCATGATGAAGGAGGATGTATTGTGATTTCATGAAGCAAATGGCAACATCCTTCACGGCCGACTTGTCCATAAAATGAGCATGTACGGATTTACCGGTAAAATCACAACCTGGATTAAGGCCTTCCTTCTCCATCGCAAACAACGCGTAATAATAAATACGGACACATCATGCTGGAGAGCGGTAGGCAGTGATATTCCACAAGGATCCTCCATTGGACCAGTTCTATTTGTCTTGTCCATAAATGACCTCCCAAACATAACAAGTACAGAAACCAACACGTTCCTTTTTGCTTTGCGAATGAATCTGCAGTATTGCGAAGTTCTACAGCAAGACTTGCTGAAAGCACAATAGTAGCAAAAAAAAGTGGCTTCTGTTCTTCCTCACAAAGTAATGCTAATCAGCAAAAGCGATATTGACAACTTCACGTACAATCTAGATGATGGAAAGGAACTTCCCTATGCAGAACACGAGAAATATATTGGAGTCACCATTGACAATAATTTAACAGTTAATGTTCATAAATCTGAAAAAAGTCGACAAGGCCAACTCTATAATGGGGGTAATGAGGCGGACTATGGAATGCATGAATCTGACAACATTCACAGCCCTATATAAAGAAATAGTGAGACCACACTGAGAGTATGTTAAGCAGATCTCGAGCCCACATATCAGTAAACACATATAAGCTGTACAAAGAAGAGCTACCAAACTACTTCCTGGAATGGCGAATCGTTGTAACCTGAGAGACTGCAACGTCTGAAACTTCTGACATTGGCATATAGAAGAGCCAGATGAGATATGATAGAGCTATACAAAATAACAAATATGATCCCGTGATATCGACTTCCATAACAGCGAACCAGAAAAAACATTACCAGAGGACACAAAATATATATATATAAAGAGAACGCGCCTAAGTTTCCGAAGCATTCATCTCTTCGCCGAACCGTGGATATATGGAACAGCCTTCCATCGGAGGTTGTAACATCACCAACAGTCAGATCATTTGAACATAGACTTGACCGCCATTGGAAGCACCAACCTTTTATCTATAACCACTATGAATCCATCAAAGTCTCTCATACAGACCCGTAATTAGGATCGAACTCTTATGGAATTTATTATATAGATAATTTAAAACAGATAACGCATACAATTAACAATGTGAACACATAATTAATTTATCATATCCATGGTCTGATTTCTGTCCATCAGTGCAGCTATCTACAGAGAACTTGATAAATTATCAGAACTCGTGGAAGTAGTATTCTCAACAATTTATTGTACAAAGTGTGTATGTAATATTGCGCTATGTTACAACAAAGGAAATCCTCCAGTCCGAATAAAATCTGTGTATATGTGGTCATAATGATCACATTTTGGATATCCTCATTTTAATAGCGGATTCTCACAGAAGTTTGCAAACAAAACAATGTTACGAAATTTACATCAATGTTTTAAATCACTGTTTAGATTATTTGATAAATGAGATACATTGTTATGTACCCCGACGGTACTATTATTTTTTCTACTGATTATTTGTCTACATCAATTCAAACATCAATGTTTCTATTGATAACACTTTCTTTTAATTTCAAAAGGATATACTTAATTTTTCTTTGTTTTCATACTATATCTGGAATTCTGATTGGCCGATTTTTTTTTTTTTTTTTTTTTTTCATTTAGCATTGATGTACGGTGGCTGATTTATGCCATTTCGTCTTTTCGTCTTTTCGCCCCGAAAAAAACGAAAATTAAATATTTTAATTCTCGTCTTTTCGTCTTTTCGTCTTTTCGCCCCGAAAAGACGAAAATTAACAAATTTAAATTTGAAAAGACGAAAAGTCAAACACGAAAAGACGAAAGTGAAGCACGCTAATTAGCGCCTTTAATTTTCGTCTTTTCGCCTTCAAAAATCTCGTCTTTTCGTCACGAAAAGACGAAAATTAACAAACCTTAAATTTCGTCTTTTCGCCCCGAAAAAACGAAAATTAACAAATTTTAATTTTCGTCTTTTCGCCCCGAAAAGACGAAAATTAACAAACCTTAAATTTCGTCTTTTCGGCTTTTCGCTCCAAAAAATTACAAATTTCAGATATACTTTGTCATCTTTCATATACGACGGAGATTATAATGTAATTTCCACTGTACAATTATGATGAAGACCATGTCATGTATGTAGTCAAAATGTCTTTTCAAATAATATACAGTACATTGTACCTACTGATTTACTGTTATAATTAACTGTATTTTAACAAGTTCTTGGTACAAGTCCTTCCTTTAAACTCAAAGTCTTCACGAGTTGTCTTTCATAAAAATATTTTGTTAACAAGTTGATCCGTGGTTCAAACGCTTTCAAATATTACCCGCCGACAACTTTTTTTTTCAAGTTGTGTAGTGGAGGCAACTCCTGTAAGTACTATGTTTAGCATCTTAAGTTCATTATGTCCTAACATATACACGGCAATGTTTTGATAAGCGTAATTGTTAAATAAGGCGATTAGAACACAAAAAATAAGATATTAATGAATTTTAGAAAATGTATCAATCACGCCAAAAGATTTGCGGAATGATGAATCTGTTAGTGGCACGTGGCATATGCCACGTGTGAGAAATCTACGTAACTGCTGTAAACATACATGTTGACTTATGTTTTAAAACTTCAAATCTTAGTTATTGATGAAGATACTTGTAATACTATCAATTTAATAAATCGATTGTTATCATAAACTACTTTGATGCTTCCATATTGAACAATTAAGTCAATATTAAGATAAAAAGATTTCAAAATGACTTCCACACCCGACCGGAAGACGAAAAGACGAAAATTAAGGTTTGTTAATTTTCGTCTTTTCGGGGCGAAAAGACGAAAAGACGAAATTTAAGGTTTGTTAATTTTCGTCTTTTCGGGGCGAAAAGACGAAAAGACGAAATTTAAGGTTTGTTAATTTTCGTCTTTTCGGGGCGAAAAAACGAAAAGACGAGATTTTTGAAGGCGAAAAGACGAGAATAAAAATCGCTAATTAGCGTGTATCACTTTCGTCTTTTCGTGTTTGAGTTCGAAAAGACGAAAATTAGATTGGTTAAATTTCGTCTTTTTGGGGCGAAAAGACGAAAAGACGAAATTTAAGGTTTCTTAATTCTCGGCTTTTCGCCCGAAAAGACGAAATGGCACAAATCAGCCACCGTATTGATGTCACTATTTTTTCTTCGTTTTATCGGGCTATGAAAATCGGGGTTAACAAACAGTTTTTCAAAAGCAGTTTAGATTACATATTAATGTAAGAGTTATCTCCCCTGACCCGTCAGACGATTGACTTGTATACAGCCTTGACATTGAATACATAACCAGAAAAATACGATTTCATAAAGCGTAGAGCATTTACAGACCCTGGTATTTTTTCTTTTTAAAAACAGAAGCAGAAGGATTAATATGTTTCTTCAGTTTCAAAAGTTACTGACTTTCAACCAATAGAGTCATTGAAAAGTTTAAACTTCTTATTTTACGTCCCGAAAAAAATCCGTACCACTATGTCCTATATGGAATGAAGTACTGATTTCGCATGTACTTCAAGCAAAACAATTCATCTAAAATGTATGTTTATGTTAATTATACACATATATACACGATTAAGCATCAATAGTTTTTCAGATGTTTGGTATCGTTTATGCTCTGTCGGGGGTAGAGCATCTTGGAATAAGCGCGTTGTTGCTGAAGTATTTTCAGTGTCAAAGCTGAGATATTCTATAAAAATCAGTATCCGATATAATCTATTTAACTACATTGTACCTGTAAATCCAAAATGTCTGGGTACCAGTTCTACACGATGGATGCCAGATCAAGTTTCTGAATGCCCATCTATCGTCGGTGACCCACGGTTGATTGCACTACACTACGCTACACTTAATACGTGTAACGTAGTGTAGTGCACTCAACCGTGGGTCACCGACGATGACCCTCATCCAGCTGAGTAAATCTACAATTATAATTTTATTTCTTATTTATAAACAAATACGATATATCTTGTCAAAAGAGCCTGATTGCGATAGCCACAAACAAAAACAAGAGGCTCGTGGGCCTTAACGGTCACCTGATATTTGATACAAATTAGTTATGTCATTTACAAGCCAACTTATATCTTTTGTCCACAAGGTCCAATAATAATCATTAGTGCAAAGGGCAATAACTCCGTAAATTACCGTCAAATCAAGCTGATTTTCAAACGACTCCATACGACGACAAGTTAATGCTTAAATAGGCCAGTTTTATCAAATAACCCATCTATGAAATCGGTAGAGATTGTCACACTCATTGAACATTAATAGGAGATACTGCGTTAATCAACTCGGATTGTTTTGAGCACAGGGATCTGATAATTATTTAAAGTTTACATTATAATGAACCAAATAAAGTGTCATAAAATCATTTAAGACGTTTTAGGGGTCTCTGTAAAAAAAATGGTAAAAATTACACTCTACATAATACTACTGTAGGCTTGCTATTATTAGCGGGGACTTTAATTTCGCTACATTCGCGGGTCCATCCAAAATTGCGAAATGTAATCCCCCGCGAAACTTATCAAAATCATGGTTTCATGTATAATAGCCTGTCATAAGAATTGGACTTTCAAAGGCTAGACAAATGATTCACGAAAATAAACCCCGCGAATAAGTACACCACAGTAAATCTGACATTTTACATCCGCGAAATTTGACAACTATACAGTATATACGTATATAGTACTAGATTGTATGTAGAATATGATACCCCTAAAAGGTCTAAAACAGTCTTAGGACACTTAGGTGGGTCTATAATTATATAAACTGTTACTAATTCTCAGATCCCTGTGGTTTAGAGATACGAGACAGAAGATGTGAAATAAGCTCAGACATAATTCAGAAGTTTTCACTATATTGACGTAACGCCCAAACTATACGTTTCACCAAGATACGTTTCACATGGAGAAAATTTTTAAATAATAAAAGTTATGGATATTAGAGAAGAGACATCATGCTGATGGGAATACAACATTTCTATTTTTGCGGACTTTGGTTGTCATGGTTACACCAAGGCTTGGTGTCATACTTGATTCATGATGACGACGCAAGGACTCGTAATGTGTAGCATCATAGGACACCAGTCACACTTTGGAAGTAAATAAAAAGATGAATCAATAAACTGAAACAAGAAAAACTTCCCCTTTCACAATTCTTAGTTCAACCAAAGATTTGTTTTAATCTGTGGATGTACGATTAAAAGAATACATTTCAATAATATTCTATGCCAACATTGGAAGTCATTTTAGCAGAGCATTTTATCTCAATCTTCTGAAAGTTGAGCGTTGGAAATGATCGCAATGACGACTAAATCTTGGGTATTAGCGTTTTTGTTGGCTACCAAATGGATTCAATGTAACCTCGTGACATCACTGTATCAACAAAATTACTAAAATTACTACTTTCTCGGAGTTGCATTCATATGTCACGAAACTCGCGGTTTTCTTCAGACTAATATCAAAATGGCGGTATATCATAAAAGAAATTGTCATTAGACAATTTGAGTTGCTTTTCACTAACAACAAATTTCGGTCAAGGTCAATCACATTAACAAACATGGTACCCCTTTATCTCAACATGCTACAGAGTTAATATTAGGTCTCAGAATTTCACAAGAAGTCATTTGAAGATTTTATGATTTTTGGCCCTGTGAGTATAGGAGAAAAACCTGAAACTGTAGATTAGTCAAGATAATGGACTATGCGAGGCCTGAAGGGCCGAACATTGTTCATTATCTTGACTAATCTACAGTTTGAGGTGTTTCTTTTATTTAAAACATGGTACTCTGATGTACAGTATAAAGGTATTGACTAGGATTGAGGGCAACAGATGATTTGTTGAACCTGGAGATAAACTGTTACCCGAGGCCGTCAATAGCCAAAGTTATATTCAGGAAATTCTAAGACACCGGGAATCTGTAGTGTCAGCGGTTTGAAAAAAAAATAACAATCATATGTCCAGTATATGCATCCGGTAATGTTTTGTGAACCTAATGATAGTATAATAATAATTCTCTTTTGCTTATCTATATATTTTATTGTTTTACTGATTGATAAGAGGTCAAATAATTGATAACGTATAATAGTTTGTCGTTGGGAATATTCAAAAGCATGCTGCAGGCCTTATATTAGGCCTTTAGGCCTTCTAGAACTTCACCAGAAGTCATTTAAAGTTTTTAGGAGTTTTTTTGTCTATGGGACCTTGAATATCGGCCAAAGACAATCATATTAACAAACTTCATAGTCATTTATCTCAGCATGCTACAGGCCTAATACTAGGTCCTAGACCTTCTAGAACTTCACAAGAAATGATTTAAAGATGGTAGGAGTTTTTGCCCGTGTGACCTTGAATGAAGGTCAAGGTCATTCACAACTTGATAGCCATTTAACGTTTCCCCATATTGTAGGGCATGAGTTGAAGGCGTGACAGCAGCATTTTTATGTTGGTCAAAATTTAATATGGTCGCTATCCCAAACAGAAAGAACTTTGACAAGCCGTGAACGAGATATTGATATAAGTTTAAAACGGAAAAGAGGTAATAGCGGCCATATTGAATTTTTGACCGACATCAAAATGCTGCCGTCACGCCTTCAACTCATGCCCTATAATATGAAGAAACGTTAATTGCCATATCTCTTACCATTTCGGAGATCCTTTGTATACAACATTCTGTGCGGAAGAAGAATAAAAACAGAACAAAAACAATAGTTCTTTTTATTCATAGGTGAAAAAACCTAATAATTGTATAAGTTAAAAAACAAACTCGAAGCAAAATAGAAAAATACCAAGCCTCGGGATACACAGCATTTTGTGATCCTCGGGTTGGACATCCTTACATTTATACCCACACAACAAAGATGGTCATCCTCACCCGGATTGATAGCGGTAACTTGAATTGTATGGTCCATGGACATGGTTGATGTTTATAGTGCAAGTATAGAAGTCTTTAGTTTGACCAAATAATGATTCAGGACTCAGCAAACTCTACCTTTGTCGTATATAAGAAAGGACAACGATCCATTGAATTATTTGCAATTCCTTTATAATAACTTCCATATTGTACTGTTGACAGTTTCAATAATAGAAACTGTAAACAATTCTTTAAATCATATAAACAAGTATAATGAGCATGTCTTTCCCCTTAGTTTATGCGAAAATAATGTCGGATGATTCACTGAATAGCAGAGAAATTTTCTTGAAACTGAATCTTTGCATTATTTGGCAGAAAAATCTTGAAACTGACCCTTTGCATTATTTGACATAGAAATATTCTCGAAACTGACTTTTTTGCATTATTTTGCATACTGTGTATTTGTCCACGTTAAGGTAAGCGTGGCCTCAGACTTCAGGTAAATAACATATAATCGGTCGATGTCCTGAATGGTCTGCGGTCCTTGTAACCAGCTGGAGTTTGGCCATCATGCGCGGTTAAAGCACTTTCTCGGATACTTAGTGTAAAGTAGTGTTTCATGTCAGTGTTCGGTTTCGGTTTCACGATCTTGAAAGAGAATTGAAGTTAGCATAGCATTTTCTCTTTAAAATTGTCAATTATCTTCAGATATTATTCAGTCGATAGAATTTATTATTGTCTTGCGCACATGAATGTGGGGCCATGTTAAGTTGACATCGACATGTGTTTAGAAAGATTAATAAAATAAATGTCCAATGGATATGTAAACTCATCTTTTACGATGATAGCACGAGGGTAGCTGATAAAACACAGCTTTCATTCCGAATAGTTGTTCAAAACATACCCCGCCATAATATAAGTTAACCAGTATTTTGAAGAAAAACATGATTTTTTTCAAATTTGATATGAAGTGTAAACGTTTACATGAAATCAATAGTGGAAAAAATAAACTGATGTTTAACAAAAGGTGTTAGTGTTATTTCGGACTGAAGAAGGCCCTATAGTGGCTGTATATATTCCATAGAAATGATTTTAATTTTACTTTGAATTTATTTTGGCCTTTTATTGCGGATTATTAATATACTAGCTTTATACCGTTTTTTTCCTCATTATGAACAAAAGTTGAATATTGCTAATATTTTCCCCCAATTGTTCTGATAAGTGACCTTATACTTTGAATTCTTCACTTGCCCACTTTTTCCTCTCTATTATATCTATGACTAATTATAATGATTATCCATTTTAAAAATACTCATGAACCAATCCTGCGTGAGCATATTTGGCGTCCCGTGGCGGAAATATTGGGAGTAGTGATATGTCGACACTCCTTCCATTGAAGGCCAAACTGTTACTTTCTTCTCGCTCACCAATCCCTAAAATCTGTATAAGGTCACTGACGACCGTGTTATTATAAAAGTCATTGACTTGGTATTGGTCTAGAGACTGTGTATCACCCGCTTGTAAGATCCTGGTGACAGACCATGTCTTGTCTATAAATATAACCCTATTAATGATGTTCCCCGTTGAGTGTTATTACTGGCGAGAGAGATACTATTGGGGGTGGCGTAATCCCAGTGTGAATTAGCCGTCTCTAATACACTTTATATCACTAACTAGAACAGCTGGAAAACACTAAAAGACCACCTTATACGTCAAAGCAAAGATTTATATTCATAAATTTACATGACCGAATTTTGAATAATGCAATGCTATTTCTTTCCCGTGGTTCATAAATTAAATAAATCTATTGAAAATCTCTTTGTATTTAATACTTACTTTTGATGTTCGTTTTCAATATCGTATAAATGGGTGTTACTTTTGTCAAGCAATTTTATTGGCTTATACACTGTACATGTATCTATGTAATATGTCCGAAATTAATAAATGACGTCAGATAAAACGCCACTTTTGATTGGCTGCTACAGCAGCCTAGTCCCTACTACTGTATACCCCGCTGTGATCGTGAAAATGTGATACACGAAATATTAGAAATGATTGAATCATATATTGCTTTAATGACATATCGCTACAATTGAATAAAAGAAATGTTAAATATGATTGAATCATATATAGCTTTAAAGAAAGATCGCGACAATTTGATACACGAAATATTAGAAATGACTGAATTATATATAGCTTTGAAGATAGATCGCGAAAAATTAAAATCGCTAAAATTAAATTTTCTTGTTTTTAGACGAAATTGTAGATTTTTTGCGCACGTAAATATCCGGCTGTATGGTATTATATAATCTCATGACATTTGTCTCTTGAGAAAAACCAAGAAAGGACCATACGTCTTCAGTGAACGCCTTATTGTATCAACAAAATTGGTCCACTCAATTAACTATATTTACATGTTCTCTGCAACCCCCTCTGAAACACAGTTGGCGTTGTTCAGCGTATGAACTGCCATCCGTTTATTTTGACGAAATGAATATTTCCTATTTTCCAGTTGATTTTCATGCTCCCAATATAATTGCCAATTGAATGCATTCCAGTGCTTAAGTGGACTAATACAAACCCGTGACCTATACCATCACCTTAAAAATAGCTGATATAAGATTTTCATACCAAGGTTTAGGTACAGTATGGAAATTGTGTATCGCCTCAAATTATTTTCGGTATGACCTATTTAATTGTACTCCAACTTATCTTGTTCCGATTTATATCCTACAGTACAGACTCGCCAGTTGAATATTCGGTGATGTTACTTTGGCTTTGGCTGAACTTTAGCTGAACTTCGCATCGAAGGAAGCTAATAGTAGCCTGTGGAGATGCCGCTTGGTTATCTTGACTGGTTGTAGCTAGGGTTGTCCCTTAGTCTATACTTTTACTTTGAAAGTATCCAAATGTGTTTATGTTTATTCAGAAAGGCTACTAAATCTACGATGATAGTGGTATTTTTGTTTCATTACTAATCATGACATCAAAATTCTATGAGTTTATTCTAAAAATCTCCTTTAGGTGTTTTTACCCCTGAGTTAGACCCAGAGAATTAATAAGTTTGATATGTCAGAACTAATCTTACTACAAACAGAAACACGTCAAATGTGTACGTTACTGACATGGTATTTTTATTGAATTAACATCACCCATTTTAATATGATTAAGATAATCTCACGACGACCAACTATTCAATGTTTCACCTGAAAGTATCTATCCACCCAAACAGGCACCTGTGGAAGGGCGGGGCAAATATGGCCAGCTTAGCTCGTGGGCGTACTGATCAGCCGCGACTTACCTACGGCTCGATAGCTAGAACAGATGTTCATCAATTGAAATGTGTTTTGTTTGAATTTCAACTCCGTGTTGTAATAGGATGTAAGTCTGTATAAATATCCTCAAGTGGTGTAAATTGAAGATGTTTCTTTAAATGGGATGAATTGTTTGTTTTCAAAACATTCGTTGTACACTTTATTAGACAAAGTCGTGAAAACAGATTTCAGAGCCATTACAAGGAGCTCTAAATGATATTATAAATATTGTTGTATACTTAGCAATCTTATTTTAACGATTAACTGACTAATTATAACTAGCGCTATGATAATGTGGCATATTAACAAATTAAGCGCAATTTGAGCAAGTTTTGCTGGCACAAAAAAGTCAGAAATGAACTGATGAAATGATATTAATGCTAACCTATGGACATTTACAGTGTAAAAGACTTGATGTTCATTAGTCTAATGATGTACTTCGTGACGAATTAACTTTTATCCTATTTCTGGATTTCATGGCAAATTAACTGTTTATCAAATAAAATTCCATTTTGGATGTAATCTGTATGTGAAGAAACTCTGAATTCCTCTACATTTAACATATAAAGTAGATGATCGGTGAGGTACGGATTTCATGCTATAAACTCTTGCACTTTAAAATGATATTAACTATCGCAATGACGCTACAATTAATCTTAGTATCAATAAAATGTTTAAATATTCATTTTTCCATTGCCATACTGTTATTGCGTAGATTCAAGTGACACTATTTGGCGGGCTTTTCAGAACCTGCGCGATATGTGGTACGTCATCATGATAGTGCTATGTTACCATGGAAGTTTTATAACTATCACAAAGACTTTAGATTCGATAACACATTGACTGTTTATATCAAACAATAATACCACTGACAAGCAACAAAGCTACACTGTCTAAAAGAGGAACAAGTATTAAGACACAATTAATGTATAATACGATACAGTTACGAGGTGTGTTGACGAATTTTAACACACAGGGATTGAGGCTTGTTGTTCCTATACAAACAAGATTCGCACTAATGACACTTAGATCGGGTAATGTAAAGAGAAAATGCGTCCCCCTGACAACAACAGTAACGGGATGCACGTAACTAGATCTGACATCATTTAGAACGATCTGGTACACTAACCTGTTAGATTTAGATCGTGATAGCATTGATAGTATCGACAGTCAGATCAGTAACAGACACCAGACAGACGACCCTATATCGCCGTACAGGGGGGGGGGGGGGGGGGGGGGGGGCATGCAGCAAGTGTGTCATTATTTTCCATTATATTTTGTGATTTGTAAGAATTCAGTGCATGCTAGTTTGTAGATAACTAAATATACGACAAAAGATCTTGTCAAAATGTTTGTTTATGTCACACAGCTCATGTTTCCTGTTGTGTAAAACAAACTTAGGTTTTCTCGTTCCATGATCAATGTATAAAATGGTGATTAACATTATCAAAATAGATGTCTATTTTTCTTTGCATTCTATTCCCAATAAGATCTGTTCTGGTAAGGTTTCTAAAACTATTTCTCTGAAGTTGTTGCAAGTTGCCATATAGAAAGTATGTCAAAAATTAGACATCTATTGTTTTGAGAATTTTTATACACAAATTTAAGAACATTTTTAGTTATATCAAGATAATTCTTGCTTTCAATCTTTTTCAAGGTTTACTGAGATGAAAGTGATTAGCATTGAAGGTTGAAAATAATAACCTATTGGGTTTTAATTTTTACATTTTAGTAGAGAGAAAATTATTTGCATTTTAGCAAAAAATGCTTAGAAAATGTATGTGGACAAAATATCAAGCACACTGCCTCCTATTTCATGATGGTTTTAGAAAAAGTAACTTTTTTTCTTTTGAACTGCAATATTTTAGAAAAGGTGAATATCAGACCCTTTTCTGTGAAGCTTTGATTCTGCCAAAAATATAGGGGTTACATATACAGCTTGTCTAAACTAAAAGAATAGGTTGGCGGTGTGGTATTATTATTTTCTTAAAGAAAACATTGGTTTTGTCAATTTTGTGTATATTCATACTTATCAGACAACCGCCTTTCAAAATATTGCTTTAGTTTGTCGTGTGTGCGTTCAAAACAAAGAAATTCCGGTAAAATCACAATTTACTTCAAATAATCATCTCTGATTCATAACGGCTCAAATCCAAGCACACCACCATATTATTTATTACATTTTGAACTTTAGTATGGATTACTGTTTCCAAATATCTATGTTAAAAAACCAGTTAGTCATCAGAGCAGAGCTTTAAGTATTACTTCATTATTTACATACCTATATCCCACCGTCTCTCTCCCTTTCCTCTCTCCTTCTTCTCTACATCCTTCCTTCCTCTCCCAAAATAGAGACACCTATCACTCCTTTGTTAAATAGCTAATGCGTTATACTCTATTGTAATCCTTACATTGCAATATTTTGTTATTTATGTATTCAATTAAAAATGAAATACAGTTTAAACTATATAGATGGTGACGATAAAACTTCTATATTGCAGTAAATCATGTTTATAACGAACACACACATATCGAATTGATTGTTATAACGAAGTGATATTTATTCGCAGTCACGGCTCCTATAAGACGTGTAATAAGTGTATAACGAACGATACTTACAATTAAGTGGTTTCGTTGGACCTCAGAAGTTCATTATACTTGTGTTTTACTGTTACGATTTATCTAATAGGTTAAGTATCCTTGGAAAGACCCTTAGTTTTAAAGAATTAGCAAAAGCATAGCTACAATAACCTGATTATATGAAATGCTTTTATTTATACAGTATAGCTTGGATTTTAGACACTTCGAATAAGTTACAGATTAAAAAAAACGAAATTTAGCCACCACGAGATTGAAGCACTTTGTAGCATCTTATGATATAAATAGCTTGAGGTTAAGATGTCTCGACATATTACCACAAGCCCTCCACCTCTGGGTCGCGGATTCGAATCCCACGTGGAGCAGTTGCCATGTACTCACCGTGGTTTCAACGATTCAACGATTTTATATTACATCCAGACACATGATAATGTGTAACATGAGGGATATAACAAATACAAATGTATAGGCATGGGCAAGTTTATGTACATAACATTATTATATAGCAATTACTCTCAACATTTGTACATTACACATGTATGAAACACAAAGTATATTAATTTCATTCATGGTTAAAAAAACTAAATGATAAATGTAGAATATTTTGATTTTATAGTAGCATCATTATTACGATAATAGTAGAGGATTTTGTTTTATAAGAAAATGGGAGAGTCCATTTAGGACACTCTTATTACAAACCGATATCAAACCTAGTCGGTGGTATTTCTACGGGTATTCCGGCTTTCCCCCACCAACAAACCTGGCACGTTCTTACACGACACTGGCTGTTAATATGACATGAAACTAATGAACCCAAACCCAATTATGTGAATTAGGATAATACTATAATAATGAACACAACACCGTTGTGTTTCAGTCTCGCAAAGTAATTTCTATTTAAAACCAGCGTGAAATCTGTGCTTAAAAGCATTTAATTCCTCGCGGGTTTAAATGATCAAATATTCACTGAACATTATGCAATGTAATTTATTTTAAATTAAACAAACTGGGTTAAGAGGGCAGTTAAATGAAGGTAATATTGCACCTTTTTCTCAATGTTGTCGTTTTCCCACACAAAATAAATTAGCGGAGTCAATCCCGTCGCCACATCGCTATGCTTTCTGTGAAACCTGACCTATGAATGGACGACTTGTTTGATGGTCAAACAAAAGACTAACAAACCAGGACAACAAACAAACAAATAAACATGTAGTTAATTTATAAGGTTAGTTTTATTGTCCGTGCATCATCATCATCACTAAGAACACGTACTTAAGGAGTTGTTCACACGAAATGGGTGGTCGTTGTTCAAAATCAAACTCTTATAAATTAATAGTTGAATCGATGTCAGCATTAACTGCAAGATTGGATAGTGATTAGATAGTTTGTGATAATGACATCCCTTGTACTATTTAAACACAGGTATAGTCTACTTAAGAATAGCTGTGCCCATTTTGAATTGAGGAAAATCGGTAACGTCATTTACATGTGTCATTTGTATTAGGAAAATCGGTAACGTCATTTACATGGAATGCACTGTCATTTGTATTAGGAAAATCGGTAACGTCATTTACATGGAATGCACTGTCATTTGTATGAGGAAAATCGGTAACGTCATGGACATGGAATGCACTGTCATTTGTATTAGGAAAATCGGTAACGTCATTGACATGGAATGCACTGTCATTTGTATTAGGAAAATCGGTAACGTCATTTACATGGAATGCACTGTCATTTGTATTAGGAAAATCGGTAACGTCATTTATTAAGCATTGAACGTCTTTCAGTTGGCATTCATAGCCAATATGAATGCAAACTGGATAGAGGCAAAATTCCATGAAGCGCGCTAGCGCTTCATGTTGAATTTACCTCTGTCCAGTTTGCATTCTTATTGGCTATGGATGACTACTGAAAGACGTTCAATGCTTATATTTACATTTGGTGACGTTATCGTCATGGATGGAACAGCCATTTGAACAGCGGTCTTCCGTGATCGCTGGCACGACAATTGTGACGTCACAATGATAATGACGTCATAATAAGCGCTTGAAGTTCATGGTATGTATGACTGCCAACTGCGCTTGGTAAGGTTACATAGTGGGACTGCAGTGAAAATGTAAATATCATGGAATGCACTGTCATTTGTATAAGGAAAATCGGTAAACTCATTTAAATGGAATGCACTGTCATTTGTATTAGGAAAATCGGTAACGTCATGGACATGGAATGCACTGTCATTTGTATTAGGAAAATCGGTAACGTCATGGACATGGAATGCACTGTCATTTTTATTAGGAAAATCGGTAGCGTCATTGACATGGAATGCACTGTCATTTGTATTAGGAAAATCGGTAACGTCATGGACATGGAATGCACTGTCATTTGTATTAGGAAAATCGGTAACGTCATTGACATGGAATGCACTGTCATTTGTATTAGGAAAATCGGTAACGTCATTTACATGGAATACACTGTCATTTGTATTAGGAAAATCGGTAACGTCATGGACATGGAATGCACTGTCATTTGTATTATGAAAATCGGTAACGTCATGGACATGGAATGCACTGTCATTTGTATTAGGAAAATCGGTAACGTCATGGACATGGAATTCACTGTCATTTGTATTAGGAAAATCTGTAGCGTCATTGACATGGAATGCACTGTCATTTGTATTAGGAAAATCGGTAACGTCATGGACATGGAATGCACTGTCATTTGTATTAGGAAAATCGGTAACGTCATTGACATGGAATGCACTGTCATTTGTATTAGGAAAATCGGTAACGTCATTTACATGGAATGCACTGTCATTTGTATTAGTGATGATTAGGAAAGTGTAACATTCAATAGTTTCCTTTCTATAATAATAAAGATGGTCGCTTTGCAGGCTCTTAAATATAAAATCCACGGTTTACTAATTGAAACATTTTAACAAATTATTCTAAAACGTTTCAATTAAGCGCGCAATGCATATTAAAATTCTTAAACAAAGATACGGCTTAATTAAGTAAAAAAATTAACCTTGAGGCTATTTATGAGAAAGTACATCCTTAGTTCTTTATTAATAATGCATGTTGGGTTTTTTTTTTACACCGATTGGCATGATGCATTGTCGGAGAACACTTGATGTGTCTCTTTAATATATTGAATGGAAGTAGAGCGGAACTACAAAATGTACCATTACCATCTTATTTCCCTTGAATCTGCGCCTACATGTAGAAACGATTATATATAATGTTTTCAACAATTTAACATGTCTGGTATTTATCACGTGATCTACCTAATACTGGACTTGGATGCATCACTGTTTGATCCTCATCACATTAGCCTGCGGAATGTTAACCTTGCTCTAACAATGTATTATCTATTCGAGAGCTCCTCCGCGAAAATAGTTTAGAGATTTTCGCAAACACCATATCGTGATCCTATGAATGTTGCTGGTATATTGTATATTTCATGTGAAATGCTGCATAGATATGCTGCAGGTTGATTTTAATGCATAAATGATTTGAATAAACTATTATTACATAATGCATTATGAATAAAGTGTGTAAAATCGATACTTTACATAGACACGGATAGTTATAGATCTTTGACATTAAAACGAAATATTTGGATTCGTTTGATTGTTTTAACGTCGTGCTAACAGGTACAAGGAAAGGCGAAGTACCCGGAGAAAACCCCCCGGCCAGCAATCTGCTTCGATCTCGCGACCCAGAAGTGTAGGGCTTATGTTATAAGCAATATGTCGTGATAACAAAAAATTATAATTTATCTTATATAATTGAATAGGCCTATTATAATAATTATTCATCGAGACTAGTATTCAGTTCACCATATGTGATATTGTCCTTAAACAACTCAGAGAAGTGTTGTATAAAAGAAATGAGTACGACATGCGATAGATCTAGCTCATAAAAAATACTTTCTAATTTACAGCACAGCAAGCAATTCAATAAACGCCCATAATGAAGCTCTTAACTAAAACATAGGTGTTTATGCTGTTAGACATACCGTGTAAGTTTATTAATTAAATACCGCTATGTACCCGACACGTTTCTCATAAACAAGATTGTATAAAGGTGTTATTAGATCGTGACAAAGAAATGCCATTCACTGAACATAAATCAAAACAACCACACAGCAAGACTTTGTTAGTCGCCAATTTAAACTGTTCGTGAACATTTTAAAGGTTTCCAAATACACGTAATAAAACATATGCTTTCTCATATTGCATTATTCTAGATTTTAGTTTTATACATGTCGTCTGTGGCATGGCCTAGTGTATGTATTTTACACATTTCGTCTGTAGACAAGGCCTAGTGTATGTATTATACACATTTCGTCTGTAGAAAAGGCCTAGTGTATGTATTATACACATGTCGTCTGTACATAGACAAGGCCTAGTGTATGTATTTTACACATGTCGTCTGTAGACAAGGCCTAGTGTATGTATTGTACACATGTCGTCTGTAGACAAGGCCTAGTGTATGTATTTTACACATGTCGTCTGTAGACAAGGCCTAGTGTATGTATTTTACACATGTCGTCTGTAGACAAGGCCTAGTGTATGTATTATACACATGTCGTCTGCAGATAAGGCTAGTGTATGTATTGTTTACATGTCGTCTGCAGACAAGGCCTAGTGTATGTATTGTACACATGTCGTCTGCAGATAAGGCCTAGTGTATGTATTTTACACATGTCGTCTGTAGACAAGGCCTAGTGTATGTATTTTACACATGTCGTCTGCAGACATGTCGTCTGCAGACAAGGCCTAGTGTATGTATTTTACACATGTCGTCTGTAGACAAGGCCTAGTGTATGTATTTTACACATGTCGTCTGTAGACAAGGCCTAGTGTATGTATTTTACACATGTCGTCTGTAGACAAGGCCTAGTGTATGTATTATACACATGTCGTCTGTAGACAAGGCCTAGTGTATGTATTGTACACATGTCGTCTGTAGACAAGGCCTAGTGTATGTATTTTACACATGTCGTCTGTAGACAAGGCCTAGTGTATGTATTTTAACACATGTCGTCTGTAGACAAGGCCTAGTGTATGTATTTTACACATGTCGTCTGTAGACAAGGCCTAGTGTATGTATTTTACACATGTCGTCTGTAGACAAGGCCTAGTGTATGTATTTACACATGTCGTCTGTAGACAAGGCCTAGTGTATGTATTTTACACATGTCGTCTGTAGACAAGGCCTAGTGTATGTATTTTACACATGTCGTCTGTAGACAAGGCCTAGTGTATGTATTTTACACATGTCGTCTGTAGACAAGGCCTAGTGTATGTATTTTACACATGTCGTCTGTAGACAAGGCCTAGTGTATGTATTTTACACATGTCGTCTGTAGACAAGGCCTAGTGTATGTATTGTTACACATGTCGTCTGTAGACAAGGCCTAGTGTATGTATTTTTACACATGTCGTCTGTAGACAAGGCCTAGTGTATGTATTTTACACATGTCGTCTGTAGACAAGGCCTAGTGTATGTATTTTATACATGTCGTCTGTAGACAAGGCCTAGTGTATGTATTGTACACATGTCGTCTGTAGACAAGGCCTAGTGTATGTATTGTACACATGTCGTCTGTAGACAAGGCCTAGTGTATGTATTTTACACATGTCGTCTGTAGACAAGGCCTAGTGTATGTATTTTACACATGTCGTCTGTAGACAAGGCCTAGTGTATGTATTTTACACATGTCGTCTGTAGACAAGGCCTAGTGTATGTATTTTACACATGTCGTCTGTAGACAAGGCCTAGTGTATGTATTTTACACATGTCGTCTGTAGACAAGGCCTAGTGTATGTATTTTACACATGTCGTCTGTAGACAAGGCCTAGTGTATGTATTTTACACATGTCGTCTGTAGACAAGGCCTAGTGTATGTATTTTACACATGTCGTCTGTAGACAAGGCCTAGTGTATGTATTTTACACATGTCGTCTGTAGACAAGGCCTAGTGTATGTATTTTACACATGTCGTCTGTAGACAAGGCCTAGTGTATGTATTTTACACATGTCGTCTGTAGACAAGGCCTAGTGTATGTATTTTACACATGTCGTCTGTATAGACAAGGCCTAGTGTATGTATTTTACACATGTCGTCTGTAGACAAAGGCCTAGTGTATGTATTTTACACATGTCGTCTGTAGACAAGGCCTAGTGTATGTATTTTACACATGTCGTCTGTAGACAAGGCCTAGTGTATGTATTTTACACATGTCGTCTGTAGACAAGGCCTAGTGTATGTATTTTACACATGTCGTCTGTAGACAAGGCCTAGTGTATGTATTTTACACATTTCGTCTGTAGACAAGGCCTAGTGTATGTATTATACACATGTCGTCTGTAGACAAGGCCTAGTGTATGTATTTTACACATGTCGTCTGAGACATAGACAAGGCCTTGTGTATGTATTATACACATGTCGTCTGTAGACAAGGCCTAGTGTATGTATTTTACACATGTCGTCTGTAGACAAGGCCTAGTGTATGTATTTTACACATGTCGTCTGTAGACAAGGTCCCAGTGTATGTATTTACACATGTCGTCTGTAGACAAGGCCTAGTGTATGTATTTTACACATGTCGTCTGCAGACAAGGCCTAGTGTATGTATTTTACACATGTCGTCTGTAGACAAGGCCTAGTGTATGTATTTTACACATGTCGTCTGCAGACAAGGCCTAGTGTATGTATTTTACACATGTCGTCTGTAGACAAGGCCTAGTGTATGTATTTTACACATGTCGTCTGTAGACAAGGCCTAGTGTATGTATTTTACACATGTCGTCTGTAGACAAGGCCTAGTGTATGTATTTTACACATGTCGTCTGTAGACAAGGCCTAGTGTATGTATGTATTTTACACATGTCGTCTGTAGACAAGGCCTAGTGTATGTATTATACACATGTCGTCTGTAGACAAGGCCTAGTGTATGTATTTTACACATGTCGTCTGTAGACAAGGCCTAGTGTATGTATTTTACACATGTCGTCTGTAGACAAGGCCTAGTGTATGTATTTACACATGTCGTCTGTAGACAAGGCCTAGTGTATGTATTTTACACATGTCGTCTGTAGACAAGGCCTAGTGTATGTATTTTACACATGTCGTCTGTAGACAAGGCCTAGTGTATGTATTTTACACATGTCGTCTGTAGACAAGGCCTAGTGTATGTATTTGTCGTCTATGTATTATTACACATTCGTCTGCAGACAAGGCCTAGTGTATGTATTTTACACATGTCGTCTGTAGACAAGGCCTAGTGTATGTATTTTACACATGTCGTCTGTAGACAAGGCCTAGTGTATGTATGTATTTTACACATGTCGTCTGCAGACAAGGCCTAGTGTATGTATTATACACATGTCTGCAGACAACGCCTAGTGTATGTATTATACACATGTCGTCTGTAGACAAGGCCTAGTGTATGTATTTTACACATGTCGTCTGTAGACAAGGCCTAGTGTATGTATTTTACACATGTCGTCTGTAGACAAGGCCTAGTGTATGTATTTTACACATGTCGTCTGTAGACAAGGCCTAGTGTATGTATTGTACACATGTCGTATTATTAACACATGTCGTCTTTAGACAAGGCCTAGTGTATGTATTTTACACATGTCGTCTGTAGACAAGGCCTAGTGTATGTATTTTACACATGTCGTCTGTAGACAAGGCCTAGTGTATGTATTTTACACATGTCGTCTGTAGACAAGGCCTAGTGTATGTATTTTACACATGTCGTCTGTAGACAAGGCCTAGTGTATGTATTTTACACATGTCGTCTGTAGACAAGGCCTAGTGTATGTATTTTACACATGTCGTCTGTAGACAAGCCTAGTGTATGTATTATACACATGTCGTCTGTAGACAAGGCCTAGTGTATGTATTTTACACATGTCGTCTGTAGACAAGGCCTAGTGTATGTATTTTACACATGTCGTCTGTAGACAAGGCCTAGTGTATGTATTGTACACATGTCGTCTGTAGACAAGGCCTAGTGTATGTATTTTACACATGTCGTCTGTAGACAAGGCCTAGTGTATGTATTGTACACATGTCGTCTGTAGACAAGGCCTAGTGTATGTATTTTACACATGTCGTCTGTACATAGACAAGGCCTAGTGTATGTATTTTACACATGTCGTCTGCAGACAAGGCCTAGTGTATGTATTGTACACATGTCGTCTGTAGACAAGGCCTAGTGTATGTATTTTACACATGTCGTCTGTAGACAAGGCCTAGTGTATGTATTTTACACATGTCGTCTGTAGACAAGGCCTAGTGTATGTATTGTACACATGTCGTCTGTAGACAAGGCCTAGTGTATGTATTTTACACATGTCGTCTGTAGACAAGGCCTAGTGTATGTATTTTACACATGTCGTCTGTAGACAAGGCCTAGTGTATGTATTTTACACATGTCGTCTGTAGACAAGGCCTAGTGTATGTATTTTACACATGTCGTCTGTAGACAAGGCCTAGTGTATGTATTTTACACATGTCGTCTGTAGACAAGGCCTAGTGTATGTATTTTACACATGTCGTCTGTAGACAAGGCCTAGTGTATGTATTTTACACATGTCGTCTGTAGACAAGGCCTAGTGTATGTATTTTACACATGTCGTCTGTAGACAAGGCCTAGTGTATGTATTGTACACATGTCGTCTGTAGACAAGGCCTAGTGTATGTATTTTACACATGTCGTCTGTAGACAAGGCCTAGTGTATGTATTTTACACATGTCGTCGTTAGACAAGGCCTAGTGTATGTATTTTACACATGTCGTCTGTAGACAAGGCCTAGTGTATGTATTTTACACATGTCGTCTGTAGACAAGGCCTAGTGTATGTATTATACACATTTCGTCTGTAGACAAGGCCTAGTGTATGTATTATACACATGTCGTCTGTAGACAAGGCCTAGTGTATGTATTTTACACATGTCGTCTGTAGACAAGGCCTAGTGTATGTATTTTACACATGTCGTCTGTAGACAAGGCCTAGTGTATGTATTTTACACATGTCGTCTGTAGACAAGGCCTAGTGTATGTATTTTACACATGTCGTCTGTAGACAAGGCCTAGTGTATGTATTTTACACATGTCGTCTGTAGACAAAGGCCTAGTGTATGTATTTTACACATGTCGTCTGTAGACAAGGCCTAGTGTATGTATTTTACACATGTCGTCTGCAGACAAGGCCTAGTGTATGTATTTTACACATGTCGTCTGTAGACAAGGCCTAGTGTATGTATTTTACACATGTCGTCTGTAGACAAGGCCTAGTGTATGTATTTTACACATGTCGTCTGTAGACAAGGCCTAGTGTATGTATTTACACATGTCGTCTGTAGACAAGGCCTAGTGTATGTATTTTACACATGTCGTTCTGTAGACAAGGCCTAGTGTATGTATTTTATACACATGTCGTCTGTAGACAAGGCCTAGTGTATGTATTGTACACATGTCGTCTGCAGACAAGGCCTAGTGTATGTATTGTACACATGTCGTCTGCAGACAAGGCCTAGTGTATGTATTTTACACATGTCGTCTGTAGACAAGGCCTAGTGTATGTATTTTACACATGTCGTCTGCAGACAAGGCCTAGTGTATGTATTTTACACATGTCGTCTGTAGACAAGGCCTAGTGTATGTATTTTACACATGTCGTCTGTAGACAAGGCCTAGTGTATGTATTTTACACATGTCGTCTGTAGACAAGGCCTAGTGTATGTATTTTACACATGTCGTCTGTACATAGACAAGGCCTAGTGTATGTATTTTACACATGTCGTCTGTAGACAAGGCCTAGTGTATGTATTTTACACATGTCGTCTGTAGACAAGGCCTTGTGTATGTATTTACACATGTCGTCTGTAGACAAGGCCTTGAGTGTATGTATTTTACACATGTCGTCTGCAGACAAGGCCTTATGTATGTATTTTACGTCGTGTAGACAAGGCCTAGTGTATGTATTTTACACATGTCGTCTGTAGACAAGGCCTAGTGTATGTATTTTACACATGTCGTCTGTAGACAAGGCCTAGTGTATGTATTTTACACATGTCGTCTGTAGACAAGGCCTAGTGTATGTATTTTACACATGTCGTCTGCAGACAAGGCCTAGTGTATGTATTTATACACATGTCGTCTGTAGACAAGGCTAGTGTATGTATTTTACACATGTCGTCTGTAGACAAGGCCTAGTGTATGTATTTACACATGTCGTCGTAGAAGATCAAGGCCTAGTGTATTGTATTATACACATGTCGTCTGTAGACAAGGCCTAGTGTATGTATTTTACACATGTCGTCTGTAGACAAGGCCTAGTGTATGTATTTTACACATTCGTCTGTAGAAAAGGCCTTGTGTATGTATTTTACACATTTCGTCTGTAGACAAGGCCTAGTGTATGTATTTTACACATGTCGTCTGTTAGACAAGGCCTAGTGTATGTATTTATACACATGTCGTCTGTAGACAAAGGCCTAGTGTATGTATTTTACACATGTCGTCTGTAGACAAGGCCTAGTGTATGTATTGTACACATGTCGTCTGTAGACAAGGCCATAGTGTATGTATTTTTACACATGTCGTCTGTAGAACAAGGCCTAGTGTATGTATTTTACACACATGTCGTCTGTCAGACAAGGCCTAGTGTATGTATTTTACACATGTCGTCTGTAGACAAGGCCTAGTGTATGTATTTTACACATGTCGTCTGTAGACAAGGCCTAGTGTAATGTGTATTTGTACACATGTCGTGTAAATGTAATTTACTGTAGACAAGGCCTAGTGTATGTATTTTTACACATGTCGTCTGTAGACAAGGCCTAGTGTATGTATTTTACACATGTCGTCTGTAGACAAGGCCTAGTGTATGTATTTTACACATGTCGTCTGTAGACAAGGCCTAGTGTATGTATTTTACACATGTCGTCTGTAGACAAGGCCTAGTGTATGTATTTTACACATGTCGTCTGTAGACAAGGCCTAGTGTATGTATTATACACATGTCGTCTGTAGACAAGGCCTAGTGTATGTATTTTACACATGTCGTCTGTAGACAAGGCCTAGTGTATGTATTTTACACATGTCGTCTGTAGACAAGGCCTAGTGTATGTATTTTAGGTACACATGTCGTCTGTAGAGTCAAGGCCTAGTGTATGTATGTATTTCGTCTACAGACAAGGCATGTCGTCTGTAGACAAGGCCTAGTGTATGTATTATACACATGTCGTCTGTAGACAAGGCCTAGTGTATGTATTTTACACATGTCGTCTGTAGACAAGGCCTAGTGTATGTATTTTACACATGTCGTCTGCAGATAAGGCCTAGTGTATGTATTATACACATGTCGTCTGTAGACAAGGCCTAGTGTATGTATTGTACACATGTCGTCTGTAGACAAGGCCTAGTGTATGTATTTTACACATGTCGTCTGCAGACAAGGCCTAGTGTATGTATTTTACACATGTCGTCTGTAGACAAGGCCTAGTGTATGTATTTTACACATGTCGTCTGTAGACAAGGCCTAGTGTATGTATTTTACACATGTCGTCTGTAGACAAGGCCTAGTGTATGTATTTTACACATGTCGTCTGTAGACAAGGCCTAGTGTATGTATTTTACACATGTCGTCTGTAAGGACAAGCCTAGTGTATGTATTTTACACATGTCGTCTGTGACAAGGCTCTAGTGTATGTATTTTACACATGTCGTCTGTAGACAAGGCCTAGTGTATGTATTTTACACATGTCGTCTGTAGACAAGGCCTAGTGTATGTATTTTACACATGTCGTCTGTAGACAAGGCCTAGTGTATGTATTGTACACATGTCGTCTGTAGACAAGGCCTAGTGTATGTATTTTACACATGTCGCCTGTACAGGCAATGTCGTCTGCAGACAAGGCCTAGTGTATGTATTATAACATCATGTCGTCTTGATAGTACAAGGCTAGTGTGTGTAATTGTACACATGTCGACTGCCGACAAGGCCACATGTAGTGTATGTATTTTACACATTGTCGTCTGTACATAGACAAGGCCTAGTGTATGTATTTTACACATGTCGTCCTGTAGACAAGGCCTAGTGTATGTATTTTACACATGTTTGTCTGTAGACAAGGCCTAGTGTATGTATTTTTACACATTGTCGTCTGTAGACAAGGCCTAGTGTATGTATTTTACACATGCGTCGTCCTGTAGACAAGGCCCTAGTAGTATTTATTATTACTAGAGTCTGGTCGTAGTGTAGAAAAGGCCTGTATGTATTAACACAGATGTCGTCTGTACACTGAGACAAGGCCTAGTGTATGTATTTTTACACATGTCGTCTGTACATACAGACAAGGCCTAGTGTATGTACAACACATGTCGTCTGCAGACATGGATCGTCTGCAGACAAGGCCTTGTGTATGTATTTAATACACATGTCGTCTGTAGACAAGGCCTAGTGTATGTATTGTACACATGGTCGTCTGCAGACAAGGCCTTGTGTATGTATTTTTACACATGTCGTCTGTAGACAAAGGCCTAGTGTATGTATTTTACACATGTTGTCTGTAGACAAAGGCCTAGTGTAGTATTATTATACACATGTCGTCTGTAGACAAATGGCCTAGTGTATGTATTATACACATGTCGTCTGCAGAAGACAAGGCCTAGTGTAGTGTATTGTATTTTACACATGTCGTCTGCAGACAAGGCCTAGTGTAATGTATTTTACACATGTCGTCTGTAGACAAGGCCTAGTGTATATATTTTAAACACATGTCATCTAGACATAGGCCTAGTGTATGTATTAGTACACATGTCGTCTGTAGACAGGAACAAGTATTTTAAGTCAATAGGCCTAGTGTATGTATTATACACATGTCGTCTGTTTAGGATAAGGCCTAGTGTATGTATTTTACACATGTCCGTCTGCAGGGTAGACAAGGCCTAGTGTATGTAATGTACACATTGTCGTCGTGTAGACAAGGCCTAGTGTATGTATTGTACACATGTCGTCTGTTGACGAAGGCCTAGTGTAGGAAATGTATTTTACACATAGTCGTCTGCAGATAAGGCCTAGTGTATGTATTTTACACATGTCGTCCGTAGACAAGGCCTAGTGATATGTATTTACACATGTCGTCTGACAGACAAGGCCTAGTGTATGTATTTACACATGTCGTCTGTACGACAAGGCCTAGTGTATGGAATTTACACATGCTCGTCTGTACAGACAATGCCTATAAGTGTATGTATTTTACACATGTCGTCTGTAGACAAAGGCCTAGTGTATGTATTATACACATGTCCGTCTGCAGACAATGCCTAGTGTATGTATTGGTTTATATGTACGTGCGTCTGCAGACAAGGCTACTAGTGTATGTATTTGTACACATGTCGTCTGTAAGACAAGGCCTAGTGTATGTATTTTACACCATGTCCGTCTGAACACAAGGCCTCATGTGAATGATTTGTACACATGTCGTCTGTAGACAAGGCCTTGTGGTGTATGTATTTGAACACATGTCGTCTGTAAGACAAGGCCTAGTGTAATGTAATTTGTACACATGTCGTCTGTAGACAACAGGCCTAGTGTATGTATTTCAAACATTGTCGTCTTTTGACACAGGCTAGTTGCATGTATTTTACACATGTGCGTCTGCAGACAAGGCCTAGTGTATGTATTTTTACACATGTCGTCTTGTAGACAAGGCCTAGTGTATGTATTATACACATGTCGTGTGTAGACAAGGCCTAGTGTATGTATTTTTTACACATGTCGTCTGTAGACAAGGCCTAGTGTTTTTGTATTTTACACATGTCGTCTGTAGACAAGGCCTTAGTGTATGTATTGTTACACATGTCGTCTGTAGACAAGGCCTAGTGTAATGTATTTTACACATGTCGTCTGTAAACAAGGCCTAGTGTATGTATTGTACACATGTCGTCTGTAGACAAGGTCCTAGTGTATGTTTTTACACATGTCGTCTGTAGACATTAGGCCTAGTGTATGTATGTTTACACATGTTCGTCTGCAGACAAGGCCTAGTGTATGTATTTGTACACATGTCGTCTGCAGATAAGGCCTAGTGTATGTATTTTTACACATGTCGTCTGTTAGACAAGGCCTAGTGTTATGTATTTTACACATGTCGTCTGTAGACAAGGCCTAGTGTATGTATTTTAACACATGTCGTCTGTAGACTAAGGCCTAGTGTATGTATTATTTCACATGTAGTCTGTAGACAATGCATAGTCGTATGTATTGTACACACATCGTTGTCTGTAGACAAGGGGCCTAGTGTATATATTTTACACATGTCGTCTGTAGACAAGGCCTAGTGTATGTATTGTACACATGTCGTCTTTCGACAAGGCCTAGTGTATGTATTTTACACATGTCGTCTGTAGACAAGGCCTAGTGTATGTATTGTACACATGTCGTCTGTAGACAAGGCCTAGTGTATGTATTTTTACACATGTCGTCTGTTAGACAAGGCCCTAGTGTATGTATTGTTAAACATGTCGTCTGTAGACAAGGCCTAGTGTGTATGTATTTTACACATGTCGTCTGTAGACAAGGCCTAGTGTATGTATTATACACATGTCGTCTGCAGATAAGGCCTAGTGTATGTATTGTACACATGTCGTCTGTAGACAAGGCCTAGTGTATGTATTTTACACATGTCGTCTGCAGACAAGGCCTAGTGTATGAATTTTACACATGTCGTCTGTAGACAAGGCCTTGTGTATGTATTTGATACATGTCGTCTGTAGACAAGGCCTAGTGTATGTATTGTACACATGTCGTCTGCAGATAAGGCCTAGTGTATGTATTATACACATGTCGTCTGTAGACAAGGCCTAGTGCATGTATTTTTACACATGTCATGTCTGTAGACAAGGCCTAGTGTATGTATTTTACACATTCATGTCGTCTGTGCAGACAACGCCTTAGTGTATGTATTTTACACATGTCCGTCTGTAGACAAGGCCATGTGTATATATTTTACACATGTCGTCTGTAAACAAGCCTAGTGTATGTAATTGTACACATTTCGTCCTACGAAGGCCTAGTGTATTGTATTTTTACACATGTCGTTACTGTAGACAAGGCCTAGTGTATGGTATTGTACACATGTCGTCTGTAGACAAGGCCTAGTGTATGAATTATATACATGTCGTCTGCAGACAAGGCCTAGTGTATTGTATTATACACATGTCGTCTGCAGATAAGGCCTAGTGTATGTTATTTATTTTTTGGTTTTACTATGTCGTTCTGCAGACAAGGCACTAGTGTATGTATTGTACACATCATCGTCTGGCAGATAAGGGCCTAGTGTATGTATTTTTACACATGTCGTCTGTAGACAAGGCCTAGTGTATGTATTTTACACATGTCGTCTGTAGAAAAACAAGGCCTAGTGTATGTCCTTTTACACATGTGATCGTCTGTATCATACAGACAAGGCCTAGTTTATGTATTTTACACATGTCGTCTGTAGACAAGGTGCCGCACCTAGTGTTATGTATTTGTAACACATGTCGTCTGTAGACAATAGCCTAGTGTAATGTTATTTTACACATGTCGTCTGTAGACAAGGCCTATAGTGTATGTATTGTACAACATGTCGTCTTGTAGACAAGGCCTAGTGTATGTATTTTACACATGTACGTCTGTAGACAAGGCCTAGTGTATGTATTTTACACATGTTGTCTGTAGACAAGGCCGAGTGTATGTATTTACACATGTCGTCCTGTAGACAAGGCCTAGTGTATGTAATTTTAACACATGTCGTTCTGTTAGACAAGGCCTAGTGTATGTATTTTTACACATGTCGTCTGTAGACAAGGCCTAGTTGTATGTATTTTTAAAACATGTCGTCTGTAGACAAGGCCTAGTGTATGTATTTTAACACATGTCGTCCGTTCGTAGACAAGGCATAGTGTATGTATTCGTACACATTGTCGTCTGAAGACAAGGCCTAGTGTTTTATGTATTTTACACATGTTCCGTCTGTAGACAAGGCCTAGTGTATGTATTTTTACAACATGTCGTACTGTAGACAAGGCCTAGTGTATGTATTTTACACATTCTTCGTCTGTAGACAAGGCCTAGTGTATGTATTATACACTTGGTCGTCTGTAGAAAAGGCCTAGTGTATGTATTGTATACACATGTCGTCTGTAGACGCATGCCTAGTGTATGTTATTTGTACACATGGTCGTCTGTAGACAAGCCAGTGTGTATGTATTGTTACCACATGTCGTCTGTACGACAAGGCCTTAGTGTATGTCATTTTACACATGTCGTCTTGTAGACAAGGGCCTAGTGTATGTATTGTACACATGTCGTCTGTAGACAAGGCCCATAGCTGTGTGTCATTTTACACATGTTGTTTGCAGACAAGACCTAGTGTATGAATTGTACACATTTCGTCTGTGGACAAGGCCTAAGTGTATAGATTTTACACATGTCGTCTGAGTTGACTAAGGCATCTAGTGCTTATGTATTTATACTACATGGTTGCCGTATGTACAACTAAGGCCTACGTGTAATGTATTTTAACACATGTCGTCTGTAGACAAGGCCTAGTGTAAGTGTATTTTTACACATGTCCGTCTGGTAGATATACACATGTCGTCTAGTTGGACAAGTTTATGTATTATTTTACACTATGTCGTCTGCAGATAAGGCCCTAGTGTATGTATTTACACATGTCGTCTGTAGACAAGCGCCTAGTGTATGTACTTTACACATGTCCGTCTGTAGAAACAAAGCCTAGTGTAGGTATTATACAAATGTCGTTCGTTAGACAAGGCCTAGTGTATGTATATACACATGTCGTCTGTAGACAAGGCCTAGTGTATGTATTATTTACACATGTCGTTCTGCAGATAGGTCCTTAGTGTTATGTATTGTTTACACAGTTCGTCTGTCAGACAGGCCTAGTGTCATGTATTGTACACATGTCGTCTGCAGATACAGGCCTTTAATATTTATGTAGGCCTAGTGTATATTTTACACATGTATCTAGTAGCACAGGAATCATGTAGTGTATTGTATTTTACACATTGTCAGCTCTGCATCGGCGTCTGACGCTTGTGAAGGAATTTTTACCACATGTCGTCTGTAGACAAGGCCTGGTGTATGTATTTGATACATGACGTCTGTTAGACAAGGCCGGAGGTATGTATTTATACTCATGTCGTCTGCTAGACAAGGCGTACTAGTGTATGTATTATGTAATTTCAACAGAAGGGCGTCTGTAGTACAAGGTCCTAGTGCATGTATTTTACACATGTCGTCGATCTGTAGACAAGGCCTATGTACCAACTTGACTATACAAGGCCGTATCCCAGTTTACACATTGTCTGTAGAACAGGATATAATTTGCGACGCTTCTCTTCATCCTAGTGCAGTGAATTCATTCATACACATGTGAAACGGGCCGCGGATGTTTACACATGTGAGTTGTCACGAATGTGTTCCAGTCCCTGTTGTATGAACCTAGTACAACGACAGGGCGTGCTTACGGCCTAGTGTACGAATTGCCGAATGTCTGTGAACGTTACCAATGATCAATCCCTGGAGTATTTTACACATCTCGTAATAAAGGAAAATCACGAAGTTTAGCCTCAGTTGTCCTAAGTGTGTTTTTTACCATGTATATCAGGCCTTGTGATTTCATATGACTGCATTGTAGGTCTGTTACAAATGAGCAAGGCCTTGATTTTTGACGGAGATGTATTTTCGCGAATTTCATCCAAAACTTTAGCGGTTTCAACAGCCTGTTTTTTATCAGCGCCTCTAGTGTTGCAGATGTAAGCGTAACATGTATTTATGTCGTCTGTATCTAAACAGTGATGTATTCACATCATCATACATATCACTCAGGGCCTAATGGGCACCATTTTCAAATTTCATTTGACTGGGAAACAACTCTGGCCACAAATCATGTTTGGCCTTGTATTTTACATCAATGTTTTTCAATCTCGTGCTCTAAATGGTTAACTTTGTGACAAGGCCTAGTCATGTATTCATAGTATCATACATACGTTTTTAGACAACTAATATTTTTGTAGACATGCACTTTATCAATTTTCAGAACTTGCATTTTCATTATAAACGTGTATATACAAGTCGTCTGTTATGCCTATTAATTTATTACAAAAATGAAACATATGCTTCATAACTATCGAAGATTCCGACGATATCCCTTCATACTTTGTACTTTCATAAGTTTCTTATATATTAGATGTAGATTTTCGCAAATTAATTGGACTTTGATTTTTTTTTTGCCAGTAGAATACATGTGATATACATGGCTGGTTTTATTGATAATAATTTATCCCACCTTAATATTCAAACACATCTACAATAAGGACAATTTTATAGTATATTGTCGTTTTACACATACGTTAGCTATTTCATGTGACTTTGACCATGACTTCTTGGCAAAAATGAAAAGTTAATTACAATTATGTTATTTATAGTTTTACAACACCAAAGTTGTACAATAATATATTTTCGCTTGCATAAACGTTGAATTTTAATTTAGCTGTTATATTACCTGTTAAAATACCAGTGTCACAGAGCGTGACGGAATTTTCAACCTCACGCGCCTTAGTATTCACGAGTCACGTTCGATGTATCATATATATCATACAAGAATCATACTTTTGCTCTTAACAGCACTCGCAAAAAGGGCCAACTATGTTCATCGATGGCATGCTTCAGTGATAAAGCAATATAAACAGAGCAAGAGTTCCACTATACAAGAAGACACAACACGAATATACCGCAATCTCCCAAAACACACACCCGCATTTTATATGCGCGACACACCACATGCATGTGAGGCTATCCTTACATGACCCTGACTCTTAATAGGACGTTAATGTCATCAAACAAACACACTTAATCATGATTAGAACATTGATCTAGTACAACACGCTTTATTACAAATTGTTTAGTTGGACGAATATTGTTCCATCCCAAATGGACCCACATAAATATGTTCAGTACCAACCCGTCATTGCCTTTAATATTTTCCTAGATTTATATTTTTAAGGGTAGTTGACAAATACGCGTGCTCTTCCGAAACATATGATCCAGGTATTGTTGTGCGTTTTTAGGTATCACCATGCGTTATTCAATATATTTGTAGTTGCTATTATTTATAACTATTACATATTTGGTTCATGATGAGCTGAATTTCTGTGATTATCTCGCAGGTTTTCTCATACCTAATGTCTCTGGTATACCATGTGTAAAAACTTGTTGTCGACCAATGCTGTCGGCCACCAACTCCTGAACGCGTACCAAGCCATGATTAGCAGGGCGTCATTTAGGCAATCAAGTCAAACTCACAACCATAAACGTATTTAATCAGTAGACTGATAAGTTGAAGAAGATACCCACTTACGTTTGCTCAGCGACCAAATCATGTGTAGAAAGCTCATAGAAAAAGGGGGTTTTATATTCGGAACTCATAACCAGTATTCGATAAAAAGATGTATTTATAGACTATGATCAGCATGATGTGCCTCGGCCGTTGAACAGCCCCCAAAATCTTCCTGACACGGCGACCTCTTAAGTCCTAACTAACAGGACGCCGTTAGGAAGAGGAAAGCAATTTTAAAAGAATAGAAAAACAACGACAACTAATAAAACCAAATATATATGTTTAGACATATAAAAAGGAGCACCAATGCAAATGTTGTATTTTAAATAAACAAAATGTTGATAAACATCTGCTGTATTTACCATCGTAAATTATTGACTAGAATCTATATAATGTATTCATAAGACTGTTTTGTTGAAAATATTTTTAAAATTAAGCAATAAAACATCTGATCTTTAAATGACAACCCGACTGACATAAATGCTTTGATGAAGTATACAGAAGCGACTGAGTCATTTCATACTCTGGTATCCGCCATTGGCCATACCTCACGTGGGGATAAATATTGAACGTCGTTATGGAAACCTCCACCACAGAGTAATGGTTCAGCGGGGTTAATTCGGCAACTCCCAGAAACCGATTCTATTTATGCAAATTTCTGATTCAATGATTACTCATGAACACATTATAAATAACAAAACCTAATGGTTAATATCTTTATACAAACTGGAAGCATTTAATGAGGTACATTACCACTATTTTAACTTTATACATCTGTGTGTTTTCTATCACTGATCTCAAGCATGACATTGCATAATTGTTCATTTTATGGTCTTGATCAACTCATGAATGATATATTTACGAAATAAAAGAAATGTAAGACATTTAAATTGTGATTCTACACCACAGTTTATGCGTGTTTAAATGTTAAGGTATTCTATGTATCCAACACTATGCCTCATTAATCCCTTACATCAAAGCAAACAAAGGGGAAAGTTTTGGAAGAATAACGTTATTGACGTGTCCATTATAACATGAATCAATGCTTATATTACGACTATGAAATTGTTGAAAATCAGTGTTATGGTTGAAGCTATATCAATTCAAGGTTAATAACAGGAGAAATAAGATTAAGGGTCAGAGATGCTATTATATATTTTATTTTATCATACATAAAATATTTATTTTTGTTATAACTTGTTTGGCTAAATACAATTCCCGATACTGTATATGATACTGTTTTAGTAACCCTTTTATACACTGTTTATGTCTCCAATAGTTACCATCATCGCGATTTGTAATGTACCAAGGATATGTGTAGTCACTATGTTTACTGTAGCCGATCCAGAAACTGTGAGGGTAAGGCTCAATGTCGCCTGTAAAATCGATATCTATATCTTGCATATACAAACGAATATATTCTATTATTTAAGTTTTTTTTATCTTTCTTCCACAAACCTAAATTTAAACATCCCATATTAGTCATGGCGGCACGGCGTTCTTCGATGAGTTAGATAGAACATATCTACTATAGCAGTTTTCTGCATTATTTGAGTCTGCATATGCTTTTTATGTGATGGGTTCACCTGATCACGTGAGTTTTGTCCAGGCACACCGGTTTCCTCCCACGCGCACATACATGCCTACATTCGGGCTTTCGAAAGTGATTTATGTAAGATATATTTTCGCCATTGACATGAATAGATAAAGTTGATATTTTTTAAATAATTTCCTCTGAAATGCGATGTTTCATCTGAGGATGAACCACGCCTAGATACCTCTGGATGATTTGATTATAGCTTGGCTTCTTTTACTGTTCTATCCTTTTAATGCATTAAGTGTTACATGTTTTGTTAAGACAATTGAATATATGTTTATATATAAATAATTATGTAATGACTGGCTTAGACACGACGATACCATATGATACATTCGTCTATATTCAGATTAAATGCTTGGATGATGCCAGACATAGGATTTTACCTGATAGATATTAGATTACCAAGCTATCGTCTGCTATCATTTGATGTTAATTATGCGTTACATTTGTAAAGGAATATCATTAAACATAATTGCCAGTACACAACATACATGTACAGTCATTCATGTTATTAATATAGTATCCTGATTTTTAATAAAAACAAAAACAAAAAAACATGGTCATGATTACTCAACACAAACGGTATATAATAACATCTCTGACCCCTAATCTTATTTCTCCTGTTATTAACCTTGGACGGCTTACGTAATTTGTTGGACAGGCCAGAATGAAAATAATACGTGATTATATAGATGTATACAATTGCACTAATATATTGTATATATGTCATATATTTTTGAAACTTTATTTTTACCATTGTTCTGTTCTTCACTAATGTATGTTTCAATGTAAGATCATATCAGGTTTTGTTATTTGTGTACGACCTGTGTACCGTAAAATTCTCAAATTTGATTTCATTTCATGGAGTAACCACCTCTTTAATTTTTCATAATTTTATTTAGCTAATTTACGAATCCGGTGATCTTTTGATTTGCTAATGTTACAGGATTACTAACGTATTAATTAGCGTCTGTTGTAAAAGACGTGGGTGTGATTCATCATGTGATTTTCGGGGTGAGACTTCAATATAAATATTCAGCTTGCTTGCCAATCCTACATAGGCTTGCTATAAAATATTTAACAAATACGTGCTTGAAAAAGAAAATTATTAATCGAAGTATATACATACGTTATTCTGTACATACATCAAAGGTAACGCCTGTTAATTACATAATTGTCATTTTTTAAACTTTGACTTTGTTTTACAGAGCTGCCGTCATATCCTGTTTATGTTACTTTGTGATATCTATATATCGTGTACAATACAGTGGTGATATGTGACTTTGTTTTACAGAGCTGCCGTCATATCCTGTCTATGTTACTTTGTGATATCTATATATCCTGTACAATACAGTGGTGATATGTGACTTTGTTTTACAGAGCTGCCGTCATATCCTGTTTATGTTACTTTGTGATATCTATATATCGTGTACAATACAGTGGTGATATGTGACTTTGTTTTACAGAGCTGCCTTCATATCCTGTTTATGTTGCTTTGTGATATCTATATATCGTGTACAATACAGTGGAGATATGTGACTTTGTTTTACAGAGCTGCCGTCATATCCTGTTTATGTTGCTTTGTGATATCTATATATCGTGTACAATACAGTGGAGATATGTGACTTTGTTTTACAGAGCTGCCGTCATATCCTGTTTATGTTACTTTGTGATATCTATATATCGTGTACAATACAGTGGTGATATGTGACTTTGTTTTACAGAGCTGCCGTCATATCCTGTTTATGTTACTTTGTGATATCTATATATCGTGTACAATACAGTGGTGATATGTGACTTTGTTTTACAGAGCTGCCGTCATATCCTGTTTATGTTACTTTGTGATATTATATATCGTGTACAATACAGTGGTGATATGTGACTTTGTTTTACAGAGCTGCCGTCATATCCTGTTTATGTTACTTTGTGATATCTATATATATCGTGTACAATACAGTGGTGATATGTGACTTTGTTTTACAGAGCTGCCGTCATATCCTGTTTATGTTACTTTGTGATATCTATATATCGTGTACAATACAGTGGTGATATGTGACTTTGTTTTACAGAGCTGCCTTCATATCCTGTTTATGTTACTTTGTGATATCTATATATCGTGTACAATACAGTGGTGATATGTGACTTTGTTTTACAGAGCTGCCGTCATATCCTGTTTATGTTACTTTGTGATATCTATATATCGTGTACAATACAGTGGTGATATGTGACTTTGTTTTACAGAGCTGCCGTCATATCCTGTTTATGTTACTTTGTGATATCTATATATCGTGTACAATACAGTGGTGATATGTGACTTTGTTTTACAGAGCTGCCGTCATATCCTGTCTATGTTACTTTGTGATATCTATATATCCTGTACAATACAGTGGTGATATGTGACTTTGTTTTACAGAGCTGCCGTCATATCCTGTCTATGTTGCTTTGTGATATCTATATATCGTGTACAATACAGTGGTGATATGTGACTTTGTTTTACAGAGCTGCCGTCATATCCTGTTTATGTTACTTTGTGATATCTATATATCGTGTACAATACAGTGGTGATATGTGACTTTGTTTTACAGAGCTGCCGTCATATCCTGTTTATGTTACTTTGTGATATCTATATATCGTGTACAATACAGTGGTGATATGTGACTTTGTTTTACAGAGCTGCCGTCATATCCTGTTTATGTTACTTTGTGATATCTATATATCGTGTACAATACAGTGGTGATATGTGACTTTGTTTTACAGAGCTGCCGTCATATCCTGTCTATGTTGCTTTGTGATATCTATATATCGTGTACAATACAGTGGTGATATGTGACTTTCTTTTACAGAGCTGCCGTCATATCCTGTTTATGTTACTTTGTGATATCTATATATCGTGTACAATACAGTGGTGATATGTGACTTTGTTTTACAGAGCTGCCGTCATATCCTGTTTATGTTACTTTGTGATATCTATATATCGTGTACAATACAGTGGTGATATGTGACTTTGTTTTACAGAGCTGCCGTCATATCCTGTTTATGTTGCTTTGTGATATCTATATATCGTGTACAATACAGTGGTGATATGTGACTTTGTTTTACAGAGCTGCCGTCATATCCTGTTTATGTTACTTTGTGATATCTATATATCGTGTACAATACAGTGGTGATATGTGACTTTGTTTTACAGAGCTGCCTTCATATCCTGTTTATGTTACTTTGTGATATCTATATATCGTGTACAATACAGTGGTGATATGTGACTTTGTTTTACAGAGCTGCCGTCATATCCTGTTTATGTTGCTTTGTGATATCTATATATCGTGTACAATACAGTGGAGATATGTGACTTTGTTTTACAGAGCTGCCGTCATATCCTGTTTATGTTACTTTGTGATATCTATATATCGTGTACAATACAGTGGTGATATGTGACTTTGTTTTACAGAGCTGCCGTCATATCCTGTTTATGTTGCTTTGTGATATCTATATATCGTGTACAATACAGTGGTGATATGTGACTTTGTTTTACAGAGCTGCCGTCATATCCTGTTTATGTTACTTTGTGATATATCTATATATCGTGTACAATACAGTGGAGATATGTGACTTTGTTTTACAGAGCTGCCGTCATATCCTGTTTATGTTACTTTGTGATATCTATATATCGTGTACAATACAGTGGAGATATGTGACTTTGTTTTACAGAGCTGCCGTCATATCCTGTCTATGTTACTTTGTGATATCTATATATCGTGTACAATACAGTGGTGATATGTGACTTTGTTTTACAGAGCTGCCGTCATATCCTGTTTATGTTGCTTTGTGATATCTATATATCGTGTACAATACAGTGGAGATATGTGACTTTGTTTTACAGAGCTGCCGTCATATCCTGTTTATGTTACTTTGTGATATCTATATATCCTGTACAATACAGTGGAGTAGTGGAGATATGTGACGTTGTTTTCATCATTAATTTAGGATCCAATTTTCATGGATTAGTTTTGGTCTGACCCTTCGATATATTTAATGTGGTTATTTAGTTAGGAATAAATGTTGATGAAGTTTTGACCTATTTGACATTGATGTCAAAGGTCAAACAACTTTCTCAACTTAAATCCAGAATGACGAAAACTACATTTTGCCGCAACTCACTTTCTAAGATAAGTTGCATTGCTTGATGGCTTATTTGCATGATAGTTTGATCGGCAGAACCAGCAACAAGGTCAAAAGGTCGGACATCTTCATTGTATAATGTATAGTGTATATTTTATATTGATCTTGACCATGTGTAAGACGAGCTGCTAAGCTCAACATGCAATCAAGTTTAAATAAAGTCTATTATTATTATTATTATCTAAATCACTTTAATGGTTTAAAGCGGAAAGCAATACAAGTCAATTAAACGTAAAATCTTATCGTTTTATATGAAAATATCGTGACCTTACCATCTGATGGTAAAGTTATGTGGTGCCATACCTGGGCAAAACTTTTGACATGGTAATTATTCTTCAGTTTTCTATTGGTAATCATCAGGTTTGATGAATAAAATCATTTAAACGGACAGCCATACATGTATAATACCATAAAAATATAATACCATATAAACATTAGAAGTTATGTACTGTAAAATTTGGATCGAAACAAACATAAAGAAATCACTTTACAATTCTACTTGTATATTCTTGATATAATTTTAAGATGTATTTAGTATATTAACATTGGTGGTCCTGGATGGGCATTAACTGATTATTTAAATGAAAAATATTAAACACAAATCAAATAACCGATGCATATAGTTTTGTGGTTACAGAAGATATATGATAGTCAAGGAGATTATAAGGCGCGGAATGAACTATTGATATCTAATATGATTGGTTTGGTAACCAAAGTACATCAGACAAAACATCGTTCACGGAGTGTCATACATTCTAGATACATCCTCCATGTGTTTTAGAATGGATATGACGGTATACACTTACCAACATTCCTTTAAATATCTTAATTCACTTCAATAAAACACTCATTTAACACACAATCATATCTTATGAAGTGAGTCTGTTTATAAAATAGTCGGTCGATTGCACAAGTAAAATCAGCCAATTCAATGATCCAGCGATGTGTAAGTATATACAAACGATGGGCGTATCTGTGTTTGTATGTGGTTTAACAAAACGTCGTCACAATGAGGTCATTCTGGCCCATTACATGGTACGGTGACCCGGCATAATGCGGTCAGCTACCGGCGGGTTCTTTCTCAATAGCTGTGTGTACTATACTATATGGGATGAGGACAGATCGGTAGAGCACCCGTTATAGGCTCATTATAAAGTCAGAGAGGACTTTCATTCACTTCGATACATACATACAGATCTTAAATTAGTGACCATAACTTTTATAAAAAAAAGTTTTTATTTGTGCGAACCTTGACGAGCTTCATAGAACTCGGAACAAGATAAAAGAATGTTTGATTGTAAAGCAGGTCATTTACGCGAGGATGACATTTTCTCAATCTCTAGGTTTTGACCCATGCACTGACAAATACCGTTTGGACTGCGGAAAAATTCCCATTTTTAATGTTTACGATCAATACTACCTATGGAAGAAGCGATTTGTCGAATACGTAGCCAATACATCTCTGTGTTTGAATACAAAATTACGTCTTATCTCACGAAATAGTATATGTCATTACTACATGTTTTAAGTCCGTCTTGAAAATTAAATGATACTAAAAGTTTGAAGAGGCTTTGGGTGTTGGGTTATGTTGACATTTTAAAGCGTCGATGGCTATTCGCAGTGAAATCTATACATGTACTGAGAAGGTGATAGCTTTTTTCAGAGCAATACCACCATTGTTTGACGTGTTAAGGCGTTAATACAAATGATGATTCCACACAGGTTTTATATGGATATGTGAAAACGACGTGTATTTCCGCACGGTGATAGTTTAGCTAATCGGCGATCTTCCATAATTCTTTTTTTACAACATAACAAAATCGTAAATTATGTAAGCTAGTTTATGCTTTCCTTTTATTTTATTTTTTCCGCATTCAGATCTTGGAACATTAAATTTTGATGTGAGCATTTTCATTTTGGGCCTTTTTTGTGTTTGATGTCATTTTGACAGTTTCAGGTCATGAGGAATTTACGTACCAGAAGAAAACAGTAGAACGAAGGTCCAAAAATCTCGAATCAAACAGCCACGACGGTTACTACATCACCATTCGTGGAGAGAACAGAGAATACAAGTGTAGGGTTTAGTTTCTTCAAATCTGATGTACAGATTGGGGAAATTTACGTAATTTATCATCTTACACAATCGAAAGCAATATGGATTATTTGTCAATGACTCCAATCCATTTAGTTTTTGTTCAATTTTAGAAACCATCCATGCACATTTCAATGATATACAGATTTAAGATCTTCTTAATTATCTCTACAGCCGTTTATCTCTATTTTTGTTTTGATTTGTGTATAAAAATAAATCAATATCAAAAGATAAATTAAGATATAAAATAATTTCTATGAATTCGAAGCCTACCTTAATGACTAAAAGCATATAATTGTATTGATATTTTTTTTAATTTTTCATAAAAAATGCATGTGTAACGGAACTTTTGGAGGGCAGAATATATTTCTAATACCAAATCGGGGATTTTTCAGGGTCGCTTTCCCATCAATTTTATTTTCATTAACTATCTTCCTTTGTTGCACTTTGCATCATATCTTGTTTTCTTGATGTGGAACAAAATATACCCTCTTTGATAATTATGTTGTCATTTTTTAATTGGTAAACAAATGGAGAAAAAATAACAATATATTATCTGTGTTCCTGTGTAGTTGTTAATGATATCTGTCTACATGTTGTGACCCCGAGGTTCTGTCAGCTATACACTATAACGTCCACCAGGGTGGGTGGGTGTCAACTCTGACTGTCCTTCATTAACTGTTCTTCCCAAATCTCGCTTCCGGCTTTTTAAAATGATAAATACCACTTAAAGTCGGGGTATTTATTGTAGGGATTGGTGTTTCTGTCTGTCTGTCTGTCTCCTTTTTATACTTTGTAGCAAGATCAGTTGTGTGTGTCTTTAAACAAACATCACGATTACGTATATCATAAAATGAAAATAGTAAATATATCCGCTCAGTGTACACACTTTGGTAGTCTAAGATCAATATTTGAATTTAATTAAACGAGTTTTCCGATAAAGTTTGATTTTCTTTTGATGAGTAACCGCATCATTGTGTAATTTTAACAAATAACAATTTGTATAAGAAGTTATCTTGAATTGGAAAGGTAAATATCGCACTGCCTCGCCTTTGGACACTGATCAGCATGCCGCCACGAAGACTGAATGGTGACGTCGTACCACAGTCAACATCCCTTCATTTTGGGGTCGTGGTATTGAGCCCTACGTTTACCAGTTTTACATATTCGTAGGTCGGTGGGTTTTTATCATGGTACTTACAAAACATGCAATACTAGTAGAATTGTACGAAATTAGTTTAACCAAACTATTGACCAACCGAAAACAAAAACCTAATGCTGATAAAGAGATTTGGTTAGTTAAATAGATTAACGTCCTATCAACACACAGGTTTCCCGTGTATGTGATATGTTATGCGTGTGTGAAGTGTGTGTGTGTTGTTTGTGTGAAGTGTGTGTGTGTTGTTTGTGTGAAGTGGGTGTGTGTTGTTTGTTTGAAGTGTTGGTCTGTTGTGCGTGTGAAGTGTGTGTGTGTTGTTTGTATGAAGTGTGTGTGTGTTGTTTGTGTGAAGTGTGTGTGTGTTGCTTGTGTGATGTGCGGCTGTGTTGTTTGTGTGAAGTGGGTGTGTGTTGTTTGTGTGAAGTGTGTGTGTGTTGTTTGTGTGAAGTGTGTGTGTGTTGTTTGTGTGAAGTGGGTGTGTGTTGTTTGTGTGAAGTGTGTGTGTGTTGTTTGTGTGAAGTGTGTGTGTGTTGTTTGTGTGAAGTGTGTGTGTGTTGTTTGTGTGAAGTGGGTGTGTGTTGTTTGTTTGAAGCGTGTGTGTGTTGTTTGTGTGAAGTGGGTGTGTGTTGTTTGTATGAAGTGTGTGTGTGTTGTTTGTGTGAAGTGGATGTGTTGTTTGTGTGAAGTGGATGTGTTGCTTGTGTGATGTGCGGCTGTGTTGTTTGTGTGAAGTGGGTGTGTTGCTTGTGTGAAGTGCGTGTGTGTTGTTTGTGTGAAGTGTTGGTGTGTGTTTCTTGTGTGAAGTGGGTGTGTGTTTTTTTGTGTAAAGTGGTGTGTGTTGCTTGTGTGAAGTGTGGGTATTTTGTGTGTGTGAAGTGTGGGTGTGTTATTTGTGTGAAGTGAGTGTGTTGTTTGTGTGAAGTGGGTGTGTGTTGTTTGTGTAAAGTGTTGGTGTGTTGTTTGTGTGAAATTTGTGTGTTGTTTGTGTGAAGTGTGGGTGTTTTGTTTGTGTGTTGTTTGTGTGAAGTGTGTGAGTGTTGTTTGTGTGAAATGTTGGTGTGTGTTGCTTATGTGAAGTGGGTTTGTGTTGCTTTTGTGAAGTGTTGTGTGTTGCTTGTGTGAAGTGGGTGTGTGTTGTTTGTGTAAAGTGGTGTGTGTTGCTTGTGTGAAGTGTGGGTATTTTGTGTGTGTGAAGTGTGTGTATGTTGTTTGTGTGAAGTGGATGTGTGTTGTTTGTGTGAAGTGTAGGTGTGTGTGGTTTGTGTGAAGTGGATGTGTGTTGTTTGTGTGAAGTGTAGGTGTGTGTTGCTTGTGTGAAGTGGGTGTGTATTGTTTGTTTCAAGTGGGTGTGTGTTGATTGTGTGTAGTGGGTGCGCGTTGCTTATGTGAAGAGTGGGTGTGTTGTTTGTGTGAAGTGTGGGAGTGTTGTGCGTGTGAAGCGCGTTGAAGTGCGTGTGTAGAGAACTAAGGTATGTTCGTTTTGTACCTCTTAGTAATAGTAGAAATATCGCCGTTTTATAGGGATATTTCACTGATGCATTTCACCGAAGACGTCAAACAAGGTCACATTATACTGACAACGGGCAAACCATTCGTCTAACTCCCTTAATGCTGAGCGCTAAGCAGAAGCAAGAACTACCATATTTATAGACTATTGTGTCTCGGCCAAGGAACAGAATCCAGAGTATTACTTACATGGGCGAGCGCTCAACTATTGGCCAATATCCTTTGGACGGCCGTAACGTATTTATGCGTAATTATGCATTTGCCCTTTTTCATGCACCCTTTTGGAGCCCCACTGAGACCCTTGAAAACTAAATACGAGTTTTTTGAAAAGGAGATGTTCATCACTATATAACATGTCAATATCGATTCGGTCAATGCATTAGTGACGCCACAAATCACCTTTGAATGTGCCCAAATAAGTCAAAAATTGAGGTCTGAAATCCGGATTTTAGTGTGTGCCCGGAAACCTGTCGTTGTGAGCTTAATTATCAAGATACAGATATGCAGATGGTCTTAAACGATAGAAAAGATTTCAAAGTAAGAGAAAATAGAGAGAAAGGGAAAAGAAAGGGGGAAATAGCACCGATTTCAAAAAAAAACAAAAAAAACAAAAAAAAACAAGTCCCACGCGCAGGTTTCTGCCTCCCATGACCCGTGCGTGGTGATCTCGAGGGGCTTCTGGTGACTGTTTTTGCTTGTTTGCAGAATTTATTATTGTGAAAATGGCATCAAACCGTCATCTAGATGCAAACTGCTTTCATAAATGGTATTTGTTATAACCTACTATCAAAATTGAGTCAGGTTCGAATCTTGGCGGCCGTCGAAAGGATATAGGACGAATAGAATAAATAATATCCCGTAAGTCGTTTTCACGATATCATGCATTAGGATCAGCGATACAAATTATTAAGCCCTAGATTTAGTTCGTAGAAAGTTTAGCGTTTTGTGGAAGTATTTTCTATTAGTAGCGATGCACATCGTACGTAATACTATCTATGTCGTGACTGAATGAAATGAAATATTGAGAAAAAATGATATCTTGAAGAAAAAAAACCCAGGAGACTGATAAGCAAATTGCTCATATCAGTAATATTCTCTTATCTGAATGTAAAAAAGAGAGGATAGAAAATAACAAAAACGAGATACACAATGTTAACTGTTTCAAATGATTCCCGCTACACATACAACCGTAAAAGAGAGGATAGAAAATAACAAAAACGAGATACACAATGTTAACTGTTTCAAATGATTCCCGCTACACATACAACCGTAAAAGCTTAGCAGTGGTCAACCCTGTCAACAGTGTTGCTAAAATATTAAGGAATGCCTCAGTGAGATAACTCTATAAATCGCCTTTAATCAATCGCACACCAGGAAAAAGAAACATAAATACCAAACTGTCTTATTAAACTTATACACACCCATCTTTAAATGTCCAATGATCTTAATGTTTGAGGAATTAACTCAATGTCGTAGCCACCAGTGTCGCGGGAGGTAGCCTCGATATGCTACCATCAACATAGGCAAAGAACAACGATATTGCTAAACATATAGTATAATGAAAAAAATCCCTTAACCAACCAAATATGGACCAAGTGTTACAGCAGAGTTAGAAGTTTTAGGTTTATTCACGGGGAAACCCATCGAAGTGTAAGTAATGTTCGAATTTTCATATTAATCACTAAAGTACATTGATGATAATTCAAACATGTACATGTAAGTAATAAATAGCATCTGGCACGCTTGACTACCTCTCACAGAGTTAACATACATGTAGTTAGATTTTTTTTCCGATAAGGTCATAATAACCTATTTAAACATCCTTCAAAATGTAATTGATTAGCTTACAAAGCGTTTTTTTTAATATCAAATTGTGTATTTATTTATGAAATTTGTCACGTTAATTGATTTTTTAGGTGCTGATCAAAGCTGGTGATAGATTTGTATATTCATACCACAAGGCCAAATTCATGCTAGACTCATAGTGAAATACGTAGATCCATGTTTTCTCCACGAGAATAAACTGACCAAGGTACTGTATTCCTTTTTGTGACCCCACATTTATCGTCCGTTGTCACATCTTACTTTATTTGACAATTGATATCGATTAAATTTTATAAATACAATAAGATTTGTATTTGTCTATATTGAATCGACTCATGATTTGAATGATATTTCCATGTCTTAGTTAACGATACTTATTATTCGCGCCGGCAGTCATGATGTACTTTAGCGTACGGTAATTGTTGTGTCTATATTTGCATAAAAAAGTCAATCCGTCTTATCATGACGTGTGCTTTTATTAGCATGTCTAATATTGTATGATTTAACATTTTTTTTTCACAGTTTTTGTCATTTGTAGATGTTATCATATGAAGCAATACTACTGGAAAAAAAAGTTTCAATGGGAAGTTCAGAATCACTCTAAGTAAAATGTATTTATCTTGGTGGTGGTTTAGTTCAGATTATTATGCCACAAACCCTGCAACGTGTTCGTGGTGATAAATGGTTAAACATCGTTAAGATATTTTTCTTTTTCAGTTTTGATAATATCTTGAAAAAATCTCAAGTCAATTATTTCACTTGTCAAGATATGTTTGCGTGTGTATATTATAGAGGAGATTTATAGATAGCGTCACGAAAGCTTTGTGCAAGGCTAACAATAACACGTTTTAATCCTAACGGTGGCAAAGACAAATTCTGATTTTTAGACCTCATTTTAACTTATCAAAGTTGTTATAGTAGTGAAGAATTATTCATTAATTATAGCATCTGACACGTGTAGATCTGTTACAAAAATAGGATTTTTTTTTATCTTTTTTAAAATCGACGGGGTTTTCTCTTTTATTCATTTTTTATCGGGACACACCCAGTTGATTTCCTTTAAGCTGAATACAAGTTTCAACTACATAACGGATGAGAATATTTATTTTATACAAATATATATTTGCATTTAGATACTTTGCTATAGGCTAGAGGGCCGCTTCATTGATGTTTGTTATAATATATGCAGCATGTCGAACCGAATGCTGAATGCTAGCTTTACACTACCCAATTTTAATGCATATCATTTACATAAAAGGTTGCGGAAGTTTGGCTTTTGACATTCAGTATATGTACCTTTTTTACTTAACACACCCATACACAAATTAAAATTCGCGTGTGAACCTGTCAGAATGTATTGTAGGTGGTATATATTCTAACTGAATACGTAAACTCGGGCGTATTTGTTCACTAATAATGGAAGGTACTCAAAGAAACCGTCAGACATAATATTGAAGCTGTCATTGTTGTAATTCTTGTTGTTATTCTTTTTTATTGTAATCTTTCGCTCGTAAACCTCAGAAAAGTCATATTTTGTGTAATCAATTGACCAAAATGATTTTGAATTGACGTTTGTCATGATTTAAGCGCATGACGACATAATATATAATTGTCCTAACGAGGTCCCTTTTTGTCTTCTCTACCGAGAAATTTCTTCTGATATCAACTCAGGTCAACAAATGAATATGCGTGATTAAAACAGATAATCTGTCTAAAAAGCACAGCTCGCTGAAATTTTTGTTCTCTCTGTATTTTGGTTTTAAAGCCCATTATCAATCAAACAGAAGACAGATGTTATCAATACAGAAATGTAGATGTAAACGTAACTTTCGACATTTTCAGTGTTTTACTAAAATTGACGACTTTTTCCATATCGAACAAGCATTGCTTCAGTGTTTAAATCACTGAAATATATCAATAAAACATACCGTAACGTTCAGTCCATAACGCAATTTTGGTATTTGCTATGTCATAACACGGGGATTTCACGATCCCAATACGGCGGCCTGGGTAAAGTACAATTTAGCCCTGATTCATTTCCGGTGTTTGAGACGTCATCTTTTAAAGTGAATTTTGTGACGTCAGAATCACTGGAAGGTGGGTTTAATCGGCGGTAAATGATACTTTACCCATGTCGTTTTGGTATCCCGAAACCGTCACATTGTTGAGTGTTTAATTCCCTGATCAATCTGCTGCCTCTGTATATGACGGACTTGTCATTTATATTTGAAGTGCAGTCGATGAGACATTGGATGCTTACTTTTCAGGAACACCTGAATCAGTTTAGCTATGTTGTTATTTCGTGTCCTTGTTCAGTATTATTCATTCCGTGTCACAACAGATCGTGTAATAGACGTGCTGACAGTGAAACAGACCCCAGGGATGTTTATACTCGGACATTGATACAGACATACAGTCGGTTATCATTGGAAATGAACAATGGTATTCAATATCATCTTCAGTCCCATATATTACACACCGCCATGTAAGCGACAATCTGTCGATCTAATTACTGACTGTAGCGAACGTTTAATTATTCGGGATAATACTACCAGTTTAATCTATCATGAATATATACGTATGTTAGCTGTTTTCTTTAACAGACTACCATTTGAGTCTTGATTGGACAATCATTGTTGACGCTGCCCTGCGGATTGGGCGTAAAACTATGACCGTACATGGCATGATTATAAAAGATATCCTAATTTGATATCTGATATTCTAGGTTATGCCTAAAGTACAGACTTTCACCTTCTCCATCACACTATCTCGCCGATTTTAGGAATGATTTTGATTTTCTTCTTTGAGTCCTACCTAGTGGTACGAATACAAGGAGCATGAACCATGCAAGTCTATCCATCTAAACGGCCATACATACACATGTCTGTATACAGTAAGATCAGTCCCTAATGAAATAATTGATAATAATAAATAAACGACTATTGTTGTGTTAATAACCGCCCTATCTGTTGGAAGGTAAATGCAATAAAAACACATATCAAATGGGACACCCTAGAAACACCACCAATAACAGACAATAAACATATGTTGCCTCTGTTGAAGTTTATTCCGTTTTATGTGCAAATGTAAGTATATGTATATATAGTGTCTAAGTAAGCCATCATTGGCTGGACATGTCTTACATTTGATATAGTTTTACTTTTATGAAATGTTTTTACATATAGGTTGTAAGATGTTTGACACTTTAATAAAACAATTGAATTGAATTGATTTATTTTACCTCGACTAACATCTTTGTTTGAGTACAGATTGTGCTGTATCATAACTCTTTAAAGCGTAACGGTAACTGTCGATGACTCAAAACAATAAATAGCGGCTTACAGGTGTAATGAGATCCGCCTATGGAAATATCAAACGGCCAAGTCACACTCCTCTAAAATAAACCAACGAAACTAGTTCGTTTAAAGTTCAATTTAAGCCAATGATCAAATAATTAATTTGAAACCATGACTTTGTGTTGTGTTGGACAGACCTCCAAGGTAAGAGTATCGTGTAGACAAACGGGTAAAGTTTTACTTAATGACCTAATACATTTCTACAGTGGGACAGATGATGTTTGACATTCTATAACTTCATGTCCTGCCAGTGGCTAGCTAATTAAGCACTAGCACACGATCAATGTCTGGTGGAAGCCGTTACTAGAATGAAGACCATCAATGACCCATTGTTAAAGTATTTTTCAGATTAAGAACAAAAGTTTACTGAATAAAGATTTCTAATGTTACTATGTGTTTAGTACATACTGCAAAAACCAGCTGTCTTTTTGAGCGCGATTTACCTTCGCGAATTTCGCGATCCAACTGAGTTTGCGAATGGTTATTCCCATGAATTAATAATTACTAAATATATTGTACGGAAATTCTAATAAATTTGAAACTGATCGCGAACTTTTAAAGCCGCGAAAGAAAGCTGTTAAAAAAGCTGGTTAACAGTACACAGGAAATATTTCTTCACGCGATTTTCACGTGAACCGGGGGCAAAAAGTGAATTTCACGTGAAAAATTTCATGTGAAAAATGACGTGAAGAAATATTGCTTGTGTTTGTAAATATCATAAGGAGATCATAAATTTTTATCTTTATATTCGGAACAGTGTATCTTTGACGATCTCATTACATCTGTCGACATAATAACAACTGATGTAAATAAAGATATGTATCAAGAGACATGATATACAAAGATTTGTGAATCACCGCCTTTCAAAGAGCTTTATCAAATGTGAAAGAGACCCCATACACATAAACGTCTAACTGAGAGGTGTAATACCGACTCGGTGTGACAGCCTCCTGGATATCTTAGTTAACTCGTGAAAGTCCAGTAAGTGTAAACTGTGTGGACCTGATTCAGACCTGGTGTGATGTGACCTATTCCGGGCATCTGTCACAGTTAACATACCCCCTCCCCAACTCCTCTCCACGCACGTTGTCCGTGTTAGTTGATTATCCTGCATTAGATATCTACATCTTCTATATGTTAATGACCACTGCCATCCTAACCAATCTACCAGCCTATATAGCATGTATAGCCTGGTGTTAAGAATTATTATAGTTAGTGAACTTTACCTATAGGAGTTCATGGTCGTTCAGCATGTTCAATACTCTTGTTCAATAGCTTTTAATTAATTACAAAATTTATGAGCAATGATTCATTAGCATACAACTGTAAAACACTTGGATTTGCAAAAAGATACCGTTAAAAATGTAACCCCACTGGTGTCTTTCGAATCGCACACATTGATCACGTAATGATACAACTTTGTTATATATATCGAAATTACAATGTAATATTTAATTATATATGATAAAAGATGCCGTATTGATGCCATTGGGTTCTTATCTAATTAGTAAAGCTTCATATCAGTTATACAGGACATTTGGAAACGAGTACTAACCATTTGGAAAGTAGAAATAGCTACCCCAAACTCATACATAAGTGACCACTAACGGCTTCCTTATCACAATGCTAGGAGTAGATTGATGAGAGTGACTGTGCACCGAACAGAAAAAGTCTCTACGACCATATATGGTCGATTATAACCGTACAGTCTTAAAACCTGCATTCATCGGGCGCTACTATTTTACTCAGTATCGTAGCAATCGACCAGCCCATCAATGCTGTCATTCCAACACAATGACTGACCACCATAACTAAAATCGTATCATTGTAAAACACGGATAAAACAGTTTTGGGAAATGTACTGTTAACAAGTTGTAAGTGGCTTAATTAAGGTAAGCAGGTCTCTATATGTCACACCTGTACGAGTGTTAGTGGACACCTTTAGTAACACCAGTAAACTGGTACAAAAGTGACCAAGTCTAAAACAGAATGGACGTTTATTGTGTGAGAGAGAAGCCGGGGTTCACACATACAAAAACTACCAACAACCGTCTACTGATCTACTTAACCACTTCGTCAATTTTTGTAATTTTCCTTGGCCTATAGGGTAATAAAAATGTTATACTAATGCCATGGTATAAAACGATGGAAGCTAATTAATATTTCTTCATAAATAAGATATATGAAGTTATCAACATCTGTCATACGACACGAACATTGACCACTTCGGGAAATAATGTTTTATCAATATGAAGATAAATCTGAGCAAACCAATGGGTCCCAGCGCGTGGATGCAAACGGAGTCTATGTCGTGCAAGCATTCAGCTTCCGGCCTCTTTGCGTTTAATGCAAATACCCCGACGACGCGCTAGCATAGAAATTAACCTATATTACATATGGATTTTAAATCATCGAAGTATAAACAACAGGAGCGTAGAGCCAACTGAAAACTATTGTTAATAATACAATATACATTGTACATGTCTCCATCATTCTTATTGTTTGCAAATATTTTTTAACAACTCGATCTGGAGAAAACTGGTCTGCAAATTAATACACATTCTTGACCACCGATACGCATTCAGTCGAAACTATACGATAATGTTAAATGTCGGTTATACTTTAGACCAATTATTTTAAATAGAGAATGTGCTGAAGGCAACGTTTTCGCGTATTAATGTCAAGGCTTGTAAGATTCGGCAGGGTATCGCTACATTCATGTAAATACTGATATTTATTTCTCACTCTGTTTTATAATCAAATTGGTTGGCCAGAGTTCCATTAGAGTCTATCCTAGACCACTCATTGTCATTAGTCCGTTAGATATCGATTTCCAAGTTTTCTCATTTTTATTTTCTAATTTATTGTGAACAATACCTATTTGCGTATTGGATATCACAGAAAAAACATGCTTGTTTAATAAATACATCAGAAAACAAATTAATGATTTATTCTATCACAGAAATCATGGTTAATTTCTTGGCGCACTCGTGTCACCAGAGCCGTCATGTTTTAGCCACCAAATTGTGTGCCTTTAGGTTTTATCCAAAAATAATAAATGCAGAATTAAAGATAGTGTTGCATTTGTTTCTTGATAAACGTCATGTACTACCGACGTGACCATCTACTGCATGGACACTTTTGATAAATTAATGCATGTGTCTTTATCGTTTGAGTAAAATCACGATTAAACATGATAAAGAAATATTGCTAAAACGTTTATATCAAATGTTGTATTACTTACCTCGGAATTTCCGAGATCCCAACTTTAATTGTTCATATAGTTTCCAAAACGAAATATATTGGTTTAGTTACAAAACCAATACTCCAAATTGTTATCCGAAAGGTTCACACTTAATTCCTGTGATTTTCGGTGTAATGAAGTAAAATTATTGATACCTCAGAAGGTTATTTCACTTCATGCATTGCTGTTTACGTGAAGACTTTTGTAACGAATTCGCTCACAACCAAAGAATTCTTTGTAACTAATGTTTTATATAAATTTATATAACACACTGTCTTCACGGCGAAAATATATCATCCACTTCTATTATTTTTCTTTTTGTGTAAAATCCACTTAAAATGATATACATGTAAATTAATCCACCCGATTACTCCAATTTCCTCTGTGTACAAGTCATCCGGGCGATTATGTAAAATTATATACACCGACTCACGAAGTGCGAAATCTACTTGCTTTTCGAAAGTATACGAAAATTGAACTACGAATCTATACATTGAACCGGAAGCACTAGTGCGCGGTATGTGACCCGCATCTGGGAAGTGCGCATGCTCATTGGACATTTCATTGATCTCGTTCAGTGGTTAGCGAAATCTGTTGATGCGTGGTTAAATATATTTAAACACAATGTGGATTTAATCAGATGGTATCGGACACGGTAAACGTAGAGTTGGTATAACGTAAATGGAAGTGAAAATTGTGAACTTTAAATTTGATTATATGTGGTGAACCTGCTGCTAGTTGTTAGGTCACACACGTTCAGGTCTATCGGTCGCATGTACCCACTTCATTTTGTTGCTATAAAGGAGGCGTAGGTAGCTTTCTGTAATATAGGTATCTAGAAGTATCTAATGGACACTTTTACGTCGAAAGTTAATTAAATAATTCGTAATCCTTTTGAAACTTTAGTAAAAAAAATACGGAAAACAAGAAACGAAACCATACCGAGGTGACTAGTGAATAATCGTATACACCGTACAGTAGGAGATCAGTTACACCCTGTATATACTGGCAACTGTGTCATGTACTTTACCTATCTACATATTTAAATATAGTTAAATGTATGTATTAGAACCATTAAAACTATATTCTTTCAGTGGCATTGCTATTTGATGACAGAAATATGTACCGAACCCCGTTGACTTATTCAACTGAAATTTACATTTTTTTTGCATATTTTGCCAAAATTTACAAAAAAAAAACAAAAACAAAAAAAAAACAGTTGTACCTAAGGTGAGGCCTGATGCATACACACTTATTATCAACTTACTAATTTATGTTCATTATCTTAAAGTACACAAGAAGTGATACATACACAGTATCACTAGTGTAGACAGGTTCTAAAGCCTTAAGGAAGGCGTCCTTTGTATGCAATGTGTTGCGTGTGTGAATGTGTATGTTCTAAGGAGGTGTGATATGTTCGTGTTTTGTCCCCTTGCGATAGCGGGTCACTGGATCGTGCCGCCGACGACACCTTACAAGCACACCCCAACCCCGTTCACATTATACTGACAACGGGCAAACGAAGAATGCTAGTTACATACATTACAGTGATATTTGAGGTAAATATCACGCGATTAACTGAGCCAACTCGCATTCACTCTCACAAATAAAAGCGACAATGATCCTAAAGGAGACTTGTGCAAGACTAACCTACCGATCGGTGACGTTTATGACATCACTAGTACGTAAACAGACTCTAATAACTGCAAACAAATGTATTCCGGATATGTTTTATATTCTACAAAATTACTCCTGATTTCATTGCATCCAACATATAAAGTTAGTTTTTGAAATAATTCTTGAAAATATAGTTGCGTAAGAAACGGCGTATTGTTAATATGTTCATTTAACACTCAATAGAGTCCGGATTCCTTTGCATGGAATATCCGGATTATGTCGTTTTGGAAATTACACATTCGGAAATCTACAGCCACAAACAGGAAATCCTTCACTCAGCACCACAGTCATAACACTGATGCTGTACCAGGAACAGGAGTTTGACATCCTGCATATACACATATATAAAAAAACGGGAACAGAGAAATAAATACTCCCAATCACAACAGATCAAGGAATGAGTTTTGTCATATGCATGTCTTGGACCGGAGCTGTGGATGATGGAATCCGGGATTGTATGTTAACGGTTAAAAATTTGAATCATAAATAAAAACATAGGACAATTTAGGGACAATGTTATCATTTCGCCCAGTTAAATCGATATATTTACATTTGCTTGTCACTTCTACTATATAAACTAACCAAGGTTAAGTGGAAAATATGACGGTATAACTGACACCCAAAACATGACCATTTTGACGTCACTAATGTTGACGTAGTGACGTCAGATGATCACCGTCAAAATGGCTGTTCCATCTTGTGAATGAAATCGTCGTTGATAAACGGCTTGTCTAGCTTAAACAATGTTAATGCAGATACCATAAAATGAATTGATAATGTAAATATAAGCAAGCGCGCTTTGTGAAGATTATCTGCAAAGCTCTGGCATCTTTTTATTGACCATAGATGCCATAGGACGATAGTAATTTGTAATCCAGGGCCCAGTTCTTCAAGTTCAAAAGATGATTAGGCTTATCACAGTTTAACGATAATTTTCAAATCAAGATAAAATAATTTCTGGTGATACAAATTTCACAAAAATTTACAAGAATCTTAAGAGCTCTATTCTCTGTTTACTTGCTGAGTTTAACGAAGATATAATGACAAATGTTGCAATAAATGAGAAAGGAAAACTTCACTACTCATGTGATTAAGATTCATGCTTTGAACAACGTTTAGTAGCACATCAGAGTACGTATTTTTACTTTTGTTATCCTGTTATTTCATTCACCCCCAGGGAGGAGACACGTTATCTTGGTGTTTCATTTACAGATAAGCATTTTTTTATCTGTATATATTGATGTACTTTTTATATCATACCAATTTATTAACATTAAAATCTCGCCCGTGATTTATTAAAGGGAGAAACGAACGAGGCTTGTTCAAATGTTCATGTTTATGAAACAGCTTATAACCAATTATCCATAATTGGTGTCATAAGTTGTGGTGTTATATCCTATATCGGTTATTCTCCACACTACATCTAATTAAGGTAGCTTCATACTTTTGGTAAAACACATGCCTTTTTTTCTAACATGTCTTATTTTCTTGCTCTTGGACTTTGGATTGACTCGACATAACAACACTTTGTTGGGACCATGTCAGGATCCTATAAGACATGTTCTAGCCAAACCCCAAAGGTAGAACTTGAGGAGAAGTTGAAAACGTATTTTCAAGATGGCGGCAGACAACATAAATGCTAAATTAAAACCAAAAAGCAAAAAAAAAAAAAAAAAAAAAAAAAAAAGAAAATGTTTTAGATGCTTCAGACTCCTTAATATCGATAGTAATTTAACTCACCTCGGTGTTTGGTTATGAAATCCTCTTTTCTTTCTTTTGAATTTCTAGAAAACGCACCAACGTATCCAGAACCTACCCTGCCTACTGTATATATCCCACATATTTCTCATGATTATCGTAAAATACTGAATACTGAGAAATTAACAATTTCACAAGATATTTATATGTAAAAACGGTTAGACTCTTATAATGAAATGAAATGCAAAGGCAAAAAAAACCCCTGAGAAATGAATAATTCCTAAATGTTTACTTAACTTACATGTGCTCAAAAATCTATTCCTTAGATATACATTTTAACACACACGAGAACTTATTGGGATTTTTCCTTGAAAGCCGGAAGTGAAAGGTATAAGGTTTCCTAAAGTCTGAAAAGAGTAAATTTCAACAACTATACCATATTTACTTATTTATTACTGACATCTGATATATGCACTGTGTTTACTAAAGGAAGGGTTTTCATGTATGGGTGCTTTATAAACATTTCGACCAAGGCATCTGTTTATAAATGGCAATGATGGGCGTGATTTTATACCTTAGGTGGAGTATACTATGATGCATGAAGATAGTTACAGTTTTTATTTGTCAATCGACTTGAATTCAATATCACCAGGATATCTTATATCACACCGGATTTATTATATAATAACGATGAATCATAGTCGAGTATCTGCAAACATCGCCCCACATCATCCAACCATCAATTGCCATAGGTAGGAGTAAGACACAAGCATTGAACAAGTTAAAAAATAATCAGCATTCCACAGCTAACCAATTCAATACTCCTGTCTCATTGGAAAATGTTGATTTCAAAGGAACATTGTAATATCAATGATGAAATAATAAACAAAGCACTCTAGTGACAAAAAGTGTTTCCACGAAAATGGTGGCGAATCGCCAACTCTGTGATGAATACAACATGATACAGATTTAATCACATCCCTTAGAGAGGTGTGAATGTCTTACCTCCTGTTCACATCCATTTCTAACTATTGATGAGGATTTAATATCACTGCGGATCACCACGACCTGTCATGCATTATCATCACGGAGACATAAGAAAGTCTCTATATCCTGACCCAATTTACATTTAGTTTAATCTGAATCACTTATTAAATAAGTATTGAATTTAAAAAAAAAAAAACCTGAAAAAATCCAAATATCACAGCTAAAGAATATAGGTTGATCCATCCAAAAAGTTATGTAGTAAAATTCGTCAGCAAAAAAATTTAATTTTTCTTTTCATTATTATCAATTTATTTTCAAAACGAAGTCAATATTTATAGTTCTTTTTTAATTTATTTTTTATTCATTTTCAAAAGTTTTGTACATACAAAGACAATACAACATATATGAAAGATGTATGTTGGAGTTAATTAAGTTAATACAAAAGTAGTCATGTATACTCATAATATACATCAATCAATGGACAACACATTTACACTAACAAACTCACTGATAATTTATAGAGGATAAGTTCTCAAACATTGATATTTTAAGGTAATATACATTGTTAAGTATCAGAGAGATGCAGGACACACATACATACATACAAGGTACCTCTGTCAAACCCAGGTCAAATATTTATTTTACAAGTTTTTATTGGTTTTTGCATATGTTTTTAATGTTTTAAAATTTAAAATTGGAGCCAAAGTTGTATTTCTGTTAAGACCTGTTGTTTATTTTTTATGTTACTATTGGTTATTAAAATTTTATGAGCTTTCAGTTCAAATTTGATGTGGTTTTTTAAACTAATTAGACAAAGATCTGCTTCAAGACATTTACAGTTATAAATATATTGTTTTGTTAAAAGTAAGATTAAGTTGTCTAAATCAAAATGTGAATATTTATTGTTAACTTTCTTGCCAAATATAAATTCTTGTTTACTGAATCTAAGTCCTAGATTTTTTGTAATAATTGCTATTCTCAGTTGTTTTATCAGATTTGATGTTTTATCACAGTCCCATAGTATGTGTGTTATGGTTTCGGGAGAAGTTTTACAAAATATACATATGTTATTATCCGCTTTACCTATTCTTAGTAAAAATGTCTTAGTAGTCAGTCAATATTTATAGTTGTTAAGTATATGAAGTCTTTAACCTTGAGTAATGCCCAGATTGCACTTCGCTATGAGACCAATATATGGATCTATAAGGGAGCTTCTCATCCCGTACCCGTACCTACTAATGCTGAGAAATTTACGCATGCTTTTAGATATGGTGTATCAAGATAATTTAATATCATTTAATGCCAACTTAGAAACCAAGCAAGTCAATACATTTCAGATCTATATAGATTTCATCTTATTAATTATGATGTTCATGCGGTATGCATGAAGTATGCGGTATTTTTCTTTTTTGATATTTTCACTCGATATTGATCCATCAGAACACAACATTTACAGTAAAAATATCGGTTGGGCGGGAATCGCATTTTTAAATTTCAAATATAATATTACGTGCATGCCTCTAAGATAAATTTTTAATTGTTGGATCATACATGTGTTGTATTATGTTGTCTTAGATATTATTTTCCCTCGAAATTCGTGTCGTATGTGTGGAACTAGATCAGTAAGGCTGATTATGACATGTACTTGTGTTATATTAGACCCAGGACGTACACAGGCAATGGATATTATTTTCCCTCGAAATTCGTGTCGTATGTGTGGAACTAGATCAGTAAGCGTGATAATCGCGGCTGATTATGACATGTACTTGTGTTATATTAGACCCAGGACGTACACAGGCAATGGATATTATTTTCCCTCGAAATTCGTGTCGTATGTGTGGAACTAGATCAGTAAGCGTGATAATCGCGGCTGATTATGACATGTACTTGTGTTATATTAGACCAAGGACGTACACAGGCAATATGTCTTCAGGTAAATTTGACCTGAAAAAATCTTGACCTGAAATTGACCTGAAATTCACATGAAATTCACCTGAAATTGAGGTCACTTTCACATGAAGATTTTTTCAGGTCAATTTCAGGTGAAATCTTCATGTGAATTCAGGTCAATTTCATAGGAATTTCAGGTCAATTTCAGGTCAAGATTTTGACCTGAAATGACTTTTTTGCTCTTTTCAGGTAAATTTGACCTGAAAAATATCACCTGAAATTGACCTGAAATTGACCTGAATTTACCTGAAGACATATTGCCTTTGTAATTATGCAATAAATAGGAGATTCCTTGTTTATTGATCAATAACAGCTATATTTCATCTTGTGAGGTGGAAACTTTGCACCCTCCACTCAATGAAGTATAATTGTTACTTATTAAAAACAATAAATATCCTATATGTATCTATTTGTTAACATCAGAGTGCAATCAGCTTAGCCATGATCGAAATTCTGCCATGTGACTAAGTGCATTCTGAAATACACTGTACGTTTGGTAAGTGTTCAGAAGTAAATATATTACTTATATTAGTTAAGTATGTATTCTTCTGAGGTTTCAGTACCGTTGAAGTCTCGTTTCGACAAAGATCAAAGAAGTTATGAGATTTTCAAATACAATTTATCAATATCTGTAGCAAGTTGCCAGTTGCAAATTTTGTGAAACTTTCTAGTTCTAACTTTAGCAGATTTTTTTATACGGGGATTTTAAGAAATAGCCCATTTGGCGGCCATTGTGAAATTGTGTCTTTTTTCGCTTCAAGTAGAGCCACAGTTTTTACCATTTTTTACTGAAATTGTTATTACTTAAATCATCACTGCACCAGCATTTTTAGCTCTATTGAGCTAATTTTTGCTGTACATCTTTACTTGGTTCGTGATAATTAAAATATTGAGCATTAATGTATGAAATGATTCACTTTTTTCACTTTATTTTTACATTTAATGGTAATTTGAGCACTTTTAATTTTTTACTCTAAAATACTGAAAAATAACAAATATTCAAGTGGGGCAAAAAAGTAAGCACACGGACCCCCCATTTTTCTGCCTGATTATGAAAGAACAACCCTTTTCCTATGGATATGCCAAATATTAGCAAAAGTTTAATACCAGAACTTTTTCTATAAAGGGTTAGATTTGGCAAAAATGGCTGAAAATGGTGCATTTTGTAGCTCAAAATTAAGGGATAGGGGTAGCATATCTTGTTATTCTGAGAAAAAATATTAGTCTTTTTGATCAAAACTGGTATATTTTAAAAGAAGACTACTGGAAAATAAATTCTACAACATAAATACATATCAAACACCTCATTAGGGAATTATGGCTTTAATAACTTGTGTATATGGTCAAAACGGCAAAATTCCCATAGAATCCAATATTTTGTCAACCAGGTATCTTTCAGTGACAGTAGCTCAAAAACGAGCACACGGACATAAGTTTTTTCTTTAATTTTCTTTCATGATATGAACTCCTCTTTCCAAAAATCTATATGAGAAAAAAAAGTTTAATACAAGAAAATTTTGACTTCTCAGAGGAGTACATCCTTAAAGGGACAATTCACTCAGGCTAATTCTTTTACATAACCAAGAAGCAAAATATGGCATAAATGTATTGTTCTACATTTCTTATGAAACATATAACATAAAATATTGACAAATTCCACGTCATTGTTTAGTATTTTAATTAATATCGTTGAAATATCAAATCGTTGATCAATACGATTTAGCAGGTACAATATGGACGCTGTGCCCATACCTGAGCCAAAGTCACGCACGTTAAACAAATAAACTACATAACCACTGAGAAGGTGATAAAATGATTTTTAGGCAAGACAATTCACCTAATAAGGTAAACACACTACTGTCAGAGCGATTTGAGCAGTTCTAGCCAAAAGTTGCATTACTCTACGAGTATGGGACAGGGTTCGGCATACAAGAAGTTCGACCACAATGTGTAATGGCGGACAGCGAGCGACTTTGAACATCTACACACATTTCACAACCATGGGCTTTTCAGGCATATCACAGTGAAACCGACTGATCTAATTTCCATAAGAACTGGGGGTTTTTCCGATATATGTACAAATTTTAATGCTCTCTTAGACTGAATTGTCCCTGTAATGGTTAAATGATATTTTAAGCTCTATTTGTTGTAAATATGCTTCTTCTGTTTATTTCACTGTAACATGTAAAATGGAAATGTATGTAAACATTTGAAGATGACGTACATGTAGGTAGGTTTGCCCACTATCGGAAGTTATTTTTTTAATTTGAAATATTTTCTTTATAACTGCACGATCAAATAATTGGCATTAATAAAAGGAGCATAGTTTTGTTACACTGTAGATACAATTAATGACGTAATCATTGAGAAATAGTTATTGCTGAGTGTGGTGTATATGGTTTTAAAGTTACTAACAACAGTTATTATACCACACTTTTATTTTTTAGTGTTCTGATTGGATCATACGTGATCACATGACATTGAATAACTTAGATATTTCAACGACAGTGGAAGGTCGGGAAAATAACCTCTTGGAAGCTCCGGACGTGACCGTAAGTGGACGTCTAAAACTTCAACGAATAATGACAAAAGTGTCGCTTAAAAATAATACACAAAATATAGCGTAGTCATTAATGTCTTATGCCATGGTGTAAGGACATGATGTTGGTATGTCATTGCCAGCAGTCGGACGGATTTATCATCGCTGTTGGCAAATATCTTTATGAGTTGCTTTTACCAGAGATTTAGATAGCTTGTTGATGCTGAAATGAACAATTCATAGATTCATTTTGATTTTGTTCGGTATAATAATATATGTCCCTATGTGGCGGGATATATCTAGAATTGTCTCCCTCTAGAAATTAACTAATTATCCAATCATCCCCACTGAGGGACATAATTGTACGTTGTAAATACATACCATCGTCATCTGTGTATTGTATTACCAAAAGGGATTTTTGTTTGTTGCTGCTTTGTTTTCGGTTTATAATATATAATTATATCAGACTGTTTTTCAGTTTTATTTGTATACTTTGGATAAAACATGTCTCGATTTTTGTGCACATTAAATATAATTTGATTTCAGCAAGGCATGTTTTATTAATGCCTCGACGCTGAGATCCCAAAATAACTTTTGTAACACATGCTTTATATCCCAACTCAATATTTCATGTTAAAACACTTTGTCAAACTTTTTTTTAGATTTAAGTAAAATTATTTTTTCTACGTTAAGTAAATATCGAGTGTAATACTATGTAGTACTTTGCTCTTGGAAAGACTTTTAAGGTAAACTAGAAGAAGGCAAAAAAGTAAAACGGGTAAAACTTTAATACTACATATAAGTTATTAATAAAGAAACTAAAATATTTAAAACAAATATAAGAAAATATCACGAGAGAGGATGGCTATTCAAAACAAAAATATGGTGTTTCACATTACACGTAGGTGATATTGATAAAGCGATGATATACTTTAGTATACATTATGTATAGAATATGAAGAATACCATATATTTGAACGCGTTACATTTAGAGATTAATACATTTTGATGGCATACCCGTTATTAGATCCGAGGGTCCAGATATCATTTCTCGAGGACTAATAAAGAGCGTGGTACAATGTATCTAAATTACCATGTCATAACATTGTATGATATTCTTTGTTTTTATTATAATATTAACCTTATATAATATTTTAGGATCCTGCCTCAAGTTTATTTGCCACGTTGAATACATGCTCATGATGTCAAATAATTGATATTTGTATTTGTGTGTCCTCATACGCTGTTATTGTGGCCAAACAAAATCGACTTTACTAATTGCAGCGACATGTTTATTTGTACGCTATATATAGTGATTGGATTTCGCTTTTATGTTAACCATGCTTGTATGGAGCAATTCCTCTAAGAATATATTCATCTTTTTGAAAGTAACGTAATTATTCAATAAAAGTGGGTCAAAAGTGGGAGGAGCTTACTAATTGAACAGCGAATGATGACTCTTTACGTAAGGTAGAATTATTCATCCGCGACGACAAAAAAGTTCAATATTTTTGTGTAAAAAAACCATGATAAACAAAGTTAATTTCAGAGATAATTTTATTTAATCAAATCAGAACTTTAAACATATATCCAATTTTGCTAAAATTTAATATGTAGCGTAATAGAATCTAACATAAAGTGTTTGTACTCGGCCGCATGTGTGAACTCGGTGACCGTTATTGTGCAGCGAGGCGAAGCTGACGCACGCTTACACACTGGAGCTCGAGTTTGCCGAAGTTGTCAAAACACCAATGTTCAAGTAGCTAAATGTGTTTGAGATTGTCGTCGGACTTATATATCATCCTTGGGAGCCATGTAATTATACCCATCGCCATCGATAGATGGAATAACTTCACTTGTGTTCGATGGATACAATGTAATTGTGGTGACGCGTAGCTGTCAAAACGTGGATTACTTGCAGTGCATGTTTTATAATACACATGATTAAATTCTCAAAGAAAAAAGACAGGAAGATATGTTTATAACTAACCTCTGTCAGAAGGTCTCACGCCCGTCCATCCCAAAGACTCGATCGTAGGACGAACACAGACACAGAGGTAATGTTTACATTTGACATCCATCATTTTTAACAAAAATGAAAGCACTGCACGTCGCCCGTCGGGATATTTTTTTCTCGTTTCTTTATACAATTGTTAATTTTAAAAATATTTGGATCATATACAAATATAAAACATATATGTATTGTTTACATTTTTCCAAAATTCTATGAAAACAACAATATACATGTAATGATGCGTCAAAATGTAAACAAAGCCATTTTTTCAAAAGTAGTCCCTTTACGTTGCATAGAACATTTTCATACGCAAGTTCAAAGTTCAATGTTACCATGCAGTTATGGTAAACAAAATCGGCTAGTACTTGCGTATAGTGAACAAGCCTAGCAAGAGTAAATATAACCATATGACAAGACGCTATATGACCACAGGACCAGACGCAACATTACCACAGGACCAGTCGCTATATAACCTCAGGACCAGACGCAACATTATCACAGGACCAGACGCTATATGACCACAGGACCAGAAGCTATATGACCGCGGGACCAGACGCCATATGACCACAGGACCAGACGCAACATTACCACAGGACCAGACGCTATATGACCACAGGACCAGACGCTGTATGACCACAGGACCAGACGCTATATGACCACGGGACCAGACGCCATATGACTACTGGACCAGGCGCTATATAACCTCAGGACTAGACGCTATATAACCTCAGGACTAGACGCAATATAACCATAGGACTAGGCGCTATATGACCACATGACCAGACGCTGTATGACCACAGGACCAGACGCTATATAGTGGGGGAGGAGAAGTAGGTTCCCATGTACCCCTCTGGCAGTTTTTCGAAACATGTTTTTTTAGGACCGGTATGATGTCTAGTTTCATTTTATGCCTGTTGCCATTGACAACTAATGTCCCATGGGGGTCATATGGCGGCCATCTTTGATTTCAGGTATCAAAAATGGCCAAAATGACACATTCGCATATATGCGCATAGATAGAGAACCAGACAACATTAAAAGACAAATAAACACATTTTTTGATATGATTGAAACATGCTGAATACGATTAAATCATAATAATGACGTTACGTCTTCTTATTTTTGTGAAATGACGGGAAAACAATGAAATTTTCAGCTTTTTTCCCTAAAAAATCGATAAATGTCATAGTTTTTATCACAAGTAAAAAAATTGATGGACAAATCACCTTGTAACAGTCATTTCGAATTGGACCAACCCAGGAGATTGGTTCTGAACACCTAGCAAATGCCCTCGAAGATTGGGAGATTTAGCTGTCTTTCTGTCACAACCGGCTTGCGGCGCCTGGGAAGAGTATCCGCCAGAACATTCAATCTGTCTGGAAGACTAAGAGAGTCAACACAGAATCGAAGAACACGAATAGTGAGGGCACAAAGGACGTGGGACTTTGCCCCCACCCTTTCCTTCCAGATACGCGACAACTGTAGAGTTGTCTGTAGTCACACAAACCACCTTGGAATGTAGAATCCAGACCACTCCCCGACTGGCAATGGCCGTCGAGGTAAGCCCCTTCCCAACCTGTCATTTGTCATCGCTCCAACGATTCCTAGACTTGGTGGAGTATGAGTGAATCGTCGAAATAGATATGTACATTTATTTTCCTGGAGTGATGAAAACCTACGCCAACCTGCAGCAGTTTGATGAAAACCAAAGTGACAGTCGTGATACCGAAAGGATTTAGTTTTGTGGTAATGAGCTGTGCTATACCATCGTGTCTTCAGGACAAAAAAAACAAGGATAATAATTCGAACACAGTGGTACGTTTCGTTCTGGCACCAGCCGAAAATTTATATTTCCAGTTGTTCACTAAAAGAGTGGATTATTACGGTTCTAACCACGTTCTAGTTGTAATTGGGGCCGGGATGGCTGATTGTTATGATGTCTCGACATATAACCACAATCCCTCCACCTCTGGGTAGCTTGTTCGAATTTACAGGGGCAGTTGCCAGGTATTGACTGCTGGCGGTGTTTTTTCTCCGGGAACTCCGTCTTTCCTCCACCAATAAACCTGGCACATCCTTACATGACCATGGCTGTTAAAAATGTAATTGTAGTTTGGAACTGTCTGAATCATAGATCAGGAAATATGTAATTTATGTAATAATAATAATGAGATTTTTTTCTCTATGAGTAGTGTTGGGAGGGGGGATGTCCACGATTCTTCTGCTAAAAACATAAAATCCTTTTAAAATACACATATGTTTACACAAGCGTAAGTGCAATTCGAAATGACTGGTACAAGTGGTTTTGTCCATCAATTGTTTTACTCGATTTACTCGATTTTTAGGGAAAAAAACCTGACAATTTCATTGTTTTCACGTCATTTTACAAAAAAATGAGAAGACGTAACATCATTATTATGATTTAATCGTATTCAGCATGCTTCAATCATATCAAAATATGTGTTTATTTGCCTCTGAATGTTGTCTGCTTCTCTATCTATGCGCATATATGCGAATGTGTCATTTTGACAATTTTTTGTGATTTTTATGGGGGTTTCCCTCTCTTTTTCCGACCTCATTGATGCGATCTGTCTTTTTATAGTATACACATGTTTACATAAGGGTTGGTTCAATTCGAAATGACTGTTACAAGGTGATTTGTCCATCAATTTTTTTTACTTGTGATAAAAATTATGACATTTATCGATTTTTAGAGAAAAAAAGCTGAAAATTTCATTGTTTTCCCGTCATTTCACAAAAATAAGAAGACGTAACGTCATTATTATGATTTAATCGTATTCAGCATGTTTGAATCATATCAAAAACTGTGTTTATTTGTCTCTGAATGTTGTCTAGTTCTCTATCGATGCACATATATGCGAATGTGTCTCGTTGGCCAGTTTTTGATAGATTTTTATGGGGGGTCCCTCTCTTTTTCCGACCTCATTGATGCGATCTGTCTTTTTATAGTACACACATGTTTACATAAGGGTTGGTTCAATTCGAAATGACTGTTACAAGGTGATTTGTCCATCAATTTTTTGCTTGTGGTAAAAACTGTGACATTTATCGATTTTTTAGGGAAAAAGCTGAAAATTTCATTGTTTTCTCGTTATTTCACAAAAATAAGAAGACGTAACGTCATTATTATGATTTAATCGTATTCAGCATGTTTCAATCATATCAAAATATGTGTTTATTTGTCTTTTAATGTTGTCTGGTTCTCTATCTATGCGCATATATGCGAATGTGTCATTTTGGCCATTTTTGATACCTGAAATCCAAGATGGCCGCCATATGACCCCCATGGGACAGTAGTTGTCAATGGCAACAAGCATAAAATGAAACTATACATCATACCGGTCAAACATGTTTCGAAAAACTGCCAGAGGGGTACATGGGAACCTACTTCTCCTCCCCCACTAATATAACCTCACTAATATAACCTCAGGACTAGACGCAATATAACCGCTGGACTAGACGCTGTATGATCAAAGGAACAGACGCTATATTACCACAGGACCAGACGCTATATAACCATAGGACTAGACGCTTTATAACCACTACGCTATATGACTACAGGACCAGACGCTATATGACCACAGGACCAGACGCTATATGACAACAGGACCAGACGCTATATGGCCACAGGACTAGACGTTATATGACCAAAGAAACAGACGCTATATGACCACAGGAAAAAACGCTATATAACCTCAGGGCTAGACGTTATGTGACCAGAGGACCAGACGCTACATATGACCACAGGACTAGACGCTATATGACTACAGGACTAGACGTTATATATGACCACAGGACCAGACGCTATATTGCTACAGGACTAGACGCTATATGACCACAAATCCAGAAGCTATATGACCACAGAACAAGACATGACCACAGGATCAGACGCTATATGGCCACAAGACTAGGCGCTATATGACCACATGACCAGACGCTATATGACCACAGGACCAGACGCTATATGACCACAGGACCAGACGCTATATGACCACCGGACTAGACGCAATACAACCACAGGACCAGACGCTATATGATCTCAGGACCAGACGCTATATGATCACAGGACTAGACGATATATGACCACAAGACCAGACGATATATGACCACAGAACTAGACGATATATTATCACAAGTCAATACGCTATATGACCACAGGACCAGACGCTATATGACAACAGGACCAGACGCAATACAACCACAGGACCAGACGCTATATGACCTCAGGACCAGACGCTATATAACCTCAGGACTAGACGCTATTTGACCACTGGAACAGACGCTATACCTACAGGACCAGACGCTATATGACTACAGGACCAGATGCAATATGACCACAGGACCAGACGCTATATGACCACAGGACTAGACGCTATTTGACCACTGGAACAGACGCTATATGACTACAGGACTAGGCGCTATATGACTACAGGACCAGAGGCTATATGACCACTGGAACAGACGCTATATGACTACAGGACTAGGCCCTATATGACTACATGACTAGGCGCTATATGACTGCAGCACCAGACGCTATATGACCACCGGACTAGACGCTATATGACTACAGGACTAGACGCTATATGACCACAGGACCAGACGCTATATGACAACAGGACCAGACGCAATACAACCACAGGACCAGACGCTATATGACCACAGGACCAGACGTTATATGGCCACAGAACCAGACGCTATATAACCTCAGGACCAGACGCTATAAGACCAAAGGACTAGACGATATATGACCACAGGACCAGACGCTATAAAACCACAGGACTAGACGTTATTTGACCACAGGACTAGACGCTATATGACCACAGGACTAGGCGCTATATGACCACAGGACCAGACGCTATAGAACCTCAGGGCCAGACGTTATTTGACTAGCGGAACAGACACTATATGACTACAGGAACAGACGCTATACGCTATATGACTACAAGAACAGACGCTGTATGACCACAGGACCAGACGCTATATGACCACAGGACTAGGCGCTATATGACCACAGGACCAGACGCTATATAACCTCAGGACTAGACGCTATTTGACCACTGGAACAGATGCTATATGCCTACAGGACCAGACGCTATATAACCTCAGGACTAGACGCTATTTGACCACTGGAACAGACGCTATACCTAAAGGACCAGACGCTATTTGACTACAGGACCAGATGCAATATGACCACAGGACTAGACGCTATATAACTACAGGACCAGACGCTATATGACCACAAGACCAGACGCTATTTGACAACTGGAACAGACGCTATATGACTGCAGGATGACTGCAGGACTAGGCGTTACTACATGACTAGCGTATATGACTACAGCAGCATACGCTAGACAGCAAGTATATGACCAGACTAGACTACATGACTAGGACAGACGCTATATGACTACAGCACCAGACGCTATATGACCACAGGACAAGACGCTATATGACTACATGACTAGGCGCTATATGACTACAGCACCAGACGCTATATGACCACAGGACTAGACGCTATATGACTACAGGACTAGACGCTATATGAACACAGGACCAGACTCTATATAACCACATGACTAGACGCTATACGACCACAGAAACAGACGCTATAGGACCACATGACCATACGCTATGTGACCACAGCACCAGACGCTATATGACCACAGCACTAGACACTATGACCTCGATGACCAAATTAATAACCTATTTCGTAAATGGGTTATAAAACTCCATTCATCCGCTCATAACACCCAACAAAGTCTGGAGTTGTAAGTTCACGGGCTATTCCCTGGTGGCTTGTAGAGGCCAATAGGAATCGTCAAACCGTGACCTTCGCAATGTACATGACCTGACCTGAAGCTATGTCGTCAGACGCGGGATGATCGGTCAAATTAACCATGCATTCGTCATATTGGCTGCGACCACCCATGCTTTCCCGAATGTCCTTTCAAATTCATTGATTCTGTTGCCACATCTGTCCTGGCGCAGATAAATGATATGAAAAGAATGTCTAAAGCATAATTAGGTATATGTGTAGTATGTTTTACTTGGGCGTAAGGAAAAATTCAATGCCGAAAAGTTAAGCTTTTAAACTACAATAGAACCTCCCTTATTCAAACTAAATGTCACAATTAAAAGTATTCGGGGTAACGCAGGGAATGAAGAGAAACAACTGTTTTTAAAATGTTTACTGTAACACAATTTAATGGCCCAATATACGTAGCTTTTTATTTATTTAGTTTGTTTTGTAATCACAAGTATAAACAATGATCGAACATTGTATCCAATGTCCTAGAATTAAGATGAAAGACGTCTATTATGACATTATTTCGTGCATATAAACCTATGACATTCATACCTGCCATCTTGAAACAGTCGCCAATACATTGCGGTTTGTATTTATTGTGGGTCACATTGATTATTTTTATTTCTATTTTTTTCTATTTATTTTTCGAACAGTAACAACTTACCATTTAAGTTTTAACATTTAAAACAGTCTGAACATTTTATGCAGAGTATACGAGGAAATTGTCTTATGTTTATGATTACAAAAAAAACCTGAAAAGTTACGTATATTGGGCCTTTAATGCGATTTTTTAAGTACGGTGTCAGGAAGGGCCCGTTCAGTGGTAACTGTTATATTTAAATTAACAGCAGTATTTATTTACAGAGTAATACAATGCAAGATTATCTTCGAGGTAGAGCGTAACATCGTTCAGTAAAAGGTTTATATAACGACGTTTAACTGCGGTTGATATAATCAACTTATGTATTTATTAATTGTCAATAAATGAATGAAATAGCTTTGATCTTGATGTTTATATTTGTTGGTATTTAAATATTTGATTGATTTGTTAATCCATTTACTAACACAGTTGTTCCTTGAGGTATGACAGCCGATCAAGTTCGACGTATTAACCGTCATGTAGATGTCAGTTTAAAACGTTCTCACCGGTATAGCGATGTCAAACCGCACATTAAGTCACTGCAGTCAGCGACGCGACTGAAAAGATTAACTACATATCATTGAAAATAAATCTGCAGGGGTTTGGGTGTGTCTCGGTAGCGTCTTAGCGCTGAAAGCAATGTTAAGTCACTGCCGAATCGACCGTGGTTTCTCATCGAATAGGCCTAAAGCTTCAATCGAATGGGCTATATTAATAAATGGAAATAAAATCGGTGATTGAATGTAAATGATTTTAGATATGGTGATAGTAAACAACCTTGTGTAAGATGACATGCGCATGTTATCTTCGCTCAATTTGTTAAATATTCAAACATAGATATTTTCGTTAAGATTTCGTATGAGTTTATTATTTATGAGCTTGCTTTATGTTTTGTGATTTTATCATACATTGATATATAATATATACACTTACATGATACTGCAAATACTAAATGTTTTCGCCCAAATGTGGTTCGATTGCTGATCCCCCCCCCCCCCCCCCACACAAAGCCAATGGAACGGCTCATTAACGCTGAAATAAATCTACATTTATAGGAAATGAACATGTGTGATAACATATTCATTATCGTAATAGGCATCGCATATTTTTGATTTGCATTTAAACAGAGTAGTATTATGTACATTTAGTATGACTGGCAGTAAGCACCATCTACTAACAACTTTAATCTACCTCAGACAAGGCTCGATTTATAAAGAGAAAAATTGGTCCCACTTCATTTAAATGATAAAAAAACTCAAAGATCTTTTACATTTGGAAAAACAAATTTTAATTTTAGAATTCATGAAACCTGAAAACAAAAAATATCTTCAATAAAACATATCCTATTTATAGTAACAGAGACAGAAACTTAATTAGTAGTTCACGTGTATACTAGCGATTTCCTCTGCACTATATGTCAGGTGGTGTGAGAGTTTGTTTCCTTTGATTTCAAACCTGTATTAAATGTTTGTAAACATGTTTAAACTGATAAGCCTAATGGCTTAAAGTAATTAAGAACGTTTATAAAACAGACGGCGTAGCGTAAATCTGTCGTGAAGTATTACATTCTAGTAACATCTTAATGTAGTCACTTGGTATATAAATATAAAATTTATCGTCAAATATCACCAATAAAGAAACAGATGTATATTTTCCCTCTCAATTTTCTTGTAATAACGTCCTTATTTTGGACGTCCAATATGTGATATTTATGTAACCACTTCTATTTTTTTTTTTTTTTTTTTTTTGTAATTCTTTTTCTTGATGTTTTGTGTAAACTCTTCATTTATGGAGGAATAAAATCAAAGAAAGAAAGAAGATGTAGTCACTTTATGATATATCAATAAAATAATTTTTTTTCGTTCCAGATGATTGTTCAATACAAAAGAGAGGAAAAAATAAGACATACAATAATGATATCTATGTGCATTTTTCTGCATATAATTATAGATTTTTGTTAAAGATGCTTTCATCATTTGAACAATAATGAGTGTTTAATCATGTAGATTTTTATGTCTAATTAACACAAAAAATAATATAAAATGATTTATTTTGCCATTGGGTCATGCGCAATCAGTACTTCATTCCATTTAGGATATAGTGCCACGGAATTTTTTCGGGATGCAATCAATTTTTTCTATATTTTTAATTTGAAGTAAAATTAGAAGTTCAAATTTTTCAACGGTGGTAATGGTGTAAAGTAAGTAACTTTTGTAACTGAAGAAAAATACTAAATCGTCTGCTGTTGTTTTTGATAGTAAAAAATATCATTTGTCAGCGGTGGAGCATCTTTAAGATTCAGATAAACACATTTACGTAAACGTAATCGTATGAAATAAAGATAAACAAAGAATTCAGCGTTTTCAGAAACGCACTCGTTCAGACATTGCAGAGCCAATGCTCGGAATACTACGAATTGGTGCGGAGATAGACAAAAAGAAACTTTTTTTTCTCCATACGCTTATTGCCTTGCCACTAAAAACTTTAACAAAGCAGTTATTTTTGTCTATCTTGATAATTCATTTGTACAAACTGGATTTATACCCGATATTTTTAAGATTTTAAAAGATTATAATCTTCAAAATCATTTGATTAGATATGTCAAGACAGCACAATTTCCCTCCACAATTATGTGGAAAAGACTGGTAAATTCGTCGATATATTACTATGAAAATATGCTACTAAGGGACCGAATGCTTGCGGACGGAGATTTTCTTCGCTTCCAATATATATATATTGTATGTACAATTCATCACATATACTGTGGAAAATACCTTGCACGCATACAACACGATATATTACCAAAATGTTAACTTATATTCCAACATGGAATGAGGAAGTGTGTAAAAACTGCGAGGAACTGTATAAAGATCCTATTCTCCATTTCACAACTAAGTGCCACTTTTGAAAAGGGGACAGAATTAATTTTATTATAAAGGTTCTCGCGACATATGGACCCGAATTATGTTCGTATATTGATAATCTTTCACAACATTTTCTGAGAATACTACTTGGAATGGATTGTAAAGCATTCAAGAAAAAGCTGCAGTCACAGGAAGAATGCGAACTTTTCTTAAATGACAGCGCAGAAGTTTTAAACTCTAATTAGAGAATACCAGTACCAAACTACCAGATAAACATAATTAACATGTAATGTAAGATACAAGCATTGTAAAATGTTTTGAAATTTCTTTGGTTTTGTAAATCTCATCTTTGAGGAATAAAAGAATTGATTGATTGATTGATTGATGCTTATTTTGTTCGTTTGCTAGATGTTTTACATAAATAAAGATTTTGTTAATTTACGAAAATCACTTATGTTGTTGCAACATAACAATTATATTAAGTTGCACATAGGCGGGTACAAACCGTTTGACATATTTCTTTATAATAGTCTGATAATCAGTGATAATTGCTCTTCTTCCACATCTAGAGTGCAACTAGGATATACTCTTTGATCTCTAGTAATACTTAATATATGTTTCGGTAAACCATGATATATATCAAATGAATGTAAAAGAAATCTACAACATTGATAAAGGTGTGCAATCAATCCCTCTAAGTTACCGTAGTAGCGGTAGTACCAGACTAAAATTCAATAATTCACGTGCAATATTTATTCACATGAATTTCACGTGTTCACGTGAAGGTCCTTTTACTAAAATTTCACGCGAAATTCATGTGAAAGTCATGTGAAAATTTTCACGTGAAATTAACTTTTTTACTCTGGTTCACGTGAAATTTATATGAAGACATATTGCCTGTGTATTGATGACTATGTTCTGATATTAAGATATTTTATGTGTTACATATGCGTCTTTGACATCAATTATACATGTGTAAGAATAACGACTTTGTTTATATAAAATGGGCAAAAATTAATAATGCTATACACTTTAATTCATAGACTACGATAGATACCCATGCTGATGAAATTCTTATGTGCCCAGCAGCTGTTTTTCATATGCACTATGAATTAAACAAATATGTAGTATAATTCCTTATTTCTTCTACAGGAAGGGCGACTTCAGGTGAAAGTGTACATTAATTATCACATATCATGGGAATCCGTGTCAGAGAAGTATCTCCAAACTTATCGCACCTTAGACCAGCCTATTCGGGGCGTCCTTATACTTGGCAATTATTTGAAGTTTTGTCGAAATCTGTTGACTTAGAAATACTATATATTGTAACAGTAACCTTTCCGGTGACCTTTTAGGACTGCGAAACTTATCCGGGGTAGTTATTCTTCATCATGTGATAAACATGGAAACCATAGCAGCAATATCGTATTAAAATGCGCCAATAACCCGCTAAAATCAAACATTTTTTTAGTTCTTTTTTGGTTTTTTAATGTATATGATGTTCAGGTTAAGAATAAATGAGATAAAAATCTAATTTAAAATGAGGAGAAAGCCTAGAACAACGTCCTCTTTATTAACCTAAAAGGGGAAAACAAAGAAACGCTTTTATAAATATTGATAATTTAATTTCACACAAGTTAATGCAGTCACTGTTCGTTATTTTTCATTGTATGTATATTTCATGAATTTATCTTTCAACTAGTCATCTTTGATTTGTGTTTTTTATCTTTTATAGAATACATATTGTAGTTGCACACAGAAAGAAAATAAGCTACCATGTTCCAGGATAATATTTTCATAATTTATCATTACTTTAATTTGGTGAAAGTAGTGTTTATTCACTAAAACTAAACGTAAATCCTTTAACCTCAACCCCTACCAAGCAGCAAGCTACGCGGCAGTACACTTGAAATCCCGTGATCATTCCAACAAAATACATTAATTGGGTCTGGTGAAACATAGTTCACAGTAATGTACTCAAATACATACATGTTAGTAATACACTGAAATTTAGACTGACAGACAGGAGACCTTAAAATTGGACTATTGGCATCAATGTGTAAGAAAGGAGTGGTCAAATTTTGTGTCCAGTAGACCAGAACAGTTGGCCGGTCAAACCACTTACACCATGCCATTGTTAATGGCCTTTGGTGGCAGTATTCTCTCACGCCCCACCCTAGCTGTTCGGCTAATTAACACTAGTACAGTACCAATATCACAATGTACCTCCTCACGTTTCGGTCAGACCAAAATTGTAAACAATCTTAGCTGAACCTACATGCCCGAAGGTCCTCGGAATGAAAAGAGCGATTTAAATAAGATGTTTTCTCTTAATTTATTGTGATCCTGAGATAATTGTACACGTATTTAATGTTATGTTATAGCAAAATCACTTTACATGCATTCGTATGTTCGTGAAACTCAGGAACTGGTAACAATACCTTGCCGAATAACTCGGTGTATATGAAATAAATATACAATTACGACTTATAATCAATGACTCAGTGTCAAAACCAAAACAGTCGCATTCCGCTCAAAATAACAAATACATCAGTTTTTTTTTCCAATAAAACAAAGAAAACTTCACAACATATGGCAGTCGATTATCGATATCGATATGACGATGGTGACATGACATTTCGCCCTTGGTCTGTTGTGCATCCGTCCTTCCGTCCGTCGTAAACTATTCTTACATATTATCATTCTTTCTCATAATGCACCGAAAGAATTAATTTCCTTATGTATTTTCCCTTGGGGTCTCACTGTTAACATATGGTGAGTGATCAGAGTACACAGGGCCGATAGTCAGCTATCTTAAATTCTGACAATGGAAGTACTTTCGCTTTTTGTTAAAGATGCTCAACCGCTGACAAATGGTATTTTTTCATTATCAAAAACAGGACCAGACGTTTAAGTATTTTTCTTCACTAACAAAAATTACTTAATTTACATTATTACCTTCTAATTTTACTTCAAGTTAAAAATATGAAAAACAATTTATTGCATCCCGAAAAAATTCTCTGGCTCTTTATCCTATATGGAATGAATTACTGATTGCGCATGTATCAAAGGCGAAACAAATTATTTTATATTATTTTTGTGTTAGTTTGGCATATGTACACGATTTTACACCAATTATTGTTCAAATGATGAATTTCATTTATGCTCTGTCGGCGATGGAGCATCTTTATAAGTGCTGAAGGGATTCCCTATTCCTAGTTGTGTATGTTTCTTTTTGATGGGAATCAAGGAAAGTATTCTTCTTGGAGTTTGGTAACTTTGATAAGTTTGTTACCGTTATTTTTAAGACTGAAAAAATGATTAACAGAGGGTCATTTTTATCTTAAAAATGAAGTACAGAAGATTTTGTTTTCAAATACTATATGTAGGATTAAGTAAGGTCATAATTGTAATACTACATTTTAGGATTCAACAGAATATATTATAACCAATCTGACACAATTTTAACAACAGGACTTTGTTTCTGCTATTTCGCAGAAACAAATCGAGGAATCTCTTCCATCATTGCAAGTATATCTACACTTGTACTTAGTGTAAGTTCTGAGTTATATATCTTCCTTTATCTGTAATGGAGAACCAAGCATATATATATGTACATGTATGTATCTGTCGTAGGGCTCTGAAACATTGTTTTTTAATATCTATGTATAGACTCACTTTGTTGACAAATATTTTGATGAAAAGTAAATAAGAAAAAAAGAAAACAGGTCTTGATTCATTTGACTAAGAAAGGTATATCAATAATGGCGTCGAATTTTGTCTGATATCTGTTGATTTTTTAAATAGAAGTCTTATTCTTCAACCTTGCTGTACACATGTAAACAAAACGATTCATTTGAAAAACCATGCTTTGTATTTACTTATTTACCATTATTTTGTGGATACTGTTCGTGCGTTCCATTTACATATTCGTACTAGTTGTACCGGCACCGATTAATGGAAGGCGTTGGGATTTTTTTCATGATGGCGGCACACATATGACAGATACGCTTCGAATATAGAAGCCAAGTATTTTCTTTTTTTTTAAACAATAAAATGGACATAAAAGTAATACCAAAATAGTTTCAGCATACATTGAAACAAATATTCATGTACTGTAATTTCATTAGATATAAGTACTTTATGTCTTGTTTTAACAAAGAAAATATTTCGTTGTTTCGAGTCCGTTACTTGGATCCAAGTGATGCGCTTCTGAAAACGAACCACTTGCACCTGTACAGCGTTCCATTTGCGATTCAGCAGACCTGCAGATGGAACCTATGCCCCTATATAGTCAACGGGAGGGGAGTTGCGTTCAAATTAGGTAATCGCAATGACATATGAATACAAACGCAGTGCAGGCTCGGACTACATCTAGTTCACGACTCGATAAGATTGTGCGTCATAAGTTGACGGATTTTAAAATAACAATAAAGAGTTGTTTTTTATTAGATCCAATTAAATATGTATTTGACATCAAAACAAAAGAGGTGTCCAAGCATTGTAACGGTAATAAACAACAAAATGAATCGCTGGTCGGGGCTACAACTGGGGGGCTTTCCTCAGGAATGTTCGGGAAATTGCATAGTTACGTCAGTATATGTGTGTACTGTCACTCATCTCACCTAAATATGAGCGTCTAAGCGAACGATCGGTAAACAGGTCATGTACAGGATTCCAGAAAATTAAAAAAAATACAGATAGCCCATACGAAACCGTATCATCAGCTTTACCCCCCGTCTTTGCATTCAAAATAGGCCTTTACACACTGCAAACACTTGTATATCCTCCGTACTATAAAATAAAAAGTAATTACTATGAAGAATTAAGTGTATATCGCGTTCGTAGTGACAAACATTCAGTAGCTCAACGGTCATACCATCAATATATAGGCTATATCACAGTAACTTTCCTCGATTGAAAATCAAATATGGCGGCTCACTCCACTTCGAATCGCATCACTACCGCACTACATACCGGTAGTCGTTCCGCCTCGGTTATCGATTTTTATTAATAATTTTTATTGGAAGTAGACATTATTGATATATAAGAAATTAAAAACAGAGACCATCTTTTAAAAGTAATTGAAAGCTGTCATTGTTATATTTCAAACCAAACTGCAGCTATAACATTCAACAATAGGAACTATATCTTCCGTCATCCTGACTACCGTAGTTGCCCAGCTTAGCAACCAACATCGTTTTAAATTTGATCACGAACATATAAAAATGAACTTTTTTATGTAAATATAAAGATTGAACAGTGTTTTGATTGTGTTAAAGGTGGTATGAACGCAATGGGATACAGACATATTCAATGTAGCGCGTTACCTTTTTTGGAATTATTTATTTTACATAATGTAATTTGTCCAATCCACCAGAAGCTATAAAACAAAATTGAGTTGTACAATGTATTTACATGTCTTTAGTAAACATGTGTTCTACTATACGCTTCACTTGTAGAAGATACTGAGCGCAGTCTACAGGGGAAAAACCTCTACAAAGTGAAGTACTTGAGTCCTATCACAGATAGCATCGCTAAGCATTTCTTCAGGTTTAATTAAGTTTTAAGGGCGTTTTCGGTAAACAAGCTATAGAAAAGGATTAGGTCTGATGAGGTCCGGGGCTTTCATCGTCATCTTGTTTTGATGATCTGTTTGGTAATGAGTAAACATGAACTAAATGTACATGAATAATTTGTTGAAATGAAACATTGAATATTTAATAAGGAGAAAGCAGCATGATGTAAGCTAGTTTTTAAGATGTTATCAACTGACTATTACCCTGTATGTTGGTGGAAATTAAAATTATTTTGTTGATGAGAAAATGAATCTTTCAGCACAGGTGCAAGAAACAATTTGGAAGGAGAAGTTTCTTTTTGATAAAATAGGGATAGCGATAATTTTACATATTTATTAATGATATATGTCAAATAATTTCCAAATCTCCTCGATGTCTTGTCTTTATTTAAATTAAATATAAGATTTGGTTTATCTATTGCAACACAACAGTGTAAGTAGAAGTTTTACTGTTCTGTAAGTAGAAGTTTTACTGTTCTGTAAGTAGAAGTTTTACTGTTCTGTAAGTAGAAGTTTTACTGTTCTGTAAGTAGAAGTTTTACTGTTCTGTAAGTAGAAGTTTTACTGTTCTGTAAGTAGAAGTTTTACTGTTCTGTAAGTAGAAGTTTTACTGTTCTTTGAGATGCCATTGAGTATTTATGATGTTACAGATACATACTGATGTCATAGTTACTGATTACATCATAGAGCAACTATGATATTATGTATACTACATGCATCTGTGGTAGGGAGGGCGCCAATATTGATAAAGCCCATGCTTTTTCCAGTGCATGTCTCGGGGACAAACTCAAAATACACATTCAAGTTTCAAATCCACTTTATTAGTTGATTTAAGAAAATGGTAGAGTGATACATGTATATAGTATGATTTTTTTCTTCAAATTACCTCCCCTTCTTTGTTGTTAGAAAGAAAAAATAATCGAAAAGTACCTTTCAGGGAAATTGGCAGTTTCTGACTACTCGGTGATAATAAAGAAACACAATAACCGGATATATATCATTTTGTTCGTCACGTCATGTTCTATCAAAGACACTATATTTTCAGTGATTTACAAAATATCAACTTTATTTATTTTACATCGAATACGAAACAAGTTATATAATGAATACAAATTACTTTCAATGGCCCGGATAAAAGCACATGAGGAGTCTTATAGTAGGAGTGGAGTACCCTGAGGAAACCTAGTGATCGGGCAGACGACCCCTTACCTTTTCACGTCCATGCTGAGGATCGAAGACCGGCCAGCTAGGTGAAAGGTGGCATAACACCTACATCACCCTATCACCCAATTTGTGTTTTCGATAAGCTTAGAGTTGCTCATATTCCACTGACACTATCGGTTTTATGCACAATGCTGATAGCAAGGTAAGTTATTTTTCTCCATTTGGTTTGATTATTTGACCGTCCTATTAATAGCCATGGTCACTTATGAAGATAATGGAGGAATTAAAAGCAAAAGACCGAGTACATGTATTTGGAAAACAATCACCGACCAGTGGTCAGCATCTGGCAACTGCCCCACATGGAATTCAAACTCGTAACTCAGAGTTATATTGTATCTGTAGCTGCTTTGCTTGGATGAAGGGCTGAATTTGTTCAAATGGATGACCTTTACTACCATTAAAGTTCATGCATAGTCAAGAATCAAAATGTTTAAATGACTTATTTTAAGGGTCCTTTTCGCAAGTATCTTCATTTCATCCGCAACACTCCTTAAGGTGTCGGCCACTAGAAGGGCTTGTCTCACTGTCAATTTGATAGTGTGGGTAGCATTGTAGTGTGGGTAGCTTGGTGGTGTGGGTAGTTTGGTAGTGTGGGTAGCTTGGTGGTGTGGGTATATTGGTAGTGTGGGTAGCTTTGTAGTGTTGATAGCTTGGTAGTGTGGGTACATTGGTAGTGTGGGAAGCTTGGTAGTGTGGGTACAAGGGTAGTGTGAGTACATTGGTATTGTGGGTAGTGTGGGTCCATTGGTAGGTTGGGTAGCTTAGTAGTGTGGGTACATTGGTAGTGTGGGTAGCTTGGTAGTGTGGGTAGCTTGGTAGTTTGGGTAGCTTTGTAGTGTTGATAGCTTGGTAGTGTGGGAAGCTTGGTAGTGTGGGTACATTGGTAGTGTGGGAAGCTTGGTAGTGTGGGTAGCTTGGTAGTGTGGGAAGCTTGGTAGTGTGGGTAGCTTGGTAGTGTGGGTAGCTTGGAAGTGTGGGAAGCTTGGTAGTATGGGTACACGTAGCTTGGTAGTGAGGGTAGCTTGGTAGTGTGGGTAGCTTGGTAGTGTGGGTAGCTTGGTAGTGTGGGTAGCTTGGTAGTGTGGGTACATTGGTAGTGTGGGAAGCTTGGTGGTGTGGGTAGCTTGGTAGTGTGGGAAGCTTGGTAGTGTGGGTACATTGGTAGTGTGGGTAACTTGGTAGTGTGGGAAGCTTGGTAGTGTGGGTAGCTTGGTAGTGTGGGTAGCTTGGTAGTGTGGGTAGCTTGGAAGTGTGGGAAGCTTGGTAGTATGGGTAGCTTGGTAGTGAGGGTAGCTTGGTAGTGTGGGTAGCTTGGTAGTGTGGGTAGCTTGGTAGTGTGGGTAGCTTGGTAGTGTGGGTAGCTTGGTAGTATGTGTACATTGGTAGTGTGGGAAGCTTGGTGGTGTGGGTAGCTTGGTAGTGTGGGAAGCTTGGTAGTGTGGGAAGCTTGGTAGTGTGGGAAGCTTGGTAGTGTGGGTAGCTTGGTAGTGTGGGAAGCTTGGAAGTGTGGGTAGCTTAGAGTGTGGGTACATTGGTAGTGTGGGTAGCTTGGTAGTGTGGGTAGCTTGGTGGTGTGGGTAGCTTGGTAGTGTGGGTAGCTTGGTAGTGTTGGTAGCTTGGTAGTGTGGGTAGCTTGGGTAGCTTGGTAATGTGGGTAGCTTGGTAGTGTGGGTAGCTTGTTAGTGTGGGTAGCTTGGGTAGCTTTGTAGTGTGGGTAGCTTGGTAGTGTGGGTAGCTTAGAGTGTGGGTAGCTTGGTAGTGTGGGTAGCTTGGTAGTGTGGGAAGCTTGGTAGTGTGGGAAGCTTGGTAGTGTGGGTAGCTTAGAGTGTGGGTACATTGGAAGTGTGGGTAGCTTGGTGGTGTGGGTAGCTTGGTGGTGTGGGTAGCTTGGTGGTGTGGGTAGCTTGGTGGTGTGGGCAGCTTGGTAGTGTAAGAAGCTTGGTAGTGTGGGTAACTTGGTAGTGTGGGTAGCTTGGTAGTGTGGGTAGCTTGGTAGTGTGGGTAGCTTGGTAGTGTGGGTAGCTTGGTAGTGTGGATAGCTTCGTAGTGTGGGTAGCTTCGTAGTGTTGGAAGCTTGGTAGTGTGGGTAGCTTGGGAGTGTGGGAAGCTTGTGTGGGAAGCTTGGTGGTGTGGGTACTTGATAGTGTGGATAGCTTGGTAGTGTTGGTAGCTTGGTAGTGTGGGTAGCTTGGGTAGCTTGGTGATGTGGGTAGCTTGGTAGTGTGGGTAGCTTGGTAGTGTGGGTAGCTTGGGTAGCTTGGTGATGTGGGTAGCTTGATAGTGTGGGTAGCTTGGTAGTGTGGGTAGCTTGGTGGTGTGGGTAATTGGTGGTGTGGGTAGCTTGGTAGTGTATGAAGCTTGGTAGTGTGGGTAGTTTGGTAGTGTGGGTAGCTTGGTAGTGTGGCTAGCTTGGTAGTGTTGGTAGCTTGTTGGTGTGGGTAGCTTGGTGGTGTGGTTAGCTTGGGCTTGGTGGTGTCGGTAGCTTGGTAGCGTAGGAAGCTTGGTAGTATGGGTAGCTTGGTAGTATGGGTAGCTTGGTAGTGTTGGTAGCCTGGTAGTTTGGGTAGCTTGGTAGTGTGGGTAGCTTCGTAGTGTGGGTAGGTAGTGTGGGAAGCTTCGTAGTGTTGGAAGCTTGGTAGTGTGGGTAGCTTGGTAGTGTGGGTAGCTTGGTAGTGTGGGTAGCTTGTGTGGGAAGCTTGGTGGTGTGGGTACTTGATATTGTGGATAGCTTGGTAATGTGGGTAGCTTGGTAGTGTGGGTACATTGGTGGTAGTGTGGGTAGCTCGGTAGTGTGAGTACATTGGTAGTGTTGCTAGCTTGGTAGTGTGGGTAGCTTGGTAGTGTGGGTAGCTTGGTAGTGTGGGTAGCTTGATAGTGTGGGAAACTTGGTAATGTGGGTAGCTTGATAGTGTGGGTAGCTTGGTAATGTGGGTAGCTTGATAGTGTGGGTATCTTGGTAGTGTTGGTAGCTTGGCAGTGTGGGTAGCTTGGTAGTGTGGGTAGCTTGGTAGTGTGGGTACATCGGTAGTGTTGGTAGCTTGGTAGTGTGGGTAGCTTGACAGTGTGGGAATCTTGGTAATGTGGGTAGCTTGATAGTGTGGGTAGCTTGGTAATGTGGGTAGCCTGATAGTGTGGGTAGCTTGGTTGTGTGGGTAGCTTGGTAGTGTGGTTAGCTTGGTAGTGTTGGTAGCTTGGTAGTGTGGGTACATTGGTAGTGTGGGTAGCCTGGTAGTGTGGGTAGCTTGGGAGTGTGGGTAGCTTGGTAGTGTGGGTAGCTTGGTAGTGTGGGTACTTGATAGTGTGGATAGCATGGTAGTGTTGGTAGCTTGGTAGTGTTGGTAGCTTGGTAGTGTGGGTACATTGGTAGTGTGGGTAGCTTGGTAGAGCTGATAGCTTGGTAGTGTGGGTAGCTTGGTAGTGTGGGTAGCTTGATAGTGTGGGAAACTTGGTAATGTGGGTAGCTTGATAGTGTGGGTAGCTTGGTAATGTGGGTAGCTTGATAGTGTGGGTATCTTGGTAGTGTTGGTAGCTTGGCAGTGTGGGTAGCTTGGTAGTGTGGGTAGCTTGGTAGTGTGGGTACATTGGTAGTGTTGGTAGCTTGGTAGTGTGGGTAGCTTGATAGTGTGGGAATCTTGGTAATGTGGGTAGCTTGATAGTGTGGGTAGCTTGGTAATGTGGGTAGCCTGATAGTGTGGGTAGCTTGGTTGTGTGGGTAGCTTGGTAGTGTGGTTAGCTTGGTAGTGTTGGTAGCTTGGTAGTGTGGGTACATTGGTAGTGTATGGGTAGCCTGGTAGTGTGGGTAGCTTGGGAGTGTGGGTAGCTTGGTAGTGTGGGTAGCTTGGTAGTGTGGGTACTTGGTAGTGTGGGTAGCATGGTAGTGTTGGTAGCTTGGTAGTGTTGGTAGCTTGGTAGTGTGGGTACATTGGTAGTGTGGGTATCTTGGTAGTGTGGATAGCTAAGTAGTGTGGGTAGCTTGGTAACGTGTGTAGCTTGGTGGTGTCGGTAGCTTGGTAATGTGGGTAGCTTGGTAGTGTGGGTAGCTTGGTGGTGTGGGAAGCTGTCATAAGAAGGGACAATTTTGTGTTTGCTTGTGGTTCTATTGTTTGGCATCATATTACATGGATGTCTATTTAAAGATGATCTTATGGAATTCGGATATGGTCTAAACGCTATCGAATCATCGCTTTCTTGCACCATCGACTTCTACACGATGATATGATAAAGAGACAGTATTGTGCGAAGAATGTAAACCTCTGAAAAGTCTAAGCTTTACTGTATAAAAATATTTTTCACATGTAAAGTTTTGGAAAATGGAGATCACGCGTTGTTCTTTCTAAATCGTGCAGAAAAATGGCAAGAATGGGGTCCATATGTTACCTTTTTTGTCACATTTAAATATTTGTAATTTTTCAATATTTTGGAGTAAAAAATTAAAGAGTCCAAATAAGCTTGACTGTAACAATTAAAGTGACAATTGTGTTTCCCAAATAAATACCTAATATTTCAATAACAATTAACACAGATTTAAAGTACAATTTAGCTCAATTTCGCTAAAAATGCCGTCGCAGTGATCTTTTAAGTAAAACAATTGAAGCAATACATGTTAAAATCTTACTCTACTCAATGTTAACAATAGCACCTTTTCAAAATGGCTGCAAAAAGGGTCATTTCTTTAAATCCTTGCATATGTTTTTACAAATAATAGAAGTCTATTTCTTCTCAAAATTTGCAAATGGCAACACCTATATATTGATCAATTTTATTTAAAAATCCCACACTTCAATGATCTGGGTTGATACGAGACTTCATCAAGCAAGATTGAATCCTTAGAGGTGCGGATTCTTTACAAGTCCTTGTGTTAAATCAGATTGTTCCCTAGTAACCGATGGTCAGCACTTTTAATAAAGAATTACTACTCTGATGGTATTCACATAAAATAGCAAACATATGTTTCAAGAGAGCTTAAATAAATCTCAAGTATTGCACCAAATAGCCATGCGGTAATTTCCATTAACATTTTACGTAATTTGACTGAAATGTATGAAGATTTACTCCGATCTTGAAATTAATATGGCGGTTTTAAAATTACCACGATTATGGCATAAACGGTGTGTAAGAAGCAACGTACTAGTGGGAGCTCTGAACATGGAAAGAAAACTGTTTTAATTTGGAAAAAAATATTTCAGACGTTAAGTTTGGTAGAAACTAAGTGTAGTACTCGGATTCAATTAGAGAATAGGGATATTTTCCCCAAGGATAACATTACTTAGAGGCTTGTTGAGTGGTTTACCGACCAACTAACTTTCTGAAACGGCTTTTGTTTTTTTAATGGGAATGTGAAATGAGATTGACAATTTTGTAGAATCGCCAAAGTTAATAACTTAACGTCAATACTACACCTATCATCATGTAGCAATTTAATCAAAATAAACGAAATGTTAAAAAAAAACAAAAACAAAAAACAAAAAAAAACAAAAAAAACCACTATATATCATAAATATTTGTGCTGTGTATTGTTGATTGTTTGGTTTCGAGCCGTTGATAATGGATTAATTTTGCAGGACACAAAACAAAAATTTCGATTGGCTTGTACTAGCTTCTTGTATTGTTCATTTGAATTTGGTTTTCATATCATAAATAAACAAAATAGTGGCACATTGGTTAGAAAGTAAATTTACGTTTACTGGTATTGCTAATCCAATAAAGACATTGCATATTATGTCCGTAGATGTCAATCCATCAATAAGTCCACAGTTTCCCACGTTTTGTTCACTATTTGGAAATCCAACTTTGAAATATGTAATGAATGTCCGGTGGTGGACCGTCTTGTCCGTTTGGTCGTTGGGAGTCCAACTGGGGTTCCAATATCAAAAAGGCGTTTTTATGCAGTCCAGTTTGGCTGGTAACTCCGGATGTAAGATTAATTACATGTACATAACAATTAAAAGACTTGACAATAGCGTAAGCGCTTTGATATAAAAAGACAGCTTTCCAAGCCAATGAATGACACAATCGCCTCAGGTAGATATCGACAATATTTTCACTGCTAACATTAGCAGGGAAACTTGTGTTGTCACCTCATCTTAGGCCACCAGTATAAATTGTCCTGAGTGTTATTGTTTTAAATAACTTTTGTGTTTGTGTTTAGGAAAGGTAGTGGGCTTTTAACTCATCTTGTGAATCGAATGGTAGAACATTCATAAAACGTCATCCACAAATGAAAGAGCAAAAACACGAGCTTCAGCTGGTATTTTTCAAAATTTAAAAATAAATGAACTGATGAGAGTTTAGATAAACATGATAATGAATAGTCACGCAGAGGGAAATTGTTTAAACTTAACGCTATGTTTAACTATGGTAATCAAATATTTCTAGTGGCATTCAGGGAGAACTAATATTTTATATTTTTGATAAGCAACTACGTATACGTACACCAGATATAAATGCGTAATATTTCAAAGGAGGTTGAATTGACCAATGAGAGTCACCGTTGGTGTCTACAAACTCGGGTGTGTAAACATAAAGGATGATCAACGACTAAGGAGTTTATCACATGCTTTATTCATTGTAGCAACATATTTTGCATTCCCGCCCTGTGTAATTGGGCCAAATTCACGTGACCCATATCAGACCACCGGTCGGAAATACATATCACGTGCAACGTAACTGACCGGCGATCAAACACACATATCCCTCCGCGCAATTGTTAGGAACACACACACAGTTGTCAATATAAAGAAATGACATCTCAGATGCCGATGACACGTGCATATAGTATGCATATGTTTCACTAAGAAATTAATTCGAGCGCAGCCTAGCGATGGAAATTATACAATGAGAAGTAATTTAGTCTTTATGATATCTTTATTCATTTCCTTAGAAGTTAAACATGTTTTAGGTAAACAAGCTATAGAAAAAGATTAGGACTGATAAGGCTTTCGTCGTAATCCTGTTTTGATGATTTGCTTGGGGCGGCACAGAGGTCATACGAAAATACATTTATAATGCAGGGTGAACATCATTTTCAACCTAAAATGAATTCTTTTTATGTAAGACGAAAGATATTTTATTTTGTGTAGTATGAATTTTTGTTCTTTTACTTTCTCATGTAAAAGAAAAAATATTTCATCCTAGATTAAAAATATCTTTTCGTCTTACATCAACAAAATACATTTCATCCGATGTAAAAGATATTTTTCGTCTGACATAAAAAAATATTTTTCATCCCAAATAAAATATTTCTTGCCTTACACAAAATGTAAATGAAAAAGAAACGAAAAACGTAAAAAAAATCTCACCCAATATAAAACACATTTTTCGTCTGACATAAAGATATTTTTGTCTGACATAAAAATATTTTGCATCCCACTTAAAAATGTTTCTTGTCCTACACAAAGTGTGAATGAAAAAGAAAAAACGTAAAAGAAAAAAATAACACTACATGTACGTATATAAAGATATGTTTTATCTTACATTAAAAATGTATCGTGTCATATCTGGGTCTCCATGAAAGCTGGGTCCACGTCCCGAGACTGGGTGCACTGGTCTCTTGCGGATGCACACCACTTTTGGAGGTGTGATGTGCGCCGCGTGATATCAGTGTAGCTGAAGCCTTTCACAGTAGCTCCAATTTGAGCCAACCTGTTTGCCGTGGGTTGCATCTCGTATCCGGGGGAAGAAGGTCCTGGTGGTTGAATAGGTTTTGCTCTTTTTTCTTCCTTTTTTTACTGCTACACACTACTTTGGCTTCAGACTCCGGTTAGACGAGAGGTAATATGGGCCCTGTATTATCAATCGGCTGGTCATGCCGAGCCCTTGGTTCGTAGATTTCCAAGAAGGCGGTGGCTTAGGGTCAACCGTGAGTTTAATTTGGATTGTCTTGATTCTGATCGAGCTTGCGGGTGTACAATCTTGCGAGCGTGCTGTCGCAAGCTTGATTTGAATTATGTTTGTTCGAAATATCCTTCCGAGTATACTATATGTGTAACCCTGGCACTTTGACACTGGATATCCATGTCATCATGAGTGTCCCCCTGTTGGGCTCCGAGGTGGGTGGGGGCACAGCTGGCGAATAGTATAACCTCTTAAAGATGGCTTTCCAAAACAAACAAAATGAACTACATCCAAAATCTCCCCAAAAGGAATCAACCACAAATCAACAAACAAAAAGCGGTACAACAAACACATTCCCACAGTTTCTGGTCATGTCCTCTGCACAGAGCGGCAAGACCACTGCAGGTTTATCACCCTTAATATTGCGAAAGGGCATCAAAGGCATTGCCGGCGATGTCAAATCTGTTAAGCCTTTGGGATCGGGTGATCTCCTAATAGAGGTTTTCCGCAAGCAACAAGCGGAGAACCTCCTTGGAACCACCAGTTTTGCCGGCCTCACTGTGTGTGTAAAACCACACTCATCATTGAATTGCAGCAAGGGGGTAATCAGGTGCCCAGCCTTGCGAAATGACAATGAGGCCGACATACTGTCATACTTCCAAGAGGAGTGCATTCCGGTCACTTACGTGAAGAGAATCATGAGCAGAAAGAGTGGGAACTTGGTCCCAACACACACTTTCATATTGACGTCCGCAACACCAACGTTACCGCAGAGCGTAACTGTTGGTTACCAGCGTTATGCTGTTACCGTCTACATTCCAAATCCATTGAGGTGCCGTAACTGCCAGAGGTACGGCCATCATGAGAACAATTGTAGACGGAAAATGGTATGTCAGTACTGTGGCCGTGAAGGTCACGATGAAAAAGACGAATGTGACATTGTCAACCGTCACTGCGTCAATTGCGGGGGTGACCATGATGCGTCTGCTCGCACCTGTCCTGCCTGGACTCGGGAGAGGGAGATATTACGGGTCAAATATACCCAAGGTGTCTCTTTCCCCGAGGCTAGGAGGATAGTCAAGCGTTCAGACCTGAATGTGGCAACCTATGCTCAGATCACCCGCGCAAAGACGCCTGTTGACAGTGTCACCGTTAAACATGCGTCGGTCCAGGCCTTGGTTGACAAGCCTAACTGGGACAATGATGTCCCAGATATGGCTGATGCTAAGACCTGCAAAATAATCATGGGGGACCCGAACAGGTTCAAGTCTGGTCCATCTAAGCCACAACACAAACCACAACAAAAACCACAACAAAAACCACCTGGAGCTAAAACGCCAATCCCACCGGCGTCTCCAGGACTTACACAACACCAAACACCGAACATTAGAAAAAAAGTTATCGCCGCTCGTCATAGACGTGCTGTATCTTCACCGTCTATTGACGTTAAAAACTCCCTGAGAAAGCCAAGCGACCAGCAAATACACCACCGCAGGAGCAACGCCAGACAAAAACCACCAAGGTAAAGCTGGCGAGGCTCCCTGCACTAAACAACAAACCCAGTAAGGGATCAGATGACCCTATCCTTGGACGGAACATCTATGATGTTCTATCGGACGACAGCGAGTTTGGTGACAACACATTTATCGCCACCAAACAACCTATTTCAAGTAGTCCTGTCGGTCCGACAAACTATCCTCAGGGACCAACATAGAGACAAACACTATCATACAAGGGAACATACGCGGATTTAAAGCGAACATAGAAGAATTGAAACATCTTATACAAACAAAAAACCCATCCATATTCTGCCTTCAAGAAATAATGCTGAAAGACACCATCAATCTCAGACAATTTTCACTATACACAAAAACTCCAACAACAGGTGGCCGCCCATCAGGTGGTGTGGCGGTGGCGGTGCATAAAAACGTTCCTCACAGACACATTCAGCTAAATACCACCTTACAAGCTGTTGCTATAAGCGCAACTCTTCACCGAAAAATAACAATCTGTTCTATATACTTACCTCCAAATACTCCATTTAGTTGTGATGAACTGAGTAACATCGTATCACAACTACCAGTGCCATATATTATCATGGGTGAATTTAACGGTCATAATAGCCTCTGGGGCTCCCCAGGTACTTATGATAGAGGTAGACGTATCGAAGAGTTTATTGATAAAAACAGCTTGTGTCTTTATAACACCAATGCCCCAACATATTTACACCCTGCCTCTGGCTCGCTTACCCACATTGATCTATCGTTATGCCATCCATCAATTCTTCTGGATTATGATTGGAGGGTCAACGATGATCTCTGTGGAAGCGATCACTTTCCAATTATATTAAAAAACATAGGGTCACCAAAACTTGAGGAGCCGATTCCTCGTTGGAATTTACATAAGGCGGATTGGGCTCAGTTTAAAACCTTATGGCCAAGGAGCTCATCGAGGATAATTTTTTGAACCTTGATGACCCCATTAAAATTTTCACAGAAGCGCTCACTTCTATCGCTACAAAAACCATACCAAAATCCGTGCCAAAACATACAAAGTTCCTTCTCTCAAATGATTCATTTATCAATAGATCTGGTAGAAATGCAGCTCTGAGGCGGTACTTGGCTTCGCCAACCGTCTCAAACTACAACAATTTTAAAATATGGAGAGCTAAAGCTCGAGGGTCTATTAAGTCCGACAAGAAAAGTACTTGGAAAGAGTACGTTTCAAAAATTAACTCCAATACATCTTCGAAGAAAGTTTGGGAAATGATTGGCAAAATTAGTGGGAAAAGAAAAACTACACCATCCTCCCTCCTCATTAACAAAAATAAAATCTTTTCTACTAAATCCGAAATAGCCGACGCCTTTGCTAAAAATTTCGTTGAACATTCATCGGTCAAAAATCATTCCAAAAAATTCCAAAAATTTAAAAAAGAGAAGGAAAAGAGACGTCTAAATTTTAAATCCTCCAATACTGAAAGTTACAATAGGCCTTTCGAGATACCAGAATTGCTCGAGTCCCTTGAGAAATCAAGGGACTCGGCAGCTGGACCAGACGAAATTCCATATATGTTTTTAAAACAATTACCAGAATCTTCACTAAAATGTCTTTTAACTATATTTAACCAAGTGTACTCTTCTGGCAAAATTCCCGAGTCTTGGAAGGAATCTACTATTATACCCCTTCCGAAGCCCGGGAAAGATGCTACTGATGCCAATAACTATCGTCCTATTTCATTGACGAGTTGTATTTGTAAAACTCTAGAACGTATGATAAATACTAGATTAGTTTGGTTCCTGGAATCAAACAATATTTTAAGTCCTTTGCAAAGCGGCTTTAGAAACCGCAGGGGAACGGTAGACCACTTAGTTAGACTAGAAACATTTATACGAGAAGCATTTGCCAAAAAAGAACATCTTGTGGCCGTATTCTTTGACCTTGAAAAGGCATACGACACAACTTGGCAATATGGAATCATGAACGATCTTCATGATATCGGTATACGTGGTAATTTGCCAAAGTTTATTTCAAATTTTTTATCTGACAGGCATTTCAAAGTTCGAACGGGTTCAACTTATTCAGAAACACAAAAACAGGAGATGGGTGTCCCTCAGGGTGGTATCCTGTCTGTCACACTTTTTGGCTTAAAAATTAACCAAATGTCTTGGTCAATCTACAGAAGGGTCTCTATTTGTGGATGATTTCTTGATCTGTTACAGATCAAAAAACATGCACACTATAGAACGACAACTACAACAATGTTTAGGCAAATTACAAAATTGGGCTGACGAAAATGGCTTTAGATTTTCAAGATCAAAAACTGTCTGCATGCATTTCTGTCAAAAACGAAAACCACACAACGATCCAGACCTCACACTCAATGGAATTAAAATTCCAGTAGTTGAACAAACTAAATTTCTTGGATTAATAATTGATTCGAAACTGTCCTTTGTTCCACACATAAAACACCTGAAGGATAAGTGCTCGAAGGCGCTGAACATTCTACGTGTTCTGTCCCATTCTGATTGGGGTGCAGACCGTGAAATGCTTCTGCGTATCTACCGGGCACTTATTGGATCAAAACTTGACTACGGCTCGATTGTCTATGGATCGGCTCGCAGCTCCTATCTACAGATGCTTGACCCTATCCAGAATCAGGGACTGCGTCTGGCACTTGGAGCTTTTCGAACAACACCTGTGAAGAGTCTCCATGTGGAAGCTAATGAGCCATCTCTAGACGATCGACGAAAGAATTATCCTTACAGTATGCTGCCCAACTGAAATCCAATCCCAAAAACCCCGCATTCGATCTTGTATTTAATCCACAACACCAGGACATATTCAGACAAAATCAAAATCAACATTTGGCATCAGAATTTCAAAGTTTTTGCAGGAACTAAATATAAATTTCGACGCCATTGACGAGTACACCATATCGGATGTACCACCATGGCTCATTCAAACACCTGATATCAATTTATCTTTGCATGAGAGGGCAAAGTCCAGTGCATTACCCGAAGAACATAAATCCTCCTTTCGGGAGTGCATCAGAGCTTTCCCTGATCATGTTAAGATCTACACTGACGGCTCAAAAGATGGTGATAAAGTTGCGGCAGCATGCTGTACATCTAATCACTGTTCCTCTATCCGACTTCCAGATGTTGCCTCCATTTTCTCTGCGGAAGCTTGTGCTATCGGTCTGGCTCTTGACCACATCGAAGAACACCGCATTGAAAAGGCAATCATCTGTTCAGACTCTCTTTTGGTTCTTCAGGCTTTGAAATCAAGATGTCCTAGAAATACTCTAATCCAAAATCTTTTAATCCGAACATTTCGATTATCTTCTAAAACTCAAATTACTTATCTCTGGATTCCCAGTCATGTGGGTATAAAGGGGAATGAACAGGCTGACAAAGCAGCTAAGACTGCTCTTCGCCTAGCACAAACAGATTTTCAGAACTACCATACACCGACATCAAACCTTCAATTCAGTCAGCCATCAAACACCATTGGCAACAAAGGTGGTCTACCGAAACAAACAATAAACTGTTTAAAACTCAACCTACACTTAATCCTAAACTGTCCAGTCGGAGAGACCGCAGAGAGGAAGTTGTTCTCTCTCGGCTCCGAACTGGACACACATATTTTACACATTCCTATCTATTGAGAGGGGAGGATCCTCCCACATGCCATGCATGTGATTCTCCTCTCACAGTGGAGCATATTTTAGTGCACTGTATTGATTTTAAGCACATACGAGATAAGCACTACGATGTCTCCGACATGTACACTTTGTTTCATGCCGTGAGACATAATCGTATTTTTAATTATCTCAAAGAAATCGGAATTTTAGATAAAATATGAACGTTTTTCTCATCATATCATCGTATCAACTCAACATTTCATCGTTTCATCAACTTTTTGCAAACAAACAAACAAACAAAAGTGTCATTTCTGTGCTTCTATAACTCCATGTAATTCTCGTGTTAATGTATGTTATGCACGAGCTCTGTTTTTCTGTTAATGATTATTCAATGATAGTATTACTTACATCAATTCTTCTAATGTACCACTCTCAGCTACACCTTCTATACGGCGTGTAATATAGTGATATAAAGGGAAGGAACTCTAATAAAAGGCGGCGTGCAAAATACTGCAGGCGAGACTTTATCTTATCTACTGAAATGTAACTGTTTTGGAGGAATGTTTGATTATAATGCTGATATATTCGCTTTTTATCACCTACTGGCATTTAACGTGATGCCACCCAAATTGGTATGCTACCCAAAATGGTAAACTACTCTATACGAAGCTGAATTTTCAGTTTCCAATATAAAAAAAACCTGAAAATAATTATCGTGAACAAATCTTTAGCTTCTTAATAGTAACTGTGACAGTTCTCATGTCTATTCTTACAAAATCCGTGGAGTCTACTGAAACACAGAGCTGGACCGGGGATGCTTCAAATCTCTTTATTTATAAATAATTCAATTTTGCTTGTTACGAGCATCTTCATTGGTTTAAAAATTTACTTTATCAGCCCATAAAGGAAAAAATGGCGTCGCCGTTTGTGACGTTGCTTCTGATTGGCTGAGATGACGGCGTAATGATTTCATAGACAAAAGAGTCCCAGAATGAATTTTGAGTATTGAAGAGATCATCTTTAGTAATTTGAATTATAAGGATTAATTTGAATAGATTTTTTATGTTATGGAGATATAACACAAAAATCTGAGTGTACTCTCATCATAAACCGCTTCGCGGTTTATTTAGAGTACACTCAGAATTTTGTGTTATATCTCCATAACATAAAAAATCTATTCAAGTTAATCCTTAAACAAATGCACTGCTGACAAGAAAACAAATCATAAAATTAAAACGTAAGACATCTATTAAATGACTGTTAGGAAAATCTGGATTCAAGCCCATGTTAGAAAATTTTAACAATTATCTTCAAAAAGTGTACCAATGTGGGTAACATCACGTTAAGTTTCCAAAAACATACTTGAATGGTGATCGTGCGTCTTTTCGGTTGTATGAAAAATGTCAACAGTATTTAGACATCAGTCCGTTTAATAAGCCCTAATGCTACCATGGCCAATTTCCTAGTAACCAGTGGTCAGTCCTTTTAATGAAAGATTGTTACTTTATGCTATTCAGGTAAAATATAACTATAGGTTTTGCTGATGATATATAATTTATAAAACTGTTTGTATGTTAGCAAAAATCGTATGCTTCAAGAGGAAATAGACAGCTCAAATAGATATCGAGTATTGCAATATATAGACATAAGGTAATTTAAAATTTATCTTATATTGATCATAGAATTCAAATGGCGGCATTAAACGGGATCACATAATTATAACATGTACAGTGTATAGGAAGTCACGTATTAGTCTCAGTTCTCAACACGGAAAGACGACTGTTTTAGGAAAATTAGTTCAAACGTTAATTTCGGTAATAAAATATAGTATTCGGATTAAATTTTAAGGTTTGGATATTCTATCCGAGATTAAAAAAAGTCAGTAATACCCGTGGGTTGTCGAATGGTTTGATACAGCTTGTAATCCCGATGGTAAGACCTTCATGTATCCACATATAATAGAGGATTTTTCAATCATGTCTGACGCTATCATTTAAGCTTTAATCTAATTCTTTTGAAGTCACAGACCAAACACGGAGGGACATTCTTCATAGACGCGAAACAATGTCCTTCCGTTTTTGTCTATGACTATTCAGACCCCAAAGATTTGAGAATAATGTTTATAATTTATTTAGAATAATTTATATAGGTGCTAATTATGCACAATAAAAGAAACCTTGGTTACCACTACCTGAGTCCCCCATCTAGTGTCAGCTGTCATCTTTCTAGCCCAATGAGGCGTTATGGGGGGATATATACACAGCCACACCCACATTGTTCAGCAGTCATCTTTCAGCACCAGGTAAGGAAGCATGCTTTACGATACCACCATTCTTTATACTTTCATATTGTTGCTTTTCTTGTACAATGTATTTTTATCGATTTACTTTTATTCGTATTGTCAAAATATGAACACAACAATCCTAAAACAGTATCGATACTTTAACATATCATACTTTTAATCATAATAATTGTCAAACAGTAATATTATTTCTAACTTATTTCAATTTATGTACAGTGGTTATTATGTACTTGGAATGTTTCCACGATGTTAAATATTTCTCCATTTAATGTTTATATGTTTACTGTGCATTAATCTGATATTTATGTGTTTACTGTGTATGAATCTGATGTTTATATGTTTTACTGTGTATCAATCTGATGTTTATATATTTACTGTGTATCAATCTGATGTTTATATGTTTACTTTGTATGAATCTGATGTTTATATATTTACTGTGTATCAATCTGATGTTTATATATTTACTGTGTATCAATCTGATGTTTATATATTTACTGTGTATCAATTTGATGTTTATATGTTTACTGTGTATGAATCTGATGTTTATATGTTTACTTTGTTTCAATCTGATGTTTATATGTTTACTGTGTATGAATCTGATGTTTATATGTTTACTGTGTATCAATCTGATGTTTATATGTTTTACTTTGTATCAATCTGATGATTATATATTTACTTTGTATCAATATGATGTTTATATGTTTACTTTGTATCAATCTGATGTTATATGTTTACGTTGTATCAATATGATGTTTATATGTTTTACTGTGTATCAATGTGATGTTTATATGTTTACTTTGTATCAATCTGATGTTTACATGTTTACTGTGTATCAATCTGATGTTTATATGTTTACTTTGTATCAATATGATGTTTATATGTTTATTGTGTTTCAATCTAATGTTTATATGTTTACTTTGTATCAATCTGATGTTTATATATTTACTGTGTATCAATCTGATGTTATATGTTTACTGTGTATCAATATGATGTTTATATGTTTTACTGTGTATCAATGTGATGTTTATATGTTTACTGTGTATCGATCTGATGTTTATATGTTTACTTTGTATCGATCTGATGTTTATATCTTACTGTGTATCATGTTTATATGTTTACTGTGTATCAATCTGATGTTCATTTATCTACTGTGTATCAATCTGATGTTATATGTTTACTTTGTATCAATCTGATGTTTATTTATTTACTGTGTATCAATCTGATGTTATATGTTTACGTTGTATCAATATGATGTTTATATGTTTTACTGTGTATCAATATGATGTTTATATGTTTTACTGTGTATCAATCTGATGTTTATATGTTTACTTTGTATCAATATGATGTTTATATGTTTACTGTGTATCAATATGATGTTATATGTTTACTTTGTATCAATCTGATGTTTATATGTTTACGTTGTATCAATCTGATGTTTATATGTTTACTGTGTATCAATCTGATGTTCATTTATCTACTGTGTATCAATCTGATGTTATATGTTTACTTTGTATCAATCTGATGTTTATTTATTTACTGTGTATCAATCTGATGTTATATGTTTACTTTGTATCAATCTGATGTTTATTTATTTACTGTGTATCAATCTGATGTTATATGTTTACGTTGTATCAATATGATGTTTATATGTTTTACTGTGTATCAATGTGATGTTTATATGTTTACTGTGTATCAATGTGATGTTTATATGTATTATCTTGTATCAATCTGTGTTTATATGTTTACGTTGTATCAATATGATGTTTATATGTTTACTGTGTATAAATATGATGTTATATGTTTGCTTTGTATCAATCTGCTGTTTATATGTTTACTTTGTATCAATCTGATGTTTATATATTTACTGTGTATCAATCTGATGTTTATATGTTTTACTATGTATCAATCTGATGTTTATATGTTTACTTTGCATCAATCTGATGTTTATGTGTTTACTGTGTATCAATCTGATGTTTATGTGTTTACTTTGTATCAATGTGATGTTTATGTGTTTACTTTGCATCAATCTGATGTTTATATGTTTACTGTGTATCAATCTGATGTTATATGTTTACTTTATATCGATTATGATGTTTATATGTTTACTGTGTATCAATCTGATGTTTATATATTTACTTTGTATGAATCTGATGTTTATATGTTTACTGTGTATCAATCAGATGTTTATATGTTTACTGTGTATCAATCTGATGTTTATATGTTTACTGTGTATCAATGTGATGTTTATATGTTTACTTTGTATCAATCTGATGTTTATATGTTTACTTTGTATCAATCTGATGTTTATATGTTTACTTTGTATCAATCTGATGTTTATATGTTTACTGTGTATCAATCTGATGTTTATATGTTTTACTATGTATCAATCTGATGTTTATATGTTTACTTTGTATCAATCTGATGTTTATGTGTTTACTGTGTATCAATCTGATGTTTATGTGTTTACTTTGTATCAATGTGATGTTTATGTGTTTACTTTGTATCAATGTGATGTTTATGTGTTTACTGTGTATCAATGTGATGTTTATGTTGTTTACTTTGTATCAATGTGATGTTTATGTGTTTACTTTGCATCAATCTGATGTTTATATGTTTACTTTGTATCAATCTGATGTTTATGTGTTTACTGTGTATCAATCTGATGTTTATGTGTTTACTTTGTATCAATCTGATGTTTATGTGTTTACTGTGTATCAATCTGATGTTTATGTGTTTACTGTGTATCAATCTGATGTTTATGTGTTTACTTTGTATCAATGTGATGTTTATGTGTTTACTTTGCATCAATCTGATGTTTATATGTTTACGGTGTATCAATCTGATGTTATATGTTTACTTTGTATCGATTATGATGTTTATATGTTTACTGTGTATCAATCTGATGTTTATATATTTACTTTGTATGAATCTGATGTTTATATGTTTACTGTGTATCAATCAGATGTTTGTATGTTTACTTCGTATCAATCAGATATTATGTGTTTACTGTGTATCAATGTGATGTTTATATGTTAACTTTGTATGAATCTGATGTTATATGTTTACTTTGTATCAATTTGATGTTTATATGTTTTCTTTCTATTAATGTGATGTTTATATGTTTACTTTGTATCAATTTGATGTTTATATGTTTGCATTGTATTAATGTGATGTTTGTATGTTTACTTTGTATCAATGTGATGTTTATATATTTACTGTGTATGAATCTGATGTTTATATGTTTACTGTGTATCAATGTGATGTTTATATGTTTACTGTGTATCAATGTGATGTTTATATATTTACTGTGTATGAATCTGATGTTTATATGTTTACTTTGTATCAATCTGATGTTTACATGTTTACTATGTATCAATATGATGTTGATATGTTTACTTTGTATCAATCTGATGTTTACATGTTTACTATGTATCAATATGATGTTTATATGTTTACTTTGTATCAATCTGATGTTTACATGTTTACTTTGTATCAATCTGATGTTTATATGTTTTACTATGTATCAATATGATGTTTATATGTTTACATTGTATAAATTTGATGTTTATATGTTTACTTTGTATCAATGTGATGTTTATATGTTTACATTGTATCAATATGATGTTTATATGTTTTACTGTGTATAATACTGATGTTTATATGTTTACTTTGTATCAATATGATGTTTATATGTTTACTTTGTATCAATATGATGTTTATATTTTACTGTGTGTAAATCTGATGTTTATATATTTACTGTGTATCAATCTGATGTTTATATGTTTACTGTGTATCAATCTGATGTTTATATATTTACTTTTCATTATTCTGATGTTTACATGTTTACTGTGTATCAATCTGATGTTTTGATTCTTCCTCTGTTCAACCTCTCTCACAAGCTTATTTTGTCGAATCTTCAATATTTACATTAGGATAATGAATAATAGGTATACAAATTGCTACCGATCTCTCCTGCTCTTTTTACTATTCCATAAACAGAGCTGCTTCATTTTCACGACAAATGTTTTGGAGTTCGAAACTTAAAAAACAAACAACCTTGACCAAAATAAAAACAGTGTTATGGTACAGGATTTACAAAATAGCTATGACAAATAAACTGTCATCCCAAAGTTTGGCCTGTTTTATACAATTGAGTAGTATATCATTGTCTATGTTGTTGAGATGAAATGTGTGACGCTATTTGTATGAATATCATTTGCTTTCCTACGCTTATAATGTTGGTTTATCCCTTACAATACACTAGTGTCGTCTGAGGCGATATTACATTGCTAGACTTGCAATACAACCTCTTGACGTCAATGAGTCAGCAAAATAACTATTTGCTCGGTAAAATTTTCCGATTTTTTATTAAAAAAATATGCTTATTTTCTTATAAAAGATGCAAACAACTGTATTTGCCTTTCAATTATCACGCATTTTTGATGTATGAAGAAACTATTTGCAGTCGTAGTTTTCTTATTTCAATGTAGCGGAATATCATAATTGTAAAATTGCAATTCAACGTCAAGGAACGAGAAAAAATGCTCTTTCTTAACATGTCTGTAAAAGGGATAATATTATGATAATTCTACCCTCGAAATCACAAAATATTGTAAATCCCTCGGTAAGCATAATGTTTATGACCCTTGGATAGAATATCTTAATCCTTCTTATCCACATATGAAAGTTTTAAAGTATATAAAGTGTTCCATCTCCATTTCTAACACATGTTTAGCAATTACCCTGTTGGCTCAAAATCTAGTACAATTTGTAGCGGATTTCAGATTTTATTCCAATCTCAGACATACAAGTATGTAACATTCCAACAGTATTACCAATATTTTTTGTATTCTTCAAACAATTAACTCCATGCTCTTCAAAAAAACTTTCAATATCAGTAGATAAATAGCGAATAAGAAAGGTGACACATTTTCTCCTTGCTGTACACCGACGATGCAAGTAAACATATCAGATCCATCATTTTCATTTTTGCCACTGGATTTTGTATTTTCATATAAAATAATTGTTACTTTAAATATGTTTTCCATTTATATATCTTCTTTTAATTTTATGCCATTAACCTAGTCTCCAAACTGAATCAAATGCTTTTTCTAAAATCAACAAATTAACAAAACAATTTTTTACCAATTGAGAAATAGATCGAAGTTAAAACATGGAGAATAAATATATTGTCAGTTGTAGGATGTTTTTTTCTTCTGAATCCTGCCTGGGCAGATGTTATTAAGTTTATTTCTTCAGCCATTTTGTTTGGTCTACAGTTTAATATGGATGTCCTATAATTATCTAAGTTGTTAGGGTCTCCTTTATTCATGTATATAGGTTTTATAACCCCTATTTTCCATGCGCTTTGGTTGCAGCCCGAATCAAATATGATATCAAATTTTCTCACAATATGATGGTGGTTTCAGAATTCCCGCTGTTGATTTTAAGTATTCATTTAGAATTTCATTATGACTTGGAGTCTTATTATTACTTAAACCTGAAATAGAACAAGATATTTCATCCACAGTAATTTCGCTATTTCATAAATCATCAAATACCGCATCAACAATTTTGCCATAAAAGTTATTTCCCTTGTTTTATTTTTTTTTAAATCGTACAATTCGTCTATGAATTTATCGATCATATGTGATTTACTAGTTCCGCCAATTTCATTGAGGGTATTCCAAACTGTTCTGGGCTCTGATTTGGATAAGTGTCGTAGAGGTTTTATCTTGACTATAATATCTTTTGGCTTGGTGAAATAAAATTCTTTTAAGGTGACATTCATGAGTGAAACAAGGTTATTTGTTTTTTACATATAAATGAATGGTAGAATTTTTTCTTTTCGCAAAAAATATGCTTCGCCGAATTTTTTAATAACATACCTAAATCATTTACAACATTGTCTATTTCAGAGGCGGTGACTAGCTCATTCGGCTAAACTACTAACCTGGCCAACTTTCCCATGATATATTGAAGACTTCCAAACGCATCTTCTTCGATATGATTAACATAAGCCATTGATTTTTCATTATCCCATTTTATATAATTTATTGCTGAAGTGTTCTCTATATCTTCTCTGTTTGTTCTAACTATATCCATTTTGTTCGAGACGTAAAATTCGAGTCTACAGTGAACGTCCGAAAATAAGGGGTCAAAATCAAATATTTCGAGTTAGATATGTGCTTGAAACAATCAGATGACAGTAGTAGATAATCAATTATTATTTTTGCAGAAATCTATATCCAAAACTATTAATTCTTGCTTTACACTGACTTGTTCGCTGTAACGAAACACCAACGTCAATATAGATTTTGTAGATCATGAAAGTATTTAACGTTGTATGGTCTATCACTTTCGCTCTTTTTGTTATAATAAAAACTGTATAGGTGCTATACACATTTTTCTCCGTCTGTCCGAGGTTTAAACTTTCTTATTTTACCACTTTTTATACAGTTGCAGCACTGGAAGTATTTTAATTATAAAAGTGAAAAAATCTTTTTAACGTGTACACGTAAAAAATAGGCTCGAAAGATGCCGAATCATTCCGAACTCTTCTGAACATCGTCGCGACAATCTCGAAGTAACACGAGAGTTGTGAAACCAAGAGAAATGTCAACAATTTTTCGTAAACAAAACACGTGGTCGACCTCAGCAGACTGGATCTACAAAGAAATTAATGCTCGCACTTTACAATTTTTGATACACACAATATTGAATTACGGCAATGTGTGAATTAGATTTTCAAATACATGCTCTGTGGACATAAACCAGTACGATTTGCTCATATTAGCCTGAAGGAAAACGTAAACAAACACATGTGCGCTTACGCTTGTTACCTGGATCACCACGTGTAGGACGTGTGGACGTCAGTCACGTGATACGATTCGAAATTCCGACAAAACCCGAAGGTACTGAATATGGCGGAGATTGAAGGCGTTTTATTCAAAACCAATAATATATGATCCCTAGATTTCGGCTCTTTGATAGACTGACATATGGTTTTGGGGAGCTAAATCATCAAGTTACATGTCCATATTCAAATATCAAATGTTAAAATGACATATGGTTACAGTGAAAATTACAAGAAATACAATTTTAAAGAATTCATCGTTAGAATTGATATCTAAAACATCAATAAGGGTATCATCAGGCTGTATATAACCATTATTACATTTTTGACATTAAAATCACCAACCAAAGCAAATTTATAATTACCGTCAGCAAAATCAATTATTTCATTTTCAATTTCTTCAGAATAAAATCCTTATTAATTAATGTTTGAGGCAATCTCATCCACTATATGAAATCAGATGGAGTTTGGTGGAATGTTGTAAATGAGGTTTCAACTCTTCTTTAAAATATCATCTTAAACTCCAAATGACCAATAAGCACGGACTTTTCTTACCAGCGGACTCCTATTTAATTCCACTCTTTTCCACCATACATAGAAATTTTCTCGCTATAATCCAAGACGCCCACCTGAATTAACATTTATAACGATTCCTTATACAATGTCAAGACGCTTCATAAGAAATGTAGAACAAAAGTTTGATGTAGCACTGTGTTTTGTAGTCATGTGACAAAATGACCTGGAAAGAGTTATTTCCTTCAATAGAGGTGCTTTTTACTGATATTTCATTCTATATGTTAAACGTACGAGGATCACGATTCTCCTTGGCACAGACACAAAACAACAATTATTAGATGTAATATAATCATCTCCATGACGTTATTATTAACCATAAATACAGGTTTATGATGATACCCACTCGGATTTTACGTTTCTATACAAATTACTCAGACGCTCATCATTTTCAACAAGCTCCTATTGATTCTTCAACAACGGAAAAACATCCTGGTCCAATTTTCGAATCCGTTACACAGATCATTCCGTGGTAATCTAAACTGAAAAGACAAATATAAATTCCGTGTATCATTAAAAATGATTTTCTACCCAGGAGATTTACAATGTTATATTGTATTTGCATAGTACAGAGTCATCTGCCCTTGCGGGTAGGTTTTGACGTCATGTGTTTCCGTTTGTTACGTCATACTTTTTAGAGGAAACGACGTGGAATTCACACGCAAATAGTGACGTCACAATGGATACCTACCCACAAAGAGGCAACTCTGTACTCTGTAATATACAAAGGCGGAATATACAACAGCATATACACAATGGTACATATAATAGGTGACAATAAGCGCGTAATATTTGGACCAAACTGACATTAAAAGTTGTCTTTCAAAGGAAGAGGTAACATAAATACTATAATTAAATCGTAGGGCACTATAAATTTACTATTACATAAATGACGCTCTGTACTGAGAACGTGATGACACAGGTAAGTTATCTTCTAGGACAGATGCGAGGACTACATCTGTCAAATTTTTATTTCATAATAGTTCAGTACCTCTGGTTTATATTCCGGTTTTTTTTTCGAAGAAAGTTCATATTTGTAAAAGTGTTATGCTTTTAGTGATATTTTGATCATTTATGCTTATGCAAATGTTGATTTGTGTTCAAATATCGGTTAGAAATATCTTTAACTTCGCGCATGAATACCTAGTTTTGCTGATACTGACATACAAATTTGTACATCATTAAGAATGAAAAAATATATTGTCAGAGGCACCTATAAATGCTGAAGCAACAGAACTAAGTTGTAAAATATACTTTTATCGGAACTGAAAAATCAAATAACACAAAACAAACAAATTTCAAAAAAATATATTTTATTGTGGTAGGTAACACTTTCTCATAATATTGTAGATGACGTTTTGTTTCATTCGCCTGTTATTTATTTTATTTTCATTTTGATTTCATTTTTATTATTATCATTATCACTTTGCTCGTTTATGTCTGAAAACTTACAAATTATCGCACTCGAGGCTCTTTTGAAATAGCTGTCTTTTAACATGGAGATTTTTTTGACAGGTTGTTGTTTCTATGAAAATGGTCAATTTCACAAACACGTTAGCAGCTGGTGTGAAAATCAACATAGACACACGAATTTTATTGGCGATCCAAATATTATTATTTTGTATCTCCGTTATTGCGTTTGCGGAACATTTTGCAATAATTTTAATTGTATTTGGAAACAAATCATTAAGAAAGAAGCCGTTTGTGGTGTCCATTCTCCTGTTAAGTTGTAGCGACATCCTATCGAGTCTATCCATGCTTCTGATTTCCTTGATCGGCTTGGCATCATTACGACAAACTTGGATATGTGGATTGACATATTTCCTGCTTCAACTTGGAATGGTGACATCGCTTGTCAATACTTTGACCATCTGTATAGAACGATACCTCAGTACAAAACCTACACCAAGTCAGGCATTCTCGCTACGGAAACGAGAGATAATTACATTTGGTAGCATGGGAATGTGTTCTGTGGTTTTCGGAATACCGTACCTGTTTACAGTGAAAAAGGAAAAGATAGAGTCATGTGCAGTGGCATCCCTGTTTGGGGAAAACATGCCGTTTGCAACAGCTCCAGTAAAATCCATTATCCTCCTGATATGGGTATCTACGATTGTGGTTTATGGCATCACAGCCAAGAACTTTAAAAAGATTATGAATAGAACAAATTTCTTAAAAAGAAGCCATCCCAAGACAAAGCTCATGGATTGTAAAGACATGAAGGCGACAAGCTCCAAATCATCTGATTTAGAACCAGTGGTTTGGTTAGCCTCCACCAAAGTAAATAATAAACAAAACAACCTAATCAACGTGAAAGAAGTAAATGAGTGTCGAGGTAATAAGATAAACAACTGGCTACCTAAACGGAACATGTTATCCAGTGAAAGACATACCCACAGCAAACCTCGTGTTCAATTTATTGCCGAACCGGGAACCTCTAGACAAACAGAGGATACCATCGATATTAGTCCGATAAAGATCATATCACTCCAGCAGAACATTCACGGCATTTCGCCCGAGGGAGCCACCCATTTACCCGCTGGCACCAGGTCAGTTAAGCTAGGCAAATGTGGGAAGTCGGATTCCATCGCACAATCGCAGGCGAAAGAGGCCTTTAGGATCGTCTCTGTGATATTTATAGTATTCGTGTTATCGATGACTGCACAAAGCGTCGTGGGATTTCTGATGATATTTCTCCCCATGTCAGACACTGTATTGTTTGCCTGTGGAATGTTAGCCTCCACCACTGTTCTAACAAACTCAGTCATGTATGCTTTCCTACTAAAAGACTTCAGAAAAGTCCTCAGATGTAAAAAGCTTTGATGAAAAATGACATAAAATTGTTGTTTATCTCGTTTGAATGTATAAGAATATGTATAAATATGGTAAATATCTCGTTTGAATGTCTAACAGTATGTATAAATATGGTAAAGATCTCGTTTGAATGTCTAACAGTATGTATAGATATGGTAAAGATCTCGTTTGAATGTCTAACAGTATGTATAGATATGGTAAAGATCTCGTTTAAATGTCTAACAGTATGTATAAATATGGTAAAGATCTCGTTTGAATGTCGAACAGTATGTATAAATATGGTAAAGATCTCGTTTGAATGTCGAACAGTATGTATAGATATGGTAAAGATCTCGTTTGAATGTCTAACGGTATGTATAGATATGGTAAAGATCTCGTTTGAATGTCTAACAGTATGTATAAATATGGTAAAGATCTCGTTTGAATGTCTAACAGTATGTATAGATATGGTAAAGATCTCGTTTGAATGTCTAACAGTATGTATAGATATGGTAAAGATCTCGTTTGAATGTCTAACAGTATGTATAAATATGGTAAAGATCTCGTTTGAATGTCTAACAGTATGTATAAATATGGTAAAGATCTCGTTTGAATGTCTAACAGTATGTATAGATATGGTAAAGATCTCGTTTGAATGTCTAACGTTGTATAGAATGTCAACAGTGAATGTCACAGTATAGATATGGTAAAGATCTATGTCGAGTACAACAAGCGACATTAGTAGGTTCTCAAATATGAAGCCTCATTTTCGCAAGAGAATATTTTCATTATGTCGACAGCAAGTCTCATCTACAGTGACTTTCGGGTGATGACGTCATTATTTTGACGTTTACAACATTTCCCTGATTATGGCGCGGTGCAAATGCTTCTAAAATTAGAAATGTCACCATTGTTCATAACTATGAGAGAAAAATGCAAGATACTTAATCATAAACCTGGCAGATATTTCAATCGTCGTAAAAAAATCGCCGTCAAAAACATGGCAAGTCTTGCATTGATCGCCGAAACTCTTTCTTTGGTGTTCAGATGATAAATCCGTGTTAGATTGTATTGTTGTCCTATAGTTGACAGAGTTATCTGTTGATTCTACAGAAAAGATAAATTTTGTCTTTCTGAGGGGTACAGTTAACACAACTCAAGCAAATTGGCCATGGCGTCACCACTTTCGACGCATTACGACCTTTCTATGATCATGTATGTACTATCGTGCAGTTGTTCTAGTCGCGAAACATTTAAACTGCGAAAATAACGGTTATATGGTAATGGTATGTAAATATATTTCTCAACAAATGCTATTTATCTGTATAGTATAGAAGACAAATAATCATACATGTATTTGTCAGGTTAAAAGGGATATCTCAACCCTGTGTAGTATTTAAGACAAATAATCATACATGTATTTGTCAGGTTAAAAGGGATATTTCAACTCTGTGTAGTATAGAAGTTAAATAATTATACATATGTCTGTCAGATTAAAAGCGATATCTCAACCCTGTAGCCTATTTGTAATTAAAGGTCAATTATAATGTTGCGAAATACAAGACAATCGTTGATTAATTGATGCTATCCTCAGTTTAAACACATGCAATGAACCGCTTTAGATGGATTTGGTATATCCAACAATCGTCAGAAGAGAAACTTTTCGTACTAGTGTGTATATGTTTTTTATTGATTTACAATAAAATATATTTGTAGTTTGTGATGACCGTATATAGCTTTATCACGCTATGTAAAATTCTAATATCGATGTTTTGTAAATAATACTGTAAATCGTGATACATTGTATGTTACTCCATTGAATTACCGTCAATCTCATTGAACAAATCATTCGTTGGTGACTCATCCATATGAAGTTGTAACAGTTGTATGACACACAAGACATATCACACGGTAGTACTTACTGCTTCAATTGTAAATTCTTTTCAATTTAGTGTATAGTACAAGTATTGTAGTTATTTCATGTGTATTAATCAACTACATTTGTGGTAATAAAACCTCTGAAATCAAGTGCTACATTGGTTTTTATGTTTTTCTTTTAAATTTCTCACAAAGTATTTTCTGATACTTTGGCTTTCCTCTACCACCCTGGCTGTTATTATGTCATTAAACTGATAAAACAAAACATCACCAAAGAAATGAAAAGTTGCTATGTTTACAGTGGAGATTAGTTTCGCTGTCTGGCGCAGTGATGGTTAATTAAAATGTGGTAATTATGACGACGACAGAAAACAACGGACGTCCGGCGTTATAAATTAACACTTGATTTTTTACTCTAATTGTTCAGAAGGTTACAAGTGTAATATTAACGGTAACCGCATAACTTTTAAATCTCTACAAAATGATCACTCTCGTTTTTATATTCTTGAAAAAATAACAGCTGTTTCGGAAAGGAAATGGACAAGATGTTTACCTTAACTTCCACCTTAAAAACCAGTGTTCCCTTCATCATCATTACGGTCAGGGAACGAGAATGTGGCGGTACTGTATAGTCTAGGCAAATAGAGTTGTGGCAGCTCAGATGAGTGGTTGACAAGGTCGTATCGCCCAGTAAAGCATTTAATTTATGTTCATTCACCTGAGTGATTTCCATTTACCATTTCATTTCTAAGATAGGTCTATCATTAAGTTATAAATATAACTTTCACCCCTGTATATATAATATTACTTACCATTACCAAAATGACACATATATAGCATTAAATGCAAGTGTATTTTGCTTAAATGGCCACGGAACCACTTAGAATGAATATGTATACATGTACGTGTTCTTTTATAATATATCTCTTGATTAATTAGTGCGTGGGTTCTTAGCAAGGTATCGTTTGAATATCAAATAAAGTAGGTTTCATTAAATATAGAGTACGATCCATCCCTTTAATTAGTAAACACTAGAAATACACATACCTGCAAATCGGACAAATATGTCTTTTATACCTATTTATTAAAAACGACACGTATCACGATAATGAGAACTAAATGTTTCAACTATGCATAAATGATGTGGGTGAAACTGTACTTCTCGACATTTATTATAAAAAAAGTCTCAAAGTGTAGGCTAAAAGAGTTTGTTCGTGCAGAGTGACCACTCGATATTCAAAAAAGTAAAGATCAATTCTATATGATATAGCTTTTTCTCCACCGCCGTGGAAAACGAAGAAACTGATTATGAAACGCCAAACGGAGTGACTGTAAATGATGTTAATTGTAACAATGGAAAACAATGGAAAGCTCATATCCTGTAAATCCAATCGATGAAAAGTAAAATCGGTAAAAAGTCCACCATAAAAGTAGAAAGTCTCAAATACTCTAAAGGTTTCTAGTATTTCTATATTCTTTATATTTGGTTCATCAAGTAACAATGTGATATGTATCTTCTGTCAAAGTTTCAAAGATTATTTTTTTAGATATTCAAATTTGTCAATTTTACAGTTTTATGTACATTATGTACAAATTCGTCCGAAGTAAATTGATATCATAAACAAATATTTATATCACTACCTTTTCAGGATAAATGCTTTCTCTCCCTTCATAATTGACTATTGGCGATAACTAATCAAAATGGTAGAAAACTTAATAATGCATTGCAAAATGAATAGGTCCCTTATGCATAATGAAAAAGCTGCATAATTGTTTTTCTAACATCATATTAAGCAAAGACCATCGTGAATTCCCGAATTAACAGAACTTGAGAAAAATAGAGTTAACAATAAAAAATCTTTTTTGAATCTGGAGGCTGGTAATTAACAAGCTACTATTTTGACTGACGGACGATACCAATATACAGACTTTTCATTTCAAGTTCCTGCAAAGAAATCTATACAAATACAAGGCTTACTAAAATGAAAATTGACATCTATTTTGGGAGTGTTCTTTTTTTTCTTTTTGGAAGTTTGCGTGTTAAAGTATAACTATATCTCTACAGGATATTGTTGTCATAGTTTACATTTCCTTAAACGTCAATTTCTGGAGTATGTTGATGCCGTAGTTTATATTTCCTTAAATTATATCTCTACTGGATATCGTTGCCATAGTTTATATTTCCTTAAACGTCAATTTCTGGAGTATGTTGATGCCGTAGTTTATATTTCCTTAAACGTTAATTTCTGCATGATAGTGATGCCATAGTTAATATTTCTGCAGGATAGTGATGTTATAGTTTACATTTCCTTAAACTTCTAAGGAAGATAAATATTTATAGCATATTTTGGCCACATTATGTCCGGTTGAACATTCACTATAACTTCATAGCCGGTCTTTATAGTAAATGAAAATCCAGATAAACTGAGGTGTTGGGTGTTAAGGATCCTAGAGCTGGGTTTATATATTCATTACAACTGGTTAAAGTGTTAGTGGGTAAAGGTGTAATAATACCCACTAAAAACAGTCCGAGCCATTAATATAAAATTTCTAACCGTATTGAAACATTTCCATAGTACTAATCGGCCATATCTCGGTTATCACAGAGTAAGGTGTCAACATGATGGTTGTGGGACAGGTTGCTAAGACATTGTATTCTTATTGCTATGTTGGTATGTAGGTCAATGGAGGAGGAAAGGTTCATAAATGAAGACTGCCAAAATGTCGCCATGTCTAGTTTTACAATGATGGAAAGAGCGGAGGACATTCGGAATATCATCATTTAGGATATTTCAGGGATATGTTTTAATAAACCGTGAAGTGAGATTCATAGATCCACAGAAAGTGATAGTTAGGAATCGTTGTGAAGTTAGTACGGGATAGACGCTGATAGAAAGTGTCGACTCCCCTTGAAAGAGTGAATACTATGGTAGCAAGGTGAGAGGGTTCCTGACCTTGGACAATTTGATGAAAGGAGGGGTATCACTTTGGGCCGTTTTACGGTCACTCATATCAGAGATTCAGATAGACTATATAAATCTCTTGTCATAAGTAATGATAAGTAAACTACATGTATTTGCATAAAGATATATTACGTACGGTCAGCTGTATATCATATGCTATTCACAACAAAGGTCGAAGGGTGAAAAGGTCGTAAGTTCTTTTCAAATATTAGATAATTAAGAAAAAAATTCAAGTGTAAACTGTTTTTAAAGATGGATCACCTCAGTAAACTATATCAAGGAGTGAGAAAGAAGCTTAAGTAACGACTTCAAAGATATGCATATGATATGTAAGGTGTGGTTGTTATCAATCAAAAGGTGTACAATGCCATCCCAGCCTAGCTGCCTCATCAGGCCCATATCAGATTGACTTTCCAAACACACTTCAATAACGTCAACTCAAGCTCGAATATACGTATAGATATGTTATTACTGATTTCAAAAGAAGGCGTGGATGGCCCCGCTAAACAATATCAAGATATTGGAGCGCGGGGGGGGGGGGGGGGGGGGAAGCTGAGATGTCATAATTAGACTTATAGAAAAAAAAGTAAGTAAACGAACGGAAATTAATACCTAATCAGTACCTCATTGCATAATTCAAATTAACTTATAAGCGTTATTATCAATATTTTTGGGGTTTATGAAGTCATAGACAGAAAACGGACGGACATTCTTTTTAATAGACGCGCAGATTGCCCCTTTGTTTTTTGTCTATGACTTCATAAACCAAAACTATAGTAAGAATACTGCTCAAATATAGTAACTGTAACGTAACATTACTATTTCCCACTTTACCGGCTTTTAAGCTGACAATACTAATTTTAATGTATGCATTGTGCGTTAAAAATGAGTGTCGTATCAAAGGAATATATACAAGTATAAGGAAAGATAACTGGTATGAGATTATTCTGATTTTATTTCATGTTATCCATATAAATATCAACGGATAATAGAATAACTTTGTTACTTTTGATTCACTTACGTAGATCTTTAATCTTAAAAAAAATGAAAGACAGTTTTAAGTCACTGATAGTTTTTTTCAAACTCGTGCTAAAACAAGACCCCATACATATTACATCTATGTTGGTGGTACACACCGGAATGTTCATAGAGAGAGCTGCTTTAACATTACGAGTCGTCTCCCTTACCATTTAACTTCAATGGTAACATATTTATTAGGATATTTTAGGAAAATTGATAGATGCAGGCTGGAAGCCTCTATATTCATATTATCAATATATACTCGTAAAAATAAATAAATGGTTAATTTCCAGTATATAAATACCAATAACTATGTTTCTTCAAAGGTAATGTTAAACCTTATTAAGAATAATAGTTTTCCAGCGTTTATCTAGGTTAATTTAAAGTAATACTAAACATATTACTTTAAAGTAATACTAAATACTTCACTGTATCTACATAATATGTCTATAATTTGTTGCAGTAAATTATTGTATACATAATAATTCTGTTGCTGTATAATTTTTTTTCTTAACTCTGAATTGCAACGCTTCTTAATGTTTTCTCAGAATGACCTCTCGTTCTACTACAAATGTCCATTTGGGACAAAAAACTCTCAATAACTCTGTAATCATATTTTTGAACTCGGTTTTAAAAGCATAGATAATGTGGCCATATAGTTTTCCGATGTTGTGAAGTAGGAAGTTTTAGTTTTTCTAGGCGTTCCTCATATGTAAGGTTTCTCAATCCCGGAATAAGCTTTAATAATTGATGCCCTTCTTTGCACGTTCTCAATCAGTTTGTTGTCTGCTACGTGATGTGGGCTCCACACATTTGCCGCATATTCCAGGTGTGGTCTGATGAAAGTTTTAAATAATAATTTGAATATCTTCGTATCAGTCCCACTGTACTGTTCGCTTTGTTTACACTGTTATACAGGCGAGTTTTGAAATTCATGTCCTTATCGATGGTGACTACAACGTTCTTTTCGTGGGTTACGTGTTCCAGTTCAATCCTCTCTCTCTCTCTCTCTCCTTCCTGTCCGTTCATGTAATAATGTCTTTTCTTGGAAGCTTTTTTTATAAAACATTACATTGTTGAAATTTGGAAAATAACCATTTTTCCAACCTTTTTTGTTTACTAAATAGTGAACAACACATATGATCTGGAATCTGTAGAATCATTGTCAACATGAAAATAGAGTCCCAAAGTGTTTGTCCATCATCCAAATATTTTAAGTAATGCCAAGATCGTATCTTTGTATTATGAAAAGTCGTTCTATTTCCAACAATATTACTGTGATGGTTCGTGAAGGCGCGGTTTAATTGGACCTAGACAGGTAACAGTAATATATATGTGTAATGTCAAGATACACTACTATAAAAGATTCTAATGTGTCTTCATTCAGATAGAGATTCATTTGTCAGAAACCTAATAATTACATTTCGTCTATATTTCTGTTGACCTATGTTTTTGTCAATAAAACCTTTGGAGAAGTCTGCAAATTGACATTTTCAGTGTCATATGGAGGAAGTCTACTCTGGGTAGAAGACCTAGCCTTTGTCTCAATTCAAGATCATTCCGTTGGGGCTACATGTAAACATTGTACAGTCCATCCAATGTCATCTCGAAACATCTTGAACCTGATCAACTATGGAAACTGAGCCCAAATATTTCGAAAAGTTATGTTGAAAATGGAATATACGTGATGTATCGTCATACTGCAGCAAAAGCTTGCAAACAATTTTTATAACCATACTAATTTAATAGATATTCATGTCAATGCTTATAATTAATTTTCTAGACTAGTAGATAATATAAATATGTTTCAATGGACGATTCCATTGATTTTTCGAGGAATTCTTTTTTCACAAATCAATACGCAACGTCAATATCTCTATTGTCAAATCACGACAACGGAGGATTTTCGCGCCATTTTCGGATTCCATATTTTATCAAGCAATTACCGCACATACTGATGGTTAACTACTATTGGATAATCTTGTGCTTCATCCTTCAATACGAAGAGCTATATAGGATTACGTGAATTTTTTACATCTGACAACGAACTTTAACAATACAATAATGTACATTTTGACCTGAGGTTCTTCGAAAATCAAATATAGATTGTTGTAGTTATGTGAGAAAAAGAGTCGTAAATATGAGAGTCTATGAAATTCGTCCTTAACTTTTCAAGGTCAAAGGCTTGCACAAAGCTTCTTAGACTCGTTTCATAAAATCTAAACAACTATCCTTTCGTTAATTTTCATTTACCCCCGAAGATGGCACCTGGGACAATTACTCGAAGAGATCGATAATAATATTTATTAATGATAGTAATATGTTTTACACAATTATTTAAACCTTTATTACACACCTGGTCTTTAGAGTTCAACGTATGAATTTAATAATTCCTATTATAGAGATTTATATCCGCCAATCTAGTTAAAATACAGATCCGTATAACCACTACGTTTAATTAGGATCAGTATTTTAAACAGATTGTTAGATCGACACACTAGTAACCACCTCTGTCTGTCAGAATCGCTGGTTACCACAGTACATTGCGGGGTAAATATCCGTACATATCGCAGAAATAAATACTGATTGAATACATCTAATGATAGTTTAGTATTAATAAAGCATAGTGTAACACGAAATCCTGTTGCATAAATTCGATCGATATTTTAAGCTTCATTATTGCCACCGATTCCTCCACTCACAATCAGAAAATGAGCAGAAGAAGAAAGTTTGATATGACTTGCAATATACATTTTTAATTATTGTTAATGTGTCATAATGATTTTCTTTCACCTCCTTGTGCACAGGATCAAACCCACCTACTTTGGTATCCTTGTTAGCTAATGTAAGCTTATCGTATGCACCTGTACGATCTGATTCCGAGATATGCGATGGCATAGATTGTTTTGGTGCTTCAATTGGTTTCTTTAAATCATGAATTCTGTCATATACTACCGCCCCTTTATGATCAAGTTTGGCGAATATATCATACTGTCCTTCCTGATGGTGTAAACGTGTGTGGGAGTACCCCTCCCTGGCTGTTTGTGTGTGGGAGTACCCCTCCCTGGCTGTTTGTGGGTGGGAATAACCCTCCCTGGCTGTTTGTGGAACCTTCCGACACTTTCTTGGAACAAACATCAATAATGCTGTTATTGTCTTAACAAATCATTATTTCTGAATTTTCAATCATTTGTTTCTACCTGTAATTATTTTTCTTAAATCAATCTCTATTTTCTATTTTCAAACTATACCTTTGGCCAAGGAAACATATTTGTATTGGTTTAAACAATTTGTTTGATTCTGGATATTTTCATTTTTATGAAATTAAATCATTAAGTAAACGAAATATAATTGAACACAATATTTCGTTAAAGTTGTATGGTCTATCACTTTCGCTCTTGTTGTCATAGTGAAAACTCTGTAAGTGTTATACACATTTTTCTCCGTCTGTCCGAGGTTTAAACTTTCTACTTTTACCACTTTTTATAAAGTTGCAGCACTGGAAGTATTTTTAATTATATAAACGTAAGATATCTTTTTAACGTGTACACGTTTAAAATAGCTCGGAAATATCCGAACTGTTCCGATCTATTCCGATCTGTATCGGTATTGCCGATATTGAGCACGTGATACGGCTCGGGAGGTTCCGATCTATACGGGTATCGCCGATGTCGGTCACGTGATACAACTGGTTTTCCGATATTACCCGAAAGTTGAAAACATGGCGATGACTGTGGCGGATCTTTCAAAACGTGTGATATTTCATGCGACATTTACAGCTATGTCAATAGTATATTGGTGTTTTCATGGATCTGAACCTTAATATATAAGCATTCATATTCACACATTGTATGTTTCATGAGAGTTTGTGATGGTGAAATTTATAACAAAAAAACCCTTTAAATTCGAATATAGATGAATTAAATAAAAAAGAGTCAATGTGATCGATACAATCTAGCTTCACAGAAATGAGTTTTTACCTTTTGCCGTTTGTTTTGTTCTATTGGGGTCTAGATCTCCTGATTTCACGGAGTCGTACACGTTAATGGCTCTCAGAGTGTCTCCCGGGTAGGAGCCATCATTGTGTTTACCTATACTGTAAGGAGTCAATTTAGATTAATTCTTAAGTTGTATGTTGCAAATGATAATCGTACCAGTTGATATTGTTTATAAACAAAACTGAAACAATTGTAATGACAATCTTTTTTCACTACAACACAGCCAACAACACGTTCATTTACAGCGAACACATAACCTACCGTCGTATGATATAGATGACGACTGCAATGATACCACCAACCACAATCAAAGCACCAACAGCCCCAACTATGGCCCATAAAGCTTAAATACAAATATGCAATCTTTACAAAGGCATTATAACATTTTAGGGTGTAATAGAATCAGTTTGTCCTTGTTAAGTTGTTTAATCTGCCGGTATGTAGTATGGTAATAAAAAAATGTGTAACATTGTAAAAATCTAATTCGATAAGCGAATGACAATCAACATTGTCGTAGTTCAGTTATACATTATTTTGTTTCCAAACAACGACTCTGGTAGAAGTTGTGCAAAGATCATTAAAGAGCAAACGTACTAATAGTTTTAGAAAATAGAATTATATACGTTATTAAGAATATCCTTTGCAGAACACGTTAAGATAAAGTAATGTTTTGTATTTGAGTGAAAATTTACATCGAATATGAAGTGAACGGACGCAAGAATAAATTAGCTTTAAACGAAAATTCCTTACATGAAATTTGTATTACGTGTTCGTTATATTCGAGTTTAATTCTAATACTTTAAGAAAGCCAGCCAGATTCATCAACAGAATATGCCCCTTGTTAATGCACAGAAATGACAAAAAATACGATAATTATGGGTAAATCCAATTAATCTACAAATCGCAAAAGTAAATGAATAACATCTTTGACACGTGTATATGCTATACAGTAGCGCATGTCTTCCACTAGCGGCCAGACAATCTAAACGTACCATTAATATCAGATCTTCCTACCTGGAAAACTTTCGCTGGAGTGAAATGTATCCAAATGCTCGAAAATATTGCATCCATTGTTAACAGGCCCAAACTCTGTAACCAAATAAGGGAGAAATAGATACATTGTGACAAGAATATGATATATACATAATTGTCTTTATAGAAAGTAATCTGGAAGGAAAAATATTCTTATTTGAGCTTTAGGTAGTTATTTGTTGTTCTCTTTATAAATTGACATTATTTCGTTTTTGCATACAACATAAATCTTAACATCAAAATAAATACATCTTCGGTCCAAGTTTAAATCGTTCTGACGTTTATTTACAGTCTCACCTGGTACATTTTCGTACATAGGCCACAGTTTCTGCTGTTTCAATATCTAAACATACACTTAACAGTCATGTTAATCATCTGAACTCTTGTTAAAAGAGAAACCAAATATAGCAAACGATATTAAAAAAGATGGATGCGCCCACAAACACGTGCTGTGTCTATTCCAACAGTCTCGGTGGTTAATAAGATGTCCGCCTTATCCCATTACGTCTTGTGGAAACAATGAACTACTACCGCTTTGAGTGATGACACATTTATGGTACCGCAGCAAATTAGGCGAGGAGAGGTACAGCTAGGACCAAATATGAAGAAATACTGCAAATCATTTTCTGTTCCCTGTTAATAAATTCCATGGCCGTTCACCTTCATGATTAAGAGTCATGTCGCGGCGATTATGTTTGTCTTTACTTCACTACAAAATATACCAAATTGGTATCAAGAGAAAATAAGTTGTTTTACAACATATTTATGTTAAAACTATACATAATAATAAGATAGCATACCTTTCTTTATACAGACGAATGGTAGGTGTAAATGACAGGTAAAATGCGTGACGCGCATAACATTGCCACGTACTATCTGTACGGAGGAACACTTGGTCATATCCGCAGCAGCATCTGTAATATAATATCACAAACAAGCGAAGGAATGTCTACATTAAGGTACATCATCTCGCAGTAGTTAACTCTGAATTTGACGATGTTTTCTTAGATTACTTCGTGTAGATGAAAGTGTTAGTAATGAGTGATACATTAGGTGACAGATACATATTTCCTGAATACAGTAGTGTATAGTTTCTAAAACGTTATTTGAAATAAAAGTGGATTTTAGGCCATTAAAGTAGAGTGGGTGTGTATTTCCACGTGGCGGAGTTGCTAGCCTTTTGTTATAGAGTTAAAGATGCTCCACCACAGAGCATAAATGATATTCATCTTTTAAACAATAATTGATGTTTAATCGTGTATATTTATGTCTAATTAACACAAAAAAAATAATATACGATTATTTATTTTGCCTTTGGTTTACTTAGGATATAGTGCCACGGAATTTTTTCGGGTTGCAGTTTTTTTTTTGTATTTTTAACTTGAAGTACAATTAGAAATTCAAACTTTTCAACGGTTGTAATGGTGTTAAGTAAGTAACTTTTGTAACTGAAGAAACATGCTTAATCGTCTGCTTCTGTTTTTCATACTGAAAAGATCTTTTCGTCAGCGGTGGAGCATCTTTAATCAATAGCCCTATACCGTATTACCTGTTACAGCAACATCTTTATATATAATCTGCTAGCGCCTGTGATGCATACATGGATAAGATTTTTCCAATAAACAGAAATTGGCTACAGGTTATGTTAGATACATAAACAAAACATGTTTTAGTAGATATAACTTACAGTATATGAGCTAATTTTGCGCGAATATTTATGATCATTTATTTATAAAAGTATCATATATATATTCTTAATCTCAGTTTGCGAAATTGACATAAATTACCAACCCCAAACAGTACCACTTGTGATGTATCTTTATCTTTATAAAGTATAAGTACCTTTTATTTAGAAACTAATAGTAATATTGATATGAGATACAACAACCTTGAGAGATGTGAGATCCACAACCTCCATGGAGAGATGTGAGATACAACAACCTGGAGAGATGTGAGATACAACAACTTGGAAAGATGTGAGACACAACAACCTGGAGAGATGTGAGATACAACAACTTGGAAAGATGTGAGACACAACAACCTGGAGAGATGTGAGATGCAACAACTTGGAAAATAAGCTCAACTTAATTTACTGTCATTTCAATATCTACTTACATAGCAGATTGACAATGCCCAAGTGAAATACTGCCGTGTTGTTGAAGCAGTTTTTGAATATCTGTTCAAAGTGATTTTCGTCAGCTACGTAGGAAGACCTTGCAAAACAGTAGTCTCTAGCTTCGTAAAACGTCATTGACATAGCGTACGTGGTAACAGAAACGGCCCCGTCTGTAATTTAATAAAAAAAAATAACAACACACCGTGGTCAATAGAATAATGCAGTGTGTTGATACAACTGATCACTGGTATACACACACTGTATTTGTTTGTATGGGAGTAATAAGGACAATGCAGGACATGTACATTTACTTGAAATAAACATTTTAATCTGATAGCGTTTATAAAAAAACATTTACGACTGTTCATTATTCAGTTTTTATAGTCTACAAGTAAAAATTACATTGACACACTTTCATATCATAATAGAAAATAGAAGTAAATATTGATTTATAATTCCTATGACTTACAATAGCATGCGTTGTCCAAATATATTCCGTCGTGGCTACACAGACAACGCGAATCGCTCTTTGTGACCTCGACGCAACTAAAGATGTCTAAACAAGAAGAGGAGCCTACCTTCTGGGTGCACGGAGCATTATATGTCCCTGTGAATATTGTTGATAGAACATATATTTTATTTTGAGTGGTTTTACTTCATGAACGACGATTTAAGTAACTGTTCTGTATGTCAGATTCAAGGTAATGTATATATACCAACAGAATCTAATATACATAGAAGGACATTTATTTGAAATATGTTGTTTGATATCACGTGATAACCTTTACCATGGAATAATACGTAACAAAAACAATTTTGAAGTATTTTAAATAATTGCTAGTAATGTAATGTACAACAAACAAAGTATATTAAATATAGGGCAGATCACTGTGTTTTGATTTCATTCATTTAGTTCATCATATTTATGCTTTGTTTGTTTGTTTTTCTTGTTTTTTTTGTTTTTTGTTGTTGTTGTTGTTGCTGTTGTTGTTTAAACAGAAAATGACAAACAAACAAAAAACAAAAAACCCCAATCACATTTAAGTACAAGTCTCTGACGACTCAAAACTCAATACCAAATAAAAAAATTAACGTAAATATGGACGTCTACACGTATTATTAAAACGTGTATTTAAATATCGTACCTTCGTAAACCACCGGTTTTGCTAAACAGTTTTGAGTAATTTCGTAACACATATCAGGTTTGTAAGACAGGTGGCCTCGGACTCTGGTCACATGACTGGTTAAAATAACCAGCTTTAAAAACAAAAACATATTTAAAGAAAACTTCAATTCTATTCTTAATAACTCTCTTACACAAAATATTTTTTTCATATGTTAATCCTTATCAATTCAATTTCTTTATAGTTTTTTTCTTGACCGCTATATTATTTGAAATCATTACGTATTAGCAAATCAGGGTATACGTTTTAAATAATGATGACATTTTCTTATGTTATACGATCATAATTATTTTCATGCCAATGAAATAATGAATTATATTTCTACTACAAAATAATTTAATCGTAAAATCTGTATGTTATACAAGGATTTACTTTATGTAATTAATTTAATATATTATAGAACCCATTGTTTGCCATCAGTAAACAACATTCCTAACTTGTCTTACTCATTGCCATTCGAACATTCCAGTATTCGCCTTGCTGACACAGACATAGAATATCTCCCAGGGCTGTTCCAGAACACTCTAACGACGTGAGACAGGACGATGGATCAGCAGGATCACACACACCTTTATATCCAGATTCTTCAAAACAAATCAAGCACTTTCACCAATCAAATCACAATCACTTTCACAAAACAAATCACAGGCACTTTTATAAAACAAAACCACAAACAAATTCACATAACAAAACCACAAACACTTTCACAAAACAAATCACAAACACTTTCACAAATAAATCACAAACACTTTCACAAAACAAAACTACAAACGCATTCACATAACAAAACCACAAACACTTTCACAAATAAATCACAAACACTTTCACAAATAAATCACAAACACTTTCACAAACAAAACTACAAACGCATTCACATAACAAAACCACAAACACTTTCACAAAACAAAACCACAAACACATTCATATAACAAAACCACAAACACTTTCACAAAACAAATCACAAACACTTTCACAAAACAAATCACAAACACTTTCACAAAACAAATCACAAACACTTTCACAAAACCACAAACACTTCCACGATCCTTGAAATCAACTCACACGATAACAGAGAGATAGAGGGCAAACATTCCTATAGATATACAGAGATATTTATTTTTGATTATTTCATTATATCTATTACATCAACCTTAATATGCAAGGTTTTTCCTAGATAAAATTAGGTGCCCTCGAGATAAATCAAAAGACTAATAACAAAAAGGTACATGTACTGTATGAACTCACAAAAACAGCTTAATCGGAGCTTGAGTACGAGATAGAACATCAATTATGTCTGTTATATAACTGAAATACATGTATGTAAAACTATACACACATATCGATGTTTGTTACAATAGACAGTATATGTTTAATAGTTAATACTAACTTAGATACGTACTTTTTATACATGTACCGATGTTAGCATTCCAGTACTGGGTGGAATCACAGATACAGACTGAGGCATAGCACACTAAATATGGAAGGCATGTATCACCTCCCAGTACACACATCTCATTATAACCGGACCCTGGGACAAAATATTCCCAATTAGACATATACAATGATATAAGTTGTAAGAACACACTTTATGTGACCAAGGCCATTGCGTTTACATTCGATTTGATGATGATTCGATGAGCAGTTTACTTGAACGTATTTTAATTCTTGACATTCTTCTTTCCACTCTTTCAACTGCATTTAGATCCATTATGGAACAATCGATTAAAATATAAAACTTTATTTACCAGATTTACTAAATACCATTTAGTGACTTTGAAAGAACACTTGCTTTATTTGTACATATTTTGACACATTATTCAAAAACACTTTTTCGGTAATAGAAATTAAAGATGGTACACCGCTGACGAATAGTATTTTTTCTCTATCAAAAGCAGCAGCAAATGAAGAATCCGTACTTTTCTTTAGTTACAATAGTTATTTACTTAACACCATTACCACCATTGAAAAGCTTCGTATATTAAAAATAATTAATTGCGTCCCGAAAAAAAATCCATGGCACTATGACCTATATGGAATGAAGTACTGACTGCGCATCCACAAAAAGCAAAACAAATTATTTTTATATTATTTTTGTTTTAATAAGAAATACATTGACACTTACACGAGGAAACATCAATTACTGTTCAAATGGTGCTCTGTCAGCTGTGGAGCATATTTAGATATAATATGTTATTTTAAACTGGTGACAGTCCTTAAATGAAACTCGCAAATATGAGTACATATGCACAATCATATGTGTGGGTTTTTCTGTTTTACAATTTTACAATAAATATGATCTTTTACCAATGCAATTAATATAATACTGATTTAGATACGTACTTGTTAAACATGAACTGCTGCTACCATCCCAGTAATGGGTGACATTACAGAGACAGACTGAGGTTGACCCGGAAGGAGTACACACAAAGTTGGTATCGCATGATTCACTTCCTAGTTCACAGGTCTCATTATAACCGGATACTGAGACAAAAAGTTCGGAGTTAGATACATAAGGTGTGAGAATATAACCAATGATATGTAAGTCACTGCACTTAAATAATATTTGGTTCTGACTTATCTAGTAGTTTACCCGAGCTTATTGTCGTCATGATACCCATTCTCGTGACACAGAGATCTATCATGTGTATTAGATCCAGCATGGAATCATCGAATATATCCTTATGTCAATGTTTTTCATAAATATGTCAAAATGACAGTAAATGTATTCTTGTTCTGAGTACATCTATTGGCACTTTATTCAAACACAATGGTTCGGAATTGGACAATTTAATTTGGAATTTTAAAACAATGTATTTCAATTGTCCTCTCAAAACAAAAATCCATTTACGCTGATCAGTTATATCAAAGAATGAAAGAATGGTAAAACTAGTTAATGGCATAGAAAACTAAAACAAATATAAAGTCATTATAACGAGTGGCATTAATGCATTTGTTTTTGGATTACATAATTCATTTCATAGAACTGAACATTAAATTGTGTTTGACAGAGGAGTCAAATAGACAAAAGAGGAGATATTTCAGCGATCCTCTTTTTAGGTCATCTGACGCGAAGGCCAGGATGACTAGCTTTCAAAGTCTTGAAAACTTTTGAACTTCTTCTCAAGTTGTACCAGTGCAATTTGGCTGAGACTTGCCTGGGATGATCCTCACATTGCCGCCACAGCATCTATCTTGAAAACACGTTTTGAACTTAAAGTTCTACCGGTGCGATTCCGCTGAAACTTGCCTGAAATGATCCTAACATGGTCCCGACAAAGTGTCGTTATTTTTCAAGTTGATCCGAAATCCAAGATTGTCGCGACAACCACCATCTTGAAAACACATATTAACTTATCCTTCAGTTCTTATGCGATTTAGCTGAAACTAACCTGAAATGATCCTGACATGGTCCTGACAAAGTGTTGTTATTTTGGGGTCGATCCGAAATCTAAGATGGCAGCCATGGCAGCCATGATAACATATCTTATTAATTTCCTATATTACTGTTGCCAACGTAGTCAGATGACTGTTAAGGTCCTCAGGCCGTTTGTTTAGAAGCTAGATTCGTTGATCTCCTGTTACATTGATTTAATTCCTTGAAAACGTAACTTTTCCTGATTTTTTCCTGTTACTTATGAGTTCTATATATACGTAACTGTTGTAAGGTGCACAATATGATTGCTTTGGTAGCCATGATCGTTAATGCGCTGACAAGAATTGTCAATACATTCCACAGACAAGATCAATGGTCAGTCTTTCTCAGCGCATCTCCATGCAATGCAATAAAATATGCAATGATCTCGTATTCAGAACATTACTTGGCATTACAAACAGGTGAGCGATACAGGCCCTCTGGGTCTCTTGTGTTTCCCACTTTTCTACAAAAAAAATTAAAAGTCGCGATTTTGATCTCAAACTGCGGTATTTGGAGGATAAACCTACCTCCCCATGACCTATAATACATTATAAAGAAGAATAACCAACCTCTCCCTTCATTACTATACGCACTGCTGACATTATCCAGAATGGCTTTGAACAACACAAATACTACCCAGTCCATTAGCTAATAATGTCTCACAGGATATTACAACAACACCACCCACATTATAACGTTATACACGTGCATAACACATATATATGTACCTGTGGTGTTTACTCTCTGATCGGAAGTAACCGTTCTAATGATTCTATGTAAAACTTCCGTTTTATGGGGGAAAGCATGAACATGACAAGTCAATCAATGTTATCTAGTGTATCAGAAAAAAACCAGGTTATAATTGGTATCCGTGATACATTATATTATACATTATGACAAACATTGAACTAGATAGTGGTTCTACTGTCACGTGTATTCTAGGCGGTGGTGGTCTATATCCGCATGTCTATCCACCTACCATATGGATTTGATCAAATGTCAGACCTATTGACATTCTGTAAGAAACATTGTCTTCTGTTTACATTTAAATTATCATCCAATTGATCTAAAAATGATGTCATATTTTGAAATGTCAGTTTGATTACCTGAAACAGTTTTGTTATGGTGAGAAAAAACACTATAAAGGCAAAAATAGACAGACCTAGACGAACTAATATCAATACTGCTATACAAGTTAATTTCAAAGAAGGAGGCAAAGTAAATATAAATGTGTACACATTGTTTAAACAACATTCATTTAATTATGCTCAAGTAAAAAAAGAAACAATAAAACAAATTCTGTATTCCATCCAAAAACAAATCATAACAAGAGGCCCAAGGCCGGTCGTTAACGGTTATCTAACTATTGGCACAACACAACACCTCAAAGAATATAGTAGTGGCATTCAATTAAGGCAATACTAAAAAAAACTTTTTTAACAGAACAAGTTCAGGTTCTGATATATTTGATGTATTAGACCATTAATGAAGATCCCTTCATCCACATCCATCATGTTACAAGTCCAATATCCAGAATCTAGGCCTCTTAGTTATTCACAAGAAAAACAGTTTAAAGATTTTAGCCTATTTGACCCATGTGACATTGAACGAAAGTCAAGGTCATTCATTTGAACAAACTTGGTAAACCTTTATTCCAGCATGCTTCAGGTCAAATATCAGTACCCTGGGCATTTCGGTTATTGAGAAGAAGTTTGAATGAAAGTTTACTAAAGGCGGACGGCGGACGACGACGGACGAAACACGATGACTATAGGTCATCCTGTCCCTTCGGGTCAGATGACCTAAAAACACTAATTTTTTCAAGGTTCTGTTACGTGATATGATAATAACAGAAATAAGAAACCAGCCACTAAACTCAAATACATCAGTTTTTAAATATTATTTTGAATATATATATTATATTTTTGCATGGGAATAAAGTGTTTGGTGATTAGGTGATTATGTCTATGTATTATATATAGAGGATCTTATATACGTAATGTGGTAATTATTAAACAATATTAAAAAGATGATATGCCACTCGCCCAAATATACATTTTATGTAGCCACAAGTGTAAGATTCTATTGATCGCATAACTAGTATTAATACAAATATAGGCAAAACCCCCAAAGTCCTATTCAAAATAATTAAATGTAATTAGATTGTATCCATTAACATAATTATGTACATATAGTGTTTGATATAACCAACAACCTTGTCCCATCCATCACGTCATTGTCACTTTTCTGTCATTCCAAATCCTGCCTTTGAAAGAAATCTTCTTTTCTATTCTACATAGGCAATATATCTTCACGTGAAGTTCATGTCAATAACATTGCCTGTGTAAAACGATCCCACAGTGGAACTCTTCACTTCTCTTCTGTAATGCGAATGAAGAAAATAATCCCTCAAAACGCAGAGGTATGCTCTTAGCGTTTGATAGCAATGATACATGTATACTTTTAATTCCACATTTTAACAAAAACGTTTAGAAATTATTACTTATTTGAATCGATGAAAACATAATATAATATACGTACTCCCCGTACACATCCCGCTGTTAATAATCCAGTACTGGCTCTCGTGACAGACACAGGTAGTAGCTCCTCCAGCATGTTGACATATCAAATTGGCCTCACACCGAATACCTCCAGTTGCACAAGTCTCGTTGTATCCAATCGCTGAGTCACGTACAAAATGTACATAATTAGATTCAATATTAATTAATGGGTCTGGGTATATTTTTCTTAGTAGCTTAATTTTAATGTCTTAGCATTCATTATTTTGGGTCAAAGAAGTAATATCAACATGATTTTTCAGATGACACGGGATCCAATCAAACGTAACTCTGTTGGATACGAATTACTTCAAATGGTAAATATGGGACAAGGAAGTAATTCCAACCGTATTGACAAAACAAAATTGTCAAATTTTCGAGGCGATCTGCCTCTTTATCAAGACATACAAAACGAACACGGATACATCATAGGTTACGAACGGTAATGCGGGACAAAGTAGACAAATATTAAACGTTTGTCCCGCATTACTGTTCGTATCCTATTTTGTTTTGTCCACACGGTTGGAATTACTTCCTTGTCCCACATTTATTATTTTTAAACATTGGCAAAGCACCGATTGCATATGCGTTATTTTAGCTACTTGAAGTATTGATGTTATAAGGCTCTAACTCGTCAAAATTGTTTCTGAATGCTTTGCACCAGTGCCTAAGAACAAAACTGACGATATCAAATGAAAATATACGATGTCAGATAATTACATAATATGATATTACTTCATTTCGAAAAGGTATATTTGTAAATTGAGGGACTGTGATGGTCGAGTGGGATTCAGATGTCCAGATATATCACCATAGGCTTTTGGGTCTCGATTCCGAATCTCTAGTTCGAATCCAAAGTGTGGTAGTTGCCAGGTAGTGACAGGTGGTTTTTTTCTCCGGGAACTCTGACTTCCCTCCACCATCTAAACCTGGCAGTCCTTAAATGACTTTGGCTGGTAATAGGGCGTTAAACTAATCAATCGCACTGTCTATACATTTTGTTTGTTTGTTTGTTTGATTAATTAACGTCCTATTACAGCTATGGTCATGTAAGGACGGCCTCCCATGTATACGGTGTGTTGCGTGTATGTTGTGCGAGGTGCGTGTTTTGGGAGACTGCGGTATATTCATGTTGTGTCTTCTTGTATAGTGGAACTGTTGCCCTTTTCATATTGCTATATCACTGAAGCATGCCGCCGAAGACACAAAGCAACACACCCTACCCGGTCACATTATACTGACAACGGGCGAACCAGTCGTCCCACTCCCCGTTTGCTGAGCGCTAAGCAAGACCAGAAACTAAAACTTTTATAGACTTTGGTGTGTCTCGGCCAGGGGACAGAAACCAGAGCCTTCCTCACAGGGGCGAACGCTCAACTCAAGGCCGAAAGTGAGGCGGTGCCAAGGAAGGCATTAGGAAAGATGAAGTCAGTAAGGAAGAAAAGAAAATATCCTAAATTTAGTCGCCTTTTACGATCATGCAATATGGACAGCAGGTATAATTTTAACGTCCTAACTGCAGGACAGTTGTCTATACAAAATATTAATTCAATAATTAATTTTCAAAATAAAAAAAGTCAAAATAATGATATCCATTCGCTTTGTATGTCTTGAATGAAGATTAATATGGAAGTATTTTGTTCTCGTGTCATAGTCATTAATAGTAACTATTTATAATATCTCCTTTATTCTCTAATGTACTGCTATATGATATGTATACAAAATTATGCTCCATTTCAGTGTCGTGTATTGTCACTTTAGAACAAATAAAATTCATAAGGAAAATATTTTGATAATATTGATACTATACTAGTATATAGTGTCCACTTTTCAGTGATACGACAAAGTTTATACTTTAATAATGGGCTATGACCAGATTGCATAACTGATATATCGTTGACAGCATTTTAAAGTCTGATGACAAACTTACCAAACATAACAGTGGTAGTATACTTATACTGTTAGCATGGTCCAGAATTGCTGCAAACAATTGAAAAGTTCCCAACTTAATTTGGTGATGGTGCACCGCCAGAACGTTCAACCTAACCATCACACAAAAACGTTTTAGCATATAACTTGACATACTTGTGTGGAATCAGTATCCGTTCTTATGGTTCTGTGTATAAGACTTGCTTCCTTTTTTCAAATATTAAATAAACTGGACAGGAACTCCGCATAATGATAAAAGTAGCTTATAGGATTTTCAAACTGTACCAGCATTTTGTTTTCCTCAAGGAAGTTTTTATTATTTAGCATCTGTTATAGATCTACACATATGATTATACAATGATGACATTAATAACAGTGCGATAGTTACACTGTACAACATGTTGGTATTCATTTTGAGTTTTAGTGTAGGCGAATGCGCTTACATCCGCAAACCTATCCACCTAATACATGGATTCTTTATTTGGTTTATTTATTTTTACGTCCTATTAACAGCCAGGGTCATGTAAGGACGTGCCAGGTTTGTTGGTGGAGGAAAGCCGGAGTACCCGGAGAAAAACCACCGACCAGCGGTCAGTACCTGGCAACTGCCCCACATGGGATTCGAACCCGCATCCCAGAGGTGGAGGGCTTGTGGTAATATCGGGACATCTTAACCACTCGGCCACCGCGGCACATGGATTCCTATCAGGAAATTCGACAACCTGGTTATTAATGGATTTCTACAGAACTATATTAATATTGTAGCACACGTTTCTGTTATTTTACATTTGTATCAACCTATCTTATAGAAATAAGGTAACATTTTGTTACGTTAGTTTTGACATCGCGTTACTACACATATCAACTTCACCAGAAGTTCCAGTATTAGTATTAGTAGGAGAAACTGTGCTGTTTTTATACTATATATCTAAAGTTTGCACTGACATGGATGCTTTCTAGAATTATCATAATCATTGTTTAATGATAGTGCGACGATTCCATTGTTACGGTAATAGTCGCTAGCGTAGCAACGTGGAGTCACGACCTCACTTTCGGTGGGAACATATGAATGACTCGATTCCAATCAGCTGTTCAATCGAATTCGTTGACGATGACGAGAGAGCAAAAAATAAGCGTATTTTAAAAAAAAATATCCAAATGTCGTGAGAATAAATGATATTCATTTAAGTGAAAAAAACTGTAAATACAAGGAATAGATTTTTATTTTGTTGGGGTTATGAGGGTATAATAATATGGAGACCGTGTAAATTTTATGTAACTCAGCTTGCCGTTAAATAAAATTTACACAGGCTCCATTATCAGTATACCCTCATAACCTCAACAATATAAAATCTATCTTAAATATCTGTTGATTATAGGAGGGAGACACGATGCAAAATCAGGAACATTTTAAATGTAGAATCATGTTGAATACAGTGTTTTGGATTTAACTAAACATCAGCCGCTGTGATCAATGCCAGAAAGAAATAATCTGAATGTTTAGATGTCTGGAAATAACATTTTACGATCGTTGATAACTATATTTGTCGAAATATAGGTATATATATGTATGTCGAAATATACGCTATATGTATAACGTAAGACTTTAAAAATTCATTTTAAAATTAAATAAAAAAATTCAAATAAGCATGTCCATTAGCTTGTAGTATCTACCTACTCATGCGTATTAGGTATCAACCGTTTTGGATTGTTTACGGTTTATTTTATTGTTCCCTGTTAAGTTTCGGACTTGCAACCCAGAGGTACATCATAAACATTCGTCTCCTCGGTCGCCCTAGATTCGGAGGGCTAGTTTTAGAATGTGGGATACCTTTTCAGCACCGTAACTTCAACACTTCGCCATGTAAAACGACCAAGGTGAAATGATGGTCAATATTCTAGTTGTTTGATTTGACTTGATTATATACTACCGATGTGAATCTCTGATCTCAGCCGTATTGTTTGATGTAATACACATGTATGCGATAGCATCTTTATACTTAACAATAGTAATTAAGACAATTAATAATATCAATTAGTGTAATAGTTTTCCTCTGTATACGGTATAAGTACACCTGTTAAGTCAGGTGGCGCACTCCCTATCTCCCCCAATCAGTTTGTCATACAATCTAAAATACATACGTATCATATATCAATAAATCCGATATCACGGCAAACGCTCATTATTAAACACACGAAAACTAGCGCACACTTGACCCAATATCAAAACGTCACAGCCTGTCCAGCTTTGAAATATCTCAAAGGTTAATATAACCTGCTAAAAAATCTTTAAAACATTATCAAATTGGCTAAATGTTAGTATCTATTTTAGCATGGTACAGGGAGAACGTAAACAAATAATTACATAAAGTTCCCGTTTTGTTGTGATTATATATCAGATCCGTGTCGGCTGACACTACTTTCAGTAGTGGGGATTATGAAGAAAATATGATAATACTGGGTCCTAATATTAATCTCATTTGTCTTAGTACACTTGGTAAGGTTTGTGTGTTTTATATATCCCGGGATTATACCGTGACCGGGATTATATCGCTTAATATTGTACTTACCAGATCAAACTAAATACCTAGAGAGTTTCTCCTCCGACAACCACTTCCACCGAAGTTCCTTCGAAATATATTTCATTGACAACGAAACAGAACTTAGAATTTAACTCATCTGCTTTTGAAATTCGGAGAAATCACAAGTTGTTGGAATATATCTAGTTATTGTTCAGATCAGGGATATATATCGTTTTGGTTGTAAGGATAGCCACGCCACGAGTTTCGGAATATAGTCGCACATTTTACAAATTATAACGGTGTTATTGATTACAGAAGGGATCCATGGAGAACAGTGTGACCAAATGTGTGACAAAGACTTCAGAATGTTCTCATTCCTTAGGTGATCATTCAATATTTAATAAAAATTGATAATTCAGGTAATTGATATTTGTGTTGACATCAAAATGGCTGGAAGTGGGAACTTTAACCGTCGACGGAAGGAGGTGATGACAGATTTGTACCGACAAGATGGGGATGGTATGCTGGGAAGAGACAAGTACAGAGCGGCCCTGCAATTGTATAATATGGTAGGTATACAAAATATGCGGTACACTTGTAATTATCTCACCTTTTTTTAGAGATAAAGTGTCTGTATCGGATTCAAACGTTTATGATATAAATGCCGCTTCCGTTACTCGCCCCTAACCTGTGACATGATTTAATTGGAAATAAATATGCATTTTTACATTAAACTGTTAATATCTCAACTGTGATTTATGATTTATATACATTTTTTACTTTTTTTACAATTTACCAATTTATACAAACTGCGATCACTGTGGCCGAGTATTACTTAAATTTTGTACATGTAGTATAGCTATACTTTTTAGTTAGAACGTAAGGTGGAAGTTTTCCCTATCAGAATCTAAGGATTAAAAGACTGTTAATATAATGTTAATACTGTTTAAAGTAATCGAAATGCATATATTTACTTTGAATTTTGATACACATGAAAACAAATTTCATGTACAAAATTTCTATTTTCATACTTAGCTAAATATTTCAAGTTTCTAAGATATCAATTTAGTGTCAATAGTTTTTATGCTACATTATTATATACTTGCATCCAGTATCGGTATTCAAACCAAGATACATATCAGCTCAAAACGTTAAAAAATGATGACGCCGACTACAACAGTGCATTTGATTGGTTGTATAATAATTTCTATAAGAAAAGAGTCAATCAATAAAAATTGAATATCAGCACAAAAAGATTAAATTATATGAATTACCTTGAATGTTTTTTAATGTTATTGATATATAACACAAAAATCTGAGTATACTCTTATCATAAACCGATGTATTTATAGTACACACACGGAGGGGAAAAGGGAGTTCCCGACTGAAAACCACCAATCACAGCGCATTACAGGTGTATTTGTGTCCCAGTAGTTGAATTTTACACACAAAGTAATTGCGGCCTTAATGTTGTAATGGTTATTCATGATAGTTTGATATATTTATAAAGATAATTGACATATAGTAGTCAGAAGTTTATCCGACACCACGGAGGTCGTTTATTAATATCTAATGTATATAATGGACGAATAGGCGAAGGAAATACATGGGAACGTTTGATGATGTGCTTGTTGGGAGGCATTTCATATACGTTCAGTTTCAATTCCAATTTAGCAAATATGAAATGAAATAATGGTTATCGAAGTAAAGTACGTACAGGAAATCTCCCTTAGAGCTTTGCTTAATTGAACTTTTACAACATGCGCTGCTAAATAACTCTCAACTGGTTTTAAAGACCCAGGTGAGAAAAGAAACGTTATTTATTATATTTACTTACACCTGTATTACGGTGTCAGTGTATAAACACGGGTACCTATATGCGCACCTGTATGTTTGTCAGTCTTCTACAGTCTACCTGTACATATACACACAAGTCACGGCATTTGTAAATCAATTTGTCAACCCGTGGACATAAAAGGCGTCTCAATTCAATTTAATTAATGTATCAAAATTGTGACATTACCGTGGATAGAAAACATTTGGAACATATATCCTTGCTTCGACGTGTACTATCATTGGAGGAAACTTTTAATCAAAGCTAATCAGCGATTTTCATCTAAATCAGGTACGAAAATACATTAATGTGTAAAGGAAAATAATTTAATATAAGGGATTGATGAAAGGAGATTTGAAATAGATGGTGGTAAATGTTTGGTTTGATAGCAAAGACAGCGCTGCGATATAAGTAAAGGCTGTGGAGATGTTGTGAGGCGGAGAGAGCAATATTTGGTAAAAGAAGATACGCTGTGTGTTGGGAAATCGTAAAGTTAAAATGGAGAGCGGCGTATTTAGTTTGAGTGCTGGGGATATATAATTGATAGTATGCATCAAGTAATGGGACATTTGTGTTAACGAGGAGAAAGGTTTTTTAGAGAGTTTGTGATTTGAGAAATAGTGGAGTCGAGGGAAATGAACCAGGTAGAATAATCATAAGTTGCGTGTGAGTTGCTGGGGACATACAGTATATCAGCTGGTACATTTTGTAAGTAAAAAATACGGGGTAAGGTGGGTGAACATCAAAACCGAAAGGAACTGGGAAATTAATAGAAATATCAGAAAGGGTAATTTAGGTTATTTTGAAATATTGAAGATGTTGACTTGAAGTGAGAATGTATGTTTGTAAAATGACGGCGGGATATAGTGTATTATTGGTTGTGCGGATGGTTTGTTTGTTTGTTTTATGTACTATTAACAGCTATTACCGATAGTATAACAGCCTAAAGTTAGATGAGAGACACCGATAAGGAGCAGATAAACAACATTCCAAATCAGTATGGGCCCAATAACATGATTAGTACAGGGTCACCCTCGATATCCAAGGTAACACTGTGGATATATAACTACTCCGCTAAATCTACCTATATAACCAGGTCTTTTTTATTATTATTAATTTATTTATCAGGCAAAAAAGACCTAATATATAGACAGATCTAGCGGACTGATATATAAGGAAAGCGATGGTAACCCCTGGCATATCGAGAATTGCATGTAAAACAACAGCACAGCTGAGTTGGCAAAACTGCGTTTTACCTTCCATACTTGCACTCAAGTTCATATCCAAAGTATTTTATTGTTATGTCAAAACGCATCATATAAACCCCACAAAGCATACAAAACATAAATCTAAAATGCTTTTAACGAAATTAACGCATTGCTTAACATTTAATTACACTTTCGAGGTAAACGTTAGTGGTTCGAACAGGCAATGCTCACAACTTAAACTCAAATTCACATTTGAAAAGTCACTTGTACCGGAAAGAATACCATAGATTAACGCCAAACTTGTTTCCAAATCCTATTTCTAAACTACATTTGATGTCTGTTTTTTTCTGTTTATCTTTTTATCAGAAAAACGTTTATAGTTTAACATCATCTATCTTTTTTTTTTAAATATCTGATGATTTAACATGAAAATTATAAACATTGTGCTATTATACCCGAGAAAACATATGAAAAAGAAAAATGTAAAGTTTATGTATTTCAACTAGGATATGTTACTTGTAATTTAAATAAAGAAGGAAATGATATGAATGTATATAAGGTATAATTCCAGACGTGTGTATCGATATGTATAATAAATATATTATAGGTCTGTGATTGTGTTTAATGTAACGTGTAAACCAGACGCGGATTACATCTGCGGGGCTGATGTCTATCTGACGCTTTGTATGTAATCTTACAACATCTAGATCGGTCCCCTGTGTATAAGGTTACGGGTCAGCTGACAGACCCCTAATCTACAAACACAAAACACGCAATCTCTGGTGAATAGACACACACGTTTGTTCACACAGACATGACCAAAAGGTATGACTGATATTGAGCTTCACAGGGAAAATAAAATTACGATAGGATATGGACGGGTGCTGTGGAACGAAAAATGTATTTAAAAATGACGAAATTTGTTACATATATTATAAGAACCGTTGTTCCATAGGCCAGGCATGCATATTTCTACACACAGCATACTTTAAATACGCCAAATCATGAAAATAAATGCACAAGAGTATTTCATGTTATGCAGTATACTACCTCGTTATGATATAACGGAATGGCAAATACATTGTCAATCATGTATTTCAAGTACACTGCAACTGTTCACCATGTCCTAGATATTAAACTATTAAATTAAATTAATATTTATATTAAATATCCGGAAATTTTTGAAAATTTCTAATGAACTACTCGACATTAAACTTTGCTCTGGTGATAAGCACTAGGATGATCTATAATGATAGTACATTAGGCGTAGACCGTAAGTTAATATAATAATTTATGTGAAGATGTCTACGCTGATTTTGATGTTATGGCCCGGACAAAAAAAAAGTAAAAATAATATCATAATCTATTTGTTTTATTTGACCCACCCAACCTGGCCCAATAACAGTATGAAGTTAAATTTGTACCAATATGAACCAAAGAAAATTAAACGTGGAATAAATTCATTATATAATGTTAACTGTAATTCTGCCAACAAACCTAAAATGGAACAAGCACAAAAATGGTCGGATCGAGAGGATCTTACAAAATGAGATTATAGACAGGCTATTTAGTAACAGTTGTAATGAGCAGACACAAGCTTCAATTATCAAAATTCAAGATGGCCGTCTGTCAGCCAATTTCCTTTCAGATTCATTTTCAAAATGAATTAGAAAAATAATTATACAAATTGATTAATATACAGTATTTTCCCTATTCTATTTTTCTTCTCTTATTATATTTTGCACTCTCGTTTTCAAACTTCTTTACGTATAAAACCTAAGCTCTCCCATTACTTGTTTGTTTGGCCGATAATCAGCAAACAAATAGTACTGTGAGAGGGCTTTACTCTAGATTGAAAACTTGTGCTCAATCCCACTGTATATATTAGATACAAAATATTTAAAAAAATTATTAAATCCAAAACTAAAACACTCCTATGAAACACAGATAAAATCCAACAACTATTTTACAGAATGTTTAATGAGAAACGGTAAAATAACATAAAACCTGAACATCAGTAAAGTCAAGATAGAAGTGGCCTTATAAAGACGTCCTTCACACACGTATAGGGTTTTGATTTTAATGATACGGACTCCTTTATATATATGTGTGTAATACTTCAGGTCTTACACATATCGAAGTGTTTCTAACATTCAAAATCCCGTACTTCGTACGATCGCAAACAGGACTATTCGCGTTACAATTGTTACGATGTGTTTATATAAGAACATTTATATCATGTTCAGACAACGGACAACATTGACTTTTAAAGTCCGAAATAATACCCGAATCGACATGTTTGGATTACTTAGTTTATAAGCTGATAACTATCCAAGCCTTGTGGATCAGGCCGACATTTGTATACAGGTGGATTACACTAATCGGAAACAGTATTTATCACAGCACAGCGAATCATACTGTGTACATTGACCTGAGATTTAGTGCTATCCATATTTGGACCTATCCTATATTACAAACGTTTGGGAATTCTTTATTTACAGAGTTGTAGCCGACTGATCATATTACTAAATCCCATGTCCTGTAAGTTTTGAAATCGCAAATTTTGTGATCAAAGAATGATAACTCTTCAAACACAATGGCCGACTATTTTGATAGGAATACGAGCTCATGCTATACTACCAAAACATCGGAAATGTACGGCACTCAGTGATCTATAGTAAATAATTATAATATGGGTTGTTTTTACTATATAAATTACCATTCGCGATCCCAGATGAAAAACAATCTGTCATTTATCGAGCTGAGACCTGGTGGATGAATTATTTCTTTTGAATTTCATTTGTCCAATTTCTAAATGATATATATTGTTTTTGCCTTTTAAGGCTTTACGCTGCGATCCAGCAGATGTAAGATCGCTTATCAACAGATCAAAGTGTCATCTCAAACTAAATCAGATCAGAAAGGCTACAGATGACATCGACACAGCTCTCCACCTCGACAACTTAGAAAAAGAGGTAAGTAATGAATGATTCTTAAAGTCTATGTAATGCGCAAAGCATGTGATAATCAAAGTAACATTTCTTGTTTATGAATAACAAATTATCCGAACAATCACTAGCATTCATCATGTATACATGTATCATGATTCCAGTGTTCTCCTGTTGGCGTATGATTTAAGCTGCTTACACAGTTTGCAAAATGTGTTCAACAGAAATACACGACCCATGCTGGCTACATACATTGAGCCATTGCACAACGCCATTATACGCCATTATACTCAATGGTATATATTCTCATCATTTATTTGACCGAGTTCTACTGCAAAAATCATAATCATCTAGTCTCATAATGCATTTGTAATATTTTGAATTGTAAAAATGTTGTCTACTGATATAATTAACAACCTAAATCTGATATTAGTTAATAAAAATTACGATAGTTAATCAGGCTTGTAATTAAGACGGAGAAATACCTGGCGAACCCCGCGAGCGGGTGTTGCACACTCCGTATAGTTCAATTATTTCCACAAGACTGACAATATCAAAAACACTAAAATCTTTAAATCCTATACAAGTTATCAATTTAGTTTTCAATTTAACTTTGTTCTCGGAAACAGTGGCTAACGTGGAGGTCAAATGAAGATAAAAATTATTACCATGGACATACTCATATATGAACAATAACTTTATGTCAAATAAATAATATTATCAGAAACAACCTTTTCTATATCACGTTGTATTTTATTATTATGGAATAAGAATAAATGAACTATATTGTTTGTTTTACCTTTGATGACGTGTTTCTTTCCTTATCAAGCAATACGGTTTTGGTACGTCAAATTACATTAGATATGTATAACAATAATATAATCTAGAGCAAAACTGATCCAGAGCATTCAAGCAAAAGCTGCAGAATAATACGTCTTTATGGTCATAACTGAAGCCGAAATATAATCAAAATTAAATTCTATTCATAATTCGACCTAACTATTATAATCGAACGTGCTATTTTTTATAATATGCAGCGGTTAAGTACAAATTCCATTGAAGGGTTTACGGGAATGAAATCGGGCATTGATATGTGACACCTGTGTTGTTGAGATAACAATAGACGGTCAATAGTAATAAAAACTGACTATAAAGGACATTTATTAATTCTAATTTGTAATAAATTCCTCAATAATGGAAAACGGGGGATGTGAATTTAGGTTTTAGCTTACTTATAGTGAGATGTATAATTTCTAGGGGGCCGCGTTGGTCATTAAATTAGATGTCTGACATTGTATAATACTAACTACATGTATAACGCATTCCATTGTTGGAGGGAGCTCGAGGTGGTTGCGTGATTAAGTATCTAACATTCTACCATTAACTATGAACTTTTGACTTACATACTTTAAAGTATATTTTGTCTGGATTGAAGGATATCTTTTCTGTTTCAATGTTACTCATTCCAAACACAGGTAAATTATTATACTATAGGTATTATACCCTGTCCAAGCCAGTTAGATTTTGGATGCCTTAATACCACTTTTTGGGTACACTTGAACATAAATGAGTAAAAAACAAAACATCTGCATGGACCATATGACATTGCTATTGACTGATAATTTTTTGTGTAGCTTGTAAATTTTAGCAGAATATGCGAAAAAATGCACATTTCAGGAAAACAAATGGGTTTGGAGTATATTTCGGTCACCAATAATCCTACCATCATGTTCACTAGTATATAAAGCAGGTGCAAAGAGCGATTATTCTACCGGTTTCTACTTTACAAATACATAGTCATCGCGTCATTTTTGACATTGACATGAAAATGGCCGTTAAAGATTATATCATGCACATATGGCATATATATAATATTTTAAAGTTTGATAGAGTATGGCTTGATTTGGGTTGTTGGTTCATCGTCCGTGAGGTTCACGTAGTTATTGTGTTGATGAAAGACGAATGACTCCAATGTTGTGTCGACGTTTTATTTTAGCTTGTATACATTTTACAATATACAAGTACAGTTCATGCCGCACCTGGCATCTTGAATCCCGAGTGGGACCGTACTCCCGAGGGAGCGGTGCAGACTATTTCTGCCTATCTCTGTCAGGCCTTTTTATACCCTATGTGAATTTGTGCCTACGTGTAAATGTTTGTCAGAATAGATACGACACGGAACATAATTGTCGGTACAACATATTAAGGTTATTACATATAAAATGTATATGTCACAATTAACTGACCAGACACGAACATTTAACCGGACATGTAAAACTTACAAAACTGTCATGTTACATGTGTTATGGCCTGGGGACATATACACGACCTAGCCATTTATATTTCTGAAATATATGCATGAAGAATATTCACACTGGTCAATCATATTATTAAATTCTATATTATATATACTTTAAATCAAATCTTTCAATTCAATTTCCATATCAAGGCATCGTTATACTACATGTATGGAGGCGTTCTAAAATATACTTTCGACCTATACAATGTTATAATATCATCTGAGCATAGCATCTATGATAAACAGTGACTTACTTAAAACTATGGGGAAATGTTGCAACTAGAAATAGTAGCGGAGGAAATACAAAACTGATCTTCTCACAGCAATCCAGCACACTATTATGTAATGATACGAAAGGTGAAGCTGTGGCACAGTCTATCCGACAAAAACTGCTTTAAAATAGAATGGATGATAATTGGAAAAATCAGGAAATACTAATTAACTATAAAGCTACCATAACTGGAAAAGGAACCATTTTAGACCGCTGTAGAGGAACTAAATAGATCCTGTATTGGAAATGTTCTATATTCTATTATATATCGAATTAGGTCATGTTAAACAAATATATGTGTACGGATCAGAAGTAGATCACATTGCACTAAAACAACATCAATAACAGTCCACAACAGATTACTGGGTTTGATGTCTATAACATTACACTGCCTGTGTGTTTGATCTGTCTACGCGTATTACAATAGACTAAAAATAAATCGTTTCATTTATTCATCATAACCGTTTAATGTAAATGTGTATCAATATAAACATTCTTTTTTCCGTAAGCGCATTATCTGGGAGATTTCTTACTATAATTAAAATATTTGCATTGCTATAAACGCACATGTCAATAGAAAACTGAATTATGTTATTGCTTTATAACTGACAAGCCATAATAATAGCGTACAAATTTTGATAGTCAATGCTTGCGTGGAGAAACCTATTACGATTCGCCCGACTAGTTGTTGATCGACCCTGTGTGTATTGGCGAGAGATCTCCAGCGGACTGGTAATTATACAGTCAATCTATTATGTGTTTGGACGGTCTGACACGTTGAAAGTCTAAATTCATTTTACCTATGTCAGGTAAACCATAGTCACAGCTAGGACACTTATGCTGGTGACAGGAATTCAAATCGGTTTGCTGTGTCAGGCATAACATATCTTGAGGAAATTGAAGTGAAGAAACATATTCTCCACATGAGAAGATATATCAATGAAAAGAAAGTAATGAACCCTATAGTAGTATCAATATTCATGATGGAGTTTATCCTCACACGATACACAGAATAAAGCTCTGAAGTTTTGTAAAGAAAGTGTAAACCAACAGAGATATTGAACATGGAGCTGCAGGTTTTATCGGAAATTGCACGAATACTAGACAGATAATGGAGATATTACCATGTTAGTGGTTATTACCGACGTGGATTGAAACTGTCTAACGTAAAGTGATAAAAAGATGTCGGCTGACACCATCGACTGGCTGGAGCGATACAGTCGGTACGATTACGTACTGGAAGGATTATATGAGGAGGATGGTATTGATGAAGATGAAGAGGTAAATAAAGAAGATTGTTGTATATTCTATCAACAAATCACCAGGTTCTGGTGACAGAAAACCATACAGGCCAACTACTGCACAAATGTTTGACAACCATCGGCCTCCAAGTCAGATATCCATTGGTCGTACATGTACGGTGGCCGAAGTCAGAAACCTTAACTTCTTGACTACCATTTAGATAAACTTTGAATTCGATATAATAAAAGTATATAAACAGGCAAAATTATCACACACAAAATATGTAATGATTGACTTTTAATGACTGTAATGATTTATATATATTAACACTAGGGAAGGCTATGTGGCTATGACACCAGTTCAAATGCTTATTGCTAGTTAAGTTCATACCCATAAACAAAATGTATCCGTTTTGAACAATCATAATGAATTGTGATCGATAGTAACGCTTATGGCTATAATACACTAATACATTGTAAATTTATCTTAAACGCAAAAAACTAGTAGAGATTATCACACCTTGTATTCGAATAAATTCATTAATTTTAAGGATACCTCACTTTCGATGATACAATGTATAAGCAATAGCAAAAAAAGGTATTTGTCTCACTGATAACAACAAAAACATCCTTGTGTGTTCAACGTGCAAATTGATAACCAACGGTTTCATGTGTCCTGTATACGTTGTGTTGGTTGGTTTGTTAATACCGTAAATATTGCTACTGCGCCATTATCAATTTGTAAATTGAATACTTACCATGATTTATTCCTCATCAACATTGATCATTGATTGTTAATGTATACTTATTCACTTTGTTGATGACAACAACAACACATTTAATTGTGGATACATTTTTATTATAAAATATATATTGTATGTCAAAAGAGCTCTAGAGGTCCGTCAGATTTCCGAGGAAAACTGCCTGTGAATAGTTATTGTTCAGTCAATGGTATTTGCGAGCATTATATTCATAATAATGTATATTGATTTGAATTCATTAAAGGCGCAATGAAGCGAATGAATTCTGTTCAATCGATTGATCGAGTAAGAGCGCTATATATTCTTTAGCTCTACACATTTAGGTTTGAATGGTGTCTCTACGTGACAATGTAAAACTAGCAGCAACTAGCAGCTATCAGCAAGATAGCATTACAAATATCAACCAAACTAATGCAAAAATCATACATAAATACCAGTCTACTACCACGCTAACACAATCACAGCTGGGTTAATAAGCATACATTGACTCTACACGAATCAAAGTTTTCTCCGAACGCAATAAATTACTAGAGGTTTCATAAAATTAAATAGTTTTAGGCAATCTCAATATACGTGTATTAAACATGTTAGACAATATGTGATGAGGGTTCTTTAATATGTGCATAGTTATATGAAATAAATCTAATTGACCGTATTCCATGCAAATTGGATGGTAGATATTTAGTGATCTTCCATCATTTCCCATAATCACTCTATACAAAATGTACAAAGTATAGACACTACTGTGTATCGCCATTACATTTTTAATTAAATCTGACAAAAAGCATTCGTGAATTCCAAGCCTTCGTCGATACTTGACATATCCATGTTCGCTAGAAATTATTCTTGAAAACAAAACCATGTTTAAACTTTAAAAGATTGACATAAAATGATTATCTTTGAATACTCCAATGACATGACGAAGTAAAATTATTATGACTATTATTATCTGTAATACCATTTACCTTCAACATTCAATCAATTTGACTAGCACTAATTCTAAGCTGATGTCAGTTATGTTTCTTCTCCAAGGATACGTGATGAATTAAACAACATAATAACATGCTATAAGAAGTATGTCAATGTTAATATATTTTATCAGATATGTTAGAAACAGTTTATGGTTCATTGTCTTCAGCACTTGGACCGGTATTTTTATGATCGATGATCGTGTAGGCCTACAACACATTTCACTTACAAGGAAGTAGCAGCGTGCGATCTCTTTACCTGGTCTATACTTTTCTTGTATAGTACCTTTCATTGTCAGCATTGTCATACGTTACAGGCTCTGCTGCAGAAGGCAGAAATACTATTTAAAACCCAGAACTACGAGATGGCACTAGTGTATTACAACAGGGGACTGAAACATTACCCAAAAAGTGCGGCGTTCCAGGAAGGAGTGAGGAAAAGTGATCACTTCATCACCAAGGGAAATCGTAAAAAAAGTACTTCACCATTCTTTCAGTAATTGAAACTTAACTTCTCATAACTTATGTTAGAGTCGCTGTGTGGTGTATATTTTTTAACTTCATTTTCAATGCAATGAAATGTTTTTCACTCTGGATTTACTTATATAAAACTTCCGAATATATGGGCAATATCAAGCTATGCATTATCTACCAGAAATTTAAGACTCAAAAAAAACCTTCATCTGTACATATCCTATGGTAACCTGAACATTGTGTGCAATTCAAAAAAATCTTTTTTCTTTTAAAGCAAAGAGGATGAAGCTCACGCACGCTGGAGATCTTACATACCTTGTCCACAAATCGGTAAGTCCTCCCTCTTTTGACAGCATTGAAACCATAAATAACACCCCAACTTCCCACTTCCTAAACTCCAATTTCCAGAACTATTTCGTGCATGGGGCTGAGAATCAAATTTCCGTCCTTCCCAACGTGATACTGTTCAGGCTTTATATAATAAAAAAAATGGTTGCTTAAATTTGGAATGTATTTTGTTATATCTCTTTTTAACAACCCTTGTCTTAGATCCTACTTTGGAAAAAGGAAAATCTTTAATATTTTTACTATTCAAATGTAGAATATTATACAAAACGAATTCGGTTAAGAGAGAAATGGAGGATGTCACACTGACCTTGATAACACGTAGATTCTCCAAAGTCATCGAGAAACTAATCAATGATGTACGGTTGGTTTTGTTTTCACTCAAAGAAGGCTTATCAAAACAGGTAGCTAAAACCTTGAGATGTCGTTCAGCGTTCGTTAGTTTTAGTTATATGTGTATGAACGCTAATTTAAGGAAATGGAAACAATGTATCAACCATATCGATTTCACTTGGACGATTCAGACTTCCTTTTATCAGTCACTCGCAAAAAGCGGAAGCAGCAAGGTATTATACTCTATACGATACAATCCGTGTCCATAACTGCAAAATTTCCATTACATTAGTCTCGACCATGAAACAGGTGTAACATAGCTAACATCAACTCTTTAATGAAGATCCGTACACATAAATCTTTTGTCGATATTTGACATTTTCACTTTTGGGATAAATCCTAATTTAATTTATTGTAACAATTTTCTTTATTTATGTATATGTTCAAACAAATACTTAATATTTTCTCACAGCAATTAAACTTATTACTGAATTATTTATTTTAATTATAAATTATGTTATTTGAAGACTGCAATAAACACAGGTTTTGGTTTGCATTTCTGAAGCATGATAACATATGGTTATACATTTTGGTTTCATTTCAGCCATCCGGGAAACCATTCGTATTTGAGAACAAAACGAAGAGTTCAACCAAACATTTACCAAAGCCCAGTGCAACATTCAAAGACCGGCCACTGTGTCAGCTTATCAGAATTCACAAAACACCGGCAGTCGCTCTTCCGCGTGTGACGTCACTTCCGAACCTATCACACACCCCATCAACTTCAGTTGCAACGTTAAATGAAGAGGAAAAAAGGCCTGAGAGTAAAATGGTGAAAACGACCCTGAAGGAACTCTACAAGGACAAGAAATATCTTGAAAAACTCTCGAGTAGCACAGTTTTTCCAGGTAACAATGATCAAGTCCTCTTGCTGTCACTTCTATGTGGCCTGGTAAAGGCGCTTTTTCGATACGATATTTATTAATAATTATCATCAAATACTGTTCATTCGATACTACTAATTAATATGTTACATATTATCTTGAAAAAGTAAACTTCAATATTGCACATCAGTGAAAAAACATATTACAAAAACTTAAACGTGTGTTTAAAAGAGAATAATTTAGTTGACTACATATACTGTATATCTTTGCATTTAATTTTCTTTCTGCAAAACTGTGGAAGAAATGGATATGAAAAAGCGAATTTAGAAATAAAAATACCCAGGTTGTTTTAGTCGCTTTAGGATCATTCACTTGATCATGAACATTGTATCATTACTTAAAGATACTAATCGATCTCCATTCTGCCAAAGACAAGGAAAAAACGTTTTGTTTTTCTATAAAATGAAACATAAATCAAAGTGTTTTTGAAACAGATGCGGTATCTGTGTTTGAGATATGATATCATTGCTTTTCTACCAAGGAAACTTAAAATTTTGTATGTCAAGTAGAGGTAAAACGCTCTTCTCTGTGTCACGTCACGACCTCTCTATTGTGGTGAATGTGGCAAACCTGAAGAAACTGGTGCATTTCAAAAAAGTTGACAATTTATCTTTATTTTCTTTCAGCTGTTGGGGGTATGGGCAGTCCTATTCAAGACAAAGCAGAGGATGCTGTCAGTTTTCTGTACGATCGCTACCATTATTGGAATCGTCTAGGACCACTTCCACCTCCCCCGCCTCTACAGAAATCAAGGGCAACGAGATTCAGTGAAAGTTCATTGTCGGTAGATACTATCGGAACAGCTCGGACGACGGAATCCAAAACAACGTGGAAATCCGGCGATTCCGGAATGAGCTGGAAAACTAAGACAATAAAATCGAGGTTAGGGATAACAAAGCCCGATAAAGGAACAAAGCCTAAGCCGGATCCTGCTTCTCTTGAGTTTAAGTTCGAAAGTCATAATCCCAGCCTCGACATGGGTGTACGGAGAATGACGGAAATAGCGGAAGAAAATGAGGAATCGACCGATTCAAAACAGACTGAAGAGGAAACAAAGTCCAACAGTCAGGCTGTCACGGATTATCTTAAAAAAGAATTAGATCTCATTCAAACGCGTAAGTATTGATTGAAAATCATTTATTTGCATAATTTAGAAAGTATGAAGTTAAATCATTGCCATACTCGGCCATTACCAAGTAATATAACCGTTAATCGATGTGTTTTACTCTCTAAATATTATAATCGTGTTAATTATGTTATCGCAGTATTTAAGTTAAAAATATCTGAATTAGAAACAAATATTTAAAGGTAATGTTTAGGTTATTTAAGGGGTCTTTTTATTTATATTTTTAATTACTTTTTATTTTATTTTTTATTTTATTTTTATTGTGGTTTTTTTTGTGTTATCAGTTTTCGCGCAAAGGAAATTTGCGGACACCGTCAGAAAATGTGAAGCTGGACTTGAATTGTTGACGAAATATTCTGATGCTAATGTTCCGGAAAAGTTTGAGCTGACCGGCATACTCAACAGTTACCTTGGTAACGTGGCTGTCAACGCTGGCGACTTTACACGGGCGCTAAAATATCACACAGTAGACCTGAAAATAGGAGAGAAATGGTAAATGGTATAAGAATGGATCCGACACAAAATGAGGGAAACATCTGGCTATCATAATCTATATTGCTGTATGACTCTATAATATTTGGGCCTACCTTTGTATGGCAGATGCCGTCTATTACGTGTAATCTTGTATACGTTTTTCCAGTATTTTGTATTTTGCTTAATTTCAAGAGCTTTAAAGGTAAATCAAGCGTGTATCTACGTAATCCTAACAATTTCAACCCTGAATACATAATAACTTTTTAACTTGATCATCAATTAAGGTCATGCAATACCGGTATCATTACAGACTTGAACGTCTTATTTTAAAATGATTCTGTATTACAATAATCCTGTCAACACCTTCATGTAACAATAGAACAATTCTGATTTATTTGCAGTGATTTACACGTGTCCCGCCACAGAGCCCTTGGTAACCTAGGCCGAACCCACATGCTACAAGGGAAGTTTAACCGAGCCCTGGAAATGTAAGTGGTTCTAGTAATTCGGTCGTATCACTGTCGGTTTGTAGAGTTAAGTTGATGATATCTCGGTTCAGAATTTCTGAAGGTGTATTAAAATAATATGAATTTTAAAATGTTTTAAAGGTTATAGCATATCAGGAAGAAAAATGTTGAATTATGAGTTTTATGTACCTATCACTCATAAAGGTTGTCGCCATTACGATTGATGTTGTTTTTTTTTTTTTTTTTTTTTTTTTTTTTTTATTCCGTCTCCTCTTTTACTTTTAAAAGCAATAAGCTCAGAAAGCAATATAATCAACCAAATGGGCTCTGCAATGAAACATTGTCATATTGAGACGTCTTAAGACATGTTAATGTCTATGGGACGATGTTGTCGGAGAGTGCATTGCAATTCTAATGAAAGTTGGAATAGACCTAGTTACATGAAATTACCTCCCGCATATATCTACTTCTAAATCATTCCTTTCAACTGTTCATCAGGTACACAATGAAGGCACCATTATGCAAAACGGCTTCAGAATCATCTGCGTTATTCCATGACATCGGCAACTGTTTCCTTATGCTAAACAACTTCTCATATGCGCGTGACGCTGGTCGAAAGGCGCTAGAAACTGGACAGGAAGCAGACGACAAGCGACTCCAGCTGCAGGCATGCGTACTGATCGGTCTATCCGAAGGTTTGTCTTGTTTCGTACGACCCATTTAACAAGCAAATGCAACCTTACTCTATTTGTCCACTTCTACTTCAAGGCCGTTTTCGATCGGTTCGACTGTTTGTTAAAGCCATTTATTTCGGGTATACATCCTGACGGTCCTGCAGTTTTCGATACAGGCCTGTGAGGGCTTTGTCAAAGCTCGTCTGAAAACAATATAAAATCGCCAGATCCGTCTTTATTTCATAAACGAACAACTATTTTCAACCAAACAACCCGTAGAATATAAGAATATAATTTTCGTTCACTCGATTTGTAGCTCTTCTGCTTCTGGAAGCTTTTCGGTCTATGAGGTGAAGCTCTTCTGAGAAGACTTCTCTTCTTAAAAGAGCGCAAATCAAGTTGAGCTCTTAGCGCAATCATTTTGTTTGGTATGTTTTCTGTATTACCTGGAGTGCTTAAAAATAGGTTTATTACACGTTTGTTTTGACCATTTGTATTTTTTTTTTTACACTTTTCCAAGGTTTGAATATTTCAAAATGTTCAAATTTTCCATCGAACACCTGTTTAACAAAAAAAAAAAAAAAAATATACATACCTTGAGTTCACCTGTACATTTTGTAATCAACATATCTGTATGAATATGCTGGTAGGCGCCGAACTCGTTTCGCTCTGTAGTGGCTGTAGTGCTTTTTCTTTTTGCAAATTGTATTCTATTAAAACCACAGCAAGAAACCTTTCTTGGCATTGAATAAAATGTATCTGTGAAGTATCAGGAAAACCATTTCAATGTAATGTTTGAAGCTTTGATATTTTAAAATAACCGAGAAAATGTTTGAAGCTTTGATATTTTAAAATAACCGAGAAAAGAATATTAATCATACCATTGTTACTAAACTACACCTTGGTTTTACTTAGTGAACATGAAGAAGTTTAAAGATGCCTACCACACGTTTGAAGCTGGACTGGCCCATGCGCAATCTTTGGGTAAGTGATGAAGCGTAATCTACAGTATTTACCAATACGTTCCAGAGAACAATTCGCTAATAAATCAAACATTTTTCAACATTACCGATATCAAATGTGAGTTTATTAACATATTATACATCTTGTATTTTAGAGGACTTATAATTTTAATAATATTTAAATGCAAATGTGCAAGAGCAATGCTAAATTGCAATACATAAAATGTCTGTCGTAATAAAGAAATATGAAGAAAAATTAGCTTCATCATATTTTGGTTGAATTCTGTCAGTGGTCATAGCGCTAAAGTAAGATACAGTATTTCGATAAAGGTGAATGTGTATACATTTATTTAAATGGTGTCAAATTATGTTTTAACAGGTGACAAACAGGCTGAAGACGCTATGAATCACGCTCTCATTGATGTCAACAAAAAGCTGGCAAACAAAGCCAAGAAGGGTCAGACAGAGTCACGTGACATGTACCCGCCATCGTCACACGCTTCCGACTCTGCACGCTCAGTAATGGTGGAGAGTTAGATTCCAACATGTCCGCAGCATAAAAAACACCTAAAAATGAAAACTGAAAAGTTGATAAAAACCAATGTAAGGGACAAATGATGCCTTAGGAATTTCTGGTTATCGTGGCTTTTATTCAAACACAGGACTTGGGACTTAGTGCGCAGTTAGAGACTGATTATCGATAATCATTTATTTGGACATACTGTGTCGTAGAATATGGTCCTATAACACGGACGAAGGTGTAGAATAATGAACAGCGCGAGGACTTTTTGTCTGCAGACCTTTCCCGTGTTATAAGACTGTAATATGAAACAAAATCGTGATTAATGCAACTTTACATTCTTCAACATATTCAGCCTTTGAGTTTGCAATAATTCCAATTCCAATGTTTCGGTTGCCGAGTTAAAATACCAAATGATACTTAATACAAACCTGTTACTTAATACAAATCTGTTTAAAAACAGAACACCGGCAAGGCAGGTGCCAGATCTGGTCAAAAAGATTTCTATCGCACACAGTATGTTGTCCCATTTTTCAGTGCTACTTTCGGAGTACAACATATAGTCTACGGATCGAAGGTCATCCGATATAATGAAGTTAACGATTTTCTCATTGATATTTTTTCATGATTTTCCAGAAGAAAAAAATCATCGGGTTTTTTTCGCCAAAGTTGCGTCTTTTTCTGCGATAAGGTATTTATTTCGCTTTTATCTGCTGTCAAGCCGAGAAAGCAACAACACTTTCACGCATTTCTTTCCGGTCTGGAGATGATCATATCTTGTTAGTAAAATCAATAATGATTACAGTGTTAGATATGTTTTCAATCGCTTTTTGATCGTGCTCCTCCTACATCAAACAAAATATTTGCGTGGTTTTGTTTGAATGCTTGGAGCTTTGCTCTCATTTCGAAGGTACACGTTTTTGTAATAAGCCTATCCATAAAACATATTCCAGAAGTGCATTCTGTGATATTTTTTTTCGTCACGTTTTAACAAACATTAGCATAATCATAATGAAGACTTTTACGATACAGTATTTTAGACCACGTGATATGTTGCACCTTTATATTATGTTTTCCATGCTAAGTATGTATATGACATCACTAGCTATCCCAGTATTTAATGATTGATTTAAACAGAGATGTGTTGTGGTGGACCAACATCGGCGTTTGTATTACCTATATCTACACGATTTACCTATACCATGTACGTTGAAAGTTAATTGTTAATTTTGTGTCTTTAAAAATAAATACTTTGAAAACCGATTGCGTTCTTTCTAGTTGGGACTTGTTTTTAGATAAACTCTGTCAATCGGACTTATTAACTTGTATCTTGCCATCAACATGTCTTTCTCTTGCCAACACAATTTAGTTCAATGGATTATGAAAAGGCTCGGGTTTTCATGCGAGACATACGAATCTTGTGTTTCTATGAATGCCACCTACGTGATTGCAAATACATTTCCTCAACTTTTAATCATAGTTGATCATGACCCTTGCCACATGTGTGTGCCTGGCAAAACAATGTTGTATCGTCGTCCAACTTTATAGATTGATTTTGACACACATCAAACCACTCCCCAAGTCAGAATTTCCATTGTCATGATCCCTAGTTTGTATGCCATTTCTTTGGTAAAATGAGATCGAGTCCATGAACTGATCGTAACAAGGGAGGCTTATGTTTATTAATTATCGGTTTACAGGTATAGCTGTATATCAATTATCGGTTTACAGGTATAGCTGTATATCAATTATCGGTTTACAGGTATAGCTGTATATCAATTATCGGTTTACAGGTATAGCTGTATATCAATTATCGGTTTACAGGTATAGCTGTATATCAATTATCGGTTTACAGGTATAGCTGTATATCAATTATCGGTTTACAGGTATAGCTGTATATCAATTATCGGTTTACAGGTATAGCTGTATATCAATTATCGGTTTACAGGTATAGCTGTATATCAATTATCGGTTTACAGGTATAGCTGTATATCAATTATCGGTTTACAGGTATAGCTGTATATCAATCATCGGTTTACAGGTATAGCTGTATATCAATTATCGGTTTACAGGTATAGCTGTATATCAATTATCGGTTTACAGGTATAGCTGTATATCAATTATCGGTTTACAGGTATAGCTGTATATCAATTATCGGTTTACAGGTATAGCTGTATATCAATTATCGGTTTACAGGTATAGCTGTATATCAATTATCGGTTTACAGGTATAGCTGTATATCAATTATCGGTTTACAGGTATAGCTGTATATCAATTATCGGTTTACAGGTATAGCTGTATATCAATTATCGGTTTACAGGTATAGCTGTATATCAATTATCGGTTTACAGGTATAGCTGTATATCAATTATCGGTTTACAGGTATAGCTGTATATCAATTATCGGTTTACAGGTATAGCTGTATATCAATTATCGGTTTACAGGTATAGCTGTATATCAATTATCGGTTTACAGGTATAGCTGTATATCAATTATCGGTTTACAGGTATAGCTGTATATCAATTATCGGTTTACAGGTATAGCTGTATATCAATTATCGGTTTACAGGTATAGCTGTATATCAATTATCGGTTTACAGGTATAGCTGTATATCAATATATAGCTGTATATCAATTATCGGTTTACAGGTATAGCTGTATATCAATTATCGGTTTACAGGTATAGCTGTATATCAATTATCGGTTTACAGGTATAGCTGTATATCAATTATAGGTTTACAGGTATAGCTGTATATCAATTATCGGTTTACAGGTATAGCTGTATATCAATTATCGGTTTACAGGTATAGCTGTATATCAATTATCGGTTTACAGGTATAGCTGTATATCAATTATCGGTTTACAGGTATAGCTGTATATCAATTATCGGTTTACAGTATAGCTGTATATCAATTATCGGTTTACAGTATAGCTGTATATCAATTATCGGTTTACAGGTATAGCTGTATATCAATTATCGGTTTACAGGTATAGCTGTATATCAATTATCGGTTTACAGGTATAGCTGTATATCAATTATCGGTTTACAGGTATAGCTGTATATCAATTATCGGTTTACAGGTATAGCTGTATATCAATTATCGGTTTACAGGTATAGCTGTATATCAATTATCGGTTTACAGGTATAGCTGTATATCAATTATCGGTTTACAAGTATAGCTGTATATCAATTATCGGTTTACAGTTTACAATTTGGTTTATATAGCTGTATATCAATATCGGTTTACAGGTATAGTGTACAGGTATAGCTGTATATCAATTATCGGTTTACAGGTATAGCTGTTATATCAATTATCGGTTTACAGGTATAGCTGTATATCAATTATCGGTTTACAGTATATAGCTGTATATCAATTATCGGTTTACAGGTATAGCTGTATATCAATTATCGGTTTACAGGTATAGCTGTATATCAATTATCGGTTTACAGGTATAGCTGTATATCAATCATCGGTTTACAGGTATAGCTGTATATCAATCATCGGTTTACAGGTATAGCTGTATATCAATTATCGGTTTACAGGTATAGCTGTATATCAATTATCGGTTTACAGGTATAGCTGTATATCAATTATCGGTTTACAGGTATAGCTGTATATCAATCATCGGTTTACAGGTATAGCTGTATATCAATCATCGGTTTACAGGTATAGCTGTATATCAATCTGTAATCATATCGGTTTACAGGTATAGCTGTATATCAATCATCGGTTTACAGGTATAGCTGTATATCAATCATCGGTTTACAAGTATAGCTGTATATCAATTATCGGTTTACAGGTATAGCTGTATATCAATCATCGGTTTACAGGTATAGCTGTATATCAATTATCGGTTTACAGGTATAGCTGTATATCAATGATCGGTTTACAGGTATAGCTGTATATCAATCATCGGTTTACAGGTATAGCTGTATATCAATCATCGGTTTACAGGTATAGCTGTATATCAATTATCGGTTTACAGGTATAGCTGTATATCAATTATCGGTTTACAGGTATAGCTGTATATCAATTATCGGTTTACAGGTATAGCTGTATATCAATTATCGGTTTACAGGTATAGCTGTATATCAATCATCGGTTTACAGGTATAGCTGTATATCAATTATCGGTTTACAGGTATAGCTGTATATCAATTATCGGTTTACAGGTATAGCTGTATATCAATTATCGGTTTACAGGTATAGCTGTATATCAATTATCGGTTTACAGGTATAGCTGTATATCAATTATCGGTTTACAGGTATAGCTGTATATCAATCATCGGTTTACAGGTATAGCTGTATATCAATTATCGGTTTACAGGTATAGCTGTATATCAATTATCGGTTTACAGGTATAGCTGTATATCAATTATCGGTTTACAGGTATAGCTGTATATCAATCATCGGTTTACAGGTATAGCTGTATATCAATTATAGGTTTACAGGTATAGCTGTATATCAATTATCGGTTTACAGGTATAGCTGTATATCAATTATCGGTTTACAAGTATAGCTGTATATCAATTATCGGTTTACAGGTATAGCTGTATATCAATTATCGGTTTACAGGTATAGCTGTATATCAATTATCGGTTTACAGGTATAGCTGTATATCAATTATCGGTTTACAGGTATAGCTGTATATCAATTATCGGTTTACAGGTATAGCTGTATATCAATCGTTACTTATCGGTTTACAGGTATAGCTGTATATCAATTATCGGTTTACAGGTATAGCTGTATATCAATTATCGGTTTACAGGTATAGCTGTATATCAATTCGTTATCGGTTTACAGGTACAGTATGCTGTATATCAATTATCGGTTTACAGGTATAGCTGTATATCAATTATCGGTTTACAGGTATAGCTGTATATCAATTATCGGTTTACAGGTATAGCTGTATATCAATTATCGGTTTACAGGTATAGCTGTATATCAATTATCGGTTTACAGGTATAGCTGTATATCAATTATCGGTTTACAGGTATAGCTGTATATCAATTATCGGTTTACAGGTATAGCTGTATATCAATTATCGGTTTACAGGTATAGCTGTATATCAATTATCGGTTTACAAGTATAGCTGTATATCAATTATCGGTTTACAGGTATAGCTGTATATCAATATCGGTTTACAGGTATAGCTGTATATCAATTATCGGTTTACAGGTATAGCTGTATATCAATTATCGGTTTACAGGTATAGCTGTATATCAATTATCGGTTTACAGGTATAGCTGTATATCAATTATAGGTTTACAGGTATAGCTGTATATCAATTATCGGTTTACAAGTATAGCTGTATATCAATTATCGGTTTACAAGTATAGCTGTATATCAATTATCGGTTTACAAGTATAGCTGTATATCAATTATCGGTTTACAGGTATAGCTGTATATCAATTATCGGTTTACAGGTATAGCTGTATATCAATTATCGGTTTACAAGTATAGCTGTATATCAATTAGCGGTTTACAAGTACAGCTGTATATCAATTATCGGTTTACAGGTATAGCTGTATATCAATTATCGGTTTACAGGTATAGCTGTATATCAATGATCGGTTTACAGGTATAGCTGTATATCAATTATCGGTTTACAAGTATAGCTGTATATCAATTATCGCTTTACAGGTATAGCTGTATATCAATTATCGGTTTACAGGTATAGCTGTATATCAATTATCGGTTTACAAGTATAGCTGTATATCAATTATCGGTTTACAGGTATAGCTGTATATCAATTATCGGTTTACAGGTATAGCTGTTTAGTAATAATCGGTATACAAGTATATCTGGATGCAAACTCCCCAATTACTGACCATGAGAGAATAAACACATGATAGCAATATTAGACAAGATACAAAAAAAGTCAAAATCAAATTTGACATTATACATTTAATGATTTGACATTTAATAAATAAATAGGTTTTACATTAAAAAGAAGCTATTGTTGGTATCCAGTTGTGCAAACATACGATTTACCAATATTTACCCATTTTTTACTATCAAAATTACATTTCTTGTTCTACATTGAAGTTTTGACTGATATTTGCTAGTCCATTCATCCAAATGGGAACTTTTAAGGAATCATTAATTATCATCACACACCCATCCACACATTAAACTCCACAAATTCAATGAAGTATCCTGACATTACAATTTGAAGAGTTAAAATCTTCAGGGGCGAATGAGTCAATTACTTACTGACCTTAAAAGGAATTTAGTGACCACACATTTTTTCGACTATACATATACAGGTATGTACATGTTAGCAATATACTCAGAATATTTAAAAACTTATATACATTACATGCATATCTATAAAACAAATCTAAACGGGACATTATTTGTAGAAAAGAAAATTCAATGCAAAATGTGTTTTTATTCTTATTCTGAAATACCAAATATTGTAATATGATTTGAACAATGACAAAAGTTACAATTCAATCTCAACAAAAAAAAGCCAGACAGTATTTGATAATGTGAGAGACTAACAATTTACCCTAGTGTAAAAGATATTTCCATTACCATGGTAACCAGATCTATACCAAAAACACTTGATAGCATGGAAAATTCTGCATAAATATTTGTTAAAGTCCATAACAATGCCCCCCCCTCCCCGGAAAAGTGACTTTCTAACTTCTAACTTCTAAATCAATATAGGTGGTGCAAAAGTAGTTTAGACACAGATGATCAGGCACTGAGCGGTAATGGGCAAGTGATCATAAAGCAATTACATGCATATTTGAATATCTTAAAAGCTTTCTAACACTAAATAAGTGTAATATCAAAAGTATCCACAACAAAAAAATTCTACTTATGTACATATGGTTATGTGCAACTTCACAAAAAATTATATGCCTGACATATCATGGCTCCTTTAAATGGAGATGTTGCTTTCAACCTCTCTAAGTGATAGGACAGTTATCTAATCGATTTACAACTGTAGAATATCACACTACATGGACAGAGAACATTTAGAGCTCTATGTGTTACATATCCAGAGGGAATCTGTAATTTTTGATATATTGGGAGACAAGCAGATATACATGTACATATGATGCACTGAAGCCTTTTTTGAACGTTATGTACAAGTTAACAAGTTGTTTTTTTGCAAACAAATATATGCCTGTCTGGTCATGCATGATTCCTTTAAAAATTCAAACCGATATCTCAAGAGTTAAAAATGATCTTAATATTGCACTGCACATCATACATGGGTGATTCAGATGTAATAAAATAAGTCAATATCATGAAATCTTTTGCTATTTGAAAGTTATTTACACCATATTCCCAAATATATCCTTATTTAACAATTGACCATGGAGTCACTGCACTGACTTTACATAACTCAAGCATACTGCATGTATCAAGGAGATACTTTCAATAATGTTAAGTTATGACCTATACACAATAATCAAAATAGTATCTCCCCTTTGTGAGTAAACATAACAATACAAAGAGAATGACAAATATACCTTAACAAAGAAAAGGACAATAGAATGATCTCGTGGGGGAAAAAGGGAACAAAGAAAGGAAAAACACATGTAAATTCCTTGATCTGAATATAGCATAATGTTTGATTGCTTTTTTTTTTTTAAGTTTTTATATCCTTTTCATTAATGTAATATACACATGTACATGGAAATACATTTTAATGAATTTGTTAGCAATATGTAATACTATATATATATATATATAGCAGGTATTTTAACAAATATAATGATATTCAGTAGATTTTAACCCACCCCTACATTTTTTGTCTATAAGAAAAAAAATTATTTCTACTATTTGGAATGCTACTTTACTAGAGCTTTACCTATAACATCAACATAACTACTTGATTACACTGAAACATAAATTGCCGTTACGCTTGGTCTGAATGCCGTCTAGAGGAATTTGTCAAATAAAGAGTGTAATCTCAATGAAACCTTTCAAATGACACAGATTTTTTACTGAAAGTATGACTTACAAAAATGGTAATATTGAGTAATCTATCTGTAAATATGCATGAACCTTCTACAATTAATGATGACAAAGATGAAAAGAATGGATAAGTGGATATACATGTGAAACTGAAAATACAATGTTCATATAATCATATAATTAAAACTAAGCATGTCTTGAACATTTCTTTGACTATTATGCTAATTACACTATTCCTATGATATTCACATTCATCACCAATGTTACCTATTCCGTTTTTGCATATTACAGAGTTATCTCCCTTGCGGGAAGGTATTTGCTTGTGACAACTTGTTTGTTTTAGCAAAACTTGTGTCAAATTCTGAAAAAATATGCCATAAGGCTCACAAACATGGCATCACAACCAATACACGATTCAAAGTTGAGGAGGTCACGAGGCAGTAATGCCTATGTAAACCAAGATCAGGCAAATACCTACCAGCAAGGGCAGATAACTCTTTAATGTGCAACGATGGAAAGATCTACATACATAGTAGAGAAAAATTTAGATCTTGTGCTACAATAACTCATTTATCACATTTACACTCAGATTCAGCTAACCTCATTTCTAAAATATTTCACAACCATGTTAAATGTCGGACGTTAATTATTTGAATATTTCGAGTTATCCAGGTTCTTGTAAAACTAATAAATTACAGTGTCTTTTAGTTCTACAAGTTCCATGATAGCAAGGTTAAACAATATGATTTGCCTGGAGAGAAAAATTATATCATTTGTTTAAATAAAAAAATTAACAATCAAAATTTTACAATTAATCAATAAATAAAACTTCAACATGATAATTATCTTCCCCTCATTGTAAATATCACATAATTTGTTTAAGATTTTTAGCAGTCAATTTTCTAGACATTTTCTGCAAGTCCATTGAGAAGCCAATACGCCTTGCATTATCCTTCTATGTATACATTATATATGAAGTCTAAAATTTACTTTTGTCACGGTATAACATTTAATATAAAGATAAAGTTCTACTACAGGTCCCCTGGCAGTATTTGTGACTGTCGATGAGAAGAGACTTGTTCCAGGCAGAAGATCAGTATGCGTATAGTTATTACATCTAGACAGGAGTTATAACATCAGTCATCCAGGGATTCATATCTACAAACAGATCAAACAATGAATATCTTATCTTTATAATGATAATAATGCTTATCATCTCTTTACTGATTCTCTTTTTTGTATTGTTCTCGATACTTTAAATTGGGTTATTTCGACGTCGGGAAAATTGTGCATTTTTGTATCAAATTAGGGTGGTTAAATTTTGGTGCGTTTAAATTTGGCGTTTCCCATATGCCATGATTTGATAAGTTTTGAAGCTTTATTGATGTAAAGACAAACCTCTGAAATATTGGTCTTCAATAGAAGTGATTAAAGATGCTCCATCGCCGACAGAGCATAAATGATATTCATCATTTGAACAATAATTGGTGTTTAATCGTGTACATGCCTAATTAACAAAAAAATTAATATGAAATAATTCATTTCACCTTTGATGCATGCGCAATCAGTAGTACATTCCATATAGGATATAGTGTCACGGAATTTTTTCATGATGCAATTAATTATTTTTCATATTTTTAACTTGAAGTAAAATTAGAAGCTCAAACTTTTCAATGGTGGTAATGGTGTAAAGTAAGTAACTTTTTTAACTGAAGAAAAATACAAAATCATCTGCTCCTTTTTTGATAGTGAAAAAATACCATTTGTCAGCAGTGGAGCATCTTTATAATAGTGACACATCTACTTATATTTGCACAAAAGAAAGACTCGCACAGTTTCTGTTTCCGGTTGACAGTGCATACCTACAAAGTATGTTTATGTAACTTGATCAAGTAATTTACCGGAGAGTACATGTTCACATACCTAATAAATAGCAAGTTGAAGTATTGATATTTATATACAATTACAAACAGATAAATACATAGACAATTTTGTGTGTGTGATATGTTGGCGCTTCCATGCCAAATAAGCCAAAATATGACCATATCCAAAATAATGAAATATCCCAATTTACGGTACCAAACAAATAAACATTTGATTTGTCTGAACTCCTATAATGTAATATCTTATGAATATTTTTCATATATAACACAAGCCATAGACATGTTGTTATCAGCTCTGTCGACTCTGCTTTAATATTTTTATACTATTGAGAGTTGCATGCAAAATATCAAGATTACCACCATTTCACAATTTACTTAAAGTTTTTTTTAACTCTACTTTTCCAAATAAACATGTTACTGCCTTTTATGCAAAGGGAAGTAATCCAGATACTGGAATTGACTTATGATTATAATTACTTTCATCATTTTGCAGAAAGGGGCAAGTCATGTACAAGTCAAGTGCATTATAACAAACAGTAAACATGGTTTTGTAAGCAGTATATTTGAAGACAACAAACCTTACAATCTAATTCCCTTTTTCACAATTTCACTTGATGTTGTAAACTTTGACTACCGTATTTTCCGGACAATAAGCCGCACTTTTGTATAAGCTGCAGGGGCCTTTTTACGACATTTTCAGGATTTGTACACGTATAAGACGCACTGTTATATAAGCCGCACCAAAAAGTTAGGCCCATGTACACACGTAACCATCTGTGTATGCGATCGATCTCTATTGAAGTACGGTAATGCTTATCTATTGATTAGAATCACGAAAACTCTGTAAACTTGTACTGAAAATATATAACAAATAAAACTCACAATGATTTAAATATCTTTAGTAAAATGGATTTGGTCATGTTTCTGTTCGTTGTTTACTCTGCGATTATGTAAGCCTACTTGTGTGTAACCAAACATGGTGGCCGTACGATTTCACACTTACTCTTGCTCATACTTCAGTACGCCGGTAAAATTATTTCTTCAGTATGCATAGGAATGGATTATATTTCTTTCTTGATATATTTTGTGTATTAAATGTATCTTAGGTATCCCATGATGCAATTCACCGAAGCCTTATTTTTGTAAACTTCCGGATTATGACATCATGGTGTTTGCCACTGCAGAGATCCATTAAATGATGTTTTATAGACTATTTGATGCTTATAACATCGCTATAATGTTCTATATTACATGTAATTCACGTGTATAAACTCGATTGCTGATTATTTCATTGAAATCACAGCGACAGGATTCTGAGAAATACACATGTTGATCATGTGAAACATGTGTACAAGTAAGCAGTCATTCAGAAGATCGTTTTCCAGCTGTCTGCGGACATTTCTTGCACACACATCATATCTAAATAATGTATTAAACTTATTGTTTTATATTTGATGATTTTTGACGTTTAGATTATTATTTTCTTGGTAACAATCCCGCAGCAAATCGATAGCAAAATCAGTCCGTCATTGTGTTGTGAATGTAAACAACCACGCTTCAGTTGGACGATTTTCCGTGAATTAAGCAATTTTACGATTGAACATGTATCTGGTACATTATTATTTTTATCTTTATTATATTTTCATCACATATTATATCGTTTAAACACTTTTACAGTGATTTTTTTCGATGTATAACTTTACTAAAACAAAAACGTTTCAGTCGGCGGATTTTCCTTGAATTAAACAATTTTACGAATGAACATGCATCTGATACATTAATATTTTCATCTTTAATATATTTTCATTGCATATCTTATCTTTTAAACACTTTTACAGTGATTTGTTCGATGTATAACTTTACAAAACTGGTGAGTAAAACTTACGATTTTCACATGTGAATCATGACGTAATAATGCAAAAACATCGTCAGATTTTGGTTTTCGTCCACAGATAAGCGCACTGGTGTATAACCCGCACTCCTGATTTTCAGGGGAAGTCGCAGCTTATACTCCGGAAAAAACGGTACTGTTTTCTAGGTTGTTTTTAAGATAAGGAAGTATGTATAAGACTAATTATTGATATTTTCAACTAAATCAATTTAATATGATGATACGGTATGTTTTTTTATTGGTCTGATAATTTTGAGAGAAGACAGGACCTAGTAAACAGTATACTGGTGTTTGTGTACTCACTTAGATAATCGTCGTCTAAGATCTTTTATCTGATCATTTTTCTTCGTCAGCATTTGTTTCAGATTTTTAAAAGGTGTTGTTTGATGTACTTTCTTTTCAAGTTCCTACAAGACAGAAAATTAGTCATTAGGAATGAAAAGTTTTATACATTATTTATACAAGAATACAGGTGTTTCGAGATCCCAAAATGACATGAGTAATTAAAGTATAATTTACCGTCGATTAGTCCGGTGATTACGATGCCATCATTTGACGTGAGTTTCATGACTTCATAATTACCGAAAGGTGGTACTAATCGACGGTAAATTGCACTTTACCAACGTCATTTTTGGATCTCGAAAACTCTCGTATTAGAAGGAAGTGATATATGTTACCTGCAATTCATTAACATTATTTTTTGAAATGTCCATAGACATATTATCATCTTCATGTAAAAGTTAATTCATTGGCAAAAAAGCAAAAATCTATTATTTACAGACATTGAGTTTTTCTTTGATACATGTATCACTATGTTAAGAAATTGAATCTTAAAAACATGTCATCTTCTGAAATGTTCATACAAATACATATCCTACTTTCTCTGCCATTTCTAGCATTTCCTGAATCCTAAGAAGCTCATGTTTGGTGCTTGCTAGATCTGTCTCCATGTTCCCTAATGAGGCAGCACCACTCTTCCTTGTCTACAAAATAACATAGGTCATAGGTCAGGGCAGATGTCAGCAATTGCTTCAATATTTAGAGAAAATGAATTAAACCACAGGTAATAACATTTTCAAACTAAAGTTTAAATAACAAACAGAACAACAGAGAATCAAAAATCTGAAACAAATTCAAAGGAAGTCATTACCTGCAAATAAAACCTTTTTTGTTAACATGGTTGGGGATTAGCAATATCATATACATTCATGGCATAAAGAAACAAAGTTGTGTCCTCCCTTTCATTGTTTTTAGTAAATTTAAAACAGTTTCAAATAGCTACAGTAGTACCAGTTGCAACCCTTTCTGGGAAAACTGTAATGCCAATAGATTAAGTTTGTATTCCAATTAAAATCTTAATATTTTATAAACTCTAAACAGTATTTATCATTATAACACATTTATTGTATTAATGAGTGTATTCACAAACCTTAATATTTTATAAACTCTAAACAGTATTTATCATTATAACACATTTATTGTACTAATGAGTGTATTCACAAACCTTAATATTTTATAAACTCTAAACAGTATTTATCATTATAACACATAGACAATTATAACACATTTATTGTACTAATGGAGTGTATTCACAAACCTTAATATTTTATAAACTCTAAACAGTATTTATCATTATAGCACATTTATTGTACTAATGGAGTGTATTCACAAACCTTAATATTTTATAAACTCTAAACAGTATTTATCATTATAACACATTTATTGTACTAATGGAGTGTATTCACAAACCTTAATATTTTATAAACTCTAAACAGTATTTATCATTATAACACATTTATTGTACTAATGGAGTGTATTCACAAACCTTAATATTTTATAAACTCTAAACAGTATTTATCATTATAACACATTTATTGTACTAATGGAGTGTACTCACAAACCTTAATATTTTATAAACTCTAAACAGTATTATCATTATAAGTTATATAACACATTTATTGTATTAATTGAGTGTATTCACAAACCTTAATATTTTATAAACTCTAAACAGTATTTATCATTATAACACATTTATTGTATTAATTGAGTGTATTCACAAACCTTAATATTTTATAAACTCTAAACAGTATTTATCATTATAACACATTTATTGTACTAATGGAGTGTATTCACAAACCTTAATATTTTATAAACTCTAAACAGTATTTATCATTATAACACATTTATTGTATTAATGGAGTGTATTCACAAACCTTACTATTTTATAAACTCTAAACAGTATTTATCATTATAACACATTTATTGTATTAATGGAGTGTATTCACAAACCTTAATATTTTATAAACTCTAAACAGTATTTATCATTATAACACATTTATAATGTACTAAGTATTTATCATTATAACACATTTATTGTACTAATGGAGTGTATTCACAAACCTTAATATTTTATAAACTCTAAACAGTATTTATCATTATAACACATTTATTGTACTAATGGAGTGTATTCACAAACCTTAATATTTTATAAACTCTAAACAGTATTTATCATTATAACACATTTATTGTACTAATGGAGTGTATTCACAAACCTTAATATTTTATAAACTCTAAACAGTAGTTATCATTATAACACATTTATTGTATTAATGAAGTGTATTCACAAACCAAAAGTGTAAAACAATTTCACAGCACACAGTTTATGAAAAAGGAACATTATGAAAACACACATATCTATTTATGCTAAAAACACACTGGTGTGAAAAATAATATTTGAAATGAATTGTACTTTACCAACACATTTGTGTTTGGTTTTAATAAGTATATATTTGTAGTCTGTCTACATGAAAATTATAGTATATTTCTTTCATATTAATCTGCCTAAAGGGTATGAAATAACAATTAATACACTCTGTAAAAGGAATGTTACACACAGCAGGCCAATTAAAACATAATTAGTATAGGTTTATTACCTCACGACTCTGAAAAGTTTTTAAATAAGCAGAATTGGTTAAGTTATGTGATTCATTCTTAGAGAGAGTGAACATTCACATGAAAGTGTGAACAATAAAAGAAAGTAAAAAAAAAAACAGATGACTTGAGAAGTTATGGTTGAACAAGAAATACATTGCGTGAGGGGATATCTATATCTGTTACATCACCATATCTAACAAGGTTCAGAAGTATTATTACAGAACTTTGCTGTACTAATTCTTTCTTCACTCGATGTTGCCATCATGTGGGGCTCCACTGCTTTATCAGACTTTAATACCCGGTAATCTTATTATGTAGAAAGTAGTCTCAAGATTCAGAAGAAAATTTTCAAAAATGCTCATAAACTTCATTAAACACTTTTTTCAGGTAATAGGTGGTTATATATAACAAAGATGCATATGAAATAAAGGCATAATCCTGAGAATAGCTGGTGAATGATAGAAATGCTGGGTGAAGCAGGAATAGAGCCAAGCCTTGATAACTCACAATTGGTAGGATCATGTTTAAACTTGAGTTATCAGAGTTAATAGAGCTAAATCAACTTGTCAAGGAATATTTCAGAGAACTAACAAAACACTCAGAATTAAAAAGGGTGTTGGACTGTACTTTCCCATAGTACCTAGTTATATTAAATTTATCTTTAGTTTTTTTTTCATAATTCAGAACAAATCTATATTTCTATATTTATATTGTGTTGAATTTTTAGCTTGAATGATAGTTTTGTATCATAGGATACCTTTTTTTTTAATAATTTGAGGAACAGGACGTTTCATGTTGTCACCATTTATAAGAAAACATTTTATCTTATCTTGAGAAGGAAATAGGTGAAATTAATCCCAAAGTGTGAAATGCAAACTTTGGGAATTTTGTACCTGGGTTACTATTTTACATACCTCAGCCAATTCAGCTGACATGCCTTGTAACTGCTTCCTCATAGCTTCCACTTCCAACTCATGCTGGTGAAGACAATGTTAGTATGTAATAGGAGTGTCACGGTTAACCGAAAATACGGTTAACCAAAAAATTCAACCGTACGGTTCGGTTCGGTACGATAATTCTAAGTTTCGGTTCGGTTCATTACAAAAATAACTGTCCTATAATACCTGTAATTTACGTGTATAAACTGTATTGCAGATTATGTCATTGAAAATACGGCGAAGTTGTTTATCAGAATCCCGAGAAATACACCTGTTGACCGACATATATGTGTAACACGTGTGCAAGTTCAGTCATTCAGAAGATCGTTTTTTGCTGTCTGCGGACATGATTTTTCACATACATAATATCTAAATGATATATTTCACTAAATGTTTGATATTTTATAATTTTTATTATTGTAATATATATTATAATAATATTTATTATTATTTCATATAATTTTTTATTATGTATTTTTCCGATAACATTAATCCCGCAGAATATCGGCAGCTAAATCAAGCCGCCATTGTGTTGCCGATTGTAAACAATCGCGTTTCCGTCGGCCAATATTCCGTGAATTAAACCATTTTACGATTGAACATGCACCTGGTACGTAATAATGTTTATCTCTATTATAATTCAAATGCATAATACTTTTTAAAAACACTTTTTCTGGGATAATACCGATGTATTGATTTGCGGTAAAACTTACGATTTTCACATGTCAATCATCACATAATAATGCGTCATGAAGGATACGAGAAAAGTTGTAGTGATGAAATAATGTACCATAAAGGATACGAGGACATATATCTCTCTGTGACTGATTAATGTGTCAATAGTACTGAAAGAGTTAAAAAGATAAGAAAATGTTCAAGTATGTTTTTTAAAGATGTTCCACTGCTGAGAGATCGTAAATGATACTCAATATTTGAACAAAAATTGGTATTTAATCGTGTTATATGTCTAATTAAGACACAAAATGATATAGAATAATTAATGAATTTCTTTGCTGCATGCACTTTTAGAACTTCAATGTATATAGGATATAGTGCTGTGGATTATTTTTCAGGGCGCAATAAATTATATGTTTTTAATTAGAAGTGAAATCTTGATAAAGAAAAAAAACCCATTTGTTTAAGTGATATACCATCTTTAAATCTAAAGCAGAACTTGCTTTTGATAGAAAATAGACTTAAAAAGTGTAATTGAGATTTGCCTGAACCGAACCGAAAAAACCGAAAACCGATCAAAAAAAGTTGAAACCGAACCGAGCTGAAAAAACATGAACCGTGACATCCCTAGTATGTAAACCTTAGATTGCGTAGACGTATGGACACTAGGTGGTACTAACACCAGCTGTCATTAAATTTATTTTATTTGAATCTGATCAATTTCTAACCAAACATTTAAAACTTCCTGTAATATTTTTCTAAGATAACTCAAATTTTCACAATCATTGTTGTGATTGTTCATCCAATTTCATGAAAGTGTTTATCAATTATATCGGAATCACCATTTGTTATTTTCAGAAATGAAAAAAACCTGAAAACATTACACAAAAAGCTACAAATAACAAGAATTTTTAAAGAACTACATTAATGACTATCCTTTCTTTACTTTTGAATTACACACATTAACAAGAGGCCCAAGAGGCCTTGACGGTCACCTGAGTGCTGCTACAGAAAAAGCATTGCAAAGTTGGTTCAAAATCAGAATAAACTTTAAAGTTGAACATTCGTATTAGAATTTATTTTTTGCTTTTCATTTTGATAGTTAGTGTATCATGTTACCAAACCTTATGCTTAAAATTCCAATTTGCTTTGCCAACATTAAACAACAAAACCAAACTAGAAGTCAGTCAGTGTCAGTGATTTTATAAATTTCACTTTTTAATCTAAGAAGATTATTTGTTTCCATCAAGCCTATGAATTCAGAAGCAGATTTTTGAAATTTTAGCCATTTTGACCCCTTTTGGCCCCACCCCCCTCTGGTCCCTGGGGGTCAGCTAGGACCAATATGGATATTGTGTTAAAATGCTATTTCAGGCTAATAATTCTGACCCAGTTTGACTCATTTCCTATTAAAACTAAGCAAATAATATTCATAAATGTATTTTTCCTATATAAACTATAGTAAATTTGACCCCCTCCCCAGGGGAAAGTCTGAGATCCTAGGGCTATGAAATTCACAATTTTTGCAAAGGGCCTTAAGACCTTCCAATCTATGAAGAGTATCTGGTTCCATCAAATATGTGAATTCAGAAGCAGATTTTTGAAGTTTTAGCCTATTTGACCCCTTTTGGCCCCGCCCCTAATGCCCCTGGGGGTCAGCCAGGACCAATATGGATATGACGATAAAATACTATCTCAAGCTAAAAATTTTAACCCAGTTTGACTAATTTCCTATGAAAAATAAGCAAATAACGTTCATAAATGTGTTTTTTTTTCTGTATAAACTACAGTAAACTTGACCCCATCCTCAGGGGGGAACATGAAACCCCCGGGTCATATAATTCACAATTTTTGTTAAGGACCTTATAATTAAGACCTCTCCATCTATGAAGGGTATTTGATTCTACCAGTTCCAGAATTTCGAAACAAGATTTTTGAAGTTTTAGTCTATTTGACCCCTTTTGGCCCCACCCCAAAGGCCCCTGGGAATCAGTCATGGAAAATTTGTTAATAGGATTCAATGGCCATTTCATAGGGATAATTCTGACAACATTTAACTAATTTTCAATTATAAATGACCAAATAATGCTCCAAAACGTGTTTTCACTATATAAACTATAGTAAACTTAACCCCCTCCCCAAGGGGAAACCTGAGACCCCAGGGTCATATAATTCACAATTTTTGTAGAGGAATTGAGACCTTTTAATCTATGAAGAGTATTTGATTCTGCTATTTCTGGAATTTCAGAAGAAGATTTTTGAAGTTTTAGCCTGTTTGACCTCTTTTGGCCCCACCCCTCAGGCCCCTGGGGGAAGGTTTCTGCAATATTTCAACAAATTTGGTTCTGTAGTTTTGGAGAAGAAGTCAAAAAAGTAAATTGTTTATCACCATACGACGCACGGCGCACGACGACGGACAAAAGGCGATTAGATCAGGTGACCTAAAAAGCATTTTGTTATCCCTTATCTATCAGTAATCTTGAAACCATTGTTAATCATAAAGGAATCTAGAATGTAATGTTTACTCACCATTCCTGAACGACTGTCGTCATCACTAACAGAAGATAACCCAGATAAGGCGGACTGTCACAAAACAACAAGTCATATTTAAAATTTTAAAACATATACCGGGGTGACAGCATTTACTAGAATTTCAATAACTATGACCCAGTTCTTTAACACTATTATATATTACCTATGTAACCCTGGTCAATACTAGCCGCAATACCGGTATATCGTAATTTATTGTAAATCCTGCACCCTGTTACATTGGCCCCCATGTACAGACTCCGGAATGATACTTAACGAAACCTGCGAAGGAATCGTTGAGACCCCTGGAAACTTGAGGACGAGTTGATTCTTGGAGGGGGAGTATGTAACCCTTGTCAATACTAGCCGCAATATATCGCTCGGCTAGAGAGAACTTCTCTAAGTTTGATCGGTAGGGCATCAGACTAGTAATCCAGAGGTCCCGAGTTTGATCCCTAGTGGAGGCAGGTATTAAATTTATTGTAAATCCTGCACCCTGTTACACCTAGGTATGCTCTATCAGGTGTTTTTTCACTGACCTCATATCAGTTTTTGTTTTCAATCATATTAAAAACTGCAGTATGAAAAGATGATTGAAGAAATAGACAATCTAACAGCAGGACCAAAACTGTATTGCCTTACAAATTACAAACACAATTCACATCAGTCATACTCACAGCACCACCGATTTTGAGAAGCTTCTCCTTCGCCTTCTTGTTTTCAGCCATTAATTTCTTCATTTCATGATCTAATTCTTCAATTCTCTGAAAACATAGAATTTAATACATATACTCAACATTGTAGTTTCCGATAAATTGACAGTTTCCAATTGTAAATGTTGATGTAGGTTATATTGTTAAGGTCTAAATAAAACCTTTACCAATCCCATGAGAGTCTAATGGTATAGAGTTGTTCCCCACTACCCTAGTATTGAAGTTGCCTAACCAGTGTATAGCTGTATGTATGCTATACACTGCATTGAGGTTCCTACAGAGTTATCTACCCTGAATCATAAATGAATTACAACAGATAGTATTTACTTTATGATTGAGTAATGGTAGGGATATCTACCATCCTACAGAGTTATCTACCCAGAATCATAAATGAATTACAACAGATAGTATTTATTTTAGGATTGAGTAATGGTAGGGATATCTACCATCCTACAGAGTTATCTACCCTGAATCACAAATTAATTACAACAGATAGTATTTACTTTATGATTGAGTAATGGTAGGGATATCTACCATCATACAGAGTTATCTACCCTGAATCACAAATGAATTACAATATAGTTATGTACTTTATGATTGAGTAATGGTAGGGATATCTACTATCCTACAGAGTTATCTACCCATTGTTTAAGCAGTGTCTTGTGCTGGGGTTTCTTATAGGTTATCTCCCATTAATCACACATTAATCACACATTAATTCTACTATATGAACAGGTGAAAACACAGTACCTTAGATCAATGGTGTTGGTTATAATTGCATACCCTGTGTAGAAGTTCTGTTCCACCTTTCTGGTTAATTGGAGTTAGTTTCACATTCTTGAGTACTCCTTGTAAATCTGAATCCATCTTTGTGCCAGCAAATTCTTTTTCTTCAAAGTCAGCAATTTGTTCTAGTAAATCTCTAGAAGAGAAAACAAAAGGTTGCCATACTTTAAATGACATTACAAAAATTATAAATGTATAATTTTATATTTCCATAAGTTTACCCTTGACAAACTTACATAAGTTTGAACTCTATTCATTTTAAGTCTTTTCAGCCTATTCAAGTGAATTTTGTGATGTCACATTCACCGGAAGGTGAGACTTATCAACAGTATTTCATACTTTAACTACACTGTTTCGGGATCTCAAAACCCTTGTATTATGTGGCTATCATAATTAACATCAAGATAACTTCTAAAACTTAAATCCTAGATTTGATGTCAATTTTCATATTTCATACAAAACTTTTATTTCAACCCTCTTACCGATTTTCAAGTTCGGAAATATCTGCTGCTAGTTTTAGATGCCATTTTTCTGCCTGCATGAACATCTGTCGGCACAACAGGATATTTGTGTGTGAGGTATTTATTAGTTCATCGTCCACTTCTCCCCGTACAACAGCCAGCAGTCCATCTAACATGTCTGTAACTTCATCTATAGTGTAGGTTGTTTCGTCAAGTCTACAGGGTAAAAAAAGATATTAATGATCATGTGGTTTCTATACCATATACATGTACTAATAGAACAAATATGATTGCCATTTCATCAGTCACTTTGCATTTCTCATTTTTCTTTCTTCACCCAAAACTTCAGTTCCAAACACTGATAATGTCCCGTAAATGATGCATACCCTTGCTATCACTACAAAGTACCCTCTTATTCCAACCATTCTCGATTCATTAACATTTCTTAAGTTTCATTGAAATAAGATCTTAGACCTATTATCTTTAATGAACCGTACATTTAATTTACATATAAATGAAAAATTTAAGGTATTTAAATATCTAAAAGTATTGAATTGAGAAGTATTGAAGAGAAATTGTATATACTGTACCTGCTACTCTTTAAGTCTTCAAAACACATGTCTACAGCTCTTAATCTTTGACCTCGCTGGTAACGTGCAAATCTCATATAGTTGATGACTTGAGCCTGATGGTGCTCATTGACTCCCAGTTGTGCTGTCTGTGAAAAATTATGTATAATCATTATATCAGTTAGAGACTACAAAACCATCAATTATTGAAATACCACACCAATTAATCTACACTACTGGATATTCTGCCTATAGCAAGATTATCAGTTGACATTTCCCATTATACACCATCTGAATCTACAAAAAATCCTAGCCTCCTGTATACTGTTGTAGTGGAAGAGATTGTAGTGATTTTGAGAATATATATTGTTTATCAAAATGTAGATATGTTTAGGAATGATAGACCTTTTATTTAGTGTAAATATGTAACATAGTTATAGTCAAGTCAATCTGTTTTACTCAAGTATGGAGGCCTTTGAGTACTGTAAAGGGTGTAATAGTAGTCTGGTATAGGTTTATACATTCGCTTTGGTTCGTAGATAGCACTTGTCATTTAAAAGCTCTAGTTTATGGAGACACTGAAAGCTGGTTGTTCATAAGTAGTAGTCATCTAGCTTTAGGTAGTCTAGAGATGTATACACAATTTTACTCAGTGTCGCATTCAGGACATATCTATTTCCTTGGTCCATATTAGGTCATATGTTGAGCATGTGCATAAGGTAAAAGGTTAGAATTGGTCGATATAATAAATTGGGAGTTAATGAATATTAATAATTATTGAAGCTGTATAAATAGAGGTGCGCACTTTACATGGGAGTTTTTCCTGTAGTTTTAGAAGATGGTATAAGAGTCATTGCTTTGTGAGGATGGACTTGTAAATAGACTTGTGTAAATATTGTGTGAAAGAGTCTGGCCAAGATTAGTGTGAAAGTTTGATGTGGATTTAGACTTTATTATTATAGCTGTATGTACTTTGATTTCACTGTGGATTTAATAAAGTTCGGAACTGTATCCATGTAGTCAAGTCACTTATCCCACTACACTTCATCCCAAAAAGAACTCATATAAGTCTCGTCATCGCCGTAAGTACGGAAACAATAGTTAGGATATTACATTTGGTGGCAGCTGAAAAGGCGACGATGTTGCACTCTTGCAAAAGTCTTAAGCTGTCAGAAGTGTAATATTGTCTTCGCTACAACAGAAGCTATACAATACTCATCCTCAATATGCATGGGGTTACTATCACTGTTGTTATATCCTTGAATATTTTATATAACAAAACTAAAGGCAGTTCAGGAGATAAAAAAGGAAAAACCTTAACAATCATAGGCCTACAGTAATTGCTACGAAGACAGTGACAATCAACCACACAGTCACTGTTATTTAGTCTTCAGTGTTACGTTTTCCAGGGCTGATTAACGGTAGTGAGAGTAACCCCTGGGATACCCCCTCCACCTATTTTAATTTGTTTGCTTGTATCAAACCTAGACACATATATGCGTGTACTTGTTACATGCATTTCATTAGGGCAGAATGATATAACTCCTCTAATTGGGCCTACTGACAATGGATAGTAGGCCTATTGGTTAGTCATGAAATATATGTTTCTGGTTAGTCGTCGTGTCAAAAACTCTTGAAAAAGTGCTTGTCAGCCTGTGTGATTATTGTTGTGTATACGGTTTTTTACGGTAAAACTTGGTTTTACCAGTATTGGTATCGCAATTCCGGAACTAGCTTTTTACCCCCCCGGCTGGTGTCGTGAAGAATAAACTGAATAACCACACATTTGTGGTATATGTAGTTGTAATTTGCACCCAGATACAATATAAACTAGTTTAGAATCATTCTGTAAACTTATTCAGCAGCATCAATATCATTTTAAGTGGATTGCGAAGAAAATAAGAAAATATAGTGAACTGCATTTCATTAGTAAGTTAATAATATTCCGAAAGCAATCAACAGGTACAAGTGGTGTCGTGGTAAGTCCTGAGCTTTCTAAGCTGACGGCCCGGGTTCAACCCTTATAACGGCAGGTTAATTTAATTTTTTTTTTATTTCATATTTTTATTTGTTGTTAATTCACCATGCTTGAAAATATTCTTTATTTTGTCTTTATATTTATTTTTGTTTTATTTTATTTTTATTTTCCAAAAGTTTATTCCAAACATAGACATGTATAGCATATACACTAAATTACGAACATCCCACTATAAATAATACGGCAACTTATTTTCAGTTCCGATTTTTTTTTCTCTTCAGAAATACAATCACACCGCTATTCCGTTTTACGACCAATTTTAATAGTCCCAACGACCACTAAATTAACACTAATTGACCATTTGATTATGACCACAGGCACATGTGACTTCACACCTCGCTGTGCCTCACCTTCCCGCACGCAGCAACCCGTGAACAACTACCCGTAGGTACATCAGTCAGTCTTTTGTTTCCGTCGACCTACTTATCAGATTATCTACCTGTACTAGGAGAGTGTTAATCGCCATCATTTGCATACTTGTGACTGGCAGTTGACGTGATCGAAACCACAAGTAATGCAACGTTCTTTCGATAGCTCTGGTGGCGAGATCGAACGATTTAGGCAGTTCTTTCTCATACGTGTAACGCCAATGGAATTAAAATTCTTTAATGTATGAGATATATTGATCTTATTTCAGATATTTATGAAGTACCGTACGTCAATCATCTCATTTCAAGAGATGTGTCATCTATTTTGTTGCGGTAAACAATCGGTGTTTTTGCATTAGTTAAAAGTACGCTTGACTATTGCACAGTAGTCTTTCAAACACTTTACCGATTGTGATCGTAAGTTATTATTTGACCAATCATTGCACATGGCGGGGTAATTAAAATCGATTTACGTAAATATTAATAATAATTTACACAGATCAATACCAATTTTAAAACACATAGATTCTCATTTACCTCAGGTGATACTATGTGATAATTTAACCAGAGACATAGATAATTTAATAACTATCTAAATCTCTGATTAAACTAACGATATGTATTTGAATTATAATTAAAACATAATAGAAAGTAATGTCTAGAAAAAGTATTTTCATTTAGATTGTCAACAATTACTTCAGTGAAATTCAGTTTAAGATTTAAGTAAGCACACACCATTAACTTAATTTAATGAAAAAAATATGTCTATGCTCTAGAAATAAATGGTATAGTCATTATATGTCCCTAATTTATCAATCTTTAAAAAATATTTGTAAATTATTGGTTTTGATTAGATACGCATGCATTAAAATATGATATGATTAAGATTCTAATGGCCGACAAAACTAATTGATCAAATATAGTAATTTGCAAATTTATCTTAACCAAAATATATCAAACTGGTTTTTTCCCCACACGTACATGTACATACTCAGCATGCTATGTTATGTTTCTTATGTTTTTTATATAAATGTAATGTATATGTCATGTCAAGTTTATGTTGATGTCCCATGTATTTGTAAATGTGTTAAATGCAAAAAAATTGAACAAAAAAATAAAAAATATATATATATATAATATACATTTATATATACATGTATATTGCATTTTTCATAAAATTTCAATTTTGAAACAAAAATACAGTACATATATTATGTACCGGTCAGCTAGGATACAGAGTTTCTGTTCTTGATCGTCATGATCATAGAAGAAACCTGGTTCACCTCAGAATTAAGACCACCTCGCTATTAAGACCACTTTTACTCGGACCACTGGGTGGTTTTAATAGATAGGTTTTAATGTAAATACTGTTATACATATTCTCAACACATATTATATAATGTTTCTGACGTCCCTTGCTCATACACATTTTCAATTACAGCGGTTCGGAGCGGTAGGGAGCTGGGTTTTCGAGAAAAATATTTCAAAGATTAAAGGATAGATAACCACCCCATATATACATCTCTTCGTATCTGTAGCAGTGTGCAGCCAAGCGTGAAGGTGTGATACATTGATCATGACCACATCAAGTTTCTTTATTAGTTCTCTTTGACAAATACATTGTATAGAGAAACATAATATATAAATATCAATTTCAAAAATTTGACAAGTAGAAAATATGTACATATAAGGAAGGACAAATCATAAATTCTTTTGGAAAATATCAAAACAATAAGCAGTGATCTAGAGTTGGCTGTTCTATTGTTTAGAGGATTAAGTGTCATTTTATAACGAAATCTTATCGTTTGGTTGTTTATGCAAATGAAATGAAAATTCGGAGGTGTTTAAAATATAAATGAAATTGTAATACATGTACGTACTATTCTGTACTAGGCAAATGTACTTATATAATTTGTAACACAATGTTTTTTCAGAGTAAATTATCATGTCAAAGTAAAATTGCTGAGTGAATCTGCTATAATATATATTGAAACCACTGAAGCTTATAATTTTCGTTACTGTAAAGGAAATTTTAGAAATATCAACCCATTTCAAATGATTCGACTGAACTAATTAAGTCTTCCCATATAGAACACTACAGTCAACCTGAAATATTTCAGATGTACAATAAAAAAACAGTTAAATCATAAAATAGTGTTTTTCTTTATTTAGTCATTTTTCCCAATTTCATGTTATGCCGCGTAATATTTCCCAATTTAATGGACCCTGTTAAAAAACTGTAGGAAAATCCCTGTAGCTATAGCTATGTTACTGGAGTGTTCAGATGCTCCTAGGATCTAGTGACAAGTTTTGTTTTGGAGTTCCGTTACATTTCTTTATGAATTTATACGCCATAGTTCACTCGTGAAGTAAGTTATTGGTTCCACTATAGAATTAGGGTACATTGTATTTCAGATATGGGTGATATGGATTATGCCAAACCAATGATAGACCGCTCTAAGCTACCAACAGCGCCCAAGGCTTCTCGAGGGCCTGATGTAGATATGAGCAAAGTACCTAGCAGTCCTCCTTTTACTGCCTTCATTGGCAACCTCCCATATGAGGCATCAGAAAGGAGTATAGAAGATTTTTTCCAAAAATTAAATGTAAGTCTCTTTAAAACAGTTTTATATACTGAAATATTCATAAATCACATATATGAATTCTTTCGATATATATTTTTACTGAAAAAGCTTGTTTATGCAGTATTGCTTCGGTCAGGATGACACAACTAATTTAAATGCGATTGACCTCTCATTTGTATGTGATTTTATCTCTTTTCCTCTTTTTTTTATTTTGTTTGTTTATAGTTATTTATGTAATTGGTTTTAATTTGGCAACGGCAAATGATCACCAAAAAAAACAAAATGTTGAATTTCCAGTTTTAGTTCATATGATCCAATATATAAAGGACATTAATTTCCAGTCACACATGAGGTAAAATGCCCATATGTTATTTAACTCTTCACAATGTATGTGAAAAAGAAAAATAATATATGTTGATAATGCTGTTTGTGATACACAGGTAGCAAATGTGCGCTTACCCAACGACGGCGGAAGACTGCGCGGATTTGGATACGTAGAGTTTGCCGACAGACAGTCACTAATCGATGCTTTGTCTATGAACGATGAGGTAAAAACAATTTTACTATAGAAGATCTGTTGTTAATCCCTTCACCTTGTTAATAAAGAACTTGGTTGACTGGTTTTTTTTCTTTTTAGAATATTTTTTTTATGATAATTTTTCTGGTATTTTCAATGAAAAAACATCTAACATTAACAATTATTTTTCAGACGATGGGTGGGAGACAAATAAGAGTAGATTTAGCAGGACAAAATCAACAAAATGGTTCGTATATTGTTTTCCTTATTTCTATATTTTGTTTTTCTTGTTTGTATCACAAAGTTATCGCTATTAAACAGAAATTTCATCATTGCTTTTATATATGAATTGAAAAGATACATGATGGAATGACCATTTAAAGGCAATAGTTATTAATGCATGAATGAAATTTAATACTTCATTGCACAAGAAATATTTAGTATATGTTTTTCTAATGATTGTAAGGGTAATGTCATCAGTATATTAAAACTGGGTTCGTTTTAAACATGTCTTGATGAATACCCCACTCACAAACACATATAAATCTGTAGAAAAAGTTACTGATAATTATAGGCCCACTACCTTTCTGGAGGAAAATATAAAGGCTTCTTTAAAAACATAAATAACATCAGAAAATAAATGCTGATGGCCTAAGATGAGGTTACAACACTAAACATATGCAAAATTTCTTTTGAATATATATATGAAAACTGGAGAGTCCATTTGCGGTTTTGTTGTCTAGCTGGCGCAGTGATAATTAACTACCACACAGTATTTATGGCGGCAGCAACAAACATAAAACGACCCTGTTATGATAATTAACATTTTTAGGTCATCTGACCCGAAGGATCAGGATGACCTATTGTCAAACATGTGAAGCAGAACACGGAGAAATAAGAGAAGTGTCGTGGTTAAAGTCACATTACGTCGATGCAGCCGTCTGCTGTGCGTAAAACATTTTCGATCAAATAAGAACTTCTTCTCAATAACCGAACAAAGGTCCACAGTTCTAGATATTTGCACCAGTAAGCAGCGATGCTTGGAACAAAGGCAATACCAAGTTTCGTTCAAAAAATGAATGAGACCATTGACCGTTCCATATCAAAGGTCACAGGGGTCAAAAAGCTAAAATCTTAAACGAAAGTCACTTCTTCTCAACAAGACTCCAGAAGGCCCATGGAGTACTGATATTTGGCACTGATAAGCATAGCTGGGACAGAAGAGCTACCAAGTTCTAGTTCAAAAAATAATCCTTAGGGACCTTACATTCAAGGTCACAGGGGTTAAATAGGCTAAAAATCCTTTAAAACAACATTCTTGTGAATAAACTAAAGAATGAACATAGAAGTCCTGATATTGGGACCGCAGTAAGTATTGCTTGGATTGAAGGGCTAAATCAAGTTATGTTCAATATAGAATGACCTTGATGTTGTTATTCAAGGTCACATGGGTGCAAAAAAGGCTAAAAATCTTTAAAATCAACTTTCTTCTCAAGAAACCAGAGTAGGCCCAGGGTACTGGATATTAGGGCAACGGTGTAGAGTATGCTGGGAATGAAAAGGGCTACCCAAGTTTGTTCAAATGGTAATGACTCTGTTGACCTTACTATATCTCAAGGTCACAGGGTCAAAAGGCTAAAAATCTTTAAAACGACTTCTTCTCAAGACCCAGAAGGCCTCAGGGTACTGATTATTTGGCCTGTAGCATGCTGGGATGAAGGCGCTACCCATGTTTTGTTCAAGAACAAATTAACCATGACCTTCATTCAAGGTCACGGGGTCAAATAGGCTAAAAATCCTTTAAACATCTTCTTGTGAATAACTACACGAGACCTAAGAGACCTGATATTGGGCCCGTAAATATGCTTGGATGAAGGGGCTAATCAAGTTTGTTCAAATGAATGACCTGATCTTTATTCAAGGTCACATGGGTCAAAAAGGCTAAAATCTTTAAACTTAAACAACTTCTTCTCAAGAACCAGTAGGCCCAGGAGGTACTGATATTGGGCATGTAGAGTATGCTGGGATGAAGGGCATACCAAGTTTGTTCAAATGTATGACCTTCGACCTTCATTCAAGGTCACATAACAAGGGGGCAAAAAGGCTAAAACCTTTAAAAACGACTTAACTTCTCAAGACAACCAGAAGGCCAGGGTACTGATAATAATTGGCCTGTAAGCATGCTGGATGAAGGGCTACCACAAGTTTGTTCAAACAAATAACCTTGACCTTCATTCTAAAGGTCACAGGGTCAAAATAGGCTAAAAATCCTTTAAAAACACTTCTTGTGAATAACTAAGAGACCCAGAGTGACCATGATATTGGGGCCCGTAACATGCTTGGATGATGGGCTATCAAGTTTTTGTTCAAGTGAATGACCTTGATCTTTTATTCAAGGTCACATGGTCAAAAAAGGCTAAAAATCTTTAAACAACTTCTCAAGAACAGAAAGAGGCCCAGAATATTTCATATTGGGCCTGCAGCATGCTGGGATGTAAGTGCTACCAAGTTTGTTGAAAATAAATGACCTTGACCTGCATTCAAGGTCACAGGGTCAAATAGGCTACAAATCCTTTAAAAAACAACTTCTTGTGAATAACAAAGAGGCCTAGAGACCTGATATTGGGATCTGCAGCATGCTGGTGATGAAGTGCTACCAGTTGTGTTTAAAATAGATAAACTTGACCTTCCATTCAAGGGTCACAGGGGTCACAAAAAGGCTGAAATCTTTTTAAACTGACTATTCTCAAGAACCAAATAGAGTCCCAGGATACACAAATATTGGGCATGTAGCATGCTGGACGAAGGGCTACCAATGTTTGATAAAAGGAAATGACCTTGACCTTCATTCAGGTCACAGGGGGTCGACACTTGGCGTAAATCTTTAAACAAATTCTTCTCAAGAACCAAAAGGCCCAGGATACTCATATTGGGCTGCAATGAAGCACAGCAGCTGGGATGAAGGGACTACCAAGTTTGTTCAAATGAATGACCTTGACCTTCAATTCAAGGGTCACAGGGGTCAAAAAAGGTTAAAAATCTTTTAATCAAATTCTTGAGAATAACTAGGAGGCAGCTAGAGTACCTGATATTGAAAGGGCCTAATGACATGCTAGGATGAAGGGATTACCAAAGTATTGTTCATAATGAATGGACCTTGATCTTCATTCAAGGTCACAGAGGTCAAATAAAAAGCTAAAATCTGTTAAACAACTTCATTGTGTTTGTGCTATAATAGTCAGATGACCAGTTAAGGCCCTATTGGCCTCTTGTATTTGTTTTAATATCAAATTGTTCAGATGGTGATGATAAGTGTAGTAAAAATTAACAGTAACGTTAATAACTTTTGCAACTACTATAAAAATTATGGATCTTGTTTTACATTCTACCCCATTTTAAAACTTAAAAGTTACGTTTCGGAAAGGTAGTGGGCCAATGTTGAGATGGATATCTTATAAGAATACTAACACATCAAGACATATGTTGTCTATTGTCATCATTTCTTCCAAATGGTAACTGTATATTGATATTGAGAGACTGCTGTATATTTTTGTGCCATGTCTTTGATAGTGGAACTGTTGACCTTTTTTGAATGCTATCTTGATTGGTAAAATAATAATAAGAAGATCATTTTTGGTGATCAGTAAGTGTTTTTCTGTATGTACAAGCTGGAGGTGAAGATAGAGGAGGGTTTGACAAGCGTGAGAACGATGGTCCAGAACCGAAACAGATAGTGACTGGAGACGAAGAGATCCTCAAACAAGACAATCACACAGGTAGGACTGACAGGTGTACTCACTGGAGAAAGATAAAAAACCCACAACAATAAGCAATCTAACAAGACACCGGGGTAAAAAAATGTCATGAAATCAATGAAGTCATAGGAGTGTTATAACACAGAATGTTATAAAACCAAATCTGCCTGAATCATTATTTCAGCTAAAGCAGTTTGAAATAATTTTTGTATGAAAAGAATTTTGTAAACTTAATTTAACGTTACAGATCTCTTTTTCACAAAGTATTTACAAAAAGAGATGTATGCTTGAGTAAAGATAAAGACAATACTGATACTATTATTACAATAATTGAAAATACTTTGAATGAATAATTCATTTAATTTTGAAGAACCTGATCGGAGCAGTGCACAGGGACCGATGGAGTAGCAATCGGGATCGAGATGACCGAGGTCCACCATCAAGAGGAGGCTATGATAATGACCGTGGTTTTGAGCGAGGCCCTCACAAGAGGAGGTGGTAGGAGGCTTTAGCAGTTATACGAGGAGGCTCCACCAAGCAGAGACAGATATGATGATAGGGGTCCATCAAGGGGTTTTTGATGATCGAGGGCCATCAAGGGGGTTCAGGGATGACAGAGGGCCTTCCAGAGGATATGATCGCTATGACGACCGCGGAGGGCGGGATGGGGGATATGGAGGTAATAGAAGCCGAGGTTTTGGCAGATATGATGACGGCAGAGGTCATGGAGATCGAGGCTACGACAGAGGTAAGCTGTTATCCTCCGACTCTCAGGCAGTCGTCAAAGTACTTACTGTTACTGACTGACAATTGTCCAAAACAGTCCAGTTTGTTAAGTCAGTGCTAACTGTTTACTGACACTGACAAAACTGTCCCAAATATGGTCAGATTGGCAGATGCTTGGCATTTTCTTAACGATTTGGTCAGATGATTCGTTTATTTCTTGCCCAAAAAGAAGCCAGAAAATTTACAAAGTCCAAGGATAACAATTATAGTTTTTGTCAAATGTTTGGTGTTCAAGTTAGTTTCTTGACATTTTACAACACAAAACAATGGAATTAATATACCTTGGACTAACAGACTATATTTCCAATTTGAAGTAGAATATCTGCCTTTACGGTGATCTAAGCTAATATTCTGAAGCTTTAATCTTCAAAAAATAATGAATTTCAAAGTTAATGGTGGCTTGTACATAGTGCTGTGATTCATTTGCTGCCAATTAGCTTATGACAGAACATTGGTTCATGCAGTGGAGCTGTTGGTTTATCATGTTTGGGTACTTTTTGGAGCTCACAACAGCAATGTATTCCTTGCTCTTATACAACCCACACAAGGTTGTTTTAAAGTCTCTGGTTGGGAATTAGGAAATCTCAAGAAAAATGGGAAAATAGTGTAAAAGCAGTGGATCTATGGCCATGGCTTCTGTCACTTGGGCGATTGTGCATTACAGAGCTCAGTTAGTAGATTGGTCTAGTGTAAAAGCAAAAAACGATGGTCAGGCACTAGGCTAGCGGTTCGTGCATGTGTTTGGTGTATCTGTTCTATGTATGTTTGTCTGGTGTGTTAAATATCTATGAGATTGTATATTTAAGTTTTGCACTGTATATAATTATATTCATGCACTTTTTCTGACGAACCAGAAGGTTCAAGGAAATAAATGAATTGAAAGACAGGAATGTGTGTTTTCAACTATATAATTCTTCTTGTTTGGATTACTGTAATAAACAATGCTAGCCTCAGTATTTTGAGATTAAGTACACCTCACTATGCCCTTGAGTGTACAGGTGTATTTCATGCTTTGGATTATGTAAATACCTTTATTGCTGATTACAGATGGAGGCCGGCGCGGCTATGGTGGTTACCGCAATGACAACCCTGATAATAGATATGGGAATAGGTGAGTATTATTGTCGGACAAAATATTACCACTCTATAGTAATTTAATAATCCAAAAACAAATTTTAGAATCCCTCAGGACTGGAGAATGTTTCAGTAACAGTATCTTCTTTGACTCACAACACTCATTGCTTTGTAGACTCGACAATCTTAATTAACTAGCTTTTGTTGTGATCAACTGTCCATTAGTTGTAAAAAATTCACATTCATGACCTTGTATCTGGATAATAACTATATGCTATAATACATGCTTTTGTCTTGATTTTAATCTGTCCACTGATCATGAACATATTGCTTTGACAGATATGACAGAAGTAGTCAAGAGCCTAGTCAAGGTAAGTTGTTAGTACAAACTCTACATCGTTTACCAAACTATCAGTTTAGTGCTGGGTTTGCTAAGGTGTATTGGAATTTGGAAATGAAACAAAATCATTGATATTGATTTGTTACCTTTGTATCTTTTGTGGTCTTTAAAATATTATAAAAAATGTTGTTCCCTTTTGTTTCTAAATATAATGGATAATTCTTTTAAAGATTATAAAATTTATATGATTGTTGCCCAGGCCCTCCATATTCTATCATATACTTAAATGTTCTTGTTTCTCTTTTCCAGAGGGTCCAAAAGAGAGACCCACGATTGAATCTACAGCCACGTACAAAACCGGTGGAAGAGCCAGTCAAAACAGAGGCTGTACCGAAGCCTAAACCAGCAGAAAACCGGTAAGACTCAATCACAGTTGGTGACCATAAGTGAATGAATGAATATTAAAAAAAAATATTTTTTTAATTTGGTATGCATTCACAGCGTTCCCACGCATCTATGAAAAACTGGAAAAATTGGGGAAAATTGAAATAAAAATCAGGATAGGGAAAACCTTGAGAAACAAGGAAAACTTTTGTGGAAGTACCTTGAATTTTATTACTTGCTGTTAATTTATTAAACTGTGTCCAATCAGCAACATTGCTTATTCATTAATGTCTTAACATGAGATGCATGAAGGAAGATACGCAAACAAACCAATGTTGATATATAGTTTCTATTCACTGTTTTCTTTCATAATGAATGTAAATTTTATGTTGCAATAGGTTCAGTCAGCATCATTTCAAGTTGCATTACTCTTAAAAAATAAAGTATCTGAAAGTGTTGTAAACATGGACCTGAATTTCACTTATTGTCCTTGAAAAAGACTTGAAAAAGCCTTGAATTCTGGTACAAAAAAATAATGGGAACCATGATTCAAAGTTTTACCAAACAATAATAATAATCTTTACTGGTTCCGACACAAATTTTAAATAATGGCAACTTGCCAAGTGATGACTCAGATTGACTTGTTTAATTGAAATTTGTTAATCAAATTAACATTATAAAAGCTATCAGCATGAAATGAAGCTTTTGATTGTATGTAATACTATGCACATATAAAGATGTAGTAACCTCTGGTGACTGATGGTTGGCTCAGTGACACTGACTGGTCACATTGACAAATAAGTATCAGAGTTTAATAGGTGAGAAGGTCTATGGGCCTCTTCTTGTCAAAGTTTTTGTTGCTAGTTTATTTATTTATGTGGTAATCTAGGTCCATCAGATCATAAATACACTACTTCATGGGTTTGTTTTGATTTTAACTACTATGTTTTTTTGTCCTCAGGTCAGCATCTATATTTGGAAATGCTAAACCAGTTGATACAGCGGCTAAAGAAAGAGAAATTGAGGAAAGACTAAAAAGAAAGGAAGAGGAGTTCCGTAGAGGAAATGACGAGGAGAAAGAAAATAGGAACTTGTGAGTGATTCTCTTAATTATAATTCTATAGATGTGACCTCAGGTTTGCTTACTTTGGTTTTGTTTGCTGAGAAGTTCACATGAAAAGTCTTTTTTTTTTTCCTTCCAAATTTGTGGACCTTTCAAACAATTTATTTTGTAAATCTTGCTCTAACATGATATGCTGTTTATTTTTGTAATTTGTAATATAATTTGACCTTTATAAAGATCATTTAAAATGTATTTGCTGATTGAAGATATAAAGGTTATCTCCTAAAAGTTTTATAATTTAATATGTACAATATAAGACTTGTTTCGTTTTAGCCACAATAATTCCCAGCACAGCGGTCCAGGGAGAACTAGACATGATTCTACAGATAAAATGGAAGGACGGCAGCGTCGACTAAGTAGTGGCAGTAGTGGAAAAGGCCGACCTGGTGAGTTTAAGTAGTCGTAGGTTTCATGGGTGGGGTGTGCTCATTATAGTGTCACTCATATGGGCTAGTTACAACAATTACTTTCCTATTCCAATTTCATATTGAGCCTTTCAGGTATATGTACTTTCTCTACTTTTTCTTGGATTCTTCAATGAAAACATTTCAAACTTCCAGCAAGATTCCTGTTTCAGATTTTCACTAATTAGTCAAATTTACTTATTGAAATTGTTAATTTTGTTTAATCTTAGAAAAGTTTTTTCAGACATGTAAATCTCTGATGCATGCAACATTTTCAGAGTATTTTTCAGTGAATCAAAGTAAAAACAGAAAAATTTCCACTGAAACAATACTATATATTAAATACATTTTAAAGATATACCTGCTGTGCAAAGTATACATAGGTAAAGGTAAAATGATGATTTTTTTTACCAGGTGTGTTGTAGGCCCTCACCCTATCACATCGCCGTCAAGGTCACGCCGTGACAGTGAGATTTCCAATAACTCAGCGGAAGTGTTTCTCTCTGGGGGAGAGGATGGTAGTAAAGATACTCCAAAGAGTCCAACAACACCAACCACAGCTCAGCGTGAGGAGGTGAAGTTGGTACCCGCTCCCCCTCCCTCCGTCAACATCTGGGAGAAACGCAAAACAGATGGTCCACAGACAACACCTCCAAAGAGTGAATCTAAGTCAGCTCCACAAACAGAGGTGTGTATACACACACTCAACTGTATCAAAAACTGAAATACTTTTACTGGGAAATGTGCAAAAGTTTTATTTGATTGTTTATTCTGTTTCTAGGTATGGTCTAAAAGGATGTAATCAGCACATACTAGGCCAAACAAAATTAATTTCTTGTTTCTCAGGCCCGCCCGCATCCAATATGAACCCCCCGCACCACTCACTTTTTATTGAAATCAAAAAAATAAAAACGTCCGTGCCGAAAAATAAATTCCGGAAAAAAATCCGACGTTGGTTCCCGCATTATCCGGAACTTGACCGATCCGTGTTTTAGAATCTCCCAAATCAGATCATTGAAACGTTTGTTTATCCTTTAGAAGCTTGTGATTGCACATGGTACACGGCAGCAATAATGATTTCGCTTCAAATATCTTTTTTCTGGGAGTGTTCTTTTACCCTCGACAATCATTTCGAATTATAGTGATACTTGTTCGTTTGGCGAACTCTACAAAGGTCTGTGCGATGGATCGCTTGGTCCCGACGACTGGTCATTTCCGCCAAAATTCGCGGATCATCATGTGTGTCGGCCGCTATCGGCAAACGGAAAACTGACGTTTTTGACAAAGTTATGATGTCTTACCGGTGACAATAGTGCACCGGAGACTTCAAATGAAAAGATAATTGATGAGAAAGTGAAGCAGGCCTTCGAGCTACAGGACCCGGATGTGATTCTAGACCTACGAGAACATAATGAAGGTCAGCCAACCAAATACTCTGTGTTTTTTGATCACGCTAAAACATATATTGAAAATGTAGTGGAGACAGCTGTTGATGACAGGAGGCATGATGCAATACAACATCTGGCTACAGCAATGTCTGTCAGCGACCTTCTGAACCAAGTGAAGGGTACTTGTCCAGAAGGCTGTTTGGCTCTGACACAGACCTTGTAGCCAATATCCAATATGTAAAATCTGTGACACCAGAGACAAACAAGCTCTTAAAAGAAAGAGAAATGTGTGGGAGGAAAGAAAGGGGAGCAAAAAGACCAAATCTTAAAACATAGGGAGTCCTGATCACTTGCTTATGTACATCTGGTTAACATTGAACATAAAGTTGTATTTCAATTGTTTTTCAATTTAAATTGTAAGTTTAATACCAGAAAATAAAGACAATAGTTTAAAATTAAGATTTCTTTATTCATTTTATGCATTTAACAATTGACACAATTTCAAATCACATGATTCATGTATATTATTTATGTGACTGAGAAAAAAAAAAAAATTCCCTCCCTCATCACATTTTTAGGTAGTAAAAAAAAAAAAAAATAGCCTCCCTCCCTCATCCTTTTTTGGAAAAATGTGCCTGAGAAACAAGAAATTTAATTTTGTTTGGCCCTATAGTATTTCCAAAATGTATTTGTTCAGATTAGAATTGTTAGCCTGATAGATATCCATGACAATTCTTTGTATTTAAAGCAGCAGTGTTAATAATTATCCCCCGCGAAACGCGTTTGCGGGGGTATATTGATTTGAGCTCTGTCCGTCCGTGCGTCCGTCCGTCCGTCCGTCCGTCCGTCCGTCCGAGTATCGTTTCCGGGCTATAAACTCCTAAACCGTTCAACTTGGCTACACGAAACTTTCTGTACATGTTAGGCTAGTGCTCTAGTTGTGCCTTTTGCTAATGGGAACATTTCATTTTCGATACTTTTTCTGTTACCATGGAAACTTATTCAAAAATACCATATTATTAAAGTTTCCTTTCTATTCCGGGCTATACTCGAAAACCGTTCAACTTGGCTACACGAAACTTTCTGTACATGTTAGGCTAGTGCTCTAGTTGTGCCTTTTTCTAATGGGAACCTTCCATTTTCAATACTTTTTCTGTTACCATGGAAACTTATTAAAAAATACCATATTATTAAAGTTTCCTTTCTATTCCGGGCTATAACTCGAAAACCGTTCAACTTGGCTACACGAAACTTTCTGTACATGTTAGGCTAGTGCTCTAGTTGTGCCTTTTGCTAATGGGAACCTTTCATTTTCGATACTTTTTCTGCTACCATGGAAACTTATTCAAAAATACCATATTATTAAAGTTTCCTTTCTATTCCGGGCTATAACTCGAAAACCGTTCAATTTGGCTACACGAAACTTTCTGTACATGTTAGGCTAGTGCTCTAGTTGTGCCTTTTTCTAATGGGAAACCTTCCATTTTCAATACTTTTTCTGTTACCATGGAAATTTATTAAAAAATACCAAATTATTTAAGTTTCCTTTCTATTCCGGGCTATAATCGAAAACCATTCAACTTGGCTACACGAAACTTTCTGTACATGTTAGGCTAGTGCTCTAGTTGTGCCTTTTGCTAATGGGAACCTTTCATTTTCGATACTTTTTCTGTTACTATGGAAAACTTATTTAAAAATACCATATTATTAACCAATAACTGGATCATTCCCTGTACCCTATTCAGATCATCATATTGTGTGGGGGAAAGCTGTCAAGGTTATAGGAGGTAATCTTATATTTATAATTACCTCATAAATTAGGTATCCGAATGCTCCATAAAGTGTTATCCATGTACACCACCAGCTGTCATATTGTTTTTCAGTTTTAGAATACCCATATATTGTTACTGTGTGAATTTGGACAATTGCTTTGATGCAGTTCCATCAACATAATGAGATGTAAATTATGCAATGTATATATTTAGATATGTTTGTGTCATAAAAAATATCATATTCATATTACTTAAACATGTTACATCAATTCTGTGTTCTTTTATTCTTTTAAATGTCATGTTACTGGAGAGCGGATATATTGTTGTATGAATTTATTCAAGGACAATACTAAGCTCTGTTCAAATAGTTAAACCTACATGGATGACAATATCAAGATTTAAACTCTTAGTTACAATTAGCTTCATTTATTTTATGTTTGAGCTTTCATACACAAACTGGGCGCGGGGGATAATGCCAAGCTTTGCGGCTCCTTGTATTCTGTTCATTCTGTCTTGCTGGTGAAGTTGCTGTAAGAGATCAAACTAAATAAGATAATAGCTAGCAAATTACACAGGAAACAAATCTGTATATACCACAAATTTGTTAACATTCAAAATCATTGGTCCTCACATTAAAACAAATTCGTATGTACCACAAACTCTTTCACATTCAAGATCATTGGTAAACACATTAATTTAATAGTGAGAATTTTGTCCATCTATTGTAATGGGCCTGAATTGGCCTGTGCATGTATGCCGTATTCTTGTATTAAGGCTATATACAAAGAGTGAAGTGAAGTAAAAACGGGTTTAAGTCTAAATCTTACTGATTCGCGTTATAACATGTTGACCTGTCCTGTCCACTGAAATAAGCATGATTATGTTATACTCTCTATTTCTCTCAGACATCACAACCTCAGGCATCACAACCTGCTCCATCTGCTTGGGGCCGGGGCCGACGCATTGATGGACATTCAGAAGATGCACCGACTGGTAACGCATGGGGTAAGAAGTCACATCACGACAAACCACATGGTACGTCTCTGATGGTGGCCTTTGTTTCTCATAAATTTTCAGAAAAAGTCTCATATTCTCAAAATAAGAAATTCTTCTGCTTTACAGTTAATTACATTATATATAAAATATATCTTGTGATTTTCTTAGAGAAGAAATCTTCAAAAATAGACACATATAAAGTTAATTTTCTGATTGCTGTATGGTAATTATTGGATAAAAACATTTTTAAATGAGATTTAGCAAACAGACAACCTCCACAATATATAATTTACAAAATAAAAAAAAATATCCATGTATGGATTTGGAAGATCGAGACACAATTATATTACAGATCACCATAGACAGGGAGATCAGCACAGACCATCAGGGCGAGGGGGTAACGCCTGGGGTCGAGGGGCCAAATCACAGTAAGTTATCTCAGGGGCCAAATCACAGTAAGTTATATCAGGGGCAAAATCACAGTAAGTTATATCAGGGGCCAAATCACAGCAAGTTATATCAGGGGCCGAATCACCGTAAGTTATCTCAGGGGCCGAATCACAGTAAGTAATCTCAGGGGCCAAATCACAGTAAGTTATCTCAGGGGCCGAATCACAGTAAGTTATCTTAGGGCCAAATCACAGTAAGTTTCTCAGGGGCCAAATCACAGTAAGTTATCTCAGGGGCCAAATCACAGTAAGTTATCTCAGGGGCCAAATCACAGTAAGTTATCTCAGGGGCCAAATCACAGTAAGTTATCTCAGGGGCCAAATCACAGTAAGTTATCTCAGGGGCCAAATCACAGAAAGTTATTTCAGGGGCCAAATCACAGTAAGTTATCTCAGGAGCCAAATCACAGTAAGTTATCTCAGGGGCCAAATCACAGTAAGTTATCTCAGGGGCCAAATCACAGAAAGTTATCTCAGGGGCCAAATCACAGTAAGTTATCTCAGGGGCCAAATCACAGTAAGTTATCTCAGGGGCCGAATCACAGTAAGTTATCTCAGGGGCCAAATCACAGTCAGTTATCTCAGGGGCCGAATTACAGTAAGTTATCTCGGTCAAATCACAGTAAGTTATCTCAGGAGCCAAATCACAGTAAGTTATCTCAGGGGCCAAATCACAGTCAGTTATCTCGGGGGCCGAATTACAGTAAGTTATCTCAGGGGCCAAATCACAGTAAGTTATCTCAGGGGCCGAATTACAGTAAGTTATCTCAGGGGCCAAATCACAGTCAGTTATCTCAGGGGCCAAATCACATTAAGTTATCTCATGGTAAAATCACAGTAAGTTATCTCAGGGGCCAAATCACAGTAAGTTATCTCAGGAGCCGAATCACAGTAAGTTATCTTAGGGGCCAAATCACATTAAGTTATCTCATGGCAAAATCACAGTAAGTTATCTCAGGGGCCAAATCACATTAAGTTATCTCATGGCAAAATCACAGTAAGTTATCTCAGGGGCCAAATCACAGTAAGTTATCTCAGGAGCCGAATCACAGTAAGTTATCTTAGGGGCCAAATCACATTAAGTTATCTCATGGCAAAATCACAGTAAGTTATCTCAGGGGCCATATCACAGTAAGTTATCTCAGGGGCCAAATCACAGTAAGTTATCTCAGGGGCCAAATCACAGTAAGTTATCTCAGGGGCCAAATCACAGTAAGTTATCTCAGAGGCCAAATCACAGTAAGTTTCTCATGGGCCAAATCACAGTAAGTTATCTCAGGGGCCGAATCTCAGTAAGTTATTTCAGGGGCCGAATCTCAGTAAGTTATCTCAGGGGCCGAATCACAGTAAGTAATCTAAAGGCTCAAATCACAGTAAGTTATCTCAGGGGCCAAATCACAGTAAGTTATCTCAGCGGCCAAATCACAGTAAGTTTCTCATGGGCCAAATCACAGTAAGTTATCTCAGGGGCCAAATCACAGTAAGTTATCTCAGGGGCCAAATCACAGTAAGTTATATCAGGGGCCGAATCACAGTAAGTTATCTCAGGGGCCGAATTACAGTAAGTTATCTCAGGGGCCAAATCACAGTAAGTTATTTCAGGGGCCAAATCACAGTTAGTAATCTCAGGGGCCAAATCACAGTAAGTTATCTCAGGGGCCAAATCACAGAAAGTTATCTCAGGGGCCAAATCACAGTAAGTTATCTCAAGGGCCGAATCACAGTAAGTTATCTCAGGGGCCAAATCACAGTAAGTTTCTCATGGGCCAAATCACAGTAAGTTATCTCAGGGGCCAAATCACAGTAATTTTCTCATGGGCCAAATCACAGTAAGTTATCTCAGGGGCCAAATCACAGTAAGTTATCTCAGGGGCCAAATCACAGTAAGTTATCTCAGGGGCCAAATCACAGTAAGTTATCTCAGGGGCCAAATCACAGAAAGTTATCTCAGGGGCCAAATCACAGTAAGTTATGTCAGGGGCCGAATCACAGTAAGTTATCTCAGAGGCCAAATCACAGTAAGTTATCTCAGGGGCCGAATCACAGTATGTTATGTCAGGGGCTGAATCACAGTAAGTTATCTCAAAGGCCAAATCACAGTAAGTTATCTCAGGGGCCAAATCACAGTAAGTTTCTCATGGGCCAAATCACAGTAAGTTATCTCAGGGGCCAAATCACAGTAAGTTATCTCAGGGGCCGAATCACAGTAAGTTATCTCAGGGGCCAAATCACAGTAAGTTATTTCAGGGGCCAAATCACAGTAAGTTATCTCAGGGGCCAAATCACATTAAGTTATCTCAGGGGCCAAATCACAGAAAGTTATCTCAGGGGCCAAATCACAGTAAGTTATCTCAAGGGCCGAATCACAGTAAGTTATCTCAGGGGCCAAATCACAGTAAGTTTCTCATGGGCCAAATCACAGTAAGTTATCTCAGGGGCCAAATCACAGTAAGTTATCTCAGGGGCCAAATCACAGTAAGTTATATCAGGGGCCAAATCACAGTAAGTTATCTCATGGGCCAAATCACAGTAAGTTATCTCAGGGGTCAAATCACAGAAAGTTATCTCAGGGGCCAAATCACAGTAAGTTATCTCAGGGGCCGAATCACAGTAAGTAATCTGGGGTCAAATCACAGTAAGTTATCTCAGGGGCCAAATCACAGTAAGTTATCTCAGGGGCCAAATCACAGTCAGTTATCTCAGGGGCCAAATCACAGTCAGTTATCTCAGCGGCCAAATCACAGTAAGTTTCTCATGGGCCAAATCACAGTAAGTTATCTCAGGGGCCAAATCACAGTAAGTTATCTCAGGGGCCGAATCACAGTAAGTTATCTCAGGGGCCAAATCACAGTAAGTTATTTCAGGGGCCAAATCACAGTAAGTAATCTCAGGGGCCAAATCACATTAAGTTATCTCAGGGGCCAAATCACAGAAAGTTATCTCAGGGGCCAAATCACAGTAAGTTATCTCAAGGGCCGAATCACAGTAAGTTATCTCATGGGCCAAATCACAGTAAGTTATCTCAGGGGCCAAATCACAGTAAGTTATCTCAGGGGCCAAATCACAGTAAGTTATCTCAGAGGCCAAATCACAGTAAGTTTCTCATGGGCCAAATCACAGTAAGTTATCTCAGGGGCCAAATCACAGTAAGTTTCTCATGGGCCAAATCACAGTAAGTTATCTCAGGGGCCAAATCACAGTAAGTTATCTCAGGGGCCAAATCACAGTAAGTTATCTCAGGGGCCAAATCACAGTAAGTTATCTCAGGGGCCAAATCACAGTAAGTTATCTCAGGGGCTGAATCACAGTAAGTTATCTCAGGGGCCGAATCTCAGTAAGTTATCTCAGGGGCCGAATCACAGTAAGTAATCTAAAGGCTCAAATCACAGTAAGTTATCTCAGGGGCCAAATCACAGTAAGTTATCTCAGCGGCCAAATCACAGTAAGTTTCTCATGGGCCAAATCACAGTAAGTTATCTCAGGGGCCAAATCACAGTAAGTTATCTCAGGGGCCAAATCACAGTAAGTTATATCAGGGGCCGAATCACAGTAAGTTATCTCAGGGGCCGAATTACAGTAAGTTATCTCAGGGGCCAAATCACAGTAAGTTATTTCAGGGGCCAAATCACAGTTAGTAATCTCAGGGGCCAAATCACAGTAAGTTATCTCAGGGGCCAAATCACAGAAAGTTATCTCAGGGGCCAAATCACAGTAAGTTATCTCAAGGGCCGAATCACAGTAAGTTATCTCAGGGGCCAAATCACAGTAAGTTTCTCATGGGCCAAATCACAGTAAGTTATCTCAGGGGCCAAATCACAGTAATTTTCTCATGGGCCAAATCACAGTAAGTTATCTCAGGGGCCAAATCACAGTAAGTTATCTCAGGGGCCAAATCACAGTAAGTTATCTCAGGGGCCAAATCACAGTAAGTTATCTCAGGGGCCAAATCACAGAAAGTTATCTCAGGGGCCAAATCACAGTAAGTTATGTCAGGGGCCGAATCACAGTAAGTTATCTCAGAGGCCAAATCACAGTAAGTTATCTCAGGGGCCGAATCACAGTAAGTTATGTCAGGGGCTGAATCACAGTAAGTTATCTCAGAGGCCAAATCACAGTAAGTTATCTCAGGGGCCAAATCACAGTAAGTTATCTCAGCGGCCAAATCACAGTAAGTTTCTCATGGGCCAAATCACAGTAAGTTATCTCAGGGGCCAAATCACAGTAAGTTATCTCAGGGGCCGAATCACAGTAAGTTATCTCAGGGGCCAAATCACAGTAAGTTATTTCAGGGGCCAAATCACAGTAAGTAATCTCAGGGGCCAAATCACATTAAGTTATCTCAGGGGCCAAATCACAGAAAGTTATCTCAGGGGCCAAATCACAGTAAGTTATCTCAAGGGCCGAATCACAGTAAGTTATCTCAGGGGCCAAATCACAGTAAGTTTCTCATGGGCCAAATCACAGTAAGTTATCTCAGGGGCCAAATCACAGTAAGTTATCTCAGGGGCCAAATCACAGTAAGTTATATCAGGGGCCAAATCACAGTAAGTTATCTCATGGGCCAAATCACAGTAAGTTATCTCAGGGGTCAAATCACAGAAAGTTATCTCAGGGGCCAAATCACAGTAAGTTATCTCAGGGGCCGAATCACAGTAAGTAATCTGGGGTCAAATCACAGTAAGTTTATCTCAGCGGCCAAATCACAGTCAGTTATCTCTAGGGGCCAAATCACAGTCAGTTATCTCAGCGGCCAAATCACAGTAAGTTTCTCATGGGCCAAATCACAGTAAGTTATCTCAGGGGCCAAATCACAGTAAGTTATCTCAGGGGCCGAATCACAGTAAGTTATCTCAGGGGCCAAATCACAGTAAGTTATTTCAGGGGCCAAATCACAGTAAGTAATCTCAGGGGCCAAATCACATTAAGTTATCTCAGGGGCCAAATCACAGAAAGTTATCTCAGGGGCCAAATCACAGTAAGTTATCTCAAGGGCCAAATCACAGTAAGTTATCTCAGGGGCCAAATCACAGTAAGTTTCTCATGGGCCAAATCACAGTAAGTTATTTCAGGGGCCGAATCACAGTAAGTTATTTCAGGGGCCGAATCACAGTAAGTTATCTCAGGGACCAAATCACATTAAGTTATCTCAGGGGCCGAATCACAGTAAGTTATCTCAGGGGCCAAATCACAGTAAGTTATCTCAGGGGCAAAATCACAGTAAGTTATCTCAGGGGCCAAATCACAGTAAGTTATCGCAGGGGCCAAATCACAGTAAGTTATCTCAGGGGTCAAATCACAGTAAGTTATCTCAGGGGCCAAATCACAGTAAGTTATCTCAGGGGTCAAATTCACAGTAAGTTATCTCAGGGGTCAAATCACAGTAAGTCTCTCAGGGACCAAGTCATAGAAGAATGTACTCTAAAGCCCCATATAACAATGAAAATCTAAAATTTTCCCCTGAGGAGGGGGTCAAATTTACTACAGTTTATATAGGAAAAACACATTTAAGAGCATTTTTTGCTCAATTTTCATATGAAATGAGTAAAACTTGGGTAGAGATATTAGCCTAAAATAGCATTTTAACATCATATCCATATTGGTCCTGACTGACCCCCTGGGACCAGAGGGATGGGGTCAAAAAACATCTTCTTAATTCACAGATGTGATGAAATCTGATACTTTTCATAACGTCAAATTAAAAAAAATTACTGGCTTACTTCAAGAGCCTGAATTCATGCATTTTGGTTCTCAAATATGTGTAGTAGCAATGAATTAAAAGTTGGCTTTCTTTTGTAGGCCCAGAGAAAAAGTGCTCCCCAAAAGTATAGATGAAATGCCGAAATTGGAAAACAAGTCCAAACAGGTAATATATTGATAATAATAAATGTTTGATTATTTAAAAAAATAACATTCTATATATTTTGTCGATGGGATTGCTTTTCAATCAAGAAATTTGAATCTTTGTTAAAAGAAATTCCAGTAAAAGTTTTTATAGTAGACATGATTATTTTGACCAAATACTTATAAATCTCCCAATATTTGTTTCCACAGGATTGGAGTGACAAAAACAAATTCTCCAGCCTACTGGAAGATGAAGATGACAACTAAACATATGGACAACTTTGTCATTATTTCCACATGATTGTCATCTGATTTGCATTTTCAAGCTCACATATTTTGAAGGTTAATTACTGTTTTGTCTCGTTTGAGTAAGAATTGATTGCAATATCTGTCCCTCTAAAATGGCTTTTACCTGGGAGTGAGAGATAGCGGAACAGAATTGCCGCCACGGTAACATGGACTGGTGTTACAGTGATATAAGCTTATACACCCCAGAACACAGATTTGGACTCTTCTAATTCCATGGGTGGAACAGTTCATTTGGAATTTTAGAGGTAAATGAGGTTAATAGCACTGGGATGTTTCATATTGAGGTGATCTAGTTCATTATCATTGTGTATATAAGTACTCAACTTTCCTGAGGGTAGGTCCTTTTTGCAGAATTAATTTATATTGACCTCTTTGTAAAGAAAACAATCATTTTTTTCTTTTTAAGTGCATGCTCTTATTCCGGCCGTACATGGGGTTCTCCACTGCCTGTGGATTAACTCTCTGTAGGCATTATTCTCATGACTTCCGTGATTAATGTCAGCTGGGATGAAATCTAATTTAATTTAGAAGTTGTTTATTTTCTCTCAGTAACATTACTTAGAAGATGTCATATCAGAAATCAAATGGACTTTTATGTGAAATTTACTTTATTATGGAAAATGTGTTAACGTTTTTTATATCTAACCATTATTTCCATACTTAGATTTCTCCAGTAGCAACTGTGGGGATCAGGGCCCAGTTGTTCATAAAGTGTTTAGGCTAATCACATTTTAACAACAATTTTCAAATCAGTTTAAAATTATTTCTGGCATTACAAATTTTACAAAAACTTTGGAAGAATCTTAAGAAATCCAAATTTTATTTGATGAGTTTAGTGAAGATATAATCACAAATTTTGCAGTAAATGAGAAAGGAAAACTTCACTAATCATGTGATTAAGCAAATCATGCTTAGAACAACAGGGCCCATGTCTCTAAAAAAAAAATGCCAGCTTTCTAAAAATTAAGGAAAAAAGAGATAATTCCGGAAATATTTGATGATTTGTTGATATCAAACATTTAGATACTTGAACGTTGTATCTGACGTGGATGAATGTGTCCAGTTACAGATATGTACATGTGCTTTGTTCACTAGTTATTTAAACACTATAGTTTTGCATGTGCAGCCTTGATGAGATTGTGCTCATTTTTATGGTACAATAACTTTTAAGTTTCTCAAAATTATCCATATCATAGAAAGTATGCTGTAAAATCCTACTGGGGTGAAATGCTTCTGTAGAGTATCAGTGAAGTCAACTATGATCTGAAGCAATTTTTCAATTATGAAAAGTTTCTGAGAAGATTGAGATAAATGGGGCCTAGCCTTTTGTTTTTCTTGCAAGATATCTGTGGCTTTTTCAAAACATTGTTACTCACTTTATGTAATCTTATGTTGTGTGTAAAGGCCGACAGGTCAGGAATGCTGTACACATATTGTGGCTGTAATAAATTTAACAATACTTGTAATCTATAATATGTGCTCTCTGTTTTTGTTAGGTGATATATACTGTAAAAATACATATTTTAGTGGTAAACTATTTTATTGCATTTCACTCCGACCAAATTCTCCCGAATTATTTGACAGTACTTATTCACATTGTTAAACTAGTATTGACACTGTTAAGTGTTAATTCAGAGCATTTAAAGTCTCAACAAAAAGAGATATTTACAGTATACAGATGTAGTGATGACATTAATGTCTGTTTTCTTGTTTCTGTAGATTTACTGTAGTTAAGCTCAATGTAAGTGAGAAGTGTCTGGACTAAAATTTTGCAAGCATGATTAAATTTTGTTTGGTACCATTGAGAACTTATAAACTCAACACATCTTATGATGTTTCACATTTGATCTTAGCCCTCAGATTCAGAGCATTGTTATATCATATATTCCAATTCAGAATGCATTGTTTAGATATGGTGACAACTAATTTTTGTTTATGTTTGTAGATACACAATAATTAAGCAGTAAATCTTGCTTTATTTATGTCAAAACTGCACATAGTGTATCGAATTCTTTCAGTGTAATTAGATATCAGAATGGCAGTGTTATCTGCTGTTTGTTAGTTTATTATGCATTTAGTTTTCTTTTTCTCAACTTTTCACACCTAAATGTGTATCTCTTTATGGTGATGTTTACACTTTCCCTTTCAAAACTTTCTCGCACCAATCATACATACACTCTGATAATCACTCAATTTTACAACTTAATTTCACATTTTCATATTCATCTTTTATATTCATTGCCCTATCAGCAGTAGTTTGACAGGGTGTCTGTACATTTTATTCCCCTCAATGAGATGCTCAGAATGAAATTGTACATACATGTAAACTATCGTAACAGGGGCGTCTGAAGTAATGAGGAAATCGCTTGTAAATATAGCCACCTGTTATTGGGTGTTCAATTGATTGAATAAAAAGATTCCAAAATATACATTTAAACCTTTAAGTTCTCTTGTTTTTTCCTGCCTGTGTGACCTGGCCCCGATTTCTCAAAACACACTTAAGTCAAAAACTGACAAGTCATAAATTGTCATATAAGTTACATAAGGAGAAAAACTTTTGACTGAAGTTTGTTTCGAGAAATCGGACCTGGTGCCACGTTTGGTCGTCTGCTATCAACTTTAAAAAACTTTATAAAATTATTTCATGGTGACTTTGTTAGAGGATATACATAGCCAACAAGTGACTATCTACTACTGAGTCAACAAGTGACTCTCTACTACTGAGTCAACAAGTGACTATCTACTACTGAGCCAACAAGTGACTACTACTGCAGTCAACAAGTGACTATCTACTACTGAGTCAACAAGTGACTATCTACTACTGAGTCAACAAGTGACTATCTACTACTGAGTCACAACAAGTGACTACTACTACTGAGTCAACAAAGTGACTATCTACTACTGAGTCAACATGTGACTATTTACTACTGAGTCAACAAGTGACTATCTACTACTGAGTCAACATGTGACTATCTATTACTGAGTCAACAAGTGACTACTACTGAGTCAACAAGTGACTATCTACTACTGAGCCAACAAGTGACTTTCTACTACTGAGTCAACAAGTGACTATCTACTACTGAGTCAACATGTGACTATTTACTACTGAGTCAACAAGTGGCTATCTACTACTGAGTCAACATGTGACTATTTACTACTGAGTCAACAAGTGACTATCTACTACTGAGCCAACAAGTGACTATCAACAACTGTTCACTTATTTCACTGGCAGTGGGCTGTAGAAATCGGACACAGTCTTTAGGAATTTAGTTTTGATATGTGAAAGTTGAAACTTATATTTGGCTTTACTATCAAATACTGAATCAACATTTGACTATCTACTATTTAGTCAATGTGTGACTATCAACTACTGAGTCAACATGTGACTTTCTACTACTGAGCCAACAAGTGACTCCCTACTACTTAGTCAACAAGTGACTACTACTGAGCCAACAAGTGACTATCTACTACTGAGCCAACAAGTGACTCTACTACTGAGTCAACAAGTGACTATCTACTAATGAGTCAACATGTGACTATCTATTACTGAGCGAACAAGTGACTATCTACTACTGAGTCAACAAGTGACTATCTACTGAGCCAACAAGTGACTATTTACCACTGAGTCAACATGTGGCTATCTACTACTGAGGCAACAAGTGACTCTCTACTACTTAGCCAACAATTTACTATCTACTACTGAGTCAACATGTGGCTATCTACTACTGAGGCAACAAGTGACTCTTTACTACTGAGCCAACAATTTACTATCTACTACTGAGTCAACATGTGACTATCTACTATTGAGTCAACATGTGACTATCTACTACTGAGCCAACAAGTGACTTTCTACTACTGAGCAAACGAGTGACTTTCTCTACTACTGAGTCAACAAGTGACTATGTGTACTACAGAGTCAACAAGTGACTATCTACTACTGAGTCAACAAGTGACTATCTACTACTGAGCCAACAAGTGACTTTCTACTACTGAGCCAACAAGTGACAAAGCCCATATTCTATCTACTGAGTCAACAAGTGACTACTACTGAGCCAACAAGTGACTTTCTAACTACTGAGGAGCCAACAAGTGACTTTCTACTACTAGATACTCAACAAGTGACTACCTACTGACTGAGTCCAACAAGTGAACTACTACTTGAGTCAACAAGTGACTACTACTGAGTCAACAAGTGACTGTGATTAATCTATTATCTACTGAGAGTCAACAAGTGACTATCTACTTACTGAGATCAACAAGTGACTTTCTACTACTGAGTCAACAAGTGACAACTACTGAGTCAACAAGTGACTATCTACTACTGGAGCCAACAAGTGACTATTCAACAACTGTTCACTTATTTCACTGGCAGTGGGTCTGTAGAAATCGGACACAGTCTTTAGGAATTTAGTTTTGATATATGAAAGTTGAAACTTATATTTGGCTTTACTATCAACTAATGAATCAACATTTGACTATCTACTATTTAGTCAATGTGTGACTATCAACTACTGAGTCAACATGTGACTATCTACTATTGAGTCAACGTGTGACTTTCTACTACTGTGCCAACAGGTGACTTTCTACTACTGAGCCAACAAGTTGACTATCTACTACTGCTGCGCCAACAAGTGACTCTACTACTGAGTCAACAAGTTGACGATCTAATACAGACATCAACAAGTGAATTATCTACTATTGAGCCAACATGTTGACTATTCTACTACTAAGGCGACAAGTGACTCTCTACTTACTTTAGCCAACAATTTACTAATTCTACATACTGAGTCAACATGTGGCTATCTACTTACTGAGGCAACAAGTGACTCTTTACTACTGAGCCAACAATTTACTATCTACTACTGAGTCAACATGTGACTATCTACTATTGAGGTCCAGTCAACAATGTGACTATCTACTACTGAGGCCAACAAGTGACTTTCTACTACTGAGCAAATCGAAAGAATTGACTTTTCTACTATTGACTACTGAGTCAACAAGAGTGACTATGTACTACTGAGTCAACAAGTGACTATCTACTACTGAGTCCAACAAGTGACTATTCTACTACTTGAGCCAACCACAAAGTGACTTTCTACTACTGACATGCCAACAAGTGACAGATTCTACTATACTGAGTCAAACAAGTGACTTTCTACTACTGAGTCAACAAGTGACATACTACTGAGCCAACAAGTGACTTTCTACTACTGAGCCAACAAGTGAACTTTCTACTACTGAGTCAACAAGTGACTATACACTACTGAGCCAACAAGTGACTATCTGCTACTGAGTCAACAAGTGACTACTACTGAGTCAACAAGTGACTATCTACTACTGAGGTCAACATGTGACTATCTACTACTGCGTCAACAAGTGACTATGACTACTACTGAGCCAACAAGTGACTATATCAACAACTGTTCACTTATTTCACTGGCAGTGGGCTGTTTCAAATCGGACACAGTCTTTAGGAATTTAGTTTTGATATGTGAAAAGTTGAAACTTAATCATTTGGCTTTACTATCAACTACTGAATCAACAAGTGACTATCTACTATTGAGTCAACAAGTTGACTATCTACTACTGAGGCAACAAGTGACTCTCTACTACTGAGTCAACAAGTTTACTATCTACTACTGAGTCAACATGTGACAATCTACTATTGAGATCAACATGTGACATTATCTACTACTGAGGCAAACAAGTAACTCTCTACTTCTGAGCCAACAAGTGTTGACTATCAACTAACATGAACCAACAAGTGATTATCTACTACATTGAGCCCAACAAGTGACTCTCTATACTACTGAGTAAACAATTGACTATAACTACTACTGAGCTAACAAGTGACTATCTACTACTGAACCAACAAGTGATTTATCTACTACTGAGTCAACAAGTGACTATCTACTACTGAGCCAACAAGTGACTATCTACTACTGAAGCGAGGACAACATCACTGTGACTATCTCAAATACTTGAGGCTCAAAAAATGGCTATCTAATACTGATAGATTAAAACAAGTGAATTCTACTGAGCCAACATGTGACTATCTACTACTGATCGAGGCCAACAAGTTACTCTCTCTACTAAACTCTCGAGTCAACAAGTGACTATCTACTACTGAGCCAACAAGTGACTTTCTGACTACTATCCAACTGACTTACTACTGCTTCTCTGCATCAACAAGTGACGATCTAATACTGTGATGTCACACAAGTGACTTATCTACTATTGAGTCTCAACAAGTGACTCTCTACTACTGAGCCAGCAAGTTACTATCTACTACTGAGTCAACACAGGGTGACTACACTAACTACTACTGAGTCAACATGTGACTATCTACTACTGGCAGTCAACATGTGACTATCTACTACTCTGAGTCAACATGTGACTATCCTACTACTGAGGCTCAACATGTGACTCTATCTACTACTGAGGCAAAACATGTGACTCATCTACTACTACTGAGCCAGCAAGTTACTATCTACTACTGAGATATCAACATGTGACTATCTACTATTGAGTCAACATGTGACAACTACTCTACTACTGAGGCAACAAGTGACTCTCTACTACTGAGCCAACAAGTGACTATCTACTAATGAGTCAAACATGTGACTATCTATTAACTGAGCGAACAAAGTGAACTAATCTACTACTGAGTCAACAAGTGACTATCTACTACTGAGCCAAACATGTGACTATCTACTACCACTAGTCCAACAAGTTCCAACTCTCTACTACTGAGTCAACAAGTGACTACTACTGAGCCAACAAGATGGCTATCTTACTAATGTAGTCAAATGTGTGACTTTCTACTACTGAGCCAACAAGTGACTCTCTACTACTGAGTAAACAAAGTGACTATCTACTTAGCCAACAAGTGACTATTCATACCACTGTAATCAACAAATGGCTATCTGCTATTACTGGCTCAACAAGTGACTATCTATTCTGAGCCTCCAAAACATAGTTGACCTATCTACTACTGAGCCAACATGTGACTATCTTACTATTGGATGTCAATGTGTGACTATCAACTACTTAGTCAACAAGTGACTATACACTATTGAAGCCAACAGAGTGACTATCTACTACTAATGAGTCAACAAGTGGACTACCTATTCTACTACAGAGGTTCCATAACAAGTGACTTTCATCTACGTACATCAAAGCTGAGTCATCAACATGACTAAGTCTAGCTACTGAGAGTCAACATGTGACTATAAGACTAGCTGAAGATGGACCCTCAACAAGTGACTTTTCTACTGACTGAGCATAGCAAGTGACTAATCTACTACGGAAGTCAACATGTGGAGACTTTCCTACTACTGAGCAGACAATTGACTAATCTACTAACTGAGTTCTCAACAAGTGACTATCTACAACTGAGCCAACAAGTGAATCTATCTACTATTGAAGCTCAACAAGTGACTATCTACTGAGCCAACCAGTGACATTTTACCACTGCTGAGTCAACAGTGACTATCTACTACTGAGCCAACCATGTGACTATCTACTACCTAGTACAACAAGATCATCAAGTAATTATCTACTACTATGCTTAACAATTGTCTATCTACTACTGAGCCCCCAACAAGTGACTATCTACTACTGAGATCAAGCTTGTGACTACTATCAAGGCTAACCAAGTGATCATTATCTTCTGAACCAACAAGTGACTATTCTTCTGCTGAGCCAACAAGTTTACTAGCTTTACATACTGAGCTCAACAAGATATGTAATTATCAAAATCTTCAAAATCCAAATTGATCCTACAGTTTATTCCCGTAAAATGCAATTTGCTCTAACTAATGCCCAATTGGTAGCCTACGAGTCACTCTTGTGTGCGCGCGAAGCGGTAAACAAATTTCTACTATCGGAAATCCATGGCTTTCTGTCATCCATCTTTGTTCTGTCGAATCAGCCTCCAAAATGCATATATGAAACAAGAAGGGACCAAGGGGATCCACACCACTGCACAAAAGTTGTGGACACAGAAGATCCCAGGTTGTCCTTCCATCTATAATTACCCCGCTGCATGGGACTATTATCACTTGCCCAAATAATACCTAAAAGTGATACGTATAGAAAATACAACAGAGATAACATAAAGAAAAAATAAACTAATTGTAATACACAGAATACAAAAAATGTTTATTCCACTTACTAGAAACCCTACAAGTGTTACCAGCAATATTATAGTATCGAGCGGCGAAACACTGATCTGTGTGCAGCACAAGCTTACTACTGCAGCAATTGAGGCAGGGTTAGTGCGGCTAGCCGCACCGTTCTAGGCACTTTTGCCTGCCTACAAATTGTTGTTGCAGCTACATATCTGCCGCCAATATTTATTTTTTACGGCTTTCTTCTTTAATAACATGGTGCAGCAATAGTGCCGCAAATTGTACTAGAAGCATCCTACACAGAAAACTTTAGGAAGGTTGCCGCAATATTGCGGCAATATTGCTGCTACATTGCCGCAGTATAATAAAGAATTATGGGTACTCCCATAATCCTTTGCTAAAGGTTAGAATCAGTTGACCTTCAATTCAAATATTGATTCAAGAGGTTGTGGTGTATGAAGGGCAGAGGTAGTGAAAACTTTTTCCATTGGATTTATGATAAGTTACAACTGGATGTAGTCTGATAGTGTCATCGGATTTGGTAAGGTTTGTTGGTGAAATTTAAGCAATATAATCGTTTTTATTGGTTTATAGTCATTTTTATGTCACAAACACTTAAATGTGCATGTTTTTATCTTTAGTCTATTCATGTTTCCCGGAACAATAATTTTCATTTGATGCTGACAAGGTAATTCTTGGTCAAAATTAAGACCAATTTCATCACCAAATGAATTCAAAAGGTCATTGCATAATGCATGTACCATGAATCAAAAGAATGACTCTTGTGATTTTTCAAACTTTTCTAATGTACTTGTTTAAATATAAACCAGGAAGCTAACGGCAATGGTGCCACAACATTGTGCGGCTTTGCTGTGTCAAATGAGTGTGGTGCTTTTGTGCGGCAAGTGTGTGCGACAAACTCATTTGCATAGGAAAAGTGTTATGTATGACACTAAATACATGTAGTAATTAGATAAGGGAGATAACTCCTATAGTTGTATTATCAATACATCCTATAAAATTCATATCATTAATTAAGGTTATATAACTTTCTAGAATATTATAATGTGTAAACATGTTGATTATAAGTAGGGGTCTAGAATAATCTATTTCCAGAAAGTTCTGTGTGTCTATTTGTTTACTGTTAGATATTTCTAGAAGTAGAAGGTTTTCTAATATTCTTAAATTGGGGTTTAGTTATAAATACTGCAGCTGCCCAAGGTTAATCAGAACTGTAATTAGACATATCAAGAATTGTACAGCGCCATATTAG